>NC_135969.1:30555245-31227745 GCF_053455715.1 Rhinoraja longicauda | reverse complement strand
ATTGTTCGGGAATGGTTTGAGGAACATGATGAAGTGTTCATGGTGTTGCCTTGGCCTCCAAATTCTCCAGATCTCAATCCGGTTGAGCATCTGTGGGATGTGCTGGATCGACAAGTCCGATCCACGGCAGCTTCTGCTTGCAACTTACAGGACTTGAAGGATCTGCTGCTAATGTTTTGGTGCCAGATACCACAGGACACCTTCAGGGGTCTTGTAGAGTCCATGCCTCGGCGGGTTGGCTCTGTTTTGGCGGCACACGGAGAACCAACAGCATATTAGGCAGGTGGTCATAATGTTTTGGCTGATCGGTGTATATACACACATAGAATATATATGTGTGTAATTGTGGGTATGTGTACAAATACACACTGAACTTTTTTTTCTCTCTCGTTTATCATATCGTTTAGTGTACTATGTTTACATATTCTGTTGTGCTGCAGCAAGTAAGAATTTCATTGTTCTATCTGGGACACAACCATGAAACACTCTTGACTCTTGACTCTGTTGTTTCAAAACTTGCAGTTTGGTTTCTGACGCAGTCCATTATATTCACTTTTGCTGTATTTGCAATGTTGATGAGAACTCTGCTCTACTTCCGATGAGTGTAAGTTAAACTCATCAGAAATAGGTGGTGGAATGGAATAGATGGGTTTGCTCTGAGATGAGTGGCCTCTTTCTACAGAGCCATGGAGACGTGTAGCACGGAAACTGGCCTTTCGGCCCACTATGTCTGCACTGACCACCTATTAAATGTCGTAAGAAAATATGGTAAAACGAATCTCATCAATTGCGAAATATGAGAATTCTCATCAATTGAACTGCTTTGAAGAAGGACAGTAAAACAAATGGGAGGCAAGGACTGATTCTTGTGGAGAATCAATACACACATTCCTCCACCCTGAATGGCAACTTTAGTGTGGCACGGTGACGCAGCAGTAGATTGCTCCCTTACAGTGCCAGAGACCCAGGTTCGATCCTGACTATGGGTGCTTGCCTGTACGGAGTTTGTACATTCTCCCCGTAACCTGTGTGGGTTTTCTCCGGGTGCTCTGGTTTCCTGCCACACTCCAAAGATGTATAGGTTTGTAAATTAATTGGCTTGGTATAATTGTAAAATTGTTCGTAGTGTGTGTAGGATAGTGTAAGTGTGCAGGGATCACTGGTCGGCACAAACTCGGTGGGCCAAAGGGCCTGTTTCCGCACAGTATCTCTAAACTAAACTTAATTAAACTAAAGTTTTACTCCCATTCCCATGGTGTAGGGCGGAACACAGAGACATAAGGAACTGTAGATACTGGAATCTTGCATAGAACACGGGCGGCACGGTAGCGCAGCGGTAGAGTTGCTGCTTTACAGCGAATGCAGCGCCGGAGACTCAGGTTCGATCCTGACTACGGGTGCTGCACTGTAAGGAGTTTGTACGTTCTCCCCGTGACCTGCGTGGGTTTTCTCCGAGATCTTCGGTTTCCTCCCACACTCCAAAGACGTACAGGTATGTAGGTTAATTGGCTGGGTAAATGTACAAATTGTCCATAGTGGGTGTAGGATAGTGTTAATGTACGGGGATCGCTGGGCGGCACGGACTTGGTGGGCCGAAAAGGCCTGTTTCCGGCTGTATATATATGATATGATATGAACACAAAGTACTAGAGTATCTCAATCGATCAGGCCGTAACTGTGGAGGACATGGACAGGCAATGTTTCGGGTCGGGACCTTTTTCAGATTGGAAGAACTTGCTTCTTTCAAACTTGCCAACACATTTCCCTCTCATGTTATACCAAATTTCTGGTGGAACTTGAATGTGCAAGTGGAAGTAATGAAGCTACGAGGAGAAAAATAATGCATCCTATTAGAATTCCATCACGATTTTTGTGGCTAATCAGTATGAGTCAGAAGCAGACAGCGAGAGATGTGAGATTGAACATTTAAGCTGTATGAGGCCTTTTCCTCTCAGATAAGAGAGCTGGTATGTGTGAAGTGATTTGATATCTACCCAAGTATATTCTTGTTTATGTGCTGTGTACAGAATTTAAAGGGGAAATAACTGAAGTAACAGAACTCCTCTGTGTCAGCATACATCACACTGCTGCTGCAGTCAGTTTTGATTCCTTTTGCTAAGAAAACCCTGCTTATGTTTACACTTTGGCATTCACTAACTCTCATCGTGCAGGGGTAGAACGAATGAATTCAGGGCCAGTTTCTTCCAGGATGTTATCAGGCAACTGAACATCCTACCGATAACTAGAGAGCAGTCCTGAGCTGCTATCTACCTCATTGGACTATCTTTAATTGGACTTTACTAAACTTTATCTTGCACTAAATGTTATTCCCTTCATCGTGTGGATGTACACTGTGGATGGCTTGATTGTAATCAAGTATTGTCTTTCCGCTGATTGGCTTTACACTGTACCTTGGTACACGTGACAATAAACTGAACGAAACTAAACTAAACTAAACTAAGCCTCAACTTGCCCCAGGATAAAAATCCTTCTTTTCTAATTTCACGGAGATCACATTACCTTGAAATTCGCTCCATTCTGCGGTGCCTACAGTTTTGTAGTGACATGTGTTGAACTCTCTCTCTAAAATTCATTGCACAAGACTGACGTTAGGAGGTAGATTTTATTTCGGAGTCACGATGAGGGATTACGTGAAGACCCCGTCCAGCACGCATGCGCGACATTAGCGTTCATGCAGTGCACCCGCGACGAACGGGAGTTCAAGGTGCTCCCGCTACAAATTAAAAAGTCGGGCCGACAGGTAAGTTTTACCGTGGCCGTGAGTATTTTCTCTGTGGTCTGCTTTAGGTTCCAAGAAAATGAGCAAGACCAGAGGGAAGAAATTTGCAGCTCGCCCCCGTTCGTCTTCCGTTGAGGAACGTTCTTTGGAGGGGGGGCAAGAGGCGGCAGCATTAACTACCGAGCCGAGCCCAGCACCGCTAGTGCAGCCTGAGCAGCGAGCTGGAGGTACCTGCAGCCAGAACCGGGCGGTAGTATCCGACGATTCGGATGAAGATGCCACACCGCTCGAGAGCGGCACTGGCAGCCGCCTAAGCCGAATGGAACGGCTTATGGAGCAAATGCTCCAGCGAGATCTGCTGAGAGAGCAGCAGCAGACTCGCCAAGGGAGCCCAGGTACTCCCGCAGTGCCCTTTACGGCACTGGCCATTGCCTCACCTTCTTTTGAAGGCAGCATTGGCGACCAGGTCTGGGCTGGTCAAGAAGAGGGGTTGTTGGCTGAAGATGTCCGGAGTACGCAGAGTGTACAGGATCAGGAAGAGCTGCTGGGTGTGGTCAACCGCTACGTGGTCATTCCACGAGGGGGTCGGCCTTTAGAGCCGAAACTTGCAGCCAGCATTGACCACCTGTCCTCAAAACCCCTACAAGAACGGGTGGTCAATGAGGCTCTTGAACTATATACAGCCCCAGAAAATTGTACATCATTGAATGTACCAGCTGTAAACAGCCAAATTTGGGGACATTTGGGGCAGAACATCAGGAACCTGGAGTTGAAGCTCCAGAAAATCCTTAAACTCCTGACTGCAGGGATGACATCATATGCTCGGTCCATTGATGGTGTGGACATCTCCACAAATCAGCAAGATACATTAGCTCTGCTGTGCACCACTCAATATCAGATAAACATTTTACGGAAGGAAATCATCAAGCCTGCCCTCAACCCTAAGTTTGCGGGACTTTGCAAAACACCGGGTTCAGAACCTCCAATTCTGCTTTTTGGAAAGGACCTTCCAAAAAAGGTGAAAGACCTAGAGGAAGAATCCAAGACCTTTGGTCTCGTGAGGGCAGGTTTGGGACCGAGCAGACCTAACAAACCCAGGCGGTAGTACCCCACGGCGTCCACCAGTCGTAGACCACCATATGGGACTGGTGAAAGCTCGGGGTCCGCAACCATTCCCCGTAAGCCTTTTTTAGGCCAGGGCCCAGAGCGGACCCCATGGAAAATGCGCCACCCCCAACAACATCAACGTCAACAGCAGCCCTCTACAGCCCAGCAGACACCTCATCGTCCAGCGAAGAGGCAGAAGTAACACCAGTAACCATGGAGGTAGGTGGGTCTGGTACCTCTCAGCATATGAGCAGTAGGGACTCTATACTATCAGGGGGGAGATTGCACTTGTTTTTGGATGCATGGGAAACCATCACTAATGACAAGTACATACTAAGCTGCATTCATGGCTATAAAATTGACTTTGTTCATGAAAACATTCCGCCAGTTCAGCATATACCCCAAAGGGTATTCACCCTCTCAGTCAGAGAGAAACAAGAGGGTCAAGCTGAACTTGTGAGGCTACTAGCAAAAGGTGTCATTGAAAGAACAAAACATGAACCTTTGGAATTTGTGTCTAATATTTTCACTAAAACTAAAAAAGATGGTGGATGTCGCATCATCATTGACTTAACTACGTTAAACGAGTCAGTTAAGTATACACATTTTAAGATGGAAACTTTTGAAACCGCCAGACTTTTGATTTCTAGAGGGTACTTTCTAGCAGGCATTGATTTAAAAGATGCCTACTACTCAGTACCCATACACAAGGAGCATCGTAAATACTTAAAGTTTATCTGGATGAAACAGCTATGGCAATTTAAAGCCTTACCAAATGGACTAACCTCCGCTCCAAGGTTGTTCACTAAAATCTTAAAACCCGCCTTGGCATTATTGAGGAAACAAAAGCATATAGTCATGGCGTACTTAGACGACATTTTAATAGTAGGGAAAACCTTGGAGACAGCTATTTTGGCAGTAGCAGCCACCAAACGTTTGTTTGAAACTTTGGGGTTTGTCATACATCCAGATAAATCCAATTTTACACCATCCACTACCATGGACTATCTTGGATTTACGATTGATACTGTTCGCATGTTTGTAACTCTGCCGAAGGGGAAAGCATCACAATTGGCACTATCATGCCACGAACTAATGCATAAACGTCAGCCAACCATACGGCAGGTAGCTAGAGTTATTGGTAAAATGGTAGCAGCTTTTCCAGCTGTACAATTTGGGCCTTTGCACTACCAAAATTTACAAAGAGCAAAAGTGCACGCACTAAAGCAAAACTCAGGTCACTTTGACCGAGCTATGTATTTAACTGCTGAATCCATTCCAGAGTTACAATGGTGGACAAGGAACATTAGGCTCAGTTCCAGTCCCATAATAATCACCAACCCAGTATTAACCATTCAAACGGATGCCAGTGCTTTGGGCTGGGGAGCAACTAACATGCAATCCAGCACAGGGGGCAGATGGACTAATTCTGAATCATCTTGCCTACAGACACTGGGTATCAACTATTTAGAAATGTTGGGTGCGTTTTATGGTTTAAAAGCATATTCATCTAATACGCATCATGCACATGTCCGGTTGCAACTAGATAATACCACGGTGGTGGCTTATATCAACCACATGGGTGGTATAAAGTCGATATCGTGTGACAAATTGGTCAACCTAATCTGGCAATGGTGTGTCGAAAGACATACTTGGTTATCAGCAACTTACCTACCAGGTAAGCAAAATACAGTGGCAGACACCAGGTCACGCAAATTTAACGATAACATCGAATGGATGTTAAATCCCAAAGTATTTGCCGAAATTACAAAGCAATATGGCACACCAGATATCGATCTATTTGCATCCAGGCTGAATCACCAGGTACCAACGTATGTCGCTTGGGAACCAGACCCTGAGGCAGCAGCAGTTGATGCATTCACGCTGTATTGGGGGAAAATGTTCTTTTATGCTTTTCCTCCCTTCTGCCTCATCAGTCGGGTATTACGCAAGATTCAATTGGATTCCGCTTCAGGAATCTTGATAACACCCGACTGGCCTACACAGCCATGGTACCCAGTGGCCCTCGACATGGCTGTCGAAACACCGTTGGAATTCCCCAGCAGTCCGGAATTATTAATCCACCCAGTGTCAGGCATTAGTCACCCGTGCCATGACAGAGTCAATCTCCTGGCTTGCAGATTCTAAAAAGACCTCTACTGGGCCTGGGACTGTCTGAGGACGCCATCAACATGATGACCGCATCCCACCGGGAGTCCACCAGGAGACAATACCTGACCAACATAAGGAAATGGGAACGGTATTGCTCCAAAACAGGAACTACCTACACTACAGCGACACCCACCAGTGTTGTGGAGTTCCTGGTTGGATTACATCGAGAAGGACTCAGCTACAGCGCCATAAATACAGCCAGGAGTGCGTTGTCAGCTTATTTGGTTCCAGCAGCAGGACAACTGGCTTTGGGGTCCCATCCACTAGTAATCAAAATCATGAGGGGCATTTTTAACACTAACTCCCCCAGACCAAGGTACACTCAGATCTGGGATGTCAGCATTGTGCTGACGTACCTTAGGGGATGGCCACCGCCCAGGGCACTCACGCTGGAACAACTTACACTGAAATCAGTCATGCTCATGGCACTAGTGTCAGCTCAAAGGGTACAGTCCCTCCACCTTCTGAGGCTGGACAGCATGACAGAGTCATTGGACTGTTTCACATTCCATATTCAGGGACTGGTCAAACAAACTAGACCAGGTACCACGCCTCCAGTCATGGAGTTCTGGGCATATTCATCTGACCCACGGCTGTGTGCCAAGACCCATCTCGCCAATTACATAGACACAACATACAACTTAAGAGGGAGAGGAAAAGCCTTATGGATAAGCCACAAGAAGCCTCATGGTCAGGTGACGAGCCAAACCATTTCAAGGTGGCTCAAGCAGGTGCTTAAGTCCGCGGGAGTCAATACGAATGTTTACAAATCTCACTCCACCAGGGCTGCATCTACGTCGGCGGCTAGTCGAATGGACGTGCCTATGGACCATATTCTGGCCAGAGCAGGATGGTCCTCGGAAAGAACTTTCCAAAGGTTTTATAATAAACCGCTGGCGCAACCTGCTACATTTGCAGACAGAATTTTAGAGTCTGCAGATAATATTTAATTTGAGCCCTGGGGAGCTCTCTGTTTTTGTTGTCATTAATAAACCTTTTTTGTTCACAAACAGGTTTCTTGATTGCGATAACATACTTCCTCCCTCTAAGGTCTTCAGACAGTGAGTGAAGCATGAGCTGGTACACGGTTCGGAATCACAGAGCTTTGAAGTCTTCACGTAGTCACTCACGTGACTCCGAAATAAAATAGTAAGATTAAATGAGAACTTACCAGTTCGAAGTTTGATCTGTATTTTATGAGGAGTTACGATGAGGGATTACGTGCCCTCCGCTCCCACCCTCTTTTATACAGATCAACTGGTAATTAAGTTCTTATTCTTTCTTTACTATATTTATTTCAATCGTTGTGTTTTTTCTGTGAATCCACACCGCTGCTTTGAAGAATGTCGCGCATGCGTGCTGGACGGGGTCTTCACGTAATCCCTCATCGTAACTCCTCATAAAATACAGATCAAACTTCGAACTGGTAAGTTCTCATTTAATCTTACTAGTAAAATGCACTGCTGTTACTTTAAGCAAGTCGGTATTCATAGAGTAATCAAGGATGGAAACAGGCCCTTCGGCCCAACATGCCCAGGCCGACCAAGATGCCTCATCAGGTACCCAGAATTCATTCTGGGTTTTATTTCCAGACAATGAGTGAACCTGCTAACATTAGAATAAAATCGTATGGAGATTATTTACTTCAAATCCAGGTTGATTACATCAAACGTATTATCACTGAATATTAATTTCATGAACAGTCACTTAGATATTACCATTGTAAATTAATTTAATGATTACTCTCACAGTTAATATAAAACTTTACTTCTTTATTCTGTTAACCAAGGTATTCCAAATGCATCCCTTATATTCATGAAAAACATGTTTACACATCATGAATTAGACCTTAAACTGCAATAATGCTATATATACTAACTGCAATTTTCAAATTTCAGTTCAAAGTCTTGAGTTTTTGTTTCAATTAATACTGAATTACAAACGTTGACTTCTGCTAATTCTGTATCTTTAACATGGCCATGGACTTTTCTTTGCCTAGTACAGAAATAATGACACCTCTCATGTAGTCAAGTCAAGTCATGTAGTCAAGTCAAGATAAACGCCTAGTATATAAATAAATGAAACCCCTTGTGTTTAGATCACTGCTGTAAGGTCATCTGTTGTAAATTAACTTTCCATTTAACTTCTACATTTCCCTCCTGCCATTTAAGCCATGACTGAAAGTCATAACAATCAATTCCCTCACCAGATTTACCACACAACTAGTTCTCCATCCTAAGTAGTTTCCTTCATTACCTGCACAGCCTCAGCACTGAACTACTATGGACTCCGCTCAGTCGGCCTAGACTGTCCTGATCTCCCGGTTGCTAAACACTTGAACTCCCCATCCCATTCCCACACATGCTATTGAGGGCGTGCAGCGTAGGTTCACTAGGTTAATTCCCGGAATGGCGGGACTGTCGTATGTTGAAAGGCTGGAGCAATTAGGCTTGTATACACTGGAATTTAGAAGGATGAGGGGGGATCTTATTGAAACATATAAGATAATTAGAGGATTGGACACATTAGAGGCAGGAAACATGTTCCCAATGTTGGGTGAGTCCAGAACAAGGGGCCACAGTTTAAGAATAAGGGGTAGGCCATTTAGAACGGAGATGAGGAAGAACTTTTTCAGTCAGAGAGTGGTGAAGGTGTGGAATTCTCTGCCTCAGAAGGCAGTGGAGGCCAGTTCGTTAGATGCTTTCAAGAGAGAGCTGGATAGAGCTCTTAAGGATTGCGGAGTGAGGGGGTATGGGGAGAAGGCAGGAACGGGGTACTGATTGAGAGTGATCAGCCATGATCGCATTGAATGGCGGTGCTGGCTCGAAGGGCTGAATGGCCTACTCCTGCACCTATTGTCTATTGTCTATTGTCTATTGTCTATGCCCTGTCTGTCATGGGCCTCCCCCACTGTCAGAGTGAGGCCCAACTCAAATTGGAAGAACAGCACCTCATATTTCACTTGGGCAGCTTACAACCCAGCAGTATGAATATTGACTTCTCTAACTACAAATAATTCTTGCTCTCCCTCTCTCTCTGTCCCTCCCCCGCACTAGTTCTCCGACTAGTTTCACTGTTCTGATTAATTTTACTGATTGTATGCTTCCTTGTCACCTTCCCCTCAGCTAACAATGAATCATTCTACATTTTCTTACCATCGTCTGCTTTGATCTGTCATTTTCACACCTTACCCAACCATATTCCTTGACTCCCTCTCCCCTGACTCTCAGTCTGAAGAAGGATCTCGACCCAAAACATCACCCATTCCTTCTCTCCAGAGATGCTGCCTGGCCTGCTAAGTTACTCCAGCATTTTGTGTACATCTTAGGTGTAAATCAGCATCTGCAGTTCTTTCATACACACCACCATGAACGTTGCACTTCTATGGTCGCTTTACATACATTGGGTTTTGCACTATGATGATCTAGTTTACTTAGCAAAAGGGATAATTTATTGGGGGGTTTTCGTCGTTGTTGTTGCTTTTAATGTGCCTATAGGGCGGCACGGTAGCGCAGCGGTAGAGTTGCTGCTTTACAGCGAATGCGGCGCCGGAGACTCAGGTTCGATCCTGACTACGGGTGCTGCACTGTAAGGAGTTTGTACGTTCTCCCCGTGACCTGCGTGGGTTTTCTCCGAGATCTTCGGTTTCCTCCCACACTCCAAAGACGTACAGGTATGTAGGTTAATTGACTGGGTAAATGTAAAAATTGTCCCATATGGGTGTAGGATAGTGTTAATGTACGGGGATCGCTGGGCGGCGCGGACTTGGTGGGCCGAAAAGGCCTGTTTCCGCGCTGTATATATATGATATGATATGATATGATATAAAACTGCAGCAAGTAAGAGTTTAACTGCAAATAAACACAGGTGAACACTTTTGAAAAGAGGATCAACTGTGTAAATGTTTCACATTAACATCAAGTAGGTGAAGTTGACATTGCCAGCTTGAGAAATGATATAAACTGTCTCAACGTTACCTGAACACTTCTCCAGTAATTCTCAGCTCCAAAGTAATCAGGTAATCTCATTTGAAAGTCTCATCATGGATCTATTACTCATGATACTAAGTGTTGCTTTGATCAGAGGAATATATGAACCATAAAATAAAGAAGTAAATCTGCATGAGTTTCAGAATCTGTTTCTTCAAAAGAAAATCCAAGAAAATTAAACTTGTTTTCCAGCTGCTCTGAAAGAACCAGATCATCTTGCTCTTGGGTAAAGAGTTGAAGTTGATTTCATCCGTAGTCAGGTCATCACCATATGCCCAGCACCAGGCACTGTACAACTATCCTTTGTGAGACAAGCAAGCATCCAGTACTCAGAAGAGATGAATAAGGCAGAGGCATTCACATCAGGATGAGAGAAGGGTGAAGGATAAGGAGATGTATCTATCAGGGGCGAGCAAGCAGCAGAGACTATTATTTTGGGGAAAATATGTTGCGACTCATTCCCTCAGGAGCAAGCTGCTTTTTCAAGCCAGAAAATTAGCAAAACATAAGCTGAAGTATGCAGTTAAATAGATAATGTAATATTTTTAATATATTTCAAGCTATATTTAGGCCAAGAAAACATGCCGTGCAGCTGAAATTAATTAGGACTATAAACCCGTCAGTGTTGAAATAACCAATTTTGTAAATGAAAGCATTTTAATGATGTCTGATACGGTACTGTCAGAATTTGATTTAACCTGTAATTTGAGCATTTGTTGACGTTTGCTAGGAGCAGCCGATTCGTCATGGGTACATTTTCAATCCCTTGCCAAATTCAGAAGATGCCACCCTTCAATAAAGTCATGATGGTGATTTTTTTAATTATTTTAATTCGAATTCAACACATTGAGACATTTTATAACCTACTCTTATTTGACAACGAATGGATTATAAAACTTGAGAACAGATGGGATGAATGGTGTTTATCTTTATAAAACTGCCAAAACATCATGGAATTATCTTGTAATCTTTAACTTCTTAAAAATGAGCGAATTGAAAAATTATCATATTATTATTATTTTTTTTCATATTTCAGATACAGCGCGGAAACAGGCCTTTTCGGCCCACCAAGTCCGCACCGCCCAGTGATCCCCGCACACTAACACTATCCTACACACACTAGGGACAATTTTTACATTTACCCAGTCAATTAACCTACATACCTGTACGTCTTTGGACGTATCATGAAGTTCCATAACTGAATCACTTATGGTCTTATCCTTCATGTTTTTTACATAAGGGCGGGTTAAACTCCTTTGTGACATTTGTTAAAAGGGCTGATAACTTGGTGACTTGGTATAATTGTATTGCTGATGTGGGGTGTCAAAGTGGTGCAAACGTTAGCACAGATTCTACTGAACTCTGGAGTCCTGGGTTCCATCCTGAATGCTGGTGCTCTATGGATTTTGCATGTTCTCTCCGTGACCACATGTGTTTTCCTGTGTACTCCAATTTTCTCCCACATCCCGAAGGGCCTGTTCCTTTCATTAACTACATTTATACCTAACGCTGCCTCGGCAAGGCCAGCAGCATAATCAAGGATAGGTTACACCCTCGCCACTCCCTCTTCTCCTCTCTCCCATCGGCCAAAAGGAGTAGAAGTGTGAAAATGCACACCTCCAGATTCAGGAACAGTTTCTTCCCAGCTGTTATCAGGCAACTGAATCATCCTACCACAACTAGAGAGCAGTCCTGAACTACTATCTACCTCATTGGTGACCCTCGGGCTAGCTTTGATCTAAATTTACTGGCTTCACCTTGCCTGAAACGTTATTCCCTTATCATGTATCTAAACACTGTAAATGAAGAAGGGTCTCGATCCAAAACGTCACCCATTCCTTCTCTCCAGATATGCTGCCTGTCCCGCTGAGTTACTCCAGCTTTTTGTGCCTATCTTACTGTAAATGGCATGATTGTAATCATGTATTGTCATTCTGCTGACTGGTGAGCACGCAACAAAAGCTTTTCACTGTACCTCGGTACATGTGACAATAAACTGAACCGAACTGTTTCCTGCTATATGACTGTGACTTTTGTGACCCGGATATCCACAGCTGGTTGATATTTAGTGAGCACTAGACCAAGTGGACCCGTTGGGCCCAAACCTCTCCTGCATTGGTGCAGCACCCTGTCCTTCCCCCCTTCCCTCTCTCCTCAACTCCCCTCTTCCTTCTCCCCCACTCCCCCCTTCCCCCTTCCCCCCTCCCTCCCTCCTCCCTCCTCCTCTCCTCTCCTCTCCTTTTAAACTTTAAAATGTGAATAATTTAAAAAATATAACACCGATTTCAATAAAACTACTTGCATTATCACTAAAGTGACAATGGTGAGTAAGGTGGGTCTAAAATTGTCGCGCTATTGTGTACCATTTTGGCTGAAGTTCAGTCACAAACAAGATAACAAATGAGAGTTTTAGTATATAGATAACTAGGATTTTCTTTCTTCATGCCCACATGGTTTTGAAGCCTGGGACTGACATCAGTTATGTAGAATTCAGATTAAAAACAAAGTGGAAAAGTGGAAAATCTGAAAACCTAATGGGGACAGTGCTGGAAATGTCAGTACCTGCAAAAATAAAAATAACAAGGCTACTTATCAGCATTGCTTCTGATAAGTGTTAGAAGTGAATATTCAGTTATTGATTGTGCTGCTGGATATCTCCACTAGTTTAGTTTAGAGATACAGCGTGGAAATAGGGCCTTCCACCCACCGAGTCCACGCTGACCAGTGATCATCCATATACTAGTTCTGTTCTACACACCAAGGACAATTTACAGAAGACAATTAACCTGCAAACCTGCGCCCCTTTGGAATGTGGGAAGGAAATGGAGCACCTGGAGAAAACCCACACAGGTCACAGAGAGAACGTACAAACTCTATACAGACAGCACCCGCAGTCGGGATCGAACCTGGGTCTCGAGCACTGTGAGTCAGTAACTCAACCATTGTATCTCTGTGCTGCCCAGTATTTGGTCTAATACCAATCAAAACAAAAAGTCCAGACCTGTTTTCCAACAAGTTAGAGATGAGAACAAATGCATTCAATTGATAACAATAGATTTAGCTATAATGTGACTCGATTCTAACAGAACAGGAACTCCATACAGCTACAGAGTATCTCATTGAAATTCAGACTGGGTTCTATTGTGAAGGGCACTGTGCCAGAAACCACAAAGCAGTTGAACATTCAAAGAATGGCATCTCCTCAAGTTGATTAAACGGTGCTGATTGACAGTCTAGGCTTATATTGATGAAGTTTAGTCAATACGTCCAAGGACTCCTGCAAACTTGCACTTCCATAATATCTTATTTACAGTCCCCTCAGACTCTTATCAAAGGATCTGAATCGAATTGGACTGGCAGTCAAAGAGCTCTGACCATCTGTTTATGCACAAGCATAATCGTGAAAGACCTGGATAGAGTTGATGTGGAGATGATGTTTCCAGTAGTGGGAGAGTCGAGGACCAGAGGGCACAACCTCAGAGTGAAAGGGTGTATCTCTAGAAACGAGGTGAGGACGAATTTCTTCAGTCAGAGGGTGGTGAATCTGTGGAATTCATTACCACAGACAGCTGTGGAGGCCAATTCATTGGGTATTTTTAAAGTGGAGATTGAGAGATTCTTGATTAGTACGGGTGTCAAAAGTTACTGGGTGAAGGCAGGAGATCTGGTATGTCTGACAAGTCTAAACATCGTCTTCCACCAATCTAACAATAACAGTGTCAATTCCAATGGAAACGTCATAAGGATGGACATCAAACTAAACTTGAAAGTGAAATGGAAAACCTCACAATACTTCTGTTAGAAGCCGCATTACCCTAATTTGAGCTGATTTGACATCGCAAGTTAAGTTTTCTGTAATTAAGTTTTCTGTAATGTTAATCACTGAGGCATCCTTTAATAAATTATTACAATTGATATCATGCATTCCTAGTAAAAACAAATGTTTGATGTTTGTTAGAAAGATAAACGTGATAGAATTTAGGATGACATAATTATCCAATCCCAAAACTGTTACTGTTTCTCCATTTAATGTTGACAATTTCTACCTGGATATTAGGGGACAGCTCCATAGATACAGGGTTAGGTTTATTACTGTCATGTGTATCGAAGGACAGTGGAAAGCTTTGTTTTGCATGCTATCCAAACAGATTAGATAATGCTGTACATAAATAAAATGAAGTCAAATGCAAGTAAAATAGACAGGGGAAGATACAGGGCACAGAATATAATTCTGTGCATTGTAGCACAAGGTAGCACATCAGTTCCATGGACAAAGGTCAATGTCCACAGTGGGGTGGAGGTGAATCGAACAGTGATCTATATGGAAAGACCGCTCAGAAGCCTGATATCAGAGGGGAAGAAGCTATTCCTGAATCTGGCAGTAAGCACTTTCAATCATCTGTATCTTCCTCAGGACAGGAGCAAGGAGAAGAAGGAATGACTGGGGTGGGACAATCTTTGATTATGTTGGGTGCTTTTCCGAGGTAGATGGAGTTAATGTTGGGAAGTCCATTCCATATGATGGACTGGACTAGATCTCCTTCCAGATCTCCGCCCCTCCCCCACCCTAGTTGTAAAAGTTTCAATGTCGTTCTGGTGAGTTTCACTGTCTGTAACTCGTTTTCACCTAGCCCACAGCCAACAATGGCCCATTTCCTTTATCATCGTTACTTTTTTGCATATCGTTCATTGTGTCTATCTTCAATTAATTTGAAAAGGTTTTACTGCTGAGTACAATTCAACTTTTAATATTAACATTGTTACAAACGATTCCACCTTTTGAGCATGACCACATAGAAAAAAAACAACCTTCCTGGAGCTTTTATGATCTTGTGGCAGATTGTAATTCAAATGTGTATTTAACATTTAAGTTTATCTTGAAGTTGTCATACCAGCTTGGTTTGTGGTGTTGCCCTGGCCCTGGGTCTTTGAACAAACTTAAGGCGACATGGTGGCACAGCGGTAGAGTTGCTGCCTCACAGCGCTTGCAGCACCGGAGACCTGGGTTCGATCCCAACTACGGATGCTATCTGTACGGAGTTTGTACGTTCTCCCCCTGACCGCGTGAGCTTTCTCCGAAATCTTCGGTTTCCTCCCACACTCCAAAGACATACAGGTATGTAGGTTAATTGGCTTGGTATAAGTGTATATTGTCCCTAGTGTGCGTAGGATAGTGTTAATGTGTGGGGATCGCTGGTCGGTGTGGATTCGGTGGGCCGAAGGGCCTGTTTCCGTGCTGCATCTCTAAGCTAAACTAAACTAAACAGACGAACCCCCAGTGGAAAGCAGTATAATTACTGCCTTGCAGTCCTTGGAGGCTTTCATAGACCCATTAGTGTAAGTGTATTCAAGGTCACCACTCAGCTAAATATCATTACAGAAACGGACTTAAAATTAAAATAAAGTTGCAAATGCAAAATCTTATCTGATAGTGGATATTTAAATATTTGTATCGTTTTCTTGCTCAACCTGAAATTCTAAGGCACATGAGCATGAATATCAGTTGAATGATTGGTTTTCTCATTGAAAGCTTCAACATTTATTGCAATATTGGGTCTTCTCCAAGTCATTTAATTTATTTTATGTTTATTTACTTTCAACATATAAGGAGGCTAATCAGCTTATTGAATCTGTGAAGGCTCTGAGAGCAAACTCATGAATTCCCCCTCTGACACTTATTTTGTTGCAGTCCTTTCTTTTTCAAATGGCTCTCCCCTCTTTTCTTACTGTCCACATGTACTTGAGGTAATTTACTGTAGCCAATTAACCTACCAGTCTTTGGGATGTTGGAGGAAACCAGGGTGCCCATGGGAAACCCATGCAGACGTCAGGTGAACGTGCAAATTCCACACAGACATCGCCCGAAGTCAGGATTGAACCTGTCATTGGAGCTGCAGTTCTACCAGCGCCCTTCCATTGCGCTGCAGGAGAGGTTTGCCAACAGTTGCCTAGAAATTGGACTGCACCTATTTTGGTGCACAGAGGCATCATTACATTTAGTACTGGTATCGATTTAAGTTCCCTGCAAAAGAGAAATCAACAAATTGGCCAAAGTCAAGTCTTGGGACTGCACCGAGATGTTTTATAGCCAGAAACCCTTGTTAAAATGAGACATAGATGGGTGTAGTGTTCTTGATGAATGAAATAAATGCCAAGAGCAAAGTCCTGTGTTCCAGCAGGGCCAGGAGGGTGTGGTGGATCAAGGTATTTCATTGAGGAATGAGAATCCCCATGACATGGGGCAGTGTAGAAAACACTTTATGATGTTTCAGCTTATGCCATAGTGAAGGGCAACACACACGCACACATGGACACATGCACATACACACACACACACATACACATACACACATGCACATGCACACACACATATACACAGCCACACACACATATATACACACACCGAAACATACACACCAATACACAGATACATTTATACACACACAGCCACATACACACACAGACATACATACACACACACACACACACACACACACACACACACACACACACACACACACACACACACACACACACACACACACACACACACACACACACACACACACACACACACACACACGCATACACATACACATACACATACACACACACACACATATACACACACACACACACACACACACACTCAAACACACACACACACACACACACATATATACACACACATATATACACACACATGCACACACACACACACACATATATACACACACACACAGACACACACACACGCACGCACACACACACACAGAAGCTAATACTCCATTACTCCATCCACAACCTCCGCAATGGGTGACTTTCAGTTTCAAGGTATTTCTCCTTAACTTTGTGATATTGACTATATTGCATTTTCCTTAAATTGACACCTAAACCTCTCTTCCAACAACCTCTTTGACTCCTTACTATCTTTCACCTCAACAAATGTCAGCATGTCCAAAACCAAACCACACAAATCTTGATGCAAATAAAAGGGTCATTTGAACGTCACTCTCCTATTTACTGCCATTCAGCAGTGACCTGCATTGGATCTAGGATAGACTTAAAGTTCACTGTTCACCTGTTTCTTACTGGCAAGAACTTTTACATTGTCTTTTGATATTTAAGGTACGTCGGTGATGGATTGAACTACTGTTGACGCTCACAGTCTTTTTCCCAGGGTTGTGGATTCTAAAATTAGAGGCCATAGGCTTAGGGTGGAAGGGGAGAGATTTAAGAGAGACCTCTGGGGTACTTTTTTCACTCAGAGGGTTGTCCGTATCTGTGATGAGCTGCCAGAGGAAGCTCTACAGGTCGATACCATTACAACTTTAATGGACATTTGGTCAGCTATGTGGATAGGAAGGATTTAGAGGGCTCTGGGACAAATGCAGGCAAATGGGGCGCCAGTATGTCGACTTGGACAAGGTCGTATGAACCTGGGTGAACTGTGAGTCGCTCTATGATTCAATGACTCTGTGACCTCTTTCCTCTCCACACCACCAGCCGCTCTGTCGTCCCCCCCCCCCCCCACCAGATCTGATGCAGGATCTCAACCCGAAATGTTGAGGTGGCCCTCTTCCCTCCACAGGTGCTGCTGGAACAGCTGAGTTTCTCCAGTGGGTTTTGTTTTTGCTCCAAGTTCCTGCATCTGCCTCTGTTTCAGTAAATAGAATCCAGCACACTAAGATTATAGGAATGATGCACTTGACATTATTATGTGAAAATCAACAACTATTTTGCCTCTAGGGGTTTACCAGCACAGTTTTCTAAAAGTAATCACACAAGTGGTTGAAACCCCATCTGAACGTGCCTGGAAGTTAAGGTCAGTGCTCAGGCAGAATGAGAACTCCTGCCAGTTGAAAGTAATTTTGTTCCAAGGATCATAAATAACCTTCAGAACAGGACTTCAAGGGACAAAACTTACCCATTACACTGTTGGAATGAATATACTGCTTTGGCATGGACATACTGTGCAACCGACACAGTGCAATCAAATAACAAAAAAATGACACATTTTTATCTTGCTGACTGCCCAATAACATTTGCCAAAGGTGACTAAATCTTTTTCATAAAAGGAATACTGGCACACCACCATTGAACAAACTCAACTTATGTCAAACCAAGCCACCAGTTCTCAAAATCATTTGCTAGTAATACCTCTCCATTTTTTCGCTAACCTTTGCTCAGACAGGAGGTGATCATCATCATCATATCATATACATACAGCCGGAAACAGGCCTTTTCGGCCCTCCAAGTCCGTGCCGCCCAGTGATCCCCGTACATTAACACTATCCTACACCCACTAGGGACAATTTTTACATTTACCCAGCCAATTAACCTACATACCTGTACGTCTTTGGAGTGTGGGAGGAAACCGAAGATCTCGGAGTAAACCCACGCAGGTCACAGGGAGAACGTACAAACTCCTTACAGTGCAGCACCCGTAGTCAGGATCGAACCTGAGTCTCCGGCGCTGCATTCGCTGTAAAGCAGCAACTCTACCGCTGCGCTACCGTGCCGCCCCATGGCAGCATTATATTCTCACTCAGCTTTTGTTACAGGGTACTGTGTTGAGCTGCCTATACAGAACAATAATAGCTGCATGTGGTGATCTGGCCAGAGTATCAACTGAGCATTTGAAAGTGCTTTCAGAGGCACAATGTATGCAAACTGAAGGTAAATAGACAATAGACAATAGACAATAGGTGCAGGAGGAGGCCATTCAACCCTTCGAGCCAGCACTGCCATTCAATGTGATCATGGCTGATCATTCTCAATCAGTACCCCGTTCCTGCCTTCTCCCCATACCCCCTGTTTGAACTCTAGTTTTTATTTAATACCTGCAGCTGGACAGCTCTGATGAAGGCGTCTCGACCCGAAACATCACCCATTCCTTCTCTCCAGAAATGCTGCCTATCCCGCTGTGTTACTCCAGCATTTTGTGTCTATCTTCGGCGTAAACCAGCATCTGCAGTTCCTTCCTCCACAGCTGGCCAGCTCTATAACTATCACCTTTCAGTGGATGAATCCTTTTGGAACAACACTTGGAAGAGTCAGTGAGAGCGCCAAGAGCACTGAATGTACTCCTGGTAGGGGACTTCAATGTCCTTTACAAAGAAAGGCTTCATGACACCATCATGGGTCTGCAACCTATTGAAAAGTGGACTAACACATAGGATAAATCCACCGACTTCATTTTCACCATTCTCTCTGTTACATGTGGTCACGGGGTTATGTATTGCATGCAGTGTTTGTCGATACAATGTCCTATGTTTAAACCTGGGATTAAGTAGTGCGGTCCGACCTTTACGTTAAATGAGGTAGAACAAACCTGGTAGTTCAAAGCCTGGCATATATGACGAACTGTGGCTCACCGATAGCAGCAGAATTATATTTTGCCATAACCACGTTGATCATCACTTGCATCTCCCTCAATATGTGAGCAGGGGATTGACCCTGCTTCAAGGCGAAGCTCAGAAGGGCATGCTGGAGGTAGCACAAAGCAGAGCTAAAATGAGGTGTTAACAAAGGGCCACATGCAAACTAATTTGGAAAAGCACCATGCGATACATGTGGCCAAGAGTTCACATAACTGTTAGATCAGATCAATGTTTTACAGCCCTGTCACATGGAGGAATGAAAAGTGGACAAATAAATGGCGAATGGGTGGAGGACGCGTCAAGAATATCTCTATCCTCAATGATAGAAGGGCTAGCATACGAATGCTAGAGATGAAGCTGAATTATTTACAACCTCCTGAGACAGAAGTGCCCTCACCCCCTCCTGAAGCCAATTTGGTTTATCCATGTGATAGAATGAAATTGTTAAAGGCACCAGTTACACCAAAAACAGTGGGCCATCTTCTGGGTGTTGTACTGAAGTTCGGATCTTCTTCTAGCTTCAGAACCAGCTTTGCTCTGGTCAATCTGTTCTCGCAGATTGTGACAGCTACCTAACAATGCGGAGAATTGCCCAGGTACTGTTTGTCCAGAAAGAAATGGGACAATTGAAAGCTGGTTAATCTTGCCCCAGTCAGTCCACTATCGATGATCTGCAGTGTGATAAATGATGTTGTTGAGAGTGAGTTCAAGTGAGCTTTTATTCACCAATGTTCTACTCATTGATGTTTAATTTATGTATTGCCAAGTCTAGGTCTAGGACTCATTACAGCCTTGCTCTAAACGTGGACAAAACAGGTAAATCCTCAAGGCTACATGAGAGTGATTACCTTTAGTAACACTTGACTAAATGGGGCAATGTGGAGCTCCTGTATAATTGGAGGTGTTGCCCTACCTTGCACAAATGAGCTTTGCAGGGCAATAGGCTTGAACTCTGATTTTTAGCAAAGTAAACAATTACTTTACTTTTGGTGAAAACAGTGTATGTGAAACAAAAGGGAATCTTCTAAGTGATGAGATGAGGCAAATGTTTGCTGCCATTCCTTGAGATAAGGTGCTGTTGCCCCCAACATGGGTTCCTAAGCTTAGAAATGCCGAACAGGTAAATTATTAATAAATTCTCTTTCACGGAAAGGTTGAAAGAAGGGCGGCATGGTGGCGCAGCGGTAGAGTTGCTGCCTTGCAGTGCCAGAGACCCGGGTTCGATCCTGACTATGGGTGCTTGTCTGTACGAAGTTTGTATGTTCTCCCCGTGACCGAGATCTTCGGTTTCCTCCCACACTCCAAAGATGCACAGGTTTGTATGTTAATTGGCTTGGTTTAAATGTAAAATTGTCCCCATATGTGGTAGTATAAATGTGCGGGGATCGCTGGTCGGCGTGGACTCGATGGGCCGAAGGGCTTGTTTCCGTTCTGTGTCACTAAACTAAACTAAACTAAACTAAACTAAACTAAGCTAAACTAAATGATTGGCATATCACCAACAGACAGCTGGGTAAGTTATGTTCCCTTGGCAGGGTGAAGGACCAAGCCCCTCATTGTATTCTTACTGAGGTAGTAGAAATAAAAGGAATACAAAGGAAAATTGTTAAATCATTTTCAGCAGAGACGTGTGTTGTTTTGCAGGTGGACTGTGTAAAGAAAGCCACCAAAAAAATATTGTCACACTATTGAAAATAAATCACTATAATTTGGCCATTAAATGGCAACATGTGCTTGCACTTAATATTGTCCCTTAGCAGAAAGTGTTGGTGGGTTTAATCCAATTCTTCACATATGGCTATGGACTAATTATATGTTAAGCATTTTATATCTTTCAATAATTTACTAATTGCGGAGAACTGAATAAATCTCATAAATCTGTAATAGATCCCTCTGACCCAGAAAGCTTGGACTAGATTCACTCCTGTTCAAGTCAACACCAATTATCTCTGACCAAATTTTCCACATGTTCAATGACTGTTAACAACTGTAACTCAGTGATATTTAATATCAATCAATTCCTTATCTTTTGTGCACGTAACATGAATAATGAATTGATTTCATGGTGACCGCAAATCTTAGACTTTAGAGATAGAGCACGGAAACAGGCCCACCGAGTCCGCACCGATCAGTGATCACCCTGTACACTAAAACCATCCTGCACACGAGGGACAATTTACAATTTTATCGAAGCCAATTAACCTACAAACCTGTACGTCTGTGAAGTGTGGGAGGAAACTGGAGCACCCGGAGAAAATTCATGTAGTCAAAGGGAGAATGTACAAACCTCGTACATACAGCACCAGTAGTCAGGATCGAACCTGGGTCTCTGGCACTGAAAGCCAGCAACTCCACTACTGCACCACTGTGTCGCCCAAATCAAATGATTAACTTGCGAAGAAAGGATGAAGCGATCATTGAAGAAAATATGAAAGTCAAGCATTGTACATGTAACCAAACACAGTAAAATCCAGTGATCCGAATCCATGAATCCAGTGTCTCACTCCTTGGAAATCCTGTTTTTTGGCATCTGACTCACTCATGAATCCAGAATGTGACCCAGGGGACCAAGAGTGCAGGCAAGCATATGTGCCAGAGCTAGACCTAGGGTCTGAAGTGCGGGCATATTTCCCTCTCCCTTTAAACACAGCAGATTCTCTATGACCCGTCAAAGAGATGCTGGTAGGTTAATTGACCATTGTAAATTGCCCATACTATAGGTAGTGGCAGGAGAACCAGGATGCGGGATGGAGATGGGAGATGGTTGATGGAGACTGGAAATGCGTTATTCGTATAGATTGCTGCTGGACATGGTGGGCAGAAAGGCGTGTTTCTATCTCTATGGCTCTACGACATGTAAAATTATTAAGGGATTGGACAAGCTAGATGCAGAAAACATGTTCCTGATGTTGGTGGAGTCCAGAACCAGGGGCCACAGTTTAAGAATAAGGGGTAGGCCATTTAGAACTGAGACGAGGAAAAACTTTTTCACCCAGAGAGTTGTGAATTTGTGGAATTCTCTGACTCAGAACGCAGTGTAGGCCGGCTCACTGGATGCATTCAAAGTCAAGTCAAGTCAAGTCAATTTTATTTGTATAGCACATTTAAAAACAACCCACGTTGACCAAAGTGCTGTACATCTGATTAGGTACTAAGGAAAAAAATGAAACATACAGTGGCACGCAAACAGTTCACAGCGCCTCCTCAATGAGCCTCAAACGCTAGGGAGTAGAAATAGGTTTTGAGCCTGGACTTAAAGGAGTCGATGGAGGGGGCAGTTCTGATGGGGAGAGGGATGCTGTTCCACAGTCTAGGAGCTGCAACCGCAAATGCGCGGTCACCCCTGAGCTTAAGCCTAACAAAAGAGAGTTAAATAGAGCTCTTAGGGCAAGCAGAATCAAGGGATCTGGGGAGAAGGCAGGAACGGGGTACTGATTGTGGATGATCTGCCATGACCACATTGAATGGCGGTGCTGGCTCCAAGGGTCGAACGGCCTACTCCAGCACTTTAGTCTGAAGAAGGGTCTCGACCTGAAACGTCACCCATTCCTTCTCTCCTGAGATTCTGCCTGACCCGCTGAGTTACTCCAGCTTTTTGTGATACCTTCTATGTTTCTATGACACATGACCTCAGAAATGTTCCTTGGTATTTGTCTCCACAACAGCTCGTATACAGTGCCCTGATAGAGTTTGCGAGCAAGGGGACTCAGACTATATTAAAGGGATGGAATCGATTAAGTTCCACTGATCCAGTGTGTGCTGTTGAGTTTATATGCTAATGTGTTTACAAAACAATGAATTCCCTTATGAGACCAACAGGAACTGCCTTTAAAATGCAGAGCTCGTCCCATTAGTCACACGATATCACTGAGATGAGCAAGTAGACACAAATGACAACAATCCAAATGCTTGTTCAATTTATGCATCAGTTCACTTATGACTATCGATTTGTAAAATGCCAAAGTTTTTGTTTTTAGAAGCGCATTTTTGTTTTCTTGCTCAATTTAAAGTTTACTCTCTGCGCCCAATTGTATGAATAATAATCAGACTTCTGGCAGTTATGTTGAATCCTTCAACACATTAGTCTGTCAACTGCAATAACCCAGCATTGGATGAACTGACACTCTAGGCTGATAGGAGAGAAAGTTGTAGAAATGGGGAGGAAAAACAAGTCAGACAATTAAGTTTTGGGATTTTCTTTGAAAAAGAAAAAAATACATGACTGTTACAAATCAGTTTCAGTTTCAGTTTAGTTGATTGTCACTTGTATCGAGGTACAGTGAAAAGCTTTTTGTTGCGTGCTAACCAGTCAGCAAAAAGGCAATACATGATTGCAATCAATTCATTTGCAGTGTATTGATCGTCGTCGTCGTGGCTATCCCTCGAGGTCGAGGATGATGGTCTACGTTCCATTGTTTTTATGAACTCTCAGGTGGCATCTGAGTCCAATCCTGGCTTTGAAAGTTCTTTGGCATTCAGGGCTAGTAATTCCAGATGTCATATCGGGCTTTGGTTGTTGCTGCCTCTCTTTCCGTTTACTTCTCTTTTCTTCTAATTCTGTGCATCTGTTGGCTTTGAAGGTCACCATTCATTTTTGGATGATGGTTCGCCAGAGTTTCCTGTCCTTGGCATTAGTTTCCAAATTTTCGATGTCGATTTCACATTTCTTCATGCTGGCTTTTAAGGCGTCTTTGAATCTCTTCTTTTGTCTGCCTCTTTTACGTTTCCTTCATTAAGCTGGGAGTAGAAGGCTTGCTTTGGTAGACGCTCGTCTTCTATCCGAACAACATGACCGCCCCATCTTAGTTGGTTCTTGATGACATGATAAGGGAATAACGTTTAGTGCAAGGTAAAGCCAGCAAAGTCCGGTCAAGCATAATCCGAGGGACATCAGAGGTAGATAGTGGTTCAGCACTGCTCTCTGGTTGTGGTACGACGATTCAGTTGCCTGAAATCAGATGCAAAGTACAAATGTTTACTATAATTCTGCTTTCATCATTGCAGGAGTCATGTATAAAATTTATGTTGCTCCTTTCTTATGGCAATGGAAGCCTTATTCCATCTTTTTTCTGGATTTTGGTGCTCAAATGTTAACCCGGTTTTGCAAATTCTGCTTGATCTATTATTTTTGTGAAAAAGTGGATTCGATTCCCCAATTTTAACCACAACTTCACATTATAAAATCAGAATATGACATAGTCAGTGACTGCAAAACGGTAGCCATGTTTTAATGTATGCACATTAAATCATCAACGAATAGGCCATTCCAATTACATTAAATCATGAGCGGATGAGAGATCTTCATTAAACTTTTCCTTCAGTTTTAAGGAATGATGAGGGCGTGTGGTGGTGCAGTGGTAGACTCGCTGCCTTACAGTGCCAGAGACCCAGGTTCGATCCTGACTATGGGTGCTGTCTGTATGGAGTTACGCTCTCTCTGTGACCGCTTGGGTTTTCTCCGGCTGCTCTGGTTGCTTCCCACATCCCAAAGACACGCAGGTTTGTCGGTTAATTGGCTTCTGTAAATTGTCGCTAGGACAATGGATAGAACTGTCATACAGGGATCGCTGCTCAGCGAGTACTCGGTGGGCTGAAAGGTCTGTTTCCACGATGTATCTCAAAACTAAACTAAAAGCTAGTAGGGGGTTCCTTCCTGTATGCAAGATCTGAAAGATATTTTAAAGGTATTAAAACATTAAAAGAAGCTCAGTA
Organism: Rhinoraja longicauda; assembly: GCF_053455715.1. Taxonomy (NCBI): domain Eukaryota; kingdom Metazoa; phylum Chordata; class Chondrichthyes; order Rajiformes; family Arhynchobatidae; genus Rhinoraja; species Rhinoraja longicauda. The sequence continues at coordinate 31,202,642 of NC_135969.1, read as the reverse complement.
TAGAAGTAACTAAGGCAGTTGCTATTTAAAGAATACTGTATTTAATAATATATCACTGACATTTGAATAATGGAAATGGTTTGCAAGAGTACATCGTTAGATTATTTATTAACTGAATTTCTCTGATATTTTACAAAGCAGGTGCCTGTTTTATTATTGGGAAAATGAACTGCAGAATCTGGTTTAAAACAAATATGGACACAAAAAGCTGGAGTAACTCAGCGGGTCAGACAGCATCTCTGGAGAAATGGAATAGGCGACGTTTCGGGTCTGATGAAGGGTCTCGCCCCGAAACATCCCCTGGTCTTTTTCTCCAGAGATGCTGTCTGACCTGCTGAGTTACTCCAACTTTTTGCTGTTGACTTATTTTTATAGTTCAGTTCGATATTAAAGAGCACATGTGACCCCAGAGCACTTTGCAAACAAGCTGGTCAGTAAACTGCAAAGAAAGAGGTGAAAGTAAATTAGGAAAGAAAAAATGTTTTTTAATTACTCAGACCCACCACTTTTCAAGGATTACCTGCTGATCACAATGGGGGAAGTTGGGTACGTGTAGGGTAGAATTTTCGCTGTGCCCAGCAATCTGTTTTGTGTGAACAGATTATAACTTAATTACACGGAGTAAGTTGTGGAAATCATCTCTCCAGTTTATTAATGCCGTGAGAAGGTAATATTTCTAAAGTTATTGCCAAGCAAGGATAGCATAATCAGTGAACACATATTGGAAGCTAATGCGATGATCATAGCTTTACCTCTTGGCTTTAGCCTGTGGCGTTTGCAACAAGACAGCTGTCCCTACTGATGATAAAGAGAAACAGTCTCCATCGGAAAGGTTCACAAATGGCTCTCTCGGCCTGAACAGTGCCGAGCAATTGATGGCTTCCAACTGAGCGCTGAATCCATGACGTCCTCCTGAGCACGGAACTAATGGGACACTGAACCTCTCTGAAGCAGTGGTCAAAATTACTGCCGATTAAATTACTGTGAAAATGCCACAGTCTGCTCAGTCCAGACTCAGGGGAGCCGCCTGTAGGAAGATGCGGCTGTGAGTTTAACTTCCTTTGACAGTTGTAAAGCTTCCCCCCCCCCCCCATGACCACCTGGAAATCCCAAGCTTGTGTCATCTAGCCATTAACACCAGCATGTTGAGCCACTTCTGCCCAAACTATAACATGGAATTGTGTAATGGAAAATTAAAGAGGCAGGCGTTAATTAGTTTTTACTTCATGGTCACCTGGCAAATTGTATTTGAGGAATTGTGTCAAGGTGCTATATTGCACAAATTAAATTGCCAATTACCTTAACAATTGAGTTTAAAGTACAATACATTTGTTTTGTTTGATATTTCTTGAATATGGTGTTTAATCATATTGACATCTGGAACTTCTAAATAATTAAAATTTTGAAATCAGTAATGACCTAATAAAGCCATATGGATAAATGGTTATTGAAAGCAGTGCACACCTGCAGTTGTTGGTGCCTTTGCAAGTAGCTGGCAGTATTGTAGAACCATAGAGCCATGCAGCAGAGAAACTGGGCCTGTTGACCATCAATGGTTCATTGATACTTTATTGTCACATGTATCTAAGTACCATTAAATTCCTTTTTTGCATATTGCTCAGTAAAAATCTTACCATTCGGATGCACAATCATGCTCAAATAGTTTAGTTTAGTTTATTGTCACGTGCATCAAGGTACAGTGAAAAGCTTTTGTTGCGTGCTAACCAGTCAGTGGAAAGACAATATTGATTACAATCGACCCATCTGCAGCGTACAGATACATGATAAAGGGAATAATGTTTAGTGCAACATAAGGTCCAGTAAAGTCTGATTAAAGATAGTCCGAGGGTCTCCAGTGAGGTAGTTAGTAGACACAAAAAGCTGGAGTAACTCAGTTGGACAGGCAGCATCTTGGGAGAGAAGGAATGGGAGACGAAGTCTGAAGAAGGATCTCGAACCGAAATGTCACCCATTCCTTCACTCCAGAGATGCTGCCTTTCCTGCTGAGTTACTCCAGCTTTTTGTGTCTATCTTTGGTTTAAACCGACATCTGGTTCCTTCCTGCACAGGTAGTTAGTAGCTCAGGACCACTCTCCAGTTAAGTTAAGTCGAAGCATAAGACGTAAAATATCTTGGGAGACATTTCTACACTCAGACTCTTTACCACAGAAAGCAGCAGTGGTAGTCCAATTAAAGATAGTCTGAGAGTCTCCAATGAGGTAGATTGTAGGTTGGGATCACTAGGTTACGTTGAGATACGTACACAAGAGTCGCCGCATTCACAACGCCATTTTGTCTGTTTTGTCCAAATCGAGGCCGTGCCGACCATCATCTTTTCCGCTCACGCCTTTTTATTGCCTTCATATTCCCATCAACTCAGCCACCCTCCCCCACCCCCACCCCTCATCATGTTCAATTCAATGTAAATTTTACATTAACATTTTGTGAATTCCAATAATAGAGCCGATGGTGCAGTTTTCCTGTTATTGTTCTAGCCACTGGTTGACCACAAGCTGGCCAGGAGGATGTTTGCTCCACTGTACTGGCCACCTGCTCATCTTAGTTTTGTGCCATTATACTCTTAATTCATACTCTGTTTTCTGAGTATGATTACATTTTAAATAAAGACACGTATTCCTTCCTTGCAATAGATGTTTTTTATCTTCAAGGAAAATTAAGTTCTCGATGTGATTACTTTCTGACTTACAGGTCGGAAACAGGCTCTTCAGCCCACCGGGTCCGTGCTGACTGGCACTCAACCCATACACTTCTTCTTCTTCTTGCAGAAGTTATGAAGCTGCTTCTGCTTCTGCTGTCTCTGTTTGTTGCCGTTCGCCTGACTGAGGTCAGTTGACAGGGCTCACCACGGGGAGGTCGACAACGTGGGCCCCAACCCGTACACTAGCACTATCCTACACACTAGGGACAATTTACAATTTTGCCAAAGCCAAGTAACCTACAAATCTGCACGTCTTTGGATTGTGGAAGGAAACCAGAGCACCTGGAGAAAACCCACGCAGGTCAGAGGGAGAATGTACAGGCTCCGTACAGACAGCACCCGTAGTTAGGATCCAACCCGGGTCTCTGGCACAGTAAGGTAGCAACTCTATTGCTGCACCAGGCCAAAACAACTCCTGCTGATGTCAGTAGAAATATCACTACACTATACATTCTCCATTCTGCCCTGAAGCCTTGTCACAGCTGTAGAAATGAAGTCCATGAGAATTTTTTGGAATTCATATTAATAAATTTTTAATAATTCACTTGGAATATTCCCAGCAAATAATTATAGCAAAAACAACTGCTGGCTTTCAAACAAATCATCCTCTGTCAATTATTTTAACAGGAAATAATGGTTACAATTCACAGTATGATGTCAGGGGCAACAAAAGGAAGGGGGCACTGGATAAGGAGAAAAGGAAAGGGAGGAAAGGGGAGAGGCATTCAATGGAAAATTAAAAGCATACCCAATGAAGGTTATAGGGAGGGATTGTAAATCAATGGGAATTAGAAATTATCAGGCTGGAGGGAGCATGGGAATTGAAACATGTCTTCAAATATCTGGAAGAAATGCAGCTTGTGATCTGTTCAGGCAGGGAAGACTAACGAGAAATTAAAGAGATGTTTAACGTTAAGTCAAGGAAGTTGTGGGTTTTGGCAATAGAAGCAGAGATAGGTAATGTTTAAAGGTTCAAAGACAAAAGGAAGCGGTTTAGATGATTGGTGGGATGCAGGAGGTGAAAGTGAGTTTGAAGGCATGGTGACCTGAGACCATGCTAACCCTTGCTTTCTCTCTCTCTCCATCCCTCCCCCGTCCCAATTCTCCAACCAGTCTTACTGTCTCCGACTACATTTTATCTCTGTTTGCTTTGTTGTTACCTACTCCCAGCTAACAATGATCTATTCTACATGTTCCTTGATATCCATTCCCTTTGTCCTATTTTCACACCTTACACTTCCTAATCTATGTATCTCCCTCTCCCCCGACATCAGTCTGAAGAAGGTTCTCTACCCGAAACATCACCCATTCCTTCACTCCAGAGATGCTGCCTGTCCCGCTGATTTACTCCAGCATTTTGTGTCTATCTTTAGTTTAAACCAGCATCTGCAGTACCTTCCTACCATGTTACCGGACTGAGCTAGAGTTAGCCACCGGGGTGTGGTTTTAAATCTACTGATGGAAGCTAAAGAAGATGAGCTCAGTTGCGCCAGCATTAAGCCATCAAACAGGGCAATCAACATTTTTTAATCGATTAGATCTAGAGTCACACAGTCATACAGCATGAAAAAGGGTCCTTCGGCCCAACTTGCCCATGCCGACAAAGATGCCCCATCTACACTAGTCCCACCTCAAGTCAAGTCAAGTCAAATTTATTTGTCACATACACAGACACGATGAGCAGTGAAATGAAAGTGGCAATGCCTGCGGATTGTGCACAAAAAAGAATGACAGTTACAGCATATAAATAAAGTTAATAAGTTACTATAGTGTAGACAAAAAGTTAGTCTCTGGGGTTATAAAAGTTGACAGTCCTGATGGCCTGTGGGAAGAAACCTGCACGCTTTTGGCCCAATTCCCTCTAAATCTTTCCTATCCAATGCACCTATCCAAATATCTTTTAAATGTTGTTATAGTACTTCCCTCAACGTACCCCTCTGGCAGCACGTTCCATATACCCACCACACTCTGTGCAAAAAGGTTGTCCCTCAAATTCCTATTAAATCTTTCCCCTCTCATCTACTGTAAGGTAATTGCAGCCAGGTCTCTGATGAATAAGCATTCTAAAAACAATGCCAAATATTTCAACTCATGCCATGGATTAAATCAAATGGCTGCTAATGTAGAGGATCACCGGCATCTGAAAAGAAAATGAAAAGGGTTTTGTATATGGATTATTAGAAGTAAGAAGACTTTTTATTCCAATGGTAGAATTATCATTTTGATAACGTTACAAGGATTAGACAGAAATAAATTAATGTAGTTTAGCCTTTAATTTCATTGGGTACAGAAATGAAAGGGATGAAGCCTTTGCAACGTTTGTGATTATTAAATCATTCAGGAGATTAAACAGAGCAAAGCTATTTCCTTTCATGGGAGCTGTTGGCAGGGGCATGAGGTGGGGGCAACTCTAACATCGGAACTGAATCGTTAAGAGGTAATGTTAATAAGCACTTCCCACAAAGGTCCTGGATATATGATCACACTCTCCCAATAACTAACAGGGGGGGATGTTAATTGACAAGTTCAATCCTGAGATTGATAGTTTGTAGTGTGGGAAGGGATATAAATGACTACGAAATAATGGTGATGAGGTGGATTTAACAAACAGGTCGGCCGTGATCTAATTACACAGTGAACATGCTCATGCCACCACACTTTTCCCGATAAAATGTGCAGGAAGGAACTGCAGATGCTGGTTTCAACCAAAGATAGACACAAAGGGCTGGAAGAACTCAACCGGACAGGCAGCATCTCTGGAGAGAAAGAACGGGTCTGAGAAGTGTCCCACCCAAAACATCACCCATTCCTTCTCTCCAGAGATTGCTGCCTGTCCCGCTGAGTTACTCCAGCATTTTGCGTCTATCTTCATACTTTTTCTGATGTCCCTCTGCTCCTTTTGAGATGACGGCCGACCAGCTAGACAATCCCTCTGTTATGCTCTGGGGCACACAGGAACTGGACTCAAACGCACGACTCACACACAAGAGTCAATTTGGAGAAAATAAAGGCGTTCTTTAATTTTCACATTAAAGAAAACTGCGATTCGAACCAAAAACTCTAAACTTACTCAGCTACAAAAACATTAGTTACAAAAATTACTTACTAGCTATACTACGACCGAGAGCACATGAATCACAATACGAACTGGCACAGGACAAAGGGAGGCGTGGACTATATATACATGAGGTAAGGGCACACAGGTGGAAACAATCAAGGCGGGGCTGACAATTATAATGGCAGGAAGTCAAGGGACCTGAAATGAGAATCTAAACACAGAACATGACACAAGACTAACAGATCTGACGGGACATTACAGTACCCCCCCCTTTAGGACCGACTCCTGACGGTCCAGGCTGGTCAGGATGAGTCTTGTCAAAGTCCTTGATCAAAGTTTTGTCCAAAATGAAGCTGGCAGGAATCCAGCACCTCTCCTCAGGACCGTAGCCTTCCCAGTCGACCAGAAACTGGCGACCGCGACCTCTCTTGCGGACTGCAAGAAGTGCCTTAACTGTGTAGACCGGACCACCGTCGACGAGCCGGGGGGGGTGGAGGGGGCTTGGAGGCGGGCACGAGTGCACTTTCCTTGACCGGTTTTATTTTGCTGACGTGGAATGCAGGGTGAACCCTTAATGACCTGGGGAGTTGTAGACGGACCGAAACAGGGTTAATGACTTTCGAAATGGGAAATGGACCCACGAACCTTGGAGCCAGCTTTCTGGCGTGGACGTGAAGTGGCAAGTCCTTTGTAGACAGCCATACCTTCTGGCCTGGGCGATAATGCGGAGCGGATCTGCGGTGGCGGTCGGCTGCCGCTTTCATCCGGGACTGACCCCGGAGTAGAACCCTCCGAGCTCCGTCCCAGATTCGGCGACAGCGTCGGATCATGGCGTGGGCAGAAGGCACCGTCACCTCACCCTCATAAGCCGAGAACAAGGGGGGCTGGTAGCCGTAGGCACACTGGAAGGGTGTGAGTCCCGTGGCAGCCCTAGGAAGCGTGTTGCGTGCGTACTCGACCCAGATGAGATGGTCGCTCCAGGTGGTCTGGTTCTGCGCGATCAGACAGCGCAAGCAGGTCTCGAGCTCCTGGTTCATCCGCTCAGTCTGGCCATTGGATTGCGGATGGTAACCAGAAGACAGGCTGACGGTGGCACCTATGAGGGAACAAAACTCACTCCAAAACTTGGACACAAACTGAGGACCTCGGTCCGAGACAATGTCTGTAGGGAAACCATGGATACGGAAAACGTGAGACATCATTACCTCTGCCGTCTCTTTGGCAGAGGGGAGCTTGGCCACAGCGATAAAATGTACCATCTTTGAAAATCGGTCTACCACCGTCAGGACAGTTGTGTTACCTTTGGAGGCCGGCAACCCAGTAACAAAGTCAATGGAGATGTGGGACCAGGGCCTCTGAGGGACTGAAAGTGGGTGCAGCAGGCCCGCTTGGGCTTGTCTGGAGGGGTTGCTCCTTGCAGACAGGGCAGGCGGCCACATATTCAGCTACATCCTTCTCAAGTGAAGGCCACCAAAAACGCTGTTTAACCACAAAAACAGTTCTCTTGGCACCTGGATGGCATGTGAGCAGGGACGTGTGAGCCCAATAGATTACCTGGGGGCGCAATGTCACAGGAATAAACAAACAGTTAGTAGGACAGCCACTCGGTGCTGGAGTCTCATCATTAGCCTGCTTCACATCTGTTTCGATCTGCCAAGACACCGCTCCTACCACACGGTTAAGTGGCAGGATGGGTTCGGGTTCTCTGGTATCAGGTTCAGGGTCATAAAGTCGGTACAGGGCGTCTGGTTTTGTGTTCTGGGAACCGGGCCTGTAAGACAGAGAAAAGTTGAACCTACTAAAAAACAGAGTCCATCTGGCCTGACGTGAGTTGAGTCTCTTGGCTTTACGGATGTATTCCAGGTTCTTGTGATCTGTCCATACCAGAAAAGGCTGCTCGGCCCCCTCCAGCCAGTGCCTCCACTCCCCCAATGCGGCTCTGACCACCAGCAGTTCTTTGTTTCCGACATCGTAATTTTTTTCTGCGGGGATCAACTTACGTGACAGGTAGGCGCAGGGATGAATCCGGTTGTCCTTCTCCGCTCTCTGGGAAAGTACCGCCCCAATCCCCTCGTTGGAGGCATCCACCTCCACAATGAACTGTCTCTGGGGATCTGGGATGGTCAGAACAGGAGCGTTGGTGAACAATGTTTTGAGGCGCTGGAAGGCGGCTTCGGCCTGAGGATTCCACTGGAACTGGGTCTTGGAAGACGTGAGAGAGTGCAGAGGAGCAGCAACAGCAGTGAAGTCTCTAATAAAACGTCGGTAAAAGTTTGCAAATCCGAGAAACTGTTGCACCTTCTTTCTGTTAGTGGGGGTGGGCCAATCGGCCACCGCACTGACCTTACCAGGGTCCATCTGGATGTGGTCGGCCGATATAATGTAGCCCAGAAAGGACATTGTGTCTGCGTGGAAGTCGCACTTCTCGGCCTTCACATACAGACGGTTAGCTAATAGCTTCTGCAACACACACTTGACATGACGCTCATGAGACTGTATGTCTGGAGAGAAGATAAGAATGTCATCAAGGTAGACAAAAACACACTCATTGAGAAATTCCCTGAGGACCTCGTTCATAAAAGCTTGGAAGACTGCGGGGGCATTGGTTAACCCAAACGGCATCACCAAATACTCGTAGTGCCCGTTAGGGGTGTTAAACCCAGTTTTCCACTCATCCCCCTCTCTGATTCTCACTAGATGGTATGCATTCCTTAAGTCTAGTTTAGTGAATACTTTGGCTTTGTGCAACAGTTCAAAAGCAGAAGACATCAAAGGAAGTGGGTAACGATTCTTGATCGTAATCTCGTTTAGGAAGCTGTAATCTATGCAGGGACGAAGTGACCCATCTTTCTTGCCCACAAAGAAAAACCCCGCGCCTGCTGCCGAGGAGGACGGGCGAATAATGCCCGTCCTCAGGGAGGACTCAATGTACTCATCCATCGCCTTCCTCTCGGGGCCGGATATGGAGTACAGTCGCCCCTTGGGAATAGGGGCCCCCGGCAGCAGGTTGATAGCGCAGTCGAAAGGTCGATGAGGAGGTAGGGTGGTGGCCCTGGACTTGTTGAACACCTCCTTCAGTTCATGGTAACAGGGTGGAACCTTCAACAGATCGGGATAGTCATCATCATCATTAGAAATCTTTATTTCTTCAGATTTAAGAACATTTATTCCCAAAACCGCCCCGATCTTCCCGTAACTCACCCCTTTGTTCACTGGTTCAACAAGACATGATTGTGTGCACTCAACCCCCCATCGTCTGATCTTACCAGATCGCCAATCAATCTGAGGATTGTGTTTCTGCAGCCAAGGGAAACCAAAGACCAAGGGATGTTGAGCTGAGTCAAACAAGTGAAAAGACATTATCTCCACATGGTTAGCATTGAACATGACTTTGACAGGTTCTGTACGATGAGTTATCTCAAACAACTGACGTCCATCTAAAGCGCTCGCCACAATAGGTTGCAACAAGGGCACAGATTTAACCTTACACGATCGAGCTAGAGTCCAGTCCATGAGACTCTCGTCGGCTCCGGAGTCGATCAAAACCCCCCGAGTCACAATTTGCTGATTCAGAGTGAGGGTGGCCTGTGTCAGAGGTCGAGGAGGTAAGTCCGAAACGGGGAATTGGCTCACCAGTGTCCTCCTTTTCACTGGTGAGCCACCCCCTTTTACCGAGCAGTCGGCCAGACGGTGTCCTTGTTGACCGCAGTAAAAGCAGGCTCCGTCCTTCAGGTGGCGCTGTCGCTGCTCCGGAGTCAGCCTGGTTCGTCCTAGCTGCATGGGTTCCTCCGACGGCTGAGAGGACGTTGTTTTCTCCGGCCAACGATGGACAGGGAACGATGACTTCTTCGGTGTGAAGGACCCGGAGGAGCGCCCCTGGTGATTGGGAGGACGATCAGCAGCCTGGTGTCTTTCCTTTTCCTTTATCCTGTTATCGACACGAATAGCCCTGGTAATTAATGTCTCTAGATCACTGGGTAACTCAAAAGGTGAAAGTCTGTCCTTTATAGCCTCCGACAACCCATTCATAAATGCATCCACTTGTGCAGGCATATTCCACCCACTGTCTGTTGCAAGGGTTCGGAAGTCAATGGCATAGTCTATCACTGGGCGAGTGTTCTGTTTTAGCTGCAGTAAGACTTGGGAAGCTTCCTTAGCAGAGGAAGTGTGATCAAAAATACTGCTAAATGTTCTTTGGAAGAGGTCTAGATCCTGACAGACTGTGGAGCCCTGAGACCACTCCGCAGTGGCCTATGCTGCGGCTCGTCCCGTCAAATGGGACACAATAAATGCTACCCTGGCCTGGTCTGAGGGGAAGTGTGCAGGGTTATGCTTGAAGTGGAGATCACATTGTACAAAGAATGATCTACAATTCTCCGAGTCTCCAGAGAACTTATCTGGTGAAGCCAGGCGTAGAATCAGCGTGGGGTTCGCAGGTGTGGCCGGAACAGCAGGCGGATGGCCGGCTGAAGGTTCAACGTGAGCCAGTGGAGAAGCTGCCGAGGTTGGGTCGAGACGAGCCAGAACCTGATGGAGTTGTACAGCGAGGTGGTTAATCTGGGTCGTCACTGATGACTGGAACTCGCTTTGTCTATCGTTCAGCTCGCGCACCCCGTGACTGACTGAGCGCAGCTGCTCCTCCTGGTGCTGGATCTTAGTGCCCTGGTTGGCAAGGGCTGATTTCCAAATCTTAGAGTCGGCTGAGTCCATATTGGGGCCAGTTCGTTCTGTTATGCTCTGGGGCACACAGGAACTGGACTCAAACGCACGACTCACACACAAGAGTCAATTTGGAGAAAATAAAGGCGTTCTTTAATTTTCACATTAAAGAACACTGCGATTCGAACCAAAAACTCTAAACTTACTCAGCTACAAAAACATTAGTTACAAAACTTACTTACTAGCTATACTACGACCGAGAGCACATGAATCACAATACGAACTGGCACAGGACAAAGGGAGGCGTGGACTATATATACATGAGGTAAGGGCACACAGGTGGAAACAATCAAGGCGGGGCTGACAATTACAATGGCAGGAAGTCAAGGGACCTGAAATGAGAATCTAAACACAGAACATGACACAAGACTAACAGATCTGACGGGACATTACACCCTCGTCTTTGATTTATTTTCAATCTACACTCTTTTTGTCCCCTCAACTCTTTCTTTCTGAGCATAGATGATGTTTACACTTATCCAATCACTTGGTTTATTTGTCAGCAGAGCAACTCTTGAATGGGATTTGACCCGTGGATTAGCATTGGTGTATTTTGTGTTAACGACAGTGAATGCAATGAAAGATGAATTGACGGAAGCAATCCCTGGTAAATTTGAAAGGAAGACGAATCAGACAGCAACTGTATCTATGCAATGTCTTGAACCCTTGTTTGTTTCAGAAGGTAATTACTCACAGCCAGGCCTCTGATGCGGAAGGGATTCCATGGAGAGATGATCGCTGGAACAGAAGAAATTGAGCGATGGGCAGTTCATAGGTCTGCTCTTGCGGATGATATATAAGAACCTTTATTTGCTCACTACATCCGTTTGTCAAATATCCTCAGCTGCACCCAAAGTTCAACCAGAGCCACTGAACATGTTCCATCTACTAATCATCTGCATGGTTGCTCAGTGTGATTTTATGTTCTCTCCATTATGGGATGAGGCAAACGTTGCAATAAATTGCATTTACTCCTTTTTACACTGCAGCATCAAGCTTCCTTGCATGTTAAGGATCTCTTCCCATTTTGCCTCTCATGACGGTATCAAGTATAATGGCCAGGACTTTCGTCTATTGACCACCAATGTGTGGCAATTCGGGCTATTTGAACTCGTCAGACTTTTGTCTGGTTTTAACATTCCGAAGTGTTTATTCATTTTTTTTTAAAGTACCAGTTAACTATTGCAAATGTTCTTACAATGATTTCACCTGAAACCTATCATGCGTAAGCATTTATAAAGACTTTAAATTGCTTGACATGTTTCAGAATTGTAGGTTGAGAGTGCAATTTGCAGAAGCACAATTTTCTCAACTGCACCCATGCAGTGCTTTTCCCATCTGAATTGGTGACGACTCCATTTTCTCTTCGAATGCTCTGCAACCTTTGACTCGGACCAGTTCATTTCATGGCTTTGAGACTCATCTCACTTGCTTCAATGCATCCTCTGCCCCTTCAGCCCTACCATTAATGGTCAATCCTTCAGCCACTACCTGTCTACCTCACTTTTTCAGGCATTCCTTGGAAAAGCTCTTTTGATTAAGTTTTTCGTTATTTTCATATTTACCTTTTCTCTTGGCATCCATTCACCTTATGCATCTGTGCATCTGTGAAGGGTCTCAACCTGAAACGTCACCCTTTCCTTCTCTCCAGAGAAGCTGCCTGACCCGCTGAGTTACTCCAGCATTTTTTGTTTACACATTTGTGAAATACCTAGGGACAAGCTTTAACTGTGAAGGCAAATCAATATGATTACTGCTGCTGCAGTAAATCTTGTGCAAAGAAAGGGCTGCAGGAAAAATGCTGGGAATTATAGGCCAGTGAGCTTAACATCTGTAGTTGGTAAGTTACTGGAACGTAATCTGAGGGCTAGGATATACAGGCATTTGGATGGGCAAGGGCTGAATTAGGGATAGTCAGCATGGTTTTGTATGTGGGAGGTCGTGTCTCACAAATCTGATTGATTTTTTTGAAGACGTGACCAAAAAGGTTGATGAAGGCAGAGCTGTAGATGTTGTGTATCATATCATATCATATCATATCGTATATATACAGCGCGGAAACAGGCCTTTTCGGCCCACCAAGTCCGCGCCGCCCAGCGATCCCTGCACATTAACACTATCCTACACCCACTAGGGACAATTTTTTACATTTACCCAGTCAATTAACCTACATACCTGTACGTCTTTGGAGTGTGGGAGGAAACCGAAGATCTCGGAGAAAACCCACGCAGGTCACACATGACTTCAGTAAGGCGTTCGACAAGGTTCCACATGGTAGGCTGCTCTGGAAGGTTAGATCGCATGGGATCCAAGGAGAGATAGCTGAATGGATAGCAAATTGGTTTCATGGAAGGACGCAGAGGGTAATGGTGGAATGTTGCTTCTCAGACTGGATGCCCGTGAGGTATAGAGGGATATGGGCCAAAAGCAGTCAGGGTGGAACTAGTGTAGATCGGGCATGGTCGGCATGGGCAAGTTGGGCTGAAAGGCCTGTTGCCACGCTATATGACTCTATCTTGACTACCTGTCCCATGCATCTCAAGGCAATAGAAAAATACCATCAACTCTACCTCTACAAAATAATTGGGATAAATCAATGTCAGCTTTCACCTCCTGCCACCTTCCCTGCTGAGTTACTCTCAGTTGGCCAAGGCATCTTAAGTGACTGCAGCTTTCTGACACAGACAATGTATTCTGAGGTCTGTCAAGGGAGGAGATTGTCAGGTTGACAGAGAAAATAATTTAAAGATGTGCTCAACGTTTAAGGATGTGCTCAAACAACATCTCCATTGTCTTCTGGGAGCCTCTGGCTTACAAACACGAAGTGGAGAAATGGCTTCTGTGATGGGATTGAGAACCTTGGTTCCATGCACCGGGAGCACACAGAAGCCCTGCATAAGTGGCAGAGGGAGTGCCTCACCTCACAAACTCCCTACTCATCCCACCTCCTGCCCATCCTTGGTGGAATCTGTGGTTCCCACATTAGCCACGGCAGAACCCATTAAACCGGAAGGGAAGGACATCTTCTGCAATCCCAAGGGAATTCCGAAGAAGAAGAATTGCTTAGATATTTGATTCTTCTTGCCCAGTAACACGTGAAAATCATTGCAAAATAGGCAATAGACTTGTTAAATGTATATTATCAGTGAATATATTTTCACAGCATGAGGAGAAAACTCTTTACAATGGTTTGCTTATAGAATGTCTACAGTCGTGGTTGAATTCAGTGACAAAAATAATTGAGTCAATTTGAGATAGGGAGGTAATAATAATGTCAACAATTGTGCTAGTTTTTACATTTCTCTCCTTCAGTGTTTCAATGGTAAAGAAAAATAAAAACGGCTCTGGCATTTGTAATTCTCTCTAGAAATCCAGTACAATCCAGTGAAGGCAAGTTAGAACTAGGAACAAAAAGAAAGCTTAAATTTAAGGTCAATGCCTTTCACTTCCATTCCTTAATCTAACTGCCAGTCACTGGAAGACTTGAAGCAGGAGATTGCCTATTTACTGAAAACCCCCCAAATAGATTTTCAGCAATGAACTCTTACAGTTCACAACGCTTCACAATCCCGCTGCATCCTTTTCTCCTTCAGTGCAAGTGATTATTCAGATGGATTTTCCATTTCACAAATATATCCAGTCGACTATCTTCAAAATTGAAACCAACGGAGTCAGCTTTTCACGATTTCCTTAATCTGAAGCAACTTTCAAACCTTAAACACAACTTTAAACTATGTGGGAGGTTCAGTAGGGTCCTCTCAATATCAAGAAAGGACAACAATGAATTAAGAGACATCATTAATAAGCCTGTACTTCTTTGGAGTGGGAGAAAACCAGAGATCCCAGGGAAAACCCACGCAGCGCCTCTACCACTGTGCCTCCATGATGCCTCTACCACTGTGCCCCGATGATGCCTCTACCACTGTACCCCAATGATGCCTCTACCGCTGAGCCTCCATGATGCCTCTGTAGTTCTTTTGGATTTTCATCAAGTCAAGTCAAGTTTATTTGTCACATACACATACACGATGTGCAGTGAAATGAAAGTGGCAATGCCTGCGGATTGTGCACAAAAAAGAATTACAGTTACAGCATATAAATAAAGTTAATAAAGTTAATATAGTGTAGACAAAATTTAGTCCCTGGAGTTATAAAAGTTGACAGTCCTGATGGCCTGTGGGAAGAAACTCCGTCTCATCCTCTCCGTTTTCACAGCGTGACAGCGGAGGCGCTTGCCTGACCGTAGCATCTGGAACAGTCCGTTACTGGGGTGGCAGGGGTCCCTCATAATCTTACTTGCTCTGGATCTGCACCTCCTGATGTATAGGTCCTGCAGGGGGGCGAGTGTAGTTCCCATGGTGCGTTCTGCCGAACGCACTACTCTCTGCAGGGCCATCCTGTCCTGGGCAGAGCTGTTCCCAAACCAGACTGTAATGTTGCCGGACAGGATGCTCTCTACAGCCCCAGAGTAGAAGCAATGAAGGATCCTCAGAGACACTCTGAATTTCCTCAGCTGTCTAAGGTGGTAAAGGCGCTGCTTTGCCTTACCCACCAGTGCGGCAATGTGCGTTGCCCATGTCAGATCCTCTGTGATGTGGACTCCCAAGTATTTAAAACTGCTCACCCTATCCACAGTAGACCCATTTATCTCCAACCATTTTGGTTGACAACCATTTTGGTTGTCTGGAGTTATACAAAGGCCAGAAAAGATAAGGCTAGTAGAATTCCTTACCTAACGGCCATTAGTAAAACAGATGTAATTCTGACCTTATCATGGTTAATATTATTAATATTAGCTATTCATCCCTGATTTATTTAATTAACAATATAATTTCCCCAGCTGCCATGGTGATATTTTAACTTAGAGTTCCAGGTCTAGATTACATATGCATATTTCAAATGTAAATGTAAATGAATGGGTTTAATATTCTGAGATAATAAAGAATTCCTGGGCCAATCCGTAAAATAAATATTTGATTCATCAAGTTGAAATTAAACTACTCAGCAGCACAGCCTGAGGATTGCAAATAATGTCTCGGCAAAGCAATGATTCTATGTAGGTCAAATCGTGCTAAATAATTCAAGCCCTCAGTAACTGAATGATACCAAGCATCAGAGGAACAGCATTGCAGTGTTCCTTGGCTCAGGGGCAAATTAGTGCTTCACTGGATGGTATTGTTTTGAAACTGGAAGACGGCAAAAGGGAACTGCAGCTGCTCTTGCGATAAGGGGAGGGGTGCCAAAGTTAATCTTCAGCAAACAGAGAAAGACAGTTCATAACCTTCTTCAGACGACACTTGATGACAACATCGGGTTTGGAAATCTCAGCAAAATCCGCTGACATTATTTCATTAGCCTTCTACAGCGCACATACTTGGGACATGATTGTGACTGAGAGAGAAATGGAATGAATGAATGAATGAATGAATGAATGAATGAATGAATGAATGAATGAATGAATACTTTATTGTCACTTTGCTTCCATGCCCAAGGTATGCAAATAGTCGCCATCTTAAGAGCACTTACAAAGTTACAAGTATCCCGCACCAGGTCTACCTTTGAGCTTTCTCCCTTCCCCTTCCCTCACGGCGCCCCCACCCCCCCACCGGGTCCTCCATTGTTCTTCCCCTTCCTTCACGGTTGTCCCTCCACCTTGGGTCCTCCATTGTTCTTCCCCTTCCTTCACGGCGCCCCCCTCATGCCGGGTCCTCCATTGTTCTTCCCCTTCCTTCACGGCGGTCCCTCCACCCTGGGTCCTCCATTGTTCTTCCCCTTCCTTCACGGCGGTCGCTCCATACCGGGTCCTCCATTGTTCTTCCCCTTCCCTCACGGCGGTCCCTCCATACCGGGTCCTCCATTGTTCTTCCCCTTCCTTCACGGTTGTCCCTCCATACCGGGTCCTCCATTGTTCTTCCCCTTCCTTCACGGTTGTCCCTCCACCTTGGGTCCTCCATTGTTCTTCCCCTTCCTTCACGGCGCCCCCCTCATGCCGGGTCCTCCATTGTTCTTCCCCTTCCTTCACGGCGGTCCCTCCACCCTGGGTCCTCCATTGTTCTTCCCCTTCCTTCACGGCGGTCGCTCCATACCGGGTCCTCCATTGTTCTTCCCCTTCCCTCACGGCGGTCCCTCCATACCGGGTCCTCCATTGTTCTTCCCCTTCCTTCACGGTTGTCCCTCCATACCGGGTCCTCCATTGTTCTTTCCCTTCCTTCACGGTTGTCCCTCCACCCTGGGTCCTCCATTGTTCTTCCCCTTCCTTCACGGCAACCCCCCCACCCCGGGTTCTCCATTGTTCTTCCCCTTCCTTCACAGTGGTCCCTCCACCCCGGGTCCTCCATTATTCTTCCCCATCCTTCACGGCGGTCCCTCCACCCTGGGTCCTCCATTGTTCCTTCCCTCGGCAGCGGAGTCCTCATTCCACTTGGTCCGACCTCGTCGGTCAACTCTTCATTTTCAGTCCAGTTGTTTGAGACAATCTCTGTAAAGATCTTTGGTGTGACTCTTTTTGTCTATTAGTGTGTTAAGCAACTAAGGGAAGATTATGACAATGTTAATTTGATAAAATACGAACATCTATCAATATCTTTCTCAACTCACTGTTGTACGATTGTGCCTCTCTGAAGCACAATCTATCTTTTGTTTCATTTCATGAAGGAAATATTTCAAAATAAGGGGGCTTGAGCAGCACTGACTGTGAAGGTGTATTTAAATATGAAGCCAATTTTAATAATTAAGATGAAGATTTTGATGAGCCTATTTTATATGAATGCTATTTTGTTAACTCATTTTACCTGCCATTTTTTAAATGAAGTTTCAAGCTACAATTCTTTGGATCATTTACAAATAGGCGACGTGACTACTCGGTCCAATGATAATGTTTAGTTTAGTTTAGTTTAGAGATACAGCGTGGAAACAGGCCCTTCAGCCCACTGAGTCCGCACCGACCAGCGATCCCACAAGGGACAATTTACAATTCTTACCGAAGCCAACGAACCTACAAACCTGCACGTCTTTGGAGTGCGGGAGGAAACCCACGCTGTCACGGGGAGAACGTACAAACTCTGTACAGACGTCACCCGTGGTCACGATTGAACCCGGGTCTCTGGCACTGTAAAGCAGGAACTCTACTGCTGCACCACCATGCTGCCCCTAACAGGTCATTTATTTTTTTCACACAGTGCAAGGGCAATCACTACAGGCATGGCACTTGTCTGGCACTAGATCTAACACTAGAGATTTAGACTAGTTTAAATGCGACCCTTATACCTCTCTACTCCTTTAAGAAAATGAGAAAGGGCCAGTCACATGTTTGATTATCTGCTCAGAAATATGTGGTGGTTTCTTGTAAATTAATTTCTTTTAATAGGTAAGATTATATTAACCATAAAATGGTTGTCTTGTATGGCTTCACACTTGCTGTTAAAAATTCAGATGGTTCTCTCATAATTTGTTTTTGCCTGTAGTTGCCCAAAAGAAGGATACAAATCCAACAAACATTCTGAATAATATATCTGGATTGGGTGGGATGTAATGGTTGTCAGGGCTTACAATCTACTTTTTGAGTTATATATACAAAAAACATGTGGATCTCCGATTTCTATGATGGGTTAAAAAGGAAAACACTAATGTCACTTTTCTTCATTTATTCTTCATGTTTTTCTTTATTTATTCATCACTTTCAGGGACTGGGCCTTGATTGCCCATCTCCAATGGCCATTGAGAAAATGGTGGTGAGCTACATTCTTGAACCATTTACAGATGACGGAACTCCCAAGTGTAGTATGATGGTGATGATGAAGAGATGGCTATATATTTGCAAGATAGCATGGCGGGGAATATGGACTGAGTGGAACCTACTATGTGCTGATTGCTCTACTTAGTGGCAGCGGTTGTGCGTTTTGTAGATACTGTTGCAATGCTCTAGGCAATGAACTACAGTGCAGGTAGGGACTGGTTCATTTATAGAGTCATAGAATCATACAGCATGGAAACAGGCCCTTCGGCCCAACTTGCCCCAGCTTGCCAACTTGCCAACATGTCCCAGCTGTACGAGTCCCACTTGTCAGCATTTGGCCCATATCCCTCCAAACCTGTCCTGTCCATGTACCTTTCTAGCTGTTTCTTAAATGTTGGGATAGTCCCTGCCTCAACTACCTCCTCTGGCTGCTTGTTCCATACACCCACCACCCTTTGTGTGAAAAAGTTACCCCTCAGATTCCTATTAAATCTATTCACTTTCACCTTAAACCTATGTCCTCTTGTGCTCGATTCACCTACTCTGGGCAAGAGACTGTGTGCTTCTACCTGATCTATTCCTCTCATGATTTTATATACCTCTATAAGATCTCCCCTCATCATCCTGTGGTCTAAAGGAATAGTGTCCCAGCCTGCTCAACCTCTCCCTATAGTTCAGAGCCTCTAGTCGTGGCAAAGATTTGCTGAGAAACATGTGCCGAGTTGTGAATGGAATTAAGGCATCAACCAACATCCCTGTTCATAACTTTGTCACGGAATAAAGTTCAACGATGAAGAAGATGAAGATGGATGGACTCGGAAAATACTCTCCTGAGAAACTCCTGCCAACAATGTCTTTGGGGCTGGTTTAACTGACCTCCAACAATGACCACATTTTCCTTTGACATCAGAATTACCTGGACACCTACATTCAGTGAAATATTACCTTATTTTTAGTCACTCTCATCTCTTCTCCAAGCTGAGCAGGAAATTTATCAGGTAAATAAAATGTATTGAAAAGCAAGATAAGATAAATTAGATTGCCAAATGACTAATGCACTCTGCCACCTAACGCTCTTTTTGTGCCAAAAATAGTAAAAATATATTGGGATTCTATCTTGTTCTTTTTCAGAATCTTTCACTGAAGATTACTTTTTTAAATGAAAGCAAATACTTGGGCTTCACTGAGACCTCACCCTACATGGGAATATAGTTAGAAAGAATAAATTGAAAAGCCTAGGGCCGCTATTCAGACACAACTCATCCGAGCTGCTTCTTTCAACAAACCTATCACTTCCTTGAAAAAATGGTTTATTTTGAAAAATTCTGACCTTTCCTTGACAAACAGGCAAACCCGTTCTTATCAATTATTCCTTCAGGGGAGACGGAGAGTAAACTAATGCCTTCTCATTCCCATTATTTGTTCGTTCTGGTGGTACAATTGTCTTTTCGCTGCAATGTAGCACCTTTTCATGGGCAAACCAAAAAGAAAAGGACTGAATGTGACACCTATGACACCTCGTTATACAATAAATGATCTACTTTATTTAGCAAAGACCAGAGGCTTCACCTTCCATCTTCTATCCATCCCCCATATTTCTGCCAGTCAAATGGATGGGGCGAGTAAGTTAAAACAGGTAAGAGTCGATTTATTCACAAAATGCTGGAGTAACTCAGCAGGTCAGGCAGCATCTCGGGAGAGAAGGAATGGGTGACGTTTCGGGTCGAAACCCTTCTTCAGACTGATGTCAGGAGGGCGGGACAAAGGAAGGATATAGGTGGAGATAGGAAGATAGAGGGAGATCTGGGAAGGAGGAGGGGAAGGGAGGGACAGAGGACCTATCTGAAGTTGGAGAAGTCGACGTTCATACCACCGGGCTGCAAACTGCCCAGGCGAAATATGAGGTGCTGCTCCTCCAATTTCCGGCGGGCCTCACTATGGCACTGGAGGAGGCCCATGACAGAAAGGTCAGACTGGGAATGGGAGGGGGAGTTAAAGTGCTCAGTTTCTTTATCGAAGCATATGAATGCATTCCAGACATCACCCAAATATTCGTAATGTAGGCTTCTTTGCACGATATCATTAGAATAATTTTATTTGTATAGAGACAATAGACAATAGACAATAGACAATAGACAATAGGTGCAGGAGTAGGCCAATCGGCCCTACGAGCCAGCACCGCCATTCACCGTGATCATTGTCAACGGAATTGTCTTCATTTGGCCCACCGAATCCACACCGACCAGTGATCATACTAACACTGTCCTACACACACGAGGGACAATTTACATTTTATATCAAGCCAATTAACCTATTTTGGAGTGTGGGAGTAATCCGAAGATCTCGGAGAAAACCCACGCAGGTCACAGGGAGAACGTACAAACTCCGTACAGACAAGCACCTGTAGACAAGATCTAACCCGGGTCTCTGGTGCTGTAAGACAGTGGCTCCACCACAACGCCACCACGCCATTCTTAATAATAATAATTTATTTATATATATATTTTCATATTTCAGATACAGCGCGGAAACAGGCCTTTTCGGCCCACCAAGTCCGCGCCGCCCAGCGATCCCCGCACATTAACACCATCCTACACACACTAGGGACAATTTTTACATTTACCCAGTCAATTAACCTACATACCTGTTGTACGTCTTTGGAGTGTGGGAGGAAACCGAAGATCTCGGAGAAAACCCACGCAGGTCACGGGGAGAACGTACAAACTCCTTACAGTACAGCACCCGTAGTCAGGATCGAACCTGAGTCTCCGGCGCTGCATTCGCTGTAAAGCAGCAACTCTACCGTTGCGCCACCGTGCCGCTCAATGTGTAGGAAGGAACTGCAGTTGGTGGTTTACACCGAAGATAGACTGATATATTCAATAACACTTTGCAACCTTTCAACCTCAACCTTAAGACATCAGACGTAATATGTATTTGACAGGTTTGACCCTACTCTGTTCCACTTTTAGTTTAGTTTAGTTTTAGTTTAGAGATACAGCATGGAACAGGCCTTCGGCCCACCAAGTCCGCGCTGACCAGTGATCCCCAAACACTAACACTATCCTACACATTCAGGGCATTTTAACAATTTTACCAAAGCCAATTAACCTAGAAACATACAAACCTGAACATTTTGGAATGTGGGAGGAAACCGGAGCACCCGGGGAAAACCCATGGGGAGAATGTGCAGTCTCCATTTTCTTCATTCTGTATCCATCTTACGGGATTTTTTTGCCCTTGACATTATAAATGGCATAATTCAGTTTCCCAGTATGATTCCCATTGTAAGAAGGGCTGGGAAAGTCGAAGGTAGGAACAGGGGGTGAACTAGAGAGAACAGGATACACAAAACTGCTGTGTGCTCACTTACTTGTACCCCCTACATGCCACTCGCAGTCCACAGAGTCCGTGGCCCAACCCTGAAGGTAGGTTGTGATAAGTTCATAAGACATGGGAGCAGAATTAGGCCATTCGGTCCATCGAGTTTACTCCACCATTCAATCATGGCTGATCTACTTTACCCCATTCTCTTGCCTTCTCCCCATAACCTTTGACACCTTTACTAATCAAGAACCTGTCAATCTCTGCTTTAAAAATACCCAATAACGACCTCCACAGCCATCTGTGGCAATAAATTCCACAGATTCACCATGCTCTGGCTAAAGCAATTCCACAGATTCACCATGCTCTGGCTAAAGCAATTCCACAGATTCACCATGCTCTGGCTAAAGCAATTCCTCCTCATCTCCTTTCTAAAGATACATCCTTTTATTCTCTGTGTCTTCTGGTCCTAGACTCTCCCACTAGTGGAAACATCCTCTCCACATCTAATCTATCCAGACCTTTCATTATGTGGTATGTTTCAATGAGCCCCCCCCCCCCCAATCCTTCTAAACTCCAGCGAGACCAAGCCCAAAGCAGTCAAACACTCATCATACCTTATCATCTCCAGGATGATTCTGGTAAACCTACTCTGGACCTTCTCCAACACCAGCACATCCCTCCTCAGACATTCCAAAACTCCTCCTCACAATAGTCCTCCAAATGCGCAGTGGTCCTCCAAATGCGGTTTGACCAATACCTCATAATGCTTCAGCATTACATCCCTGCTGATGATGGTCTGATGTCAGTAACATGAGCAAAAACCTTGCCAGATGCCATACTGAATCATTTATTGGAACCATATTATAGGCTTATCAGAACGCGCAGCAGGATACGGTTGCTGCCTTACAGTGCCAGAGACACGGGTTCGATCCTGACTACGGGTGCTGCCTGTACAGAGTTTGAATGTTCTCCCTGTGTCGCGTGGGTACCGGCTGCTCATACTCCAAAGACACGCAGGTTTGACTTTGGTATAATTGTAAATTAACCTTAGTGTGTAGGACAGTGCTAGTATATGGGGTGATCGCTGGTGAGTGCAGACCAAGAGGGCTGAATGACCTGTTTCCTTGCTGTATCTCTAAAGTCTAAAGTCTATTGTAAGTCTTGTTCACTTCTACCTTCTGCCCATGAACCATGGTGGACTGTCCAGGTAGACTCCTTGCTTCTGCCCCCGAATATCTGCCCGATCCATCTTCGGCTGCATCCACCTAGGTATCATCAGTCTGAAGAAGGATCTCGACCCGAAACGTCACTCATTCCCTCTCTCCCAGATGCTGCCTGACCTGCTGAGTTACTCCAGCATTTTGTGATACCTTCGATTTGTACCAGCATCTGCAGTTATTTTCCTACACAACTTGCCACTCCACTGCGATTTCTCCTCAAGGTATGTCTACTTTGAAGAGGTTCTCCTCCTCTCTTCGACGAAGATCAGTCTGAAGAAGGGTCTCGACCTGAAACGTCACCCATTCCCTCTCTCCTAGATGCTGCCTGACCCCCTGCTGAGTTACTCCAGCATTTTGTGATACCTTCCACCTAGGTATCAATTACATTTAAAGTCAAGATCTTTTCTACTTATTGGCAACTGTGGGAAAGTGGTCCCAATGTGTATGAGTCAGCAGGGAATAATGTTTAGCTGCTGAATGAATATGAAGCATAAGGTTGATGATGCAATGATTGTGAGTCGGCACCAACCTGAAGCCTGCATGTGGTATTTTTTTGTCATCTTCCTGTCACTTAATTCTCCATCTATTGGCTTTAACCGGAGTTGCCAATAGCTTTGTTAGCCCTTTGAAAGCTTTCAGAGCTTTTTGCATGACTGAGAGCCCTTGAAACCCTTTTCCTGAGCTTTGGCTCACGTGATTTTGTCAATAAATATGTTGGAGGTGGCCAAGGCACCTGGCTCACATCAAATGGTCTGTTGCACAGCAAACAAACTAAATTTACTCAGGTAACAAGCTTTAAAGAGTGGAGGAAACTGAAAGCACACCAGCGTCTCCCAGCAATAGGAGAGTAATTACTCAGGAAATCAAGGGGAGGATAGCTATATATAAATAATGTGCGTGGCATCAGTTTTAGTCTCTTATAGCAGTGCAGGCACTAAGCTTCATTGAGTAAGGATATACTCAAACATCTCCTTTCTGCCAGGCCAGAAGGTTATCGCTATTTGCAGGTTTAGATTTTAATTAAGTTCAGATTTTCCTTTCACTCACTGATCTTGAAAAATATAGGGCGGCACAGTGACACATCGGTAGAGTTACTGCCTTACAGCGCCAGACCTAGGTTTGATCTTGAATATGTGTGCTGCCCGTACGGAGTTTGCACGTTCTCCCTGTGACCACGTGGGTTTCCTCCGGGTGCTCCGGTTTCCTCCCACATTCCAAAGATGTGCGGGTTTGTAGGTTAATTGGCTGCTGTAAGTTGTCCCGAGTGTGTAGGACAGAACTGGTGCATAGGTGATTGTTGGTTGCTGTGGACTCAGTGGGCCAAAGGGCCTGTTTCCACGCTGTATCTCTAAACTAAACTAAACTAAATATCTTCATATTAGATTGTTGAATAATCATGAAATTGAATTGATTCAAGTCCATACTTCGCCACCTCCAGTTTAAATTCCATTTGGAATAATTTGGAGGACCAAGAACCAAGAACCAAGAACGACACTGTGCCTGCTTAGAACTTCTTGCATACAAATTCCCCCAGTGGATGAAGTTTATCATTTCTCTTTGTTTCCTTTCTTTCCAGCAGTAGTTTCCAAGCAAGGAGCACCAAGATGAAATCAATTTAAGCTTAGGTCAAGCAGGAATATAAAACCTCCAGGCAGCGTGGTGTTTTTGTCTACACTATCAGATTAAAAATACATAAAAAGTAACCAGGCAACATCAAATTCATCCCCTCCATCATAAAATAATCCTGATTTCTTGGCATCAATAAAACTGGAATAAAATGGTCACCAGTAAATTTTAATATACAATTTAATGTACTATTGGAATTATTAATATGTTTTATTAACTTTCATATGTAAACAGTCAAATGAATATTATGCCTTGTTTGCCACTTCATATTTTGTTTCTGAAAGGTGTTATTAATTGAGAATGTTGGATTTTTCTTTTTTAGAAAAACAAAGAGTTTTTAAAGCTGATAAAAAAAATGCTGCTTCTTTGGGAATAATTTTTTTTCTATGTCTGCTTTTTAGTGCAATTGAAATTCTGAGGTTGCAGGGTATTTTCTGGTTTGTCTACTATCCCAGTTGTACTGTCCTACGATCTGTAAGACTATGAGTTACAGTTGCTGCTGCATCTCTTGCCTTTCTACCAATGGCCAATTGGTTGTGGATTGGGAATTTATGTTGAAGGAGGGGGTTAAGCAGAAGAATTATTGGAAGCAGAAAAAATTAAGATGGAGGGGTGGCCGTTAGAGTGGTAATGGGGAGAGGGGGGGGTGGGGAGAGGATCATGTGGGAGAGATTGGATGACCAATGGATCAGTGCTTGAAGAAAGAGGATAAGTTGGGAAAAGAGTGCAAGTCATTGGGTATTTTTAAAACGGTGCTTGACGGATTCTTGATTAGTAAGGGCATCAAAGGTTACCGGGAGAAGGCAGGAGAATAGGGATGAGAGGAAAAAATAGATCCACCATGATTGAATGGTGAATCAGACTCGATGAGCTGAATGTCCTAATTCTGCTCTTTTGTCTTGTGAATTGTGGTTGGGAGGGTTTGATTTTGGGACCTGAGAGAGGACCATTGCAAAGGTTGAGCAATCATTACAAATGCGATCACTACACCAGACTCTGTGGACAGGGAGAAAAACAGAAAATGCTGGTCAGACAACAGCTGGGAAACGAGGAACAGGATTAACATTTCATGTCAATAACCGAGAAAATACCCTGAGACAGGCACACCTTTTACGTGTAGGAAGGAACTGCAGATGCTGATTTACACCGAAGATAGACACAAAATGCTGGAATAACTCAGCGGGACAGCCAGCATCTCTGGAGTCTGAAGAAGGGTCTCGACTCAAAACAGAGTGTGAAGAAGGGTCTCTACCTGAAACGTCACCCAATCCTTCTCTCCAGAGATGTTGCCTGTCCTGCTGAGTTACTCCAGCATTTTGTGTCTGTCCACCCTTTATTTGTTGGGCCCAGGACAGGTCATCTGAAGTTTAGTTTAGTTTAGAGATGCAGGGCAGAAACAGGCCCCTTCGGCCCACCTGGTCTGAGCCAACCAGCGATCCCCCACACATTAACACTGTCCTACACCCACTAGGGACCATTTTTTAATATTTACCAAGCCAATTAACCTACAAACCTGCATGTCTTTGGAGTGTGGGAGGAAACTGAAGATCTCAGAGAAAACCCATGCAGGTCACGGGGAGAACGTACAAACTCCATACAGACAGCACCCATAGTCGGGATCGAACCCTGGTCTCCGGCGCTGCATTCGCTGTAAGGCAGCAACTCTACCGCTGCGCCACCATGCCGCCCAGGAATTTGAAACTACTCACTTTCCATTGCTAACCAACTAATGAAAAAACTGCAACATGGTCCTGAGTTTCCCTAATCCCTTATTTTTATTCTGGAGCTCTGCCTTTCCAGCTTAATTCAGGTCAGTTAATCAAAAATTCATTACCTGCAAGACTCAATGGACTCGTTACGTTATTACACACCTCACTGAGTACATCATTGAAGTGAATTGTTGATTTTATGATGCAGGTTAAGGCATTAACTGCTATTTAAAGAAGTTAATACTCAGATTGGTTAATTCAATAATGGCAAATGTAGTTTTTGATGCAAATTGCCCAATAGATTGGATTAAACCATCCAACTGAATATGTTTTTCAAGTAGACGTTTGCTACGTAGAAATGATGTACTGCAGATGCTGTAAGTCTGAAATAAAAACAAAAGTCCAAGAAATACTCCTGATTGCATTGGTGGGGAGAGAAACAGGAGAGAGAGCATCATGCTTGGCATAGACATTGTGGGTTGAAGGGCCTATTCCTGTGCCATACTTTTCAATGTTCTATGTTCAATCACCTCAATTAAACTGTATAAGAAAATAACAGCAGATGCTGGTACAAATCGAAGGTATTTATTCACAAAATGCTGGAGTAACTCGGCAGTCTGAAGAAGGGTCTCGACCCGAAACGTCACCCACTCCTTCTCTCCCGAGATGCTGCCTGACCTGCTGAGTTACTCCAGCATTTTGTGAATAAATACCTCAATTAAACTCATCATTTCAAATTGTTTTCAAATGTATATGAATCGGCACGGTGTTAAGAGCAAAGGTTTCAAACCTACGACTATTCATGACGAACAGTTATTGATCTGAATCATTAACTCCACTTTGATCTTTGCATGTTACCTGAACTGCTTATCATTTCCAGCCTTTAATGTTTCTCATTAATGCGTGTTTTACTTTGTTTGAACTCACCCACACAGGCACATTCTGTTGCATATTGCATAATTAGTTTAGTTTGGTTTAGAGATACAGCACGGAAACAGGCCCATCAGCCCACCGAGTCCGCGCCAACCAGCGACCCCCCCCCATACTTATACTATCCTACACATACTTGGAACAATTTACAATCATACCAAATCAATTAACCCACAAACCTGTGCGTCTTTGAAGTGTGGGAGGAAATCGGATATCCCGGAGAAAACCCACGCAGGTCACGGGGAGAACGTACAAACTCCGTACTACCAAGCACCCATAGTCAGCCATAATATAATGGGAAGATTTTCTAAGGGCGTTAGAATACAAATCAAGCAAATTAAATTATATTAAAGTATTAGATACCATGAGATGGAAAATAAAGGGTTGCATCCAGACACCATTGTTTACAACACACTCCCTCTCATCTTGGCCCCCCCCCCCCCCCCAGCACTAAAGGTTTCTCAGCAGAGTCAGCTGCTGAGCATGTTACCATATAGAAAATCTCCAAACTGCGGGCAGCGGATGAAACTAGTCCCGAATCATGCCATCATTGTAATATGAGAATTGTGTTGAATAATTAGTGCTCCTTGGGCTCCACAAGATCCAGATAACCTACTTTAATGATGTTGGTTGAAACCATGACAAGAGGGCTAGACCCATGTCAAGAGGGCTAGACCCATGTCAAGACAGTGCCATGGTATTTAGAATACCCATTGGAGAGAACAGCCAGGCTACCTGCTTCATCCAAAGGTCGCAGCACCAACTGGCATAGATCGGGTACAGTCAGAATATTCTTCCCAGGCTGGAATTGTTAAAAAGAAGAGGGCGTCATTTTTAAGGTGAAAGGGGCAAAGTTTAAAGGGGATGAGCGGGGCAAGATTTTTTTTCACACACAGTGTGATGGGTGACTGGTGGAGGCAGATATGATAGTGGCATTTTAGAGGCTTTTAGTTGGGTGCATTAATGTGCAGGGAACGAAGGGATATGGATCATGTGCAAGCAGATGAGATTAGTTTGGCTTGGCATCATGTTTGACACAGACAATTTGGGCCAAAGGGCCTGTTCCTGTCCTGTACTGTTCTTTGCTCTACATTCAATCACATTAATTTAACTCACCATTTCAAATTGTTTCCATATGAACTTGAACTGGATCAACAATGGCACAGTGTTATGTCGGCAGACTGACTTCCCCATTTGTTGCTAAGTCATGGAACTGAGATAATTTGCTGAGAATAGCAGTGGTAGAAAGCCAAACAGAAACATCATAATGAGATACTTAAGAGACAATAATTGTCTCTTAGGAGAGTCTGAAGAAGGGTGTCGACCAGAAACATCACCCATTCCTTCTCTCCAGAGATGCTGCCTGACCTGCTGAGTTACTCCAGCATTTTGTGTCGACCTTCGATTTAAACCAGCATCTGCAGTTTTCTTTCCTAGGCAATAATTGTAAATGAATATCTATTCTAAAGTGCCAAATGGAAGTAACAAGGGTCAGGAGGTCATGTAATTAAGATGAAAGCAAGAAAAGACAGCATTAACTTAAAAGAATATGTAGAATGATGTGGGGAGGAGAAGGATTTTGGATAAAGCAGGCCTGAAAGAAGGATCGAGCATTGAATGCTTTCAACCAAAATAAATTGGATAAAATAGAGGAGAAAATGGTTCAGTTTGTACTTTATTGTCATGTGTATCTCAGTAAAGTGAATTTTCTTTTGCATACAGTTCAGTGACAATCCGACTATACATTAGGCACAATCTTACGAAGTACAAGTGTGTATGACAGAGGACCACACTGAATCAGTAAATAAGAGTTGCCACGATTTAGGCGACATCCTGTACCCTTCAAATCCGAAATTAAATAAAAATATTAAGAGCTTTAACTTGGCCCATAACGTAACATAATGGCCCATTATCCTGGTGGCGGCACTGGGTTGGAGTTGTAGGGTTTGGCCTGGCCTGGCGATCGGTGTCCTCTGCCGCTGCTCCGCCGCTCCATGCAGCTGCAGGCTACGTCTGTACCATGTGTTCAGCCACTTGGAGCGGCGTCCGATCCAATTGAGCCCCAGGCTGCCTCATGGCCTTCAGCGGCCCACTCCGCCAACTTGAACACACCAGCGACTCTTCGAAATCTGCCCACGGATGCTCCGTCCTTCGGTTCCGACGGCCTCCGATCAGCGTTCATTCCCTGAGGCACCTCCCTTAGCCGACCCTGAGCGGGTGGTAAGCCCCCAGCCCGCTCACTGACTAATATATTGCAAACAGGACTTAAAACCTTCCGAAAGAAAACAGGACAAAGGCTTTTATCGTTTCTAACGTATCAGACCTTCCTGTGAGATCATTGGAAACCGAGAGCAGAGTGAAATGTCACAGCTGGATTGCATAGGGCATAGTAAAAGTAGCAGCTATTTGAAATGTGCATTAAAAACAAAGAGTTTGTTTCATGTCTGAATACAGATTTAACCGCTCGCAAGAGGGTGTGAAGAAGTGTAGTGCACAAGCATTGCACAAGGGTGATTTTATAATTGGTTGGCAGAGTTTTGCTATGATAAAAAAGAGTCGAGGTGGGAATTAGAATTTCTGAATAACCAAGGTTGCCAAAGCAACAATTTAGGACAAAGAGGATGGAACTTTGAGCAGAACTGAATCACCTTCACCTCCATCAATAGAAATGCAGAGTTGATTGACCTTGTCGTATAGAAGGCACATTCCCAATCTCGTTGTACTCCTGTACAATGACAATAAAGATATATTGTATTGTATTGTATTGTATTGTATGAGTGAATCCTTTCAGTGAAAAAAAGACTAAATATTATTTTATTTGCACTTGAGCTGAGGATTTTTTTTCTTTTAAAAATCACCAATCGGAAGAATTTCTCTCCCTTGCTGGATAATAATATTTGTTAGCCTCTGAAATTCCAATTGATTTGCATCCTTTCTCATTCACAACCTTTCTTTGGACGTGCGGTTTTGTTTGAACGGCAAATGTCAAGGATATTTGTGGGACACAGCACTCGTCGTGAATGCTGTCTTTAAATCCATGTTTGTCCTTGGGAAGAGGAGGGAAGCAGACTGAAAAGCAATTTTGACAAATCGCACTAGGATCAGCGAGTAATTTTAAATTGCGAAAAATGAAAACAATTCTGGAGGAATTTGTTTTACTGGATTTCATCTTCTCTGCTGGGGAAGGTGGGAACATGGTGGCGCTGTGGGTTAGTGTGGAAATACTCCTCACAGAACACGCTTAACAGAGTCATAGAGTCGTACTACATGGAAAGAGGCCTATTGCCCCCCGAGTCCACAGTGACCATGAACTGTCCATTTACCCTAATCCTACATTCATCCCATTTCTATTTTATTCTCACCACATTCCCACCAACTTCCCCGCTGATTGTAACACCCACATGCTAGGAACAAGTTACAGCGACTAATTAATCCAGCAATCTGCACGTCTTTGGAATACGAGAAGACACCAAAACGCCCAGTGGAAACCCATGCAGTCACAGGGAGGACATGCAAACTCCACACAAGCAGCACCAGAAGTCAGGATTGAACCCAGAGTGGTCTCTGGCACTCTAAGAGTTTTACAAAATTACACAGCCTGAATAATAACCTTCCAAATAATTGAGAGTGGGTGCTAAAAAGAATAAATGGGAACACATGCCCAAAGTCCTCATTCTTCTGCATGACACAATGATACACAATGCTTATGAAGAAAATGGATCCAAAATGTAATGTGTATCCACTAGCCTTCTTAAGTGCTTTGAGGTACCCTTTATCCCATCCATATTTAGTACCCTTTTAAAACATCACGTTCCCAATGTTGGGGGAGTCCAGAACAAGGGGCCACAGTTTAAGAATAAGGGGTAGGCCATTTAGAACTGAGATGAGGAAAAACTTTTTCAGTCAGAGAGTTGTGAATCTGTGGAAATCAGTGGAGGCCAATTCTCTGAATGCATTCAAGAGAGAGCTGGATAGAGCTCGTAAGGATAGCGGAGTCAGGGGAAATGGGGAGAAGGCAGGAACGGGGTACTGATTGAGAATGATCAGCCATGATCGCATTGAATGGCGGTGCTGGCTCGAAGGGCCGAATGGCCTCCTCCTGCACCTATTGTCTATTGTCTATTGTCTAAGCCCCTACTATTAACTTGACCAATGTTTTCCCTAAACAGTTCACTCCATGGAAAGCAGTTGGTGAAAACTAATGATATTTATGTATAGTAGTAGTTGATTGGACTGGATAAACAAAGCTTTTCACTGTACCTCGGTACACATAACAATAATAAACCTGCTGTGCAGTAAGGAACGGCAGATGCTGGTTTACACTGAAGATAGGCACAAAAAGCTGGAGTAACTCAGTGGGTCAGGCAGCATCTCTGGAGAAAAGGAATAGGTGACGTTTCGGGTCGAGACCCTTCTTCAGACCTAATAATAAACCTAAACCTAAACCCAAAAGTTGTATCATCTTTGAGAAATCAATTCAGCCCTCGTTATTTGGTCTTCAATTGAGAGATGGCCTCAGTAAGGTATGTAATATATTTTTATGTCAGGGACACCGAAGATAGCAACTTTATTTAAATCATGTACCAAATGAATGGAATTAGGTTCATCTTTGCAAATATATCCAGCTTTTATACTCTTTAAGATTGCAGCATTTTATTCATATCAGCAACATTTCTGCTTGAATAATAAAACAATTCTTCCTGAATGACACTGTTGTTATTTTTTTTTCTGTGTATTCGGTGTATTCGTTTAGACATGCACAGGTATATCAGAGATTCAAATACCCCAACTGTTCAGTCAAGCAGTGTAAAGTTCGATTGGTTGCATGGGCAGTCTGGAGTGTGGACTAACATGGGCCTGACACAGAATTAGTATCATTGCATTTGGGATATATATCAAATTAACAAAGATAGACACAAAATGCTGGGGTAACTCAGCAGGACAGGCAGCATCTCTGGAGAGAAGAATTGGGTGACGTTTCGGGTCGAGACCCTTCTTCAGACTGATGTCAGGGGAGTGTGAGGGACATAGATAAGGATGTGTACAGATAAGGAAGTGTAAGGTGTGAAAACAGGACAAAGGGAATGGAGATCAAGGAAAATGTAGAATAGATCATTGTTAGTTAGGAGAAGGTAACAACAACAAACAGAGATAAAATGAAGTCGGAGATTGGAAGACTGGTCGAAGCTAAATCTGATATTGGAGATTATCCAATAAACTCACTGCTTTAGAGATTCCCTACCTATAACTGTGGATTCTGATGGTCACTTGCCTGTTGCAACTTTTTGTCAGAAAATTCCTGTTATCATTCTATGCCGACGTTCATTCTTTTGCACATCTTCTCTGTATCTTCACCACCCCTGGGACAATCCGATCACCTCTCACTGTTTCTACTGCCCGCATACAAACCCCTCATCTGCAAGACCAAACCTGCAATA
Organism: Rhinoraja longicauda; assembly: GCF_053455715.1. Taxonomy (NCBI): domain Eukaryota; kingdom Metazoa; phylum Chordata; class Chondrichthyes; order Rajiformes; family Arhynchobatidae; genus Rhinoraja; species Rhinoraja longicauda. The sequence continues at coordinate 31,170,161 of NC_135969.1, read as the reverse complement.
AAGACGGTCAAAATATGGCCCGAGGATGCCACCCTACAACTCCAGGACTGCTTTGATCGCACCGACTGGGACCTGTTTGCACAACAGGCGACCTGTGGAGGAGTACACATCCACTGTGCTCTCCTACATCAACTGCTGTGTGGAGAATGTCACAGTGTTCAAGGAAATAAAGATGTTTCCAAACCGGAAACCATGGATGAACAAGGAGGTACAGAACCTGCTGAGGGCACGCAACAATGCCTTTAAATCTGGTGACACTTCAGCATACAGTGTTGCCAGATCAAACCTGAACAAAGGTATAAAAAGGGCCAAAGACACCCACAGGCAACAGGTGGAAGACCACTTCAATACCACAGACACCAGAAGCATGTGGCAGGGTGTCAGGGACATCACTGACTACAAGAGCAGCCCTGCCTGCCCACACAATGATGTCACACTGGCCAACGAGCTTAACACCTTCTTTGCCCACTTCGAAACTGGTAACACTACCATGAGTGGAAGAACCCCAGCCATGACGGAGGGACAGGTCTTACCTTTGAGCACACAGGATGTACAGCGCGCTCTGCGAAGGGCCAACCCACGCAAGGCTGCAGGCCCGGACGGAGTTCAAGGAAGGGTACTTAGGGACTGTGCTGAACAGCTGGCTGAGGTATTCATTAGGATCTTTAACGTGTTGTTATCTCTGGCAACGGTCCCCAAGTGCCTGAAGTCGGCTACCATAGTGCCGGTGCCGAAAAAAACAAAAATCACCAACCTGAACGTCTACCGTCCGGTTGCCCTAACTCCTATAATCATGAAGTGCTTTGAAAGGCTGGTCCTCTCACACATCAAATCCAGCATCCCTGCCTCACTGGACTCGCATCAATTTGCATACAGGGCAAACAGATCCACAGAGGACACCATCTCTCTGGCTCTTCACACTGTCCTGACTCACCTAGAGAGACAGGGCATGTACGTGAGGATACTATTCATAGACTACAGCTCCGCCTTCAACACGGTCATCCCCACCAAGCTCAACACCAAATTCCACCAGCTAGGCCTCAGCTCGTCGTTATGCGACTGGATCCTGAATTTCCTGCTGGAGCGACCGCAGGCAGTGAGAATGGGTCCGCACCTGTCCTCCACTATCACCCTGAGTACCGGCAAACCACAGGGCTGTATACTGAGCCCCATGCTCTACTCCCTCTTCACACACAACTGTGTTCCTGAATTCGCCACCAACACCATTGTTAAGTTTGCAGACGACACAACGGTGATCGGGCTGATCACCAACGGTGATGAAACAAAATACAGAGCGGAGGTGCAGAACCTGGCGGACTGGTGCTCAGATAACAACCTGGACCTAAAAACCTCCAAGACCAAGGAGCTGATCATCAACTTCAGGAGGTCACATAACGGGGAATACGCCCCGATCTTTATCAACGGGGACAGTGTGGAGAGAGTGTCCAGCTTCAAGTTTCTGGGCACACACATTTCGGAGGACCTCACATGGTCCACTAACACCGCTGCGCTGGTCAAGAAGGCGCAGCAACGACTGTTTTTCCTAAGAACACTGAAAAAGTCTGGTCTGCCCCAACAGCTGCTGACGATCTACCGCTGCACCATAGAGAGCATCCTAACGCATGGCATCCCTGTGTGGTATCTCAGCTGCACGGGAGGCGGAGAGGAGAGCTCTTCAGTGGGTAGTCTATAGAGCTCAGAAGACTATCGGGACGCAGCTTCCAGCCTTGGAGGGCATCTACAATACACGATGCCTCAGGAAAGCCACCAGCATTCATAACGCCTCCTCATACCCTTGCAATAGTCTGTTCGAACGTCTACCATCCGGCAGACGCTACAAGGCCTTCTACACCCGCACCTCCAGACTTAGGAACAGCTTCATCCCCAGAGCTATAGCTGCTCTGAACCAGTCCTGCTGAGTGCCCCCCTCCCCCCCATGAACTGTCTCCTTCGGATGGTCACGTCGCACAGCGACCCGGCACAGACCTATTTGCACTTTATACAGTTTTAACTCAAGTCAAGTCAAGTCAAATTTATTTGTCACATACACATACTCGATGTGCAGTGAAATGAAAGTGGCAATGCCTGCGGGTTGTGCACAAAAATAATTACAGTTACAGCATATAAATAAAGTTAATAAGTTACTAAACATAGCACAAAAAGTGTCGACAAAAATTTAGTCTCTGGGGTTATCAAAGTTGACAATCCTGATGGCCTGTGGGAAGAAGCTCCGTCTCATCCTCTCCGTTTTCACAGCGTGACAGCGGAGGCGTTTGCCTGACCGTAGCATCTGGAACAGTCCGTTACTGGGGTGGCAGGGGTCCCTCATGATCTTGCTTGCTCTGGATCTGCACCTCCTGATGTATAGGTCCTGCAGGGGGACGAGTGTAGTTCCCATGGTGCGTTCTGCCGAACGCACTACTCTCTGCAGGGCCATCCTGTCCTGGGCAGAGCTGTTCCCAAACCAGACTGTAATGTTGCCGGACAGGATGCTCTCTACAGCCCCAGAGTAGAAGCAATGAAGGATCCTCAGCGACACTCTGAATTTCCTCAGTTGTCTAAGGTGGTAAAGGCGCTGCTTAGCCTTACCCACCAGTGCGGCAATGTGCGTTGCCCACGTCAGATCCTCTGCGATGCGGACTCCCAAGTATTTGAAACTGCTCACCCTATCCACAATAGACCCATTTATCTCCAGTGGCGTGTACGTCCTTGGATGTTTAGCCCTTCTGAAGTCCACAATCAGCTCCTTTGTTTTAGTGACATTCAAGAGGAGGCTATTGTCCTGACACCAGAGTGCCAGATCAGCCACCTCCTCCCGGTAGGCCTTCTCATCGTTGTTGGAGATCCGGCCCACCACCACAGTGTCATCAGCAAACTTGATGATGGAGTTTGAGCTGAACCTGGCCCTACAGTCATGTGTGTACAGGGAGTACAGTAGGGGGCTAAGGACGCAGCCCTGGGGGGATCCTATGTTCAGGGTGAGGGAGCTAGATGTGTGTTCCCCCATCCTGACCACTTGGGGCCTGGCAGTGAGAAAGTCCAGGACCCAGGCACACAGAGGGGTGCTAAGCCCCAGTTCCAGCAGCTTCTCAACCAGTCTGCTGGGGACTATTGTGTTGAATGCTGAACTAAAGTCAATGAACAGCATCCTCACATAGCCCCCCTGGCTGTCCAGATGAGAGAGAGCGGTGTGTTGAACCTGGGAGACCGCATCATCCGTGGACCTGTTCGGACGGTATGCGAACTGTAGTGGGTCCATGTTGCGAGGAAGGAGGGCGCAGATGTGCTTCTTGACTAGCCTCTCCAAGCATTTCATGACAACCGAGGTGAGGGCCACCGGTCGGTAGTCATTTAAACACGCTGGAGAGGCATTCTTTGGCACCGGTACAATGATGGATCTTTTGAAGCATGCAGGGACCACGGACTTTGCCAAGGAGAGGTTGAATATTGTGGTGAGCACTGGAGCAAGCTGAGTAGCACAAGACTTTAGTACTCGCCCAGATATACCATCTGGGCCTCCAGCTTTCCTCGTGTTCACACGCGTCAGAGCCCACCTCACCTCATGCTCGGACACCGAGAATGTGTGCACATCCCCGGCGGTGGATCCCCCTCCAGCCTCGCTAGCCAGCGCCCCTTCGGTGCTGTTTTTAGACGGCGAGCTGGTGGTGTTACCCGTCTCAAACCGTGCGTAAAAAGAGTTCAGGTCATCAGCTAAGGAGGAGCCGGCACTTCCGGTTGAGGGGGTGCTGGACCTGTAGCTAGTTATAGTCCGTAGCCCCTGCCAAAGGCGCCTGGTGTCCTGCTGCTCCATCTGTGACTCCATCTTGTCCCGGTACCTCTTTTTTGCATCCTTCACTGCCCTTCGCAGTCGGTAGGACTCTCCCTTGTAGTCGTCCATGTTGCCGGATGCCAGGCCGGAGTTGTAAGCAGCGGTGCGAGCATTCAAGGCCACGCGAATAGACCTGTCCACCCAGGGTTTTTGGTTAGGGAAGATACTGACCCTTACCGTGGGGATGATGGTATCGGCTATTGTGGCAATGAAGTCCGTAACCGCTTCCGCAAACTCATTTACGTCTCTGGAACTTGCTTGGAACATGTTCCAGTCGACTTCGCTCAGTGCATCTTGCAGCATGGCCTCTGAATGGTCAGCCCACCGCTTTACGTCCCTCGTCACTGTCGCTTCCCGTACTATCCGTTGTTTGTACTCCGGCAGCAGGAAAATGGCAGCGTGGTCAGATTTCCCAAAAGGAGGGAGAGAAACAGCCTTGTAGCCTTTCCTGAACGGCTTTCTAATTCTGTTTCTCTGGGTTGTCTAATAGACAATAGACAATAGACAATAGGTGCAGGAGTAGGCCATTCAGCCCTTCGAGCCAGCACCGCCATTCAATGCGATCATGGCTGATCACTCTCAATCAGTACCCCGTTCCTGCCTTCTCCCCATACTCCCTCACTCCGCCATCCTTAAGAGCTATATCCAGCTCTCTCTTGAAAGCATCCAACGAACTGGCCTCCACTGCCTTCTGAGGCAGAGAATTCCACACCTTCACCACTCTCTGACTGAAAAAGTTCTTCCTCATCTCCGTTCTAAATGGCCTACCCCTTATTCTTAAGCTGTGGCCCCTTGTTCTGGACTCCCCCAACATTGGGAACATGTTTCCTGCCTCTAATGTGTCCAATCCCCTAATTATCTTATATGTTTCAATAAGATCCCCCCTCATCCTTCTAAATTCCAGTGTATACAAGCCCTATCGCTCCAGCCTTTCAACATACGACAGTCCCGCCATTCCGGGAATTAACCTAGTGAACCTACGCTGCACGCCCTCCATAGCAAGAATATCCTTCCTCAAATTTGGAGACCAAAACTGCACACAGTACTCCAGGTGCGGTCTCACCATGGCCCGGTACAACTGTAGAAGGACCTCTTTGCTCCTATACTCAACTCCTCTTGTTAAGAAGGCCAACATTCCATTGGCTTTCTTCACTGCCTGCTGTACCTGCATGCTTCCTTTCATTGACTGATGCACTAGGACACCCAGATCTCGTTGAACTCCCCCTCCTCCTAACTTGACACCATTCAGATAATAATCTGCCTTTCTATTCTTACTTCCAAAGTGAATAACCTCACACTTATCTACATTAAACAGCTAAATTTCTGTTGATTAGCTAATTAATTTATTGCATCGAATGGAAGTTGCATTCCCAATCTCGTTGTACCCCCTGTACAATGACAATAAAGATATATTGTATTGTATATTGTATTGTATTGTATGAGCTGACCAATTGTACTGTGAATTAAACAAAGTCAGATGAACTGAGCCTTTCCACCTGCAGGTCTTTTGGGCCTTGAGGGCATCTCAACGGCTAAGAGAATGATATCACTAATCTTTAAAAATAACTCTGGATCAATTCTGCTTGGACTAAGCAAGCTATGGCACCTCAGGTTTACAGGAAGGCAGAATTAGCAAGACCATTTTACATGGGCCTGTCCATCCGGGTGTGTAAATTATATGTTGGGCATATTGAGTTTTTCTGTTTTAATTGCACAATACTATTTAATTTGAACGCAAAACCTTTTAAGATAGACAGCGAGGTAAAAATTAAGTTAGGGATCCTTGGAAATTCGAATAATAGAGCTAATTATTAGTAATTGAACACAACAGAACTGCATTTCATTTTTATTTTCCTTCAGAATGATAAAGTAAGCAGATTTCATCACTGTCAATTAGTTGACCCGGCTCATAAAAAAGTAACCTTCCCTTGAGAACCCCCTCCTGTGCCTCGAACGCCTAATTGATTTGGATTTTATTTTGCTGCAATGCGGTGGAATGTCAAAAGAAATTGGCTGCAATTAAGTTGTGAACAGGTTACAAAGTGCCACTTCAGCCTTTCCGAACTCGTTCTTGACCCGGCAAGAGCTATCAGAATGACATGGTTGACACTGTGCTAAAATTACTTTGTATGTTAAATTACCCTCCCATATCCATTTAATTTAAAACTTGCAAATTATTCTGAAATTGTATCCGTCGAGTTTCTCACTTAATAAATGTCTTTGAAACTGAAGTTGAGCATGCCTCTACATTTTCCTTTTCTTTTTCTTTTTACTGTCTTGTTATGTGTACATTATATATATATATATATATATATATATATATGTGTATGGATAGTTTATGTTTTTATCTGAGTCTATATGCCTGTGATGTAAGATTTTCACCGGACTTATGCATATGACAATAAACACGACGATAGTCAGTCAAACCGAGGAACTGATGGTCGACTTTGGAAGGGGAAGGTTGAGGATCCACAAACCTGTCTTCATCAATGGGACAGTGGTCGAGAGAGTCCAAAACTTCACATTCCTGGGCATGTATATATCTGAAGATCTGTCTTCCACCCGGCTCATTGATGCAATCAGAAAGAAAGCCCATCAACTCCTTCATCCACTCCCTTAGAACATTGAGGAGATTTGGGATGTCAGCGAATACTCTCTTGAACTTACAGTCAAGAGTAAATTGACTAGTTGCATCACAGCCTGGTTTGGCAACTCAAACACCCAGGAGCGAGGAAGGTTGGAATTAGTAATAAACACTGCCCAGTCTCATCATGGGTACTGACCTCCCCACCATCGAAGAGACCTACAGGAGTCGCTGTCTCAAAAAGGCAGCCAGCATCATCAGAGACCCAGACTAACACACAAAAAACAAATTATACATACATTATTTACGAATTATGCAAGATCTAAAAGAAGGAACACCATGGAGCTAGGGTTTGGGTTGCGTAGGTTGGTTCAAGAATCTGATCATTGTAGAAAAGTACTTGTTCCCGAACCTGCTGGTGTGTGGGAGTTGAATCTTCTTTACCTCATGCCTGATTTTAGAATTTAGAAGGATGAGAGGGGATCTTATCGAAACATATAAGATTATTAAGGGGTTGGACACTTTAGAGGCAGGAAACATGTTCCCAATGTTGGGGGAGTCCAGAACCAGGGGCCACAGTTTAACAATAAGGGGTAGGCCATTTAGAACGGAGATGAGGAAAAACTTTTTCAGTCAGTGAGTTGTAAATCTGTGGAATTCTCTGCCTCAGAAGGCAGTGGAGGCCAATTTTCTGAATGCATTCAAGAGAGAGCTAGATAGTGCTCTTAAGGATAGCGGAGTCAGGGGGTAGGGGTAGAAGGCAGGAACGGGGTACTGATTGAAAATGATCAGCCATGATCACATTGAATGGTGGTGCTGGCTCGAAGGGCCGAATGGCCTACTCCAGCACCTATTGTCTATTGTCTATTGATTGTAAGTGTGGCCAGTGTGGTGGGGGTCCATGATGATAGATATCACCTTTTTGAGGCAGCACCTCAAGCAGATGCTTTCGAAAGAGAGGAGGGCTGTGGACTAGGCTGAGTCCACCAGTCTCTGCAGTCAGTCAGGATACTTTCCACAGTACTTCTGTAAACATTTGTTAGAAATTTGGAGATAGACCGAATCTCCTTGAGGGTAGAGATGCTGATGAGATTTTTCATGGTTGCATCTAGATGCTAGGCTCAGGCCGGGTCATCGAATATGTTAACACCGAACAATTTAAAGCTGCTAACTCCGACTCACTAATAAAATATGGCATAATGGAATAAAAAGGAACTGCAGGTGTGGTTTATATCAAAGATAGACTCGAAAAACTGGAGTAAATCAGCAGGTCAGGCAGCATCTCTGGAGAAAATGAATGGGTGATGTTTTGGGTCGGGACCCTTCTTCACATTGATTGTGGGGTGGAGGGAAGGTTGGGGGGGGGGGGGGGTGCGCGGGTGGAAGCAAGAAAAGGCCAGATCAAATCAGGGCCAGCACAGATGACAATCAGGGAACCTCCCTGATATGGTGATTGTTTGCTAGGGATGGTGTTATCCCATGAGGGTACATCATTGTGAACTGTGGGACTATTATGACTAGCCTGCCCTACAGAACCTCAGCTATATTCTCTTCCCCAGTTCCCTGCCAGATTCTTTGCAACAATTTGATGAAAACAAGCAATCCTAAAACATTCCACAGAAAACACTCGCAATAGGAACATCCTGTTGACCCAATGAGAAAGGTCAAAGTGGAAAGGCAAACTATCCACTTTGAAGAACATTATTTTACACACGGGAATTAATTAAAATGATTGCTGAAATACTCATCGCGCAGTGACTTCCAACTTAACAGTAGTTTTATGTTTTGAACATAATTAGAGCATTGTCAATTATAAGTAATTCTGCAGTTAGATACTTATTAAAAATTAAAAATCCCTAACTTGGGAATTGCAAATCTGCTCTCCTTTGGCACTTGAGGTACTTTGGTAGAGAGCAGACTACTTAATTTTAGAACCTGAAGATAACATATTGAGGAAATGTTGAACATTCAAAACTTGTGCTCGAATGGTGTGGTCAGAGCTTTCTTTTTCGATAATGAGAGAGTTGTTTGTAGAACTAAGAACAATTCAGTTTATAGACAATAGACAATAGACAATAGGTGCAGGAGGAGGCCATTCGGCCCTTCGAGCCAGCACCACCATTCAATGTGATCATGGCTGATCATTCTCAATCAGTACCCCGTTCCTGCCTTCTCCCCAAACCCCCTGACTCCGCTATCCTTAAGAGCTCTATCTAGCTCTCTCTTGAATGCATTCAGAGAATTGGCCTCCACTGCCATCTGAGGCAGAATTCCACAGATTCACAACTCTCTGACTGAAAAAGTTTTTCCTCATCTCAGTTCTAAATGGCCTACCCCTTATTCTTAAACTGTGGCCCCTTGTTCTGGACTCCCCCAACATTGGGAACATGTTTCCTGCCTCTAACGTGTCCAACCCCTTAATAATCTTATTCCTTTTTTATAAGATCTCCTCTCATCCTTCTAAATTCCAGTGTATACAAGCCTAGTTGCTCCAGTTTGACTAACAAGGCCGCATGGGGCTTGATCCCATTGATTTTTAGCTGAAAGTGCCCATACGAAGTCAAAACTGGCACATCTGACCCTCTGCTGCACTCTATGACTTGGCACTGAATCCAGAGGTATTTCCTGATGGCACTGAGCTCAAGAGCTGGTTAAATTTTACACTCAGCTGCTCGGCTTCGTGCCAGCATTGTAAACCTCAATTCTATTTCTTGTCGGAAATTTGGCCACCCTACTTGTTTAAATCTCTTTATCACCTGTATCTTTGGTTGATAACTATATTCTGCACACTGTCCCTGTCTATTCACTCTGTATTCAGCATAGTTCAGTTTAGAGATACGGAATGGAAACAGGCCCTTCGGCCCACCAAGTCCACGCTGACCATCAATCAACCGTTCACACTGAGTTTCTATGTTACATGCAGCTATCCATCTGCATAAGAAACTTCTAAAATGGCCACACAGGCCTATGACTGATACAGGCAGTCCCATGCTAAAACCATAAACCTGTTCTGGGTTATGGTCGATTAGTGCGGGTGTCAGGGATTATGGGGAGAAGGCGGGAGAATGGGGTTAGGAGGGAGAGATAGATCAGCCATGATTGAATGGTGGATAGACTTGATGGGCCGAATGGCCTAATTCTGCTCCTATTACTTATGACCTTACAACCATCAAGCAAGTATCCAACAGCTGCTTGTTTCTTGTAGCCTACTGACAATCACGTTACGGTTGATGGTGCATTGTGATGGTCTATTTATCATCATATTCCTTGACTGAATTTGAAAGGTTAGGTTGCATGATATGCAAACCAGTAATTGACCTTCAAAATGTCACATAAATTGGCCAATTTAGACCGTCTGGAAAATACTTTTTTTCCAGTGAGCTTATGCATTAATAAGCATTCTGCCCACACTTCTGAAATCCCTTTTCACTGTATCATTGTGGGAATGGTGGGGTGATGTTTGTGGTTGCTTTCTTTTCTAATTCATTGACAGGAGAGTGACTCGGTAGCTGGGACAACACCTATCTTTGAAGATGGGCACAAAGTGCTGGAGTATCTCAGCGGGTCAGGCAGCATCTCTGGAGAAAAGGAATAGATGGCGTTTCGGGTTAGAATCCTTCTTCAGACTGAAGGTATTTTGTGGGGGGGGGGGGGGGGGGTAATTCAACTGGTCCGAGTTAATTAGCCCCCTCCCCACCTCTACTTTCAATCTGAAGAAGGGTTTCGACCCAAAACATCACCAATTCTTTTTCTCCAGAGATGCTGCCTGGCCCGTTGAGTTACTCCAGCACTTTCTGTCAGTCTTCGGTATAAACAAGCATCTGTCGATCCTTCTTACCCATCTTTGGAGTAGAGTATTCACAAAAATAGGAGATAATATTTTGTCAATTTTTACTGCAAAGAATTGGAAACATTCAAGGAACTGTCGGAAAATAATCCGACGATTAATGATGGAAAACGCAAAATGCTGGAGTAATGCTATCCTCCCTTCATGCCAGCAGTGGAAAGGCGTTGTTGATGTCATCATAGATGACTGCCTTGGGGTGAAGGATTCAGATACTGGAGGTCATTGATTTCAACATCAGAACGCAAGTGCTTTTGTCATTAGTGCCATTGTTGACGAGGAAAGTAATTCATTTCCCTCTCCAGCATCTGCCTTCCTTACTTATTCCCCTTCCTTTGCTCTTTCTGTCTTGAACATTACTTGGGATAGAGATTAAAAGGAAATGGTAATGAAGAAAATGGAAAAATATTGAAGCTTGTGGCTACTTGGTTCCTCACAGGAGTGGCTCAGTAAGAGTAAGGGAGTATTCAGTGGATGAATCTTCCCTTCGTCGGGAGATCCAGCGGGTCTTTGGAGATTTTCATCGCAGCCTGCCCGTCCTTGAATTTCCTTTCCTTTAGAGGAGTAGTCAAGTGATTTGTGTCCCATGAATCTGAAGCCATTGGACCTCTCTAACCCGCACTGGGAAGGCAGTACAGCTTCAACAATGTCCCACTCAATTAGCTCCCCTGTGAAATGGTGAATCATGTCAGCCTGACTGCCACTGTAATTCCACCTCCCAGGATATAAATGTGAACTGATACTGGAGAATGAGAAATCAAATGGTACTAAGGCAGAATCAGGCTTTGGCACCTCAGTGTGATCTTTATTATCAGGGTAGAACATGGCTAACCCTCAAGTGCAGCGTTGTCAGAGAACACAGAACATAGAACATAGAAAAGTATAGTACAGAAACATAGAAAATAGGTGCAGAATGAGGTCATTTGGCCCTTCGAGCCGGCACTGCCATTCATTGTGATCATGGCTGATCATCTACAATCAATAACCTATACCTACCTTCTCCCCATATCCCTTGATTCCACTAGGCTCGAGAGCTCTATCTAACTCTCTTTGGCAGACCTCTTGGCCCACAATGTCTGTGCCGAATATAATGCCAAGATAAACTAATTTCATCTGCCTGCACATGATCCATATCCCTTCATTCCCCACATATCCAAGTGCCTATCTAAAAGCCTCTTAAATACCAATATTGTATCTGCATCCACCACCACCCCTGGCATGGAGTACTAGGCACTCACCCCCTTCTATTAAAAAATTGCCTCACACATTTCCTTTAAATCTTCCCCCTTTCACCTCTGTTATTCCCTCTAACCTTTGACATATCCACCCTGAGAAAAAAAGGTTCTGGGAAGAGCTGTCTTTCAAGCTGGATGTTAGATTGAAGCTCTGTCTGCCTGTTTGGATAGATGTAAGAGATCCTGTGGAATTAACAGCAGAATTACACCAGTGTCCTATCCAATATCCGTTTTTCAACTAACATCATTATTTTACTCGTATTTGTTGGTCATGATTGTTGTATCTGTTACATTACAGCAGCGATCACACTTAACTGGTCTGTAAGTGTACTGGAAATCCCATGGTGGTGAAAATCACCACGTACACATCTTTCTATTTTTATCACGATTATTGATGGAGGGACATGGAACTTGCATCATCTTATTTCAACAATTGAAGAAACTGTCCCTTTCTTCTGAGGGTGCCTGTTGCCGTTCATTACAAGGTCTGCAACGTTGCTCACTCTTATTTCTCGAGAACATGATTGTTGCGACGTTTACAGTTCACTCCTGAGACTCCATCACCAGGACCAATGCACCCTTGTGAAAATCTCAGTGCGTCAACTTTAACAATTTTCCTTGCATCTTTCACAGCGGTAAGGTTTGATCTTGGTTCTGTTCAATCGCTGATGCAGTCATGGTATCTTACCACATATTTCAGAGTGCATACTTCTAGAGACTTCAAAGTCGGCTCACAAGCCCAACTATTTTGTGCCCAGTAAGTCTGCAAGCAGCAAAACTATGATGTTGAATCAATTTCCCGCTAGTGGGTTAGCAGATTGGGAGATGCTGAGGTTTCGTTGCAAAACCTAAATTCAAATCCATCTTGTACAAATGGGATTTATCTTTATGGAGCCATAGGGTCATACAACATGAAAACAGGCCCTTTGGCCCAACTTGCCCAGGCTGAACATGCTAAGAATGGGAGACCATGAGGAAACAGCAAAGAGGACAGAACCCTATGGCAGTGTGGCTACCTACAGGAGTCAGCATATTGAGAGTGTTAGATTCACTGACTGACCAGGCACCAGATTTCACGATCTTAGGCAGCAAGAAACAATGCTATAATGATAACATGTATCACCTAATTGCATGTTGGCGCAGTGGTAGAGTTGCTGCCTTGGAGCGCCAGAGCCCCGGGTTCAATCCTGACCACAGATGCTGTTTGTATGGAGTTTGTAGGTTAATTGGATTTGGTAAATTGTCCCTCGTATGTAGGATAGTACTAGTGTACGGGGATCGCAGGTCAGTGCGGACTCGGTGGACCAAAGGGCTTGTTTCTGCGCTGCATCTCTAATCTAAACTAAACCAAACCTTGGGAAAAATATCAGCTGAATAAAACAACCGAGTTAATCCAAAATGTTGCAGGACCTGAAGAGATACAGGTGAAGTAGCAGCAGGAACAAAATTAACCCTGTGGTTCTGCTCACTGAGGAATTATTTTACACCCGTTTTTTCCATCTCTCCATGATTATATTTTTAACATGAATTGCTTCCCGCTGACAATGAGCTCCAATCCAACTCTCCTGACGTGTTGAATATCTTCGTAATATGAGAGGGTATTAAGAAAAAGGATGTCCTGTGCTTCACAGTGTTATAAATAATGATCAGGATCTGTTATTGGTTCCATGGTGATGTGTGTAAATTATAATGCTATTTTGTGGCAAGGCAGAGCACAGATGAAGTGACAATTGGAAGTTGCCAGATATCCTGTTGAGTGCTCAAGGAGGTGGCTCTAGAAATTGTGGATGCATTGGTGATCATTTTCCAATGTTTTCTCGACTGGATCAGTTTCTGTGGACCGGAGGGTAGCCAATGCAACTCCACTTTTTAAGAAAGGATGGAGAGAGAAAATGGGTATTATAGACCCATTTAGCCTTACATCGGTAGTGGGGAAGATGCTTGAGTCGATTATTATAGATGTTATAGCAGCGCATTTGGAAAGCAGTGACAAGATCTGTCAGTCAACCGACCAAGTACACGAGTGTGGCTTGAAAAATTAATGGGCATGTATTTTCCTGTGTGCTTTCTCGTTCCCCAAAGGTTGTGGTGTTAGTTTAGTTTACTGACATTTTGTCAGCTGCCTCTAGCATGAAAAACTCGGCTTGACAGTCCTATCCATTTAAAAATGTCTATGTTGCGCACTGTGCAATTGAGCACAAACAGTTGTTAGTGTTTAGGGAGAACTAACACTTTGCTCATTTCCTAAAGTTTTCAGCTGTGAGCCTTTTAAGGGTGAGTACAACTCCATGTGAAATACAGCTTGTGAAGAAAAGACATCTCATTTTAGCTCCTCTTTTTTTTTACCAAATGCCATGCTCTCGTTCAAGAAAGCCTGCAATCTATTATTCATGTTCAATGTTTGGGTTAGCATGTTATGTCTTTGAAAATTTAAAACTGATGAAGGAATGGTATGCGTTGCTTCTTTTAGTCCTTCCTCCCTGATTCTGGATACATACTCTCCACTTCACTTTAATGAATGGTTGCGCCCTTGGGATGAGATCTCCGGGCAGCGCAGAGAGGAGAGATTCCTTTTGCGGAGTTGGGCTCTCCATTTAATGCTCAAGTTGTGTTCAAGGTGACGATCCGAGGCTCTCGGAAACCAGAGCCCACGGCTTCTGCAAAAGTAATTTGAGAGGCTGTACGAAGGACCCTTGCCATGACAGACTTTGCTGCACATCTCCCAATAATTACCACGTCCACCTTCGTGTGCCCAGAAGACAATCCTTTCTTTGTAGCTCCAAGGCTCTGTATAGCATGTTGCAGCCTGCCTCTGACATTTATTCTTTAGAAATCAATGAATGGCTTTCAGAGCTAGAGTGAAGCACACTGACTTGACTAAATTGCATCTTAGCGTATTCAGGTGGGGATGAACTGCAAACCAATAGATTTGGCATGATGCAATAGAAATTTCACACACTTACACTGCCATGGCCATTTTCTGGATAATGAATCGATGTCAGATGAAAATGTGTAACTGAAACATTCGCAGTGATGAATATAGACTGAGTTTCTTTGCCAGATAATTGTCTCCCATACCCTCTTGCGATATCCCAACAGTATGAACATTGAACTCTTCAATTTTGGGTGATACCCCGTCTATCTCCCCTCTCTTCACTGAATTCCACTTCCCACGCCCGCCATCCAGGTGAACACACATTTCCTCCACCATGTCCCACCACCCTAGTCACCCCTGATCCTTTCCCCTCCTCAAGGTTTCAAGGTTTCAAGGTCAGTTTATTGTCACAACATGTGCCAATTAGGGTACAGTGAAATTTGAGGTGCCATACAGCCATACTAAGCGAAAAGCAACAAGACACACAGCCACATAAAATAAAAGTTAACATAAACATCCACCACAGCGGATTCCCCACGTTCCTCACTGTGATGGAAGGCAATAAAGTCCAATCGTCTCCCTCTTTATTCTCCCACGGTCAGGGCTGTCGAACCATCTGTAGTCGGGGCGGTCAAAGCTCCCGCAGCCGGCGATCTGAGGCCCTCGTGTCGGGGTGATCGAAACTCCCGCGTCCGGACGGCTGAAACTCTGTACACTTATCTCCCTTCACCGAGTCCCATATTTCCCATTTATCCCCCCCTCCTATTTTCCCTCTCCCCTGTCACCTTTCACCCATATCTGACTCTCTGGTTTCGCATTTCACACCTCTTGTTTCCTTTGTCACTTCTTTGTCTTCTTTTCACCTCCACCCATCTGCCAATTAACCTTCCCCTCACCTGTATTCCTAGCTTGGCTTTGCCCCACCCACCCCTCTCTTTCCCCCCTCTCATCAGTCTGAAGCAGGGTTCCTTGCCAAAATGTCATTTGTCCACTTCCTCCACAGATGCTGCCTGAGTTCCTCTACTCTTTTGTTTTTACTCAGAAGTCGGAGGCAAAATCTCAATTGAATTTTCAATGCAATCTCACAACTAGCAGTAAGGTGGAAGGTTGCTGGCTGCTCAGCAGAAAAAATATATGGTAAAAGAAAGCAAAGAAGCAGTGCCATGGAATAAAAGCAAAACCGTCTGGGAATTCTCTGCTCATCTGTGGAGAAAGAAACAGAGATAACACTTCATAGAACCATAGAGCCATGCAGCACGGAAACAGGCCCTTCAGCCAAACTCGTCTATGCTGACCAAGATGCCTTATCTAAGCAGGTCCCATTTGCTTTTGTTTGGGCTGTATCTCTCTAAACATTTCCAACCCTTTTGCCTCTTCATGTTGTTGATCTTCCTTTAGAATGTTGCAGATTTTCTGTTCTTAACTTGGATTTCCAGTGTGTGTTAACTTTACTTTTCAAGAACTGGTGCAAGCTTAGTCTAGCTTAGTTTAGAGATACAGTACGGAACCAGGCCTTTCGGCCCACCAAGTCTGCGACAACTAGTGATCCCCGTACACTAATAATATCCGATACTCTAGGACAATTTACAATTTTTACCAAAGCCAGTTAACCTACAAAGCTGTACATCTTTGGAGTGTGGGAGGAAACCTGGGGAAAATCCACACATGTCATGGGGAGAACGTACAAACTCTGCACAGACAGCACTCGTAGTCAGGCTTGAATCTGGGTCTCCAATGCAGTAACGCAGCAACTCTACCGCTACGCCATTATGCCGCCCAAAGAGAAGCTACACAGACCCGGGCTCGATTTTTTTTTCTCTCTCTGAATACAATACAATACAATACAATACAATACAATACAATACAATACAATATATCTTTATTGTCATTGTACCCAGGGGTACAACGAGATTGGGAATGCGCCTCCCATACGATGCAATAATTTAAGTAATTTAGACAACAGCAACCTAACGAAACAATTGTAACAGTTTTAGACAGGGTAAAGTGCAAGTTGATCTATGCGTTGTGACCATCTGGCTCAGCAGGACCAGTTCATAGCAGCTATGGCCCTGGGGATGAAGCTGTTCCTGAGTCTGGAGGTGCGGGCGTAGAAGGCCTTGTATCGTCTGCCCGATGGAAGGAGTTCGAACAGACTGTTGCAGGGGTGTGAAGAGTCTTTGTGGATGCTGGTGGCTTTTCTGAGGCATTGTGTGTTGTAGATGCCCTCCAAGTCTGGTAGCTGTGTTCCGATGGCCCTCTGAGCTCTATGGACTACCCGCTGTAGAGCTTTCCTTTCTGCCTCCGTGCAGCTGAGGTACCACACAGGGATGCCATGCATTAGGATGCTCTCTATGGTGCAGCGGTAGAAGGTCGTCAGCAGCTGTTGGGGTAGACCAGACTTTTTCAGTGTTCTTCATATCTCATATTCATCATAATTTCAGTTCTCAACGGGAGCTAAATGCACGTCAAGATTAATCAGATAATAGAATAGTACAGAACAGTTGCAAATAGTGAAAATCGAAAGAAGATGCAGATACTAGAATTGTAAAACAAAAACTGAAAATGCTGGAGATACTCAGCAGGTCAGGTCACATCTGTGGGTAAAGAAACAGTGGTAATGTTTCTGGCTGAAGATCCTCCATCAGGACTGGGAGGGATGCACAAGAAGCTTATGAAGCGTATGTTTGCTGCTTCCCTCCCATTGCTGATGGATTTTGGTTGGGTTTGTGAAGTACAGTGAATGAAGCCTTGGCAAGTTGCTGCAATGCATCATTTTTATGATAGAGCAGAAGAGTTTTAATTCACTGGACCAACATCAGGCAGCCTGAACTATTGATCCTGGGTCATGAGTTGAAACACAGCCAGAGAAACGGAGGAATTTAAAAGTAAGTTCAAATAAGTAAGTACCTTGAACGAACAAAACAATATTGTAAGTAATATGCAGCATGGGCCGACCCAATTGCCATTTAAAAACCCAGCCGTTTCATCAAACCTCTTCAGGTCAGGGGATCCCAACTAAGTGTAATCTATCATAGACACAAACAGCTGGAGTAACTCAGTGGGCCAGGCAACATCTCTGGAGAAAAGGAATATGCGATGTTTCGGTTTGAGCCCCTTCTTCAGACTGAGAGTCAGAAGAGAGGGAAAATAGAGGTATGAAAAGGTACAGAACAAATCAGAGCCAGCACCGATGACTCAGGAAAGGTGGAGCCCACAATGGTCCATTGTTGGCTGTGGACGAGATGATAACGAAGGGATACGAACAGTGAAACTAGCAAGATGACTCGGGTGGGAGGGGTAGTGTAACCTCTCTGTGAATTTAGGTTGATCAATGACTTTGAACTGCCTCTTCAAGTCATGGGAAATTAGAGATGGATCCGTTTTGATGCTGCCAGCATTCTGTGAATGAATAATCAAGAAAAAACTAGCAGCCAAATTGTAATGGAGGTTTACGAAGAGAGAGTGTATTTTTGGCATCCAACATTGAATGCTCATCCCTCATTTCCCTCGAGTGGTTTTCCAGACCATTTCACGGGCCTCTGGGTCTGGGATCACACAGAGGTCAGACTAACTTGGCATGGCAGGTTTCCGCCCCGAAGACATTTTTGAACCAGTTGGGCTTTTAACATCGAAGCAAAAACCTTCAGATGCTGGAAGTCTGACACATGAGCAGAAGATGTCGGAAAGACTCAGCAGCTTCCACTGACGTGTCATTGACCTGAAATGTCGATTGTTTCTCCAGTCATGGATGTTGTCTGTCCTACCGTATATGCTTGAGTTACTAATATCTGTCCAATAGTTTCATGGTTACCGTTATCAATACCAGCCTAGTTTTTGAATGCAGGTTTTGATTCTTCAAACTGTATGTGGCTCAATTACTATGGCATAAGGCGAACAGGTCTATTGGGCCAGACTGTTGGGTTTCAAAGCTGTATCAGAGATACACCGCTCCCATACTTACGCTAAAATAAATAAACAAGAGAATAACATTATCAAAGGATTCTAAAGCATCTGCCAACTGCAGACCTTTCCACCGGGCTGACTGAACTGTTGCCAAATTAATATATCTGGACATTATAACTTGGCTCACTCCCAAGTCATTGGGCTGGAAGATGCGTGGGTGCCAGGGATTATGGGGAGAAGGCGGGAGAATGGGGTTAGGAGGGAGAGATAGATCAGCCATGATCGAATGGCGGAGTAGACTTGATGGGCCAAGTGGCCTGATTCTGCTCCTATCACAAATGAACTTATGAACTTATGAATATGTTATGGCGTGACACCAAATAGGAAGGACATGGGTTTGATTGCTGCTCTTATTGTAATTATGGATATAATTTGGACTTTCCAATGGGTGTAGTAAAGCTGTCCTGGAGCTTCCTCGGATAAAGATCGGAAAATCTGCTCAAGTTTCTCTCCTGATGATCATGCAGCCTGACATATTATGGATGGTGCAGAAGAGGAAAGCTATGGGATGATTATGTTGACATAGTTAAGGGAATTGCTGTAGAAATCCTCCCAGTACACCACTTCACCATGATAGCAGGAGGTTGAAATTGTCTATGTTCATTCAGGCACAATGGCTATAGGGTTCAGTCATTGCTTTCAGCAGGTGAGTGGTGAAGTGGTGAAGTTTAATTTTGTTTAGAGATACAGCAAGGAAACAGGCCCTTCGGCCCACTGGTTCCGCACCGACCAGCGACCTCTGCACACTAACACTATCCTGCACACTAGTGACAATTTACAATTAGACCAAACCAATTAGCCCACAAACCTGCACGTCTTTGGAGTGTGGGAGGAAACCCGAGCCCCCGGAGAAAACCCACGCAGGTCATGGGGAGAACGTACAAACTCCGCACAGACAAACACCCATAGTCAGGTCTCTGGCGCTGTAAGGCAGCAACTCTCCTGCTGCGCCACCGTGTCACCCTGGAAGTTGAGGAAGGTGAGGAAGTTGAATAAATTGGATGGTGTGGAAATATCTGTAAAGTAAAATACCGAGAGGACATGTTACTGCGTGGAGGATGACACTGAGATCTCTTGTCACATTGCTCACAGGCATAATACATTTAACCTGTCATTGTCTCTGTACAGCATCTCTTAATTATATTGACCAAGAAAACTAACTCTGGAGAAATAGTTAATAACATCATGAGATTACCGAACGAAGAATGTTCATGCATCGAGACGGAACATGTCGAACTCCATGAAATTAAATTCAACGCAATAATTTTTTTTTCAGAAGAAGCTTCCTTTATTTCTTTGTTCTTCCTTGTTTCTCACTCACTTTATCTGTTTAAGTGCTCCTGTCCAGAGGTTTCCTGCAGTTTTTATTTTACGAGGTTTAATTATTAAATTTTTCTTCCTTACTTCACCAGTAATTTTAAAATTATAACTTTTTAGTTGATTGGTCTGCACTTGCTGCCCTTGGGAAAATACTAATCTAATTCCTTGTGATGTTTCTTCAAAGTTAACTCATTTGCCTCAGTGAAGTGTGAACATTCCTATCAATCAATGTCCTGATGTAATAAAGTGAATTAAACCTATTAGGGTATTTTTTTTTAAAAACTTGGCAAGAAAATGACTAATATGATGAAAAGGTAACAATTGTTCAGTAACTGACAGATCGCCTTGCTGCATTAGCCAAGGTCAAGTCTTACCGTGAATATTTATGGAAAGTGAATCAAAAAATGCTGATGAAGTCTGATAAATGCCATTGAAACCCTACAAGCCTCATCAAGGTGGTTCAAGAAAGAGAACATGTGACCAATACTAATCTGATTGATTAGTATTGGTCCTGTGCTGGAGACTCGGGTTCGTTCCTGACTGCAGGTGCTGCCTGTATGGAGTTTGTACTTTCTTCCCGTGACCTGCATAGGTTTCCTCTGATATCTTCGATTTCTTCCTACACTCCAAAGACGTAGTATAAGTTTTAAAAAAAATAGCCTAATAGTTTTGGTTTGGTATAAATATAAAACTGTCTCTAGTGTGTGAAGAATAGTGTTAGTGTGTGGGAATCGCTGGTCGGTGTGGACTCGGTGGGCTGAAGGGCCTGTTTCCGCGTTGTATTCTAAACTAAACTAAACTACATGTGATGCACAAGAAACTGTAGATGCTAGAATCTTGATCAAAAAGCAAAGCGCTAGAATAACTCAGATACTACCGATCCTGAAGTGGGTCAGGCAGCATCCAGGGAGGGAATGGACGGACGGACAATCTTTTGGATCGGGACCCTTCTTCAGATTGATTGGAGATGGGGGAGAAAGCTGGAACAGAAAGGTGGGTACTGAAGGAATTGCTGGAATCATGAGCAAAACATTAAGTACTGGAGTATTTCAATGGGCCAGGCAGACTGAGAAAGGGGAAAGAGGTGTCAGAGATAGTCCAAGCGAATTTGATGAAAACAACAAGTTCTGCACGAGTGCAGGAGGCAGCCCCGAGGCAATCATTGATGTTGTGGAGAGAGTTGGTGAATACTGCCAGGTTATATTTGGAACAAGGATTGTTCAATGTAACCAACAAAAAGGCAGGCATATCCGGGGATTATGTAAGTGTCTATGGCTACACCTTTGACTTAAAGAAAACGAGAGGAGTCAAAAGAGAGGGTGAGAACAAGTTGCACCAGGAAGAGGAGATTGTTAGTTGAACTGAGAGTGTTATAGAACTGATTAGGTCTCTGTTCAATGGAGAACTAGAAGGTCCTGAGACCTTCCTGAGGGGGACTAGCAATGTAGAGGAACTGGACGTCCATGGTAAAGATAAGGCAATTAAGTCCTTGAAATTGAAAGTTATTGAAGTGGTGAAAAGTGTGTGAGATGTCTTGGATGTAGGTCAGAAGGAACTGGACAAGCGAGGGGTGGATGGGGGGTAGGGAACAAGATAGGGCCGAGGTATTTGGAGATGAGTTTGGCGGGGCAAAGCAGGCAGGTCTGCCACGGCAGCCCTGCTGATGGATTTGGGGAAGGAGGTAGAAATGGGCAGGGGTTAGAAGCGGGTACAGATGGGATTGCCCAAGGTGTTGATGATGGTCTGGGAGATGGTGGCCTGGTGATCGTAAGGGGAGCCCTGGGCAAAGGGTAGGTATGAGGAGGAGTCTGAGAGAGCTGATGCCTGGCCTCGGCACGGTAGAGTCAGCCTGTAGACGACAATGTGACCTCCCTCATGGTGACTTGATGACAACGTTGGGATAGTTTCTGAGTGAGTGGAGAATGAGTGCACTTTGGAGGGGGTGAGTTTAGAGTGAGTGAGTTTAGAGTTGGTAAGGGGAGTGGATAAACGGCAGAAAATGCCAGATCAATATGCAGGCTGACCAGCATTTCAGAGGTTTGTTCTCGCTTGGTTTGGAGTAGAGCAAAGGCGTTTAGGTTTTACTGCTTCATAAAGGGCCTGAGATGAATTGCATTCAAGTGAACCAAGTCTTCGCCTGGAATTAACTTTTGATACCAAAGTTTGCACCTTCTCTGAACGTTTGACCAATTCAAAGCAAAGTTTGAACTGGGAAGATGCTCATTAGTTCATTTGGTTTATGCTTGGTTCACTGCGTGCCTTTATTTGAAGAGCAGCTTTGTAAACTGAATTGCTAGTCATTGCATCGCAGTCAGCAGGATGCTAATGGATTTATCTAATCGAATCTCTGTTAATTATAATTATCCATCATTATGATTTAGACTCTCAATTTGATATGTAGGTAGAACACATTTACAAAAAAAAACTGGTGCACATACTCTGTTCAAGTTTAATTTATTGTAAAAGGTTACTTGAGGGGCATTTGTGGGACATAAAGGTCACAGTTTAAATAGAGGCACATCTTCTATGGGACATGTCACACTTACATTTATTGTATCTGTGTAACCATGATTTGGAACAATAAAATGGTTGCCAGGTTACGTGTTCTTGAGGGTTTGAACTTACAAATCTGTATGTGCATTCATTGAGTCACAGAGTCATAAAGTCATTCAGCATGGAAACAAGCCCTTCGACCCAACTTGCCCTTGCTGACCAAGAAGCCCCATCTACATTGGTCCCACTTGCTCGCATTTGGCCATATCCCTTTTGTCCATATCCTTTCCTATCCATGTACATGTCCAAATGTCTTTTAAATGCTGTTGTAATATCTGCATCACCTACCCCCTCTGGCAGCTCATTCCATGTACCCATCACCCACTATTTGAAAAAGTTGTACCTCGGGTTCCTATTAAATCTTTCTCCTCTCCCCTTAAACCTATGTTTCTAGATTCCCCTACTCTGGGTAAAAAACTCTCATCCTATCTATTCCCCTCATGAATCTTTTGAACAGAGCCTCAATTCTCTCATCATTCAGGTTCCTTACTCCCACCTGCCTTTATAGACAATAGACAATAGACAATAGGTGCAGGAGTAGGCCATTCAGCCCTTCGAGCCAGCACCGCCATTCAATGCGATCATGGCTGATCACACTCAATCAGTACCCCGTTCCTGCCTTCTCCCCATACCCCCTCACTCCGCTATCCTTAAGAGCTCTATCCAGCTCTCTCTTGAAAGCATCCAATGAACTGGCCTCCACTGCCTTCTGAGGCAGAGAATTCCACACCTTCACCACTCTCTGACTGAAAAAGTTCTTCCTCATCTCCGTTCTAAATGGCCTACCCCTTATTCTTAAACTGTGGCCCCTTGTTCTGGACTCCCCCAACATTGGGAACATGTTTCCTGCCTCTAATGTGTCCAATCCCCTAATTATCTTATATGTTTCAATAAGATCCCCCCTCATCCTTCTAAATTCCAGTGTAAACAAGCCTAATTGCTCCAGCCTTTCAACATACGACAGTCCCGCCATTCCGGGAATTAACCTAGTGAACCTACGCTGCACGCCCTCAATAGCAAGAATATCCTTCCTCAAATTTGGAGACCAAAACTGCACACAGTACTCCAGGTGCGGTCTCACCAGGGCCCGGTACAACTGTAGAAGGACCTCTTTGCTCCTATACTCAACTCCTCTTGTTATGAAGGCCAACATTCCATTGGCTTTCTTCACTGCCTGTTGTACCTGCATGCTTCCTTTCAGTGACTGATGCACTAGGACACCCAGATCTCGTTGAACATCCCCTCTTCCTAACTTGACACCATTCAAATAATAATCTGCCTTTCTATTCTTACTTTCAAAGTGAATAACCTCACACTTATCTACATTAAACTGCATCTGCCATGTATCCGCCCACTCGCACAACCTGTCCAAGTCACCCTGCAGCCTTATTGCATCTTCCTCACAATTCACACTACCCCCCAGCTTAGTATCATCTGCAAATTTGCTAATGGTACTTTTAATCCCTTCATCTAAGTCATTAATGTATATCGTAAATAGCTGGGGTCCCAGCACCGAACCTTGCGGTACCCCACTGGTCACTGCCTGCCATTCCGAAAGGGACCCATTTATCCCCACTCTTTGCTTTCTGTCTATCAACCAATTTTCTATCCATGTCAGTACCCTACCCCCAATACCATGTGCTCTAATTTTGCCCACTAATCTCCTATGCGGAACCTTGTCGAAGGCTTTCTGAAAGTCGAGGTACACCACATCCACCGACTCTCCCCTGTCAATTTTCCTCGTTACCCTTCACTCTAACAGGAACATGCATGCCTTGAAACCGCATCATCGCTCTTTTGAAAACATACCACTTTCTGGACATTCCTTTTCCCACATACAACCCACTCCAATCAACCTGAACATGTTTCTGTCCAATACGCTCAAAGTTAGCCTTGCCCCAATTCAGAATTGTAACTTGTGGGCCCACCCCGTCTTTACCCATGACTATTTTAAAGATAATAGAACAGTGGTCACTGGTCAGACTCTGGTGTCTCAATCACAGAATCTCCCGTCAGCTTGACTTCTGTGGACTTCTGTGGACTTCTGTGGACTTGGGCTTTCCCAATGCCTGTTGCAACTTGACTTCTCTTGACGCCGGTACCTGTACCCGGTTGACGTAGGTAGCTGCCAATGGAATTCACCAAAGTCAGCACCGGCGACAACCTACATCACCTGGCGCCAACCTATGACAGCACCTATGTCAGGATACGTCAAGCTACGCTCATTGATGTCAAACCCACCGTTGCAGAAAAATGTTCAACACTCTGAAAATCCAGCGGAGACCAGAAAGACGCTACGACTCTTTGGAGACGACTCACGACCATACAGGCGACACCCCGGCGACTGTGTGGCGACAGCTTAGTCGCCTGTAGTCGCCTAAAAAAATCGCCTGTGGAACAGGTCTCCAACCGTTATGGCTCTGCCTGACATTACCTTTCTTCGCTGTGCCTTAGAGCTAGGCTCAGTGCCGCAAAGCTGCCTGCTATTACGGTTCACCTCTAACGTTTGCCCATGTAAATGTTTTGCAAAATTTTGTAAAAGAAATGTTACCCTTCAAATATTAATGCAAGGTACATATTTTTTTTAATTTGATCATTTTATCTCATATATATTTCAGAAGCACAAGGATATTCTAATGTAGAGAACGCTTATCAACTTGATATTCACAGAACGTCTTTCCATTTTGATTCCGAGTACAATTTGAACATTGTTCCAGTTTAATTTTCTGATTCCTTGTTCGTTTTACATTGTAATGTTCAAAATATGGTAATGTACATTCAGGAAAGGATGCCATTTGTGAATTCTTTGAATTTTTATCAAATTTAATTGAGAGAATGTAACACACCACCCAACGGATAGTTGATATGCCCTGTGCTCATTGATGAAGGGGCCTGTAAGGTATTTGAAGAGGAAGTAATTGCTGGAGAGGAGGATGCTAAACGTTTGGTTGCAGCACTACAGTTAAAGCTAACGTATTTATTTAAACTTATTTACAGAGCTTCAGTGTTGGTAACACATTTAAAATTCACAACCCATTCAAAGTTGCCCATGAGAATGTGAGAAGCTTTAGGCAGAGGGTGGTGAATCGGTGGAATCCATTGCCACAGCTGGCTGTGGAGGCCATGTCAATGTATATTTTTAAGGCAGAGATTGACAGATTGTTGATTAGTAAGGGTGTCAGGGGTTAATCTTGAAAAGTTGCACAAAATGCTTAGTTTCAGGGGATGTAAAAGGAGACCATTACTGGAGTAATGTTGGAGTAACTCAGCAGGTTAGGCAGCATCTCTGGAGAAAAGGGAGTTACTTCAGCATTTTGTGTCTATCTTCAGTGTAAACCAGCATCTGCAAAGGCAGGGGAATGGAGGGAAAGATAGATCAGCCAAGATTGAATTGATGGGCCGAATGGCCATATTCTGGTCATAGAACATGAACTTATGAAGCCTGTTTCAAAAACTGCTGTTATCCTTAAAAAGCAATGTTGGGTCAGGACTTCCATGGTGGTGAGATTGACAAACACAAAGTGCATTGAAGGAAGAAGACATGGACGACATAAAACCTGCTGTCGTGAACAATTAGCTCACAGTTTCAATTGGATGAATGGTTGCAAAGAAAATATTTGTAAGATTCTGGGCATCTTAGGGTCAACCATTTTGATGGCATGCATCACATAAAGGCCAGATCAATGGGTCAGGACTAATCGGAATAATTCTTTCAAAGAGCCAGAATAGTAAAATGAGCTCAATGTGTAAGAAAGAACTGCAGATGCCCGTTTACACCGAAGATAGACACAAAATGCTGGAGTAATTCCATTTTCTCCAGAGATGCTACCTGACCCGCTGAATTACTCCATTTTGTGTCTATCCATAAATGGGCTGAATGGTCTCCTTTGACACCTTTCCACCCCATGAATCAAAACATTTTGCACAGGTTTTCAAGATTAATTCTATTCCTGTTCCCTGTTTCTTTTTTCCACAATTAAAATATGTTGGCTCTTCAATTTGCTTGAGATTCCCTGCTGGAAAATTACACTGGAGATCTAAAATATTCATTATTTGCGCTTGTGAATACACAGTTGTTTTTTGGCACTTGACTCTCGTTAATTAACAGGAAGACATGCTCTTTTATGACCTCTAGCCTGAGGTGTGGATCGACATAGGTCACCTAATTTACTCTGTTTACTTCTGCTTGAACTGTTGCCTCTGCAATATCTCGTCCTGCTGTTACTAGTTGCATGGCAGCATTTTCTTAAACTTTTATTATTCATTCATGACCCTCGTTTGCAAATACTTTCAAATTGTTGGACGGATAGCCCATTCAGGATAGAGAAGATCCTGCTCACGCACGTACCTACAGAGACAAAAGCAGTAAATGCTGGAAAAACTCAGCAGGTCAGGTGGTATCTGCGGAGAGAAAAATAGTTACTGCTTCAGGTCTAAGACTCTTCAACATTCAGTTCTGATGAAAGGTCTCAAACCTAAAATGTTAATATTTTCTCTCTTTCCACAGCTGCTGCCCGACCTGCTGAGATTTTCCAGGAATTTATGTTTTTATTTCAGATTTGCAGCAAATGCAATTTTATTTTTAATTTCAAGTATGCACTGTTGATAGCAGTAGATATAGGAGATTTTGTTGAGTTTTCCTTCTCCATCTCCTTAAACAACAAGGTTGACCAATAGAGTCATAGGGTCATACAGCTTTGGCCCAACTTGTCCATGCCGACCAAGATGTCCCATCTACACCTGTTCCGCCTGCCCATGTTTGACCCATATCCCTCGAAACCTTTCCTATCCATGTACCTGTCCAAATATCCAAACATTTGCAGTTCCTTCCTACACATTCCGTCTGCTCCACTGCGAATTCTCCTCAAGGTATGTCTACTTTGAAGAAGTTCTCCTCCTCTCTCTGACGGGAGTTCTGCAACACCCTCTTTCGCTACTCCCCCTCTGTGATTCCTCCTGCTCTCTGACGGCCATGTTTTAACCCACAGTCTAAAGAAGGGTCTCGACCCGAAACATCACCTATTCCTTTTCTCCAGAGATGCTGTCTGACCCACTGAGCCACTCCAGTTTTTTTGTGTCTATCTTCAAATGTCTTTTTAAATTCCTCTACCTTCATTTACCTTCATCTACTTTCACCATGAGGTTTGGTACAGAGAGTGGAGTGAACTTTGGATAGTTTGGACCTTAGGCACCGGTTGGATCTAGTATGTGAGTCTCGGAATGGCTGCTATTAGATGAAAAAAGACACATCCTGCTTTAGAGAGGTGCAGTATTCCTGTGCGCCACATTCATTCCAACGTGAAAGCACATAAGTCTGCAAATGATCTTGTTTGGCATTATTATCTAAAAGCTTAATGGCTTCATGTCAAATCCCTCAGTCCTTGCAATTGAAATGGGGATTTTGACTGTACTCTAATTCTCAAATCTCTGGATTAGGAAAAAAAAAGATTACATCCCAGGTTCCATATGACCAACGGTGAAGAAATCAAATGCAATTGCAAAAATAATCGTGACAGTTTTAGTGACTTGAATGCATAAATCAACCGAGAGAGAAATGTGATTCATTTCACTGATGTGAAATCATTATTCCAGTGACACTTTTATTGCACATCAAATGTATGATGTACCATATTCCACTGCAAGTGATGCATAGTCATAATCACCAGTAACGTCTTCTTTCAGCTCTCTGTTTAATAAACGGTTCACTATGGATCAGCTCCTGTGAAATCCGCCAGGAATGTGGCAGTCTTTCAAAACTGATTAACATCTATCGTTTCCATTAGGATAAAGCTATTTCATTAACATCTTTGACAGATAATATTTCATTACTTTCCTTTTAGAACTGAAATTTTCATCCAGTGACTGGAAACAGAAATTAAAATCTCACTGATATGATCTCAGTATGAATGCATTCCCATAAATTCTACTTCATAATTATCTCATTCAACATTAGCATTTTTGAATTATATTTGTAATAATTCCATCTAAATTACACAAAGTGTTGATATTTTTCAAGTTTCACTTTGAATACGGACTAATTCCTTAAACGATTCCAGTTCCATTATAATTACCATTTTTAAAACAGATTATTCGAATCAAATATATCCTTCACAACATATAGGATATTATTCTAATATTTGCATTTTGTCTATAATATTTTGGGACCTTAGTTTTATGAAGTTAAAGAGATTTTGTTTCAATTCCCATTTCACATTGTATTCCTTGGGCTATTTTTTCATAGAAAGGATTTTTTTTTAAATGGATAATGTCACTTTTGGTCAGGGCATGATGATTAAATTATAATGGGTAAATGATTAATAATCCAGATACCATGAACGTTGATCTACAGACCTGAGTTCAAATCCCACATCTACCATTGTGGTTGACTCTGAGATGGACAAGAACATTCAAGGGTGTCCAGTAAATACAAGTGATAATGAAACATAATTAAATAATTAAATAAAGTTGTATTCATGCATTGTCCAAAGAATTGTCTGAAAAAAAAAAAAAGATATAATTAAGTTATTCTTGATGTTGTTTATCCATAGTCCTTAAATAATAAAACACTCTTATGTCTGGCCTCAATAGTTGACAAATATCTTGCTCCTGACATGTTGCAAAGTCGTTGTTCCTTTCGGTCTGAAGGAGGTGAAGCAAAGAGGCAATTAATTGGCCATATATCAAATGGAGAACTGCTACATGCACTTTGACCAAGATGAAGGAGAAAAAATAAACAAAGGTTAAGTGGTTTTCTTTCAAAAGGCATGGGGGGAATGAGTGAAACATTCTCACCAGTGTTTTAGACTGATTCGCACTCAGTATGCTTGGCAGTGGGCTGGATTGAATGTGAGGTATTGACGGCGTGAATACGTTAAGCATAGGGGAAGCATAGGTCCTTCCATTCAGCACAATCATTTCAACTGGTAGCTTGGGAATCAATCCTCCAGATATGCTCAGATAAAATAGTGAAGAACAAAGCAGCATTAGGCACCACTAGCTTCGAAGTAACTATCCTTGTTTATAAGGATAGTTACTCATTCGCAAAGACTCCTCACACCCCTGCAATAGTCTGTTCGAAATTCTACCATCGGGCAGACGCTACAAAGCCTTCTACGCCCGCACCACTAGACTCAGGAACAGCTTCATCCCCAGGGCCATAGCTGCTATGAACCGGTCCTGCTGAGCCGGATGGTCACATCGCACATTGAACCGGCACAGACCTACTTGTACTTTATACTGTTTTAAATCTGTTTCTAATTTTGTTTCACTGGGTTGTATAAATTTATACTGATTAGCTATTAAATTTATTGCATCGTATGGAAGGCGCATTCCCAATCTCGTTGTACCCCTGTACAATGATAATAAAGATATATTGTAGTGTATTGTATTGTATTGTAATAAATGAAGAACAAGCTAACATTCATAAAACACGGGTGAAGAAACACTTTAACTGCTCCTCCCACTCCCATACTGACCTTACTGCCCTGGGCCTCCTCCACTGTCAGAGTGAGGGTAAATGCAAATTGGAGGAACAGTGCCTCATACATTCCTTGTGCACCTTACAATCCAGCGAAGGTAGACACAAAATGCTGGAGTAACTCAGCGGGTCAGACAGCATCCCTGGAGGGAAGGAATGGGTGACGTTTCGGGTCGAGACCCTTCTTCAGACTCGACCCGAAACGTCACCCATTCCTTCTCTCCAGAGATGCTGCCTGACCCGTTGAGTTACTCCAACATTTTATGTCTACCTTCGATTTAAACCAGCATCTGTGTGGATTGCTAGGCCTTATCAGAAGATGGTTAAGAATTAATCACCTTGAATCTATGGGATTCATTGCCACAGATGATTGCGGAGGCCATCTTTGTGTATTTTTAAAGTGGAGATTAATGGGCTCTTGATCAGTCTGGGTGTCAGGTTGGTTACGGAGAGAAGGCAAGAGAATGGGGTTGAAAGAGAAAGATAGATCAGTGATGATTGAATGGCAGAGGAGATTCGATGGGCCAAATGGCCTAATTCTGTTCCTATGTGGAAGGTTAGATCGCATGGGATCCAAGGAGTGATTGCTGAAGGGATAGCAAATTGGCTCCATGGAAGGAAACAGAGGGTGATGGTGGAAGGTTGCTTCTCAGACTGGAGGCCTGTGACTAGTGGTGTGCCTCAGGGTTCGGTGCTAGGCCCGTTACTGTTTGTCATCTACATCAATGATTCGGATGAGAACATACAGGGTAAGATTAGCAAGTTTGCTGATGGTACAAAAGTGGGTGGTTCTGTAGATCAGTGGTTCCCAACCTGTGGGTCGCGACCCCAAACGGGGTCGCGACACCAATGCCATGGGGTCGTTAAATGATTTTGAGCTGATATGAATATTATATAAAACACGGTGAAATGCATATTAAGATAGTTATATAAATTCATACTATGAAACTAAATGTAACAGTTCCCTAAGTCACTCAACACAACGTGTTGTCACTCAAGCCAGTATTGAACATGTTTGGTTTCTGTTTTGTCTTGGTCGCGCCACCGCTGTCGCTCCTCCCACTTACCTAGTGTTGTACGCGCGCTTGCAGTGACACGTAGTTAGTTTTGTTCGAGTGATTCTTAACCCTTTAAAAATGAGTGTAAGAAAGAGAAAGTACAGTGATGATTTCTTGAAATGGGGATTCACTGACATAGTTAATGCAGGTGTGGAAAGACCACAGTGTGTAGTATGTTTGGAAGTTCTTGCTCATGAGTCTATGAAACCAGCTAAACTTCAAAGACATCTCGAAACTAAGCACCCTGATTTGAAAGATAAAAGTATTGACTTTTTTAAAGCAAAAGTTGTTGGTGTCAAAAGCCGCCGGCTTGATAGCAGTGGATTATTTCAAAACAAAAATGTAGCCGCCATTGAAGCTTCATACACGGTTGCATTAAGAATAGCACGTGCTAAAAAGCCACACACAATAGCTGAGAATCTTATTTTTCCATGCACCAAAGATATTGTACGTCTCATGATCGGTCCTGAAGCGGTAAATAAATTATCGCTTCTATCCGTGTCAAACAATACGGTAAAACGAAGGATAACAGATATGTCCGAGGATATTTTATGCCAAATTATTCAAGAATTAAAAGAAACTCCAACTGGGCTGTTCAGCATACAGCTTGATGAAACTACTGATGTGACAAACTTTGCACAACTTCTTGTGTATGTTCGTTATTATAAAAATGAAAAAATTAAAGAAGAATTCTTGTGTTGTAAGCCTCTGCAAACTTCAACTACTGCTGCTGATATTTTTGATTTAATTGATGATTTCTTTAATGAACATTCAATTGAATGGAAGAAATTATGCGGAGTTTGTACTGACGGGGCACCTGCAATGCTCGGCTGTAAGTCTGGCTTCCAATCGTTGGTTAAAAAAGTGACTCCAGAAGTAATTGGGACTCACTGCATGATTCATCGACAAGTATTAGCTACCAAGACGTTACCTGAACCATTGAAAGAAGTGCTTAACCGAGTGATTAAAGCAGTAAATGTCGTTAAATCAAGGCCACTTGCAACACGGCTCTTCAAAGTTTTATGTGAGGATTTGGGATCAACGCATGAAGCACTATTGTTTCACACAGAGGTAAGATGGCTCTCGAAAGGAAAGGCGTTGAAGAGATTTTTTGAATTAAGAGGAGAGCTTCAAATATTTCTCGATTCTCAAAATGCAAGCGAATATGAATCATTGTTGACGGATGAATTTACGTTGTGCAAATTGGCATACCTGGTCGACATTTTTGAGATATTTAATAGTGTTAATACAGGATTACAGGGTAAGGAAAGTACGATAATATCTTTGTCTGAAAACATATCGTCTTTCAAAATGAAATTGGAACTCTGGATCACCAAAATTAACCATAAGAAATTATACATGTTCCCAACACTTGTCCAATTTGTTGAAGAAGCGGCAAATGAAATTAACATCGATGACTTATATAGCTTGATACAAGAGCATTTGGAAATTCTTACTGTTCGATTAAGAAGTTATTTTCCTGATGAATGTTGCAAATCTTTCTCCCTTACAATCAACCCATTCAATGCCAATGTATCTAATATCCCTGAAGCAGCAGAAGAAGAGTTCATCGACTTAAAAAACAATTTTGAAGCTAAATCATGGTTTGGTGAATTGCAACTACAAGAATTTTGGGCAAAAAGTTTCCAAAAATTCCCAGTAATATCAGAAATCGCGATAAGGAATTTATTGCCCTTCCCAACAACTTACTTATGTGAAGCAGCATTCTCCCAACTTCTCATCCTTAAAAACAAATACCGAAATAAATTAAATCTGGAAGACGACTTGAGGTGTGCCATATCGACAACGGAGCCCAGGATAGAATTGCTAGCTAAAAAAATGCAATACCAGCCGTCTCATTAAAGTCAGTTCATAAACATATTTTACATAACGGTGGAAATTTGTGTGTTCGAACAATTTTGAATTGATTTGCAATTAATTAATGTTTGTAGGAGCTTTGGAATTTTTTATGAATAAATAATCTATAATTCAATAATCGCAATATATGGCAGTTTGTTGTACAAAAACCGAATGTATATATAAGATATTTTAAGGGTTGGGGTCGCTTCATGATTGCTTGTTCTAAAATGGGTCGCTATATTTGAAAGGTTGGGAACCACTGCTGTAGATAGTGAAGATGGTTGTGAAAGATTGCAGCAGGATCTGGATCGATTGGCCAGGTGGGCTGAGGAATTACTGATGGAATTTAATACAGAGAAGTGTGTGGTGTTGCATTTTGGGATGTCTAATCAGGGCAGGACCAACACAGTGAATGGTAGGCCCCAGGGGGGTGTTGTAGAGCAGAGGGATCTATGAGTACAGGTGCATGGTTCCTTAAAGGTCAAGTAGGTAGATAAGGTGATCAAAAAGGCTTTTGGCATATTGGCCTTCATCAGTCAGAATATAAAGTTATCTCTGTTTCATTTCAGACTTCCAGCATTTTAGTTTTATGTAGATTTCCTTCCCTGAAGTATACCATTGAAACCACATTAATTTTTACAATAGGCCAGTAATTTAACTGGTATTATTACTAATACCAGTCTTTTATTCCAGGTATACTTAATTACTTCAGTTTTAAATCTCCTGATGCCAAGGTGGGATTTGAACTAGTGTCTCTTGATCATTATTCTAAGTCTTTGGTTTCTAATATTGCAACTTGATCACCTTGTTGCTATAGCCTATAAGTCTTCATTTCCCTCAATACAAGTTATTGTAATCTCCAAGTGTTCATAGATCAAAATTTGTACTTTGAATGATTGGTATTAAAATCTAAGATTGAATAGGTTGAGATTCTGTTGAATAAAATGTCTGCAGGTTGCTGTGCACATCCTAGTACATTTTATTTAGATGAACCAATTAAGCATTGTCTGAAAAGCAGATAAAATGAATGATTAAATACATGTCATAGTTCTTGACAATGATTTGCTGTAACAGTGTGAGAAAACAAGCATCAATTTGATGAAAATTGCAATATGGACTGATATATGGCAATTGGCAACGAGCTCTCAGATGGGAAGAACTATTTGCATCTTCCCATTCAGTTCTAACAATGGTATAACGTTTTAATGAAAATTACATAATTAAAATAACAATCTAAACCTCTTATTTGGGCTATTCAATACATTTTAGCAATTGTGTAGCAGATATTCTCAGGTATGTTAGTCATGTACTCAGTCTGAATCTTAATGTTTTTACTTATTCAATCATGTAATTAATAGAGCCACTTAAACTCCATGTTGCCAGACCATTCTCATAAGGCATGCAAGAGCCAACCAGTCTGGTGACTTTGGTGACTAAACCAAATGGGTTTGTGATCACCATAGGTGACACTAGCTTTTTAATTCCAGATTTATTCAATAACATAAAAACATAGAAACATAGAAAATAGGTGCAGGAGGAGGCCATTCGGCCCTTCGAGCCACCACCGCTATTCATTGTGATCATGGCTGATCATCCCCAATCAATACCCCGTGCCTGCCTTCTCCCCATATCCCTTGATTCCACTAGCCCCTAGAACTCTATCTAACTCTCTCTTAAATCCATCCGGTGATTTGGCTTCCACTGCCCTCTGTGGCAGAGAATTCTACAAATTTACAACTCTCTGGGTGAAAAAGTTTTTTCTCACCCCAGTTTTAAATGGCCTCCCCTTTATTCTAAGACTGTGGCCCCTGGTTCTGGACTCGAAATTCCCTGATGTTTTTATATACCAATCGTTTGATATAGCGATTTAAGTCCACAGCTGATTGACATCTCTGCCTTGTGAAACTGGGTAAGAAATCTGATCTTGATCACAAGCAGCCATCGCACAATGTAGTGGCTGTTACACATCTTATTCTGCTTCCAAACCTTAGCTCCATTTGCCTCAACATTGAAGCTACGTACCTAATTTGGATCACCTCCAGCACAAATGTGATGTAGACAGGTGAAACGCCACCTCTCTCCCCGTAAAACACTGCAGATTACATAATAATAATAATAATATGATATATTATTTATATAATTTATATAATAATACGACAGAGAGCCATCTATTCAGATGCAGATGGAACCCTGTGTTAGAATATCATCATTTGGTACTTGTGACTTCCTGAGTGCAGGTGCAAAATCTTTGTAAATGTGCCCTTGGAAAGGCTCTCTTGAGTAGCAGGTAGAGGATATTCATGGTATCCCCTTTTCTGACTGGATGTGTTAGTTAGGGCTTGTTGGGTTGCCTCTCACTGGAAAAAAACTCCTTTATGCTCTGGCTCATGGTCATGATAAATGCATGAAGCTGAAATAATAAATCGTCAGATGAGGCAAATGAAGGCTGTAATCAGACCCTATTAAGGGCAAATCTGTTCTTGAATTGTTTTGGTTGACTGGAGACCCCAATTTGAGGAACTCTTTAGACCTTACTTTAGACTTTAGAAATACAGGCCCTTCGGTCCACTGAGTCCGTGCCGACCAGCGATCACCCCATCCGTACACTAGCACTATCCTACACATTAGGGCCAATATCCCATTTGTTTTACCAAAGCCAATTAACCTTCAAACCTCTATGCCTTTAGTGCGTAGGAGGAAACTGGAGCACCCGGGGAAAACCCACTCAGTCACAGGGAGAATGTACAAACTCCACACAGTACCACTCAGGATCGAACCTGGGACTCTAGCACCGCAAGGCAGGAACTCTACCAGTGCGCCACTGTGCCGCTCTTATCGAAGGGGGTTGATATGGGCAATTAAATGAATTAATTCTTGTATATTACAGATGTTAAAGGTGTTTTTTTTTTGGCAATCTACATATTGCAATGATATTATAATTATGTTAAAGAAAATGTGCATGAGGGAAGGAGAGACTGTGATGTAAGATTAAAAGGTACTAACCGGCTACTGTACACCAGCTCCAACTCTGAAGACTCTACTATGCCTACGGTCAAATTGGAAATTTGTTTTCAGTTGAAGACCCTTTGATTAATTTAGTTTAATTTTATTTTAGCTTAGAGATACAGCATGGAACCAAGCCCTTTGGCCCATCATGTCTGCACCGACCAGCAATCCAACGCTGTCCTACACACACACACTAGGGACAATTTACATTTATACCAAGCCAATTAACCTACAAACCTGTATGTCTTTGGAGTGTAGGAGGAAACCAAAGATCTCGGAGAAAACCCACACAGGTCACGGGGAGAACGTAGAAGCTACGTACAAACAGTGATAGTTAAGATTGTTAAGGTTTCTGGCGCTGTAAGGTAGCAACTCTACCTCTACGCCACCATTACAGAACCTTGATTCTGAAGTTGTTGATCACAAATACTTCCATGTCATTCATGTTCGTTTGCTAGGCTTGGTGTGCTGGCCTTGTACACTTGAATTCAATTCAGACACTCTACTCAAACTTTTGCCATCACTCAGTTATATCACTACCTTTCCATCTGTCACCAGGAATGCTATCTTTAATTATTTTTCATGGAACTTGAAGCAAAAAGAAATATAATTCAAAATGGAAAGAAACAGGATTGTTAAAGCCTTAATATCGACTCGATTATTTAACATTGTCACTGCGGTACATAACATCCCTTTCACTGGCATTTGTTATTCCGAATCAATTTGTGCTTTTTAATAACCTCCCTATTATTCCACAGAGGTGGCACTATCTTTATGTGTGAATTTTGGTATTAAGAAGGATAGACATATTACATTCTGAGTAGTGAAAGATCCACATGCAGCAGAGATCCAAGGAGATATAGGAATCCATGAGTGTATCATGATTGCACTTTAACAGAGACTATGTATAATAATAATAATAATATTCATTTATTGTCATTGCAACGAGTACAACAAAATTAAAAAATAGCCAATCCTGACGGTGCGTAAAAACAAATATGCAATAAATGCAAAAACAAATAAATACAATTATATTAAGTACAAAAGTTTTAACAGTGTTGCCTAGTGCAGAAGGTAGTGTTCAGTTCTCGTATGGCCCTGGGGTAAAAACTGTTCTTAAGTCTGTTTGTTCGGGATTTGATCGACCTGAAACGTCGACCAGAGGGCAGATGAACAAACAGACGGTGGCCGGGGTGGGATGGATCTTTTATTATTTTGCCTGCTCTACTGAGGCAGCGTAGGCTGAATAGGTGCTCCAGGGAGGGCAGTGAGCAGCCGATGATCTTCTGGGCCGTCGTGATGACCCTCTGAAGGGCCTTCCTGTCCTTTTCTGAGCAGCTGGCATACCATGTGGTTATACTAATAATAATCTAAAGGGCCAATGGATCACAAATAGTAGATAGGAGCAAAAGGCAATGGAAATGATGCTGCAGATATACAAAGCCATACAAGCCCTGGTAGTAATGTGTACTATGCGTTTTCTTGGCACCACATTTTGAGAAGTACTTATTGGCCTGAGAAGAAGTAGACATATTAGACTGATGTCTGAATTTCAGTGGTTACATTATGATGAGAACTCATACAGAGCAGGACTGTGTCACCTAGAATGTTTAAGGTTGAGCAGATTTTATTGCTATTGAATCTCTTCCCATTGTTTTGGGAATCTAAGATCAGAGTTATGGTGAAGATGGGAAAGACTTTTACTCTAAATAGAAGTAAGCGGTTTGGAATACTCTTCTGTAAATGGCATTTAATGCCAGGTCAATTGTTAATTTTAATCCCGAGATTGATTTTTGTTAAACAAGGGATAAATAGCAAATTTAGGATAAGTCACGGACCAGCCACAAACTATTGTGTGGCAGAATGGGACTAAAAGTCAAAATGAAAGTAGGTAGAGCCTGTGGAGTGAAAAACAGAATGAAGACTTCTTCAACCTTTACATTTTAGAGATACAGCACGGTAACAGGCCCTTCAGCCAACTGAATCCGTGCCGACCAGTGATCACACCATAGACTACCATTATTCTACACACCATGGACAATTTACAATTTTACCGAAGCCAATTAACCTTCAAACCTGTACGTCTTTGGAATGCGGGAGGAAACCGGAGCACCGGGGAAAAAGCCATGTGGTCACAGGGAGAATGTACAAACTCCGTACAGGCAGCGCCCGTAGTCAGGACCGAACCTGGGTCTCTGGCAGTGGCTCCACTGCTGTGCCACTGTGCGGCCCTAATCAATGAGCCATCCTCCGACAGTGACATGGCCTGATGAGGACCACTAGGATTCTCTGTCTTCCTTGAAGATGAACATTGTCTACAATGCAGCTATTGTCCAAGCTGAATCTTTAGAATTCTTTGGTCATTGCCTTATCATGAAAGCTTTGTCTTTGTTTGTGTGAGGAAACTACAACTCTTGAATGATGAAATTGAACAGATAGCTGGTTCAAAAATAGAAATAGATGTTTTACATTTTTTAAGCATTTTGGGGTGATTGGATTCTAAAAGGCATGCTGTGCCTCCGGCTATAAGGTAATGAAGCTGTATATTTACATTCTTTCTGACTGAAGACAGCCAACCGAGTTATAATTATTTAAATGATTGCTAGAGCCTTGAATTTAAGCATTTAATTTTAAAGCCCAGAAAATATCTTTGTCAACATTAGGGGGATAAATTCTGAACTTATGTTTGACTCTTTGCTGTCATTTTAACAAAAGTATTGAAACAAAATAATAGTTGAGGGAGCAGCATTTTAGCTTATTTTCAATGCTTGTTGGAATGGGGTTGTGGCAAGATCAAAGTGGAAATCAAAATCTTCAGAGTGGGAAATACTCAACATGTCAGGTATCATCTGTGGAGATAGAATCGGAGTCAAGGCAAATATCCTGTTTAAGAACAGTTCTGCAAAGGGTTTGCATCTTGAAATGTTAACACCGTTCCTCTTTCAAAAGATGCTGCCTGGCCTGCTGAATGTTTTGGGCATTTTCCTCTCTTTGTTTCTGAGGAAATGTCATTATCACCATGAAATCCTACCTGCTTCACTCTTTCTCCCCACAGATGCTGATTGACCTACTGAGAACTTCCAGAAATCTATTTTCTCATTTCATATTTCCAGAATGTACAATATTTTGCCTTTTTGTGCAATATTGTTGCCTTCAGTATGTTCCTGCTTACATAATTTTAATTTAGTTTAGTTTAGTTTAGTTTAGAGATACAGCACAGAACAATGGCCCTTCGGTCCACTGAGTCCATGCCGATCCATACACTAGCATTATCTTACACACTTAAGGACAATTTACAATTTTTACTGAAGCCAATTAACCTACAAACCTGTGTGTCTTTGGAGTGTGGGAGGAAACCGGAGCTCCCGGAGAAACCCATGCGGTCACAGGAAGAACATACAAACTCTGTGCAGACAGCACCTGTAGTAATGATCGAACTTGGTCTCTATCGCTGTAAGGCTGCAACTTTACCGCTGTGCCACCTTGCCATCCCTGGGAGGTGTTAATGAGAGATGTTGAAATGAATAATCAATAATTTGGGGGCCTCACCTACACTTCTCAAATTAATTTTCACCTCTCTGCTCTTGGAAAAATGGATTCTCTACCCACTCTCTCATCGAGCAGTTATTTTTAACTTGCATTTGGACATTTGGCGGACATAATGGCAAGGATTAGAACATTTAACTCTGAGGGCTGTATGAAGCGATTCCTCTTGCTCACTTCATGGATGACCGGATTGAAAGCTGATGAAGCTGCTGAACGGGACTACGGTGAGCTTCAGCAGTGGTGGGGGATGGAGGAGGAGGAGGTTGGGAGATTACAGAGGGTGGGCGGACGTAGTCAATGGGGGAGTTGAGGACTGAGGGGTTGGTTGTGGAAGACGGCAGATTCTCTGGTAATTGGCTTTGGATCATGGTTGAGGGTTTGGAGGGTTAGGGTTAGGGTTAGGATTAGGGTCACTAGTTATTGTGACGGATGGCATAACTGTATAATCATAGTTGACCATTGGATAATAACGACCTGTGAGTGCAAGAACACCTTTCTTTTCTTTGAAAAATAAATTCTCTCCCCATCTTCTCTTTGAACATTTATTTTTAACTTGCATTCACACATTTGGAGGACATAATGGCAAGGATTAGTACACAGAGCACTATCCTTCCTCAAATTTGATCCCTTGAAGCCAGAAGCAGGGGAATTTATTATGGGGAACAAGGAAATGGCAGACGAGTTGAACCGGTACTTTGGATCTGTCTTCACTAAGGAAGATACAAACAATCTCACAGATGTTCTAGTGACCGGAGATCCTAGGGTGACGGAGGAACTGAAGGAAATTCACATTAGGCAGGAAATGGTGTTGGGTAGACTGATGGGATTGAAGGCTGATAAATCCCCAGGGGCTGATGGTCTGCATCCCAGGGTATTTAAGGAGGTGGCTCTAGAAATCGTGGACGCATTGGTGATCATTTTCCAATGTTCTATAGATTCAGGATCAGTTCCTGTAGATTGGAGGGTAGCTAATGTTATCCCACTTTTAAGAAAGGAGGGAGAGAGAAAACGGGAAATTATAGACCAGTTAGTCTGTGGTGGGGAAGATGCTGGACTAATCTAAATTATAAAAGATGAAATTGCGGAGCATTTGGATAGCAGTAACAGGATCGTTCCGGTCAGCATGGATTTAAGAAGGGGAAGTCATGCTTGACTTCTGGAATTTTGTGAGGATGTAACTAGGAAAATTGGCTGGGGAGAGCCAGTGGATGTGGCGTACCTCGACTTTCAGAAAGCCTTCGAACAGGTCCCACATAGGAGATTAGTGGGCAAAATTAGAGCACAAGGTACTGGGGGTAGGGTACTGACATGGATAGAAAATTGGTTGGCAGACAGAAAACAAAGAGTGGGGATAAATGGGTCCCTTTCAGAATGGCAGGCAGTGACTAGTGGGATATCGCATGGCTCGGTGCTAGGACCGCAACTATTTACAATATAAAACATCAATGACTTGGATGAAGGGATTAAAAGTACCATTAGCAAATTTGTAGATGACACAAAGCTGGGTGGCAGTGTGAATTGTGAGGAAGATGCTATGAGGTTGCAGGGTGACTTGGACAGGTTGTGTGAGTGGGCGGATGCATGGCAGATGCAGTTTAATGTGGATAAGTGTGAGGGTATCCACTTTGGTGGTAAGAATAGGTTTACTAGGTTAATTCCCGGAATGGCGGGACTGTCATATGTTGAAAGACTGGAGCGACTAGGCTTGTATACACTGGAATTTAGAAGGATGAGAGGAGATCTTATCGAAACGTATAACATTATTAAGGGGTTGGACACGTTAGAGGCAGGAAACATGTTCCCAATGTTGGGGGAGTCCAGAACAAGGGGTCACAGTTTAAGAATAAGGGGTAGGCCATTTAGAACAGAGATGAGGAAAAACTTTTTCAGTCAGAGAGTTGTAAATCTGTGGAATTCTCTGCCTCAGAAGGCAGGGGAGGCCAGTTCTCTGAATGCATTCAAGAGAGAGCTAGATAGAGCTCTTAAGGATAGCGGAGTCAGGGGTTATGGGGAGAAGGCAGGAACGGGGTACTGATTTAGAATGGTCAGCCATGATCACATTGAATGGTGGTGCTGGCTCAAAGGGCCGAATGGCCTCCTCCTGCACCTATTGTCTATTGTCTATTTTCTATTGTCAATCCAAAAGAAGAAACATCGCATTCTTATTGATAATCCATTTTATCCAATATTACATGTCATGCTCAAGAAGCCTCACCAAGGACAAGCTCTCATGCTTCAGCCAATTCCATTAGCCATTAGATTTATAGATTCAGTGAAGGACATTTAACAGATGATTTATGCTCAGAGACTGCTGATGATATTTGGATTAAAGAAGCGGACCCACTTCTTTTATCCTATTGATAGCTTCAGCTTCAGCTTCAGTTCCTGGCAACTATGAAGCAAATGTATAATTTTAACAGAAGACAATGCACTAAAGATGGCCTGTGCACACCAGTTTATTTTGCATTGCTCATTCATTTAGACAATACATAATCAATCGGACAATTTGCAACACGATGCTTCAGTAAATGTTGAGATAAAGCTGGGGTCTCCAATTCCAAAAGGCTGCCTCCTTCCATCCAACAAAACACCCGTTTCTTCCCAGTACTAAGATATTGGTATCTCCCCAACACCAAAATGCTACCTTTCTCCAGTTATCCAAACACTGGCCTCTTCCTTCACTGGTCCAATCTTTGTTGTAGGTTTTTGATAGCAAAATATTTATTGAAAATCACTTTGGACTTGGTAATTGGTGTTCAATCCATTAATGGACAATTTGAAGAATCCTTAAACTTGCAATCTAAGGCCACAGAAACATGTTACAGAATACTGTTCTCACCATGGAAATGCAAATAGACAATAGACAATAGGTACAGGAGTAGGCCATTCGGCCCTTCGAGCCAGCACCGCCATTCAATGTGATCATGGCTGATCATTCACAATCTGTACCCCATTCCTGCCTTCTCCCCATACATAGCTCAGAAACATCAAAACTATATATGTTCCATGTTTCCAATCATTTTACCTGAATATTCGGGCAGGATGTTGCAATGGCTCAAGGCTTTAAAATAAAGAAGGGTAAATTTGCTTGCTCAATCAATTTGATTGTACTGTAGCGGGACGAGAAGGAGTCCCGCCAAAATCTAATCGGACACGAGTTGCGTGCACTAGACGTGTTTATTCTCTCCAATACAGCTCCCTACTCCACCCCACTGGTCACGGGCATTGCCCGGCCTTAAATACCAACTCAGGTACCGACCCCGTGGCTAGCGCCTCCCACACCGAGACGCCGCCCTCTAGCGCCGATGGTTCCTTCTGCCCTTGGGTTGCAACCAGGTGTCACCACATGACCCCCACCCTCCCCAGAACCAGAGGCACCGAACCGGACGGGACGCCGAACGAGGCGGCCCGAACGCGTAGATACAATACCACACCCCGGGGGCTTGCTTGGTTCGGAGGAATCTCCGGGGGTCCGTGACATGGACTGGCTCGCTCAGGTCCAAGTGGGCCGGTTTCAAACGAGCCACAGACACAGTTTCGGGCCGGCCTCCCATGTCCAAATCTAAAGTAGTAGTCCCGTGCCGCAGCACGCGAAAGGGACCTTCATACGGGCGTTGCAAGGGCGACCTGTGGGAGTCACGGCGAAGAAAAACGTATGGGCAGCTCATCAGCGGCAGTGGCACACAGGAAGAGGCCACTCCATGACGCGACGTTGGGATGGGAGACAATACGTCGACCCTCTCCCACAAGCGGATCAGCACCGATGACAGGGTTTCCTAGGACCCAGCAGCAGCAGCGGCGGGGACAAACTCCCCGGGGACGGTAAGTGAACACCATATACCAACTCCGCGGAGGACGATGACAGACCCTCCTTGTGGGCCGTCCGAATCCGAACAGGACCCA
The DNA here is from genome assembly GCF_053455715.1 of Rhinoraja longicauda. Lineage (NCBI taxonomy): Eukaryota > Metazoa > Chordata > Chondrichthyes > Rajiformes > Arhynchobatidae > Rhinoraja > Rhinoraja longicauda. The sequence continues at coordinate 31,127,108 of NC_135969.1, read as the reverse complement.
CGGCAACTCGTCCATCCACCCCGGGCCCACGAGACGAGCCTTCAGGGCGGCCTTCAGACAGCAGTGGAAACGCTCCACCAACCCATTTGACTGGGGATGGCACGCTGTCGAGTGGTGGAGCCGTGTCCCCAACAGGCGGGCCATGGCAGACCACAGTTCCGACGTGAACTGGGCGCCCCGGTCGGACGTGATGTGAAGTGGAACGCCAAAGCGGGCAATCCAAGTTGCCACAAGGGCATGAGCGCACGACTGAGTTGAAGTGTCCATGAGCGGGATGGCCTCCGGCCACCGTGTAAAACGGTCAACCACCGTAAGTAGGTGTGAAACACCCTGGTACGGCGGCAGCGGCCCCACGATGTCCACATGTACGTGATCTAACCGCCGGCGTGGCACTGCGGTCCTGAACGGGCGCCCGGACGTGTCGATGCACCTTTGATGTCTGGCACGGGATGCACGTTCGGGCCCTGTGAGCGACCTGCTTCCGCAGTCCATGCCACATAAACCTTGTGGCCACCATAGCGACTGTGGCCCAGATGGATGGATGGGTGGGCCAGCCCATGGATCACCTCAATGACACGACGGCGCCAGACCGCCGGAACGATAGGCCTCTGCTGACCCGTGGACACGTCACAGAGGATGAAACCCAAGGGACCCAACGGCACGTCCTCAAGCACCAAGCCAGAGATCACGGTGCGGTACGCCAGCATCTCATCGTCTGTCAGCTGTGCCGCGGGAACTGGCAGATTACCTCAACCCTGTCCGGCAGAGGCACCGCTCCGTGCCGTGTCACCCGATGCCCCAGGAAGTTGATGACCCGAAGACCAAATTGGCATTTGCCAGGGTTAATTACGAGGCCATGGTCACTGAGGCGCTGGAAGAGTAGACGCAGGTGGGCGAAGTGTTCCTCTCGCGAGCGACTTGCCACCAGGATGTCATCCAAGTAGACAAACAGGAGGTTGAGCCCGAGCACCACGGTGTCCATCAGGCGCTGAAAGGCCTGCGCGGTGTCCTTGAGGCCGAAGGGCAGCCGAAGAAACTCGAACAACCCGAATGAGGTGACAATGGCCGTCTTAGGGACATCCTCCGACCTCCGCGATGACTAACGGCTCCCGGCGCTGCCGTTTCCCAGGAACGAACATGGTTGGCGGCATTGGCGGGCTGCTGAACCCCAGCGCTGGTGGTAAAAACACCACATCCTTTCCCTTGGATCTCCTGGGTCCTGCTCAGCCATCCTCCTGTCCTGTGCCACTTGTCTGGTCTGTGGCTCTCATGGTCCTGGGTCGCTGGGCCTGCCAGGGCATGGAATCAATCCGGTTCAGCGATTCCGGGGATTCCAGCGGTTCCAGGTATTCCAGCACACCCACTTGCTGCTGGTCGGACAGCCACAGCTTATCATCGCGGGCCGCTAGCCGGATGGGATCTTCACAGCTCTCCCCCGTGAGCTGCCGGCGGATGTCTCGCGGCAACTGCTGCAGGTAGGTAAATTCAAAGAGCGGGCAGGGCCGGTGGTCGCCCATGAGCATGAGCATCTTGCTCATGAGGGCCGAGGGCATCCGGTCGCCGAGCCCACCCATGTTAAGGACCCGACAGGCGCGCTGCATTCGGCTCAGCCCGTAGATCCAGAGCAGCAGCGTCTTGAGGCCTGTGTATTTATCCGCCGCCGGCGGATTATCCAGGTAAGGAGCACCCCGACCGGACGTCTGCTGGTCCAGGGCGCCTACCATATAGTGATAGCGGGTCCCTTCAGTTGTAACGCCACGGATGTACAATTGGGATTTGGCCTGTCGAAACCAAACCCCCGGCTGCGAGTTCCAAAATGTAGGTAGCTTCAGCGATACCGCGTTGAGTTCGGCCTCATCAGCCTTGAGGGCGGCAGCGACAGAATGCATTTTCTTTTCAAACTTCCCCTCCAGGATTATCCTTCCTGGGCGTCGGGGTCACCAATGTAGCGGGACGAGAAGGAGTCCCGCCAAAAACTAATCGGACACGAGTTGCGTGCACTGGACGTGTTTATTCTCTCCAATACAGCTCCCTACTCCACCCCCCTGGTCACGGACGTTGCCCGGCGTTAAATACCAACTCAGGTACCGACCCCATGACTAGCGCCTCCCACACTGAGACGCCGCCCTTGGTTCGTTCTGCCCTTGGGCTGCCACTAGGTGTCACCACAGTATGTACAATATGATACGATAGAACTTTATTTATCCCAGGAGGGAAATTAATCTGCCAACAGTCATAAACCACAAAATACATGAAACATGAAATTAAAGTAACGAGGGGAAAGAATTGGGAATTAGCCTACAAGGGGGGGGTGCGGGGAGTCAGTCTACCCCACGAAAGAAGGGGAAGGAGTTGTACAGTTTGATAGCCACAGGAAAAAATGTTCTCCTGTGGCGTCCTGTGCTGCATCTTGTTGGAACCAGACTGTTGCTGAAGGCACTCCTCAGATTGACCAGTGTGTCATGGAGGGGGCGAGCTGTAATGATTTATACCGAAAGAAAACAGAAAGCAAATTAGCTGGGTGCTTTGTTAGTGCTTTTTCTGATCGTCTGTCTCAAATTTGTCTTCACCAACTGCGGTTTCTGTTATTATGAGGCACATTTGCTAGCCTGAAGAAATGCAATTAGTATTTATTTATCAACGTGATTTAACAGCATTATGTCACAACTCTTTATGCTCTGTGAATTATTATGATAATAATAATAATAATAATAAACATTTATTTTTTATAGCGCTTTTCCAAATGCTCAAAGACGCTTTACAAAAACAGTCAAGACATAAAAACAAACAGACAAACTATCCTGACGGAGAAGCGGCGAACAAATAGCGCCAGCGTCCTCTCACGTCAGGGTCCGGCAGTAAACCATAAAGAACACAAGACACACAATTACAATTTTTAACATAAACAGCCATCACAGTGATTGCTCCAGGCACACCCTCACTGTGATGGAAGGCAAAGAAAAATCTTATCTCCTCCTCATTCTTCTCCCGTGGTGCCACGAGGCGATCGAGGCTCCCGACTTTTGAAGCCCCCACCGGGCGATGGAAAGTCCCAGTGCCGAGCCGAGCAGGCCGGTGAAGGTCCTGAGCCCCCACCGGGCAATGGAAAGTGCCGCGGCCAGGCCACGCAGGGCGATGAAGGGCCTGCGAGCTGGTCAATCAAACCTCGCGCTCCGGGGCGGTCGAAGCCGCTACGGCTGGAGCTCCCGAAAGCCGGTCGCCAGCCAGGGACCTGGGAGCTCCCGATGTTGCGGTCTGCAGGGCCCATGGCCGAAGCCTCCGAGATGGTAAGTCCAGGCCCTGCGACCGGAGTCTTCAAGGTCGATCCCAGCTGGAGGCCGCCGACTCCACGGTGTTAGGCCGTAGCACGAACGGAGACACAACACGGTAACGGTCGCATCTCCGTTGAGGAGGAGATTAGAAATAAAGGTTTCCCCCACCCCCCCACCACCCCCCACATATACAGAGTTAAAAATGATTGACCTATGCTTCTATTGTTCTCTCCCTAAAGTTATGCCAATGTTAGTGAACGGACATGGAGAGGCTGACGGCAATATTTCCTTTTCTGGCTGGCTTACAGTGTTTCTTCATCAGGCCCAAATGCAAGAGGATTATTAGGTATTATTTTGTTTCCATTAGAGTGGCATATTGAATTGGTTAGCAAAGGCTACACTTCATTTTATTGTATTATGCAAAGCCAAGTCATATTACCTCTTGTGTCCTTTATACCAGAGTCTAAGAGACATAATATTGAAAATACTGCATTTTAAATATGAATTCTGCTAGTGTTTAGAGAATACTAAGTAGAAGGGAAATTATGGTGAGGTTTATGCAAATCTGTATTCTTGGTCTTTATTACAGTCAATTTTATTAAAGTAGAATTAATAAAATACATCATTTTAGAATATTCTTCATATTTTTTGATATTATGCAGAGATCCATGAGATGAATCTATTACATTTTACAATGAGGATGCTTTGATTTTATCTTTCAAATTGCCATTTAATGCTAATATCTTAAAGGATTAATAGGAAAATATTTGTATGATTCCATTCATTTTCTTCAATTTATGGTAACTCCCTTTATTTATGTTTTGGAGACATTCTGCCAACCTACCCTTTCTGTCCAAAGTTTTGGAACGTGCTGTAGCTTCCCAACTCAAATACCACCTCTCTACCAATAACCTGTATGAAACTTTCCAATCCGGATTCCGCTCCAACCACTGTACTGAAACTGCGCTCCTCAAAATCACAAACGACCTTTTCCTCTCCTCCGACGCTCAACATCCTCATCCTACTTGACCTCAGCGCCGTCTTTGACACCATAAATCACTCCATTCTCCTCACCCGACTTGAAACCTCCTTTAACATCACCGGCACAGCCCTATCCTGGTTCAAATCTTACCTCTCTGACAGGCACCAGTTCATCTCCATTAACAACTGTAAATCCCCCACCGCTCCCCTCCCCCAAGGTGTCCCCCAAGGCTCAGTCCTTGGCCCCCTCCTCTTCATCCTCTACCTGTTCCCCCTTGGTCAATTAATCCGCCGTCATGGTCTCAACTTCCACTGCTTCGCCGATGATATCCAGCTCCTCATCTCCACCAAGTCAATCTCCACCACCACACACTCTACACTGACAAACTGCATCACTGAAATAAAATCTTGGCTTCAATCAAATTTCCTCAAACTCAACTGCAACAAATCTGAAATCATCATCATTGGTCCAAAAACGCTCACCAAATCTACCCAAAACTTCATCCTCAATATTGATGGTCTCCCAGTATCCACCTCCCCTCACATCCGGAATCTTGGAATCATCTTTGATCAAACCCTCTCCTTCGACAAACACATCAAACACATCACAAAGACAGCCTTCTTCCACCTCAAAAACATTGCCCATCTCCGTCCATCCCTCTCCTCCACAGCTGCAGAAACCCTCATCCACGCCTTCATCACCTCCCATCTGGACTACTGCAACAGCCTCCTCTATGGCGCACCCTCAAAAATCATCAGTAAACTTCAATACATTCAAAACTCCGCTGCCCGTCTACTCACCCACACCCCGATCCGTGACCATATCACCCCCGTCCTTTACAAACTCCACTGGCTCCCCATCCCCCAGAGAATCCAGTACAAAATCCTCCTCATGACCTACAAAGCCCTCCATAACCTGGCCCCATCCTACCTGTCTGACCTCCTCCACAGGCACACTCCCACCTGCACCCTCCGCTCTGCTGCTGCCAATCTCCTATCCCCCCCCCATCCGGACCAAACTCAGATCCTGGGGGGACAGGGCTTTCTCCATCGCTGCTCCCACCCTATGGAACTCACTACCCCAAATCGTCAGTGACTCCTCCTCACTCACCACATTCAAAACATCACTGAAGTCTCACCTGTTCAGTACTGCCTTCAACCACTGACCGTCACCTCACCTTCTGTCTCCTTTCTCTGTTCGTCTACTTATTTATCTATTTATTCACTTCCCTATGTTCTTTAAATCCCTGTAAAGCGTCTTTGAGTGTATGAAAAGCGCTATATAAATGTAATACATTATTATTATTATTATTACATTACAAACTGGTCTGAGCAATTGTAGTTCCACAAATCATTTCTTTGCAGAAAGCTTTACTGTACCAGTAACAGCATTAAACAACATTAAATATGGACAATGATAAGAAGTATACTTACTAAGCTGAAGAAATGTATTCGGAATGATATTTGGGAGTGTGTTTTTAATGATATAATTTTGTAATCCTTCATGCTTCTGTGAAAGTGGTACTTTGACAGCTGAACGACAAGAAGAAATCGCCAATTTTTTTGACAATGCATTTATTATTAATATATACCAGCTAATCTTTCTGTGAGGAAATCTAATGGCTTTCGATGCTGAAACCATCGACAAACTAATTGGAAAATTGTCACTCCTGCAGCTGAAAACAGCTCTGACAGAGGTTGAATTATTCAAATAAACTGCAGGATCCCTTTTCATTAACACTAATTTGCATGTTAAAGGATGTTCATCACACAGCACATTAATCCCACAAAGTGGGAAAGTTTTGTGCAACTTGTTTGGAAGTAGCTGGATAGAATAAAATATATACTTCAGTTCTATAAAACAACACAAAAGTAAATGAGTCTGGGTTTTTGAGACCACAACAGAAAATTGAATTTGAGTTCAAGTACTCAGTCTGAAATATTAATGCGGCTATGTGTGTTTTGATTGTGGAGTTTATGAATTCCAGATTATCACAGTTCTGTGGTGGAGACTTTCAACAGGACAGTGAAGAATGCAGTCAGCTAATTGGGGACATGGAGAGAAGGTTGGGGATTAATGTCATGGCTCGTGGAGTGTTATGTCAAATATAAGAAATGCATTCATGAATGTACTTTCAGGCTTCTCCATGGCTGAAGTGCCTGAAAGTTAACTTCATTTTTTTTTCTAATGCCACACGGGAGTAGGATAGAGCATATTTCATTTTGAAAATAAGGTCAATGATTCATGTGATGAGTTATCAGACAAAGAGATTGATGCTATCACCATCAAACATGCATCAAATGAGATGTGTTGACAACATTTGACTGATGTTCCAGCTCACGGTGGCTGCTTGGGTTCAATATGATATACAGGCATGCCAGGAGCAATGGTGCTGTATGCACAAGTCCATTGTTTGAAGTAAATTAAGGATAATAATAGTCAAGTCAAGTCAAGTCAATTTATTGGTATAGCACATTTAAAAACAACCCACGTTGACCAAAGTGCTGCACATCTGACCAGGAAAAAAAAGAAACATACAGTGGACCTGAGATGGTTTCTGAGAAAGTAAAGGCAGGTAGATTCTGGTGATGCATTAACTATGGAAAATCTACGGCAAGTATACAGAATTTGTCTCGTGGTTCGACACAAGAGGGTCCCTTGAAGACAGAAACAGGTGCATTTATTATGGGGAACAAGGAAATGGCAGATGAGTTGAAGATACTTTGGATCTGTCTTCACGAAGGAAGAAACAATCTCCCAGGTATACTGGTGTCCAGAGGACCTAGGGTGACGGAGAAACTGAAGGAAATTCACATTTGGCAAGAAATGGTGTTCGGTAGACTGGTGGGACTGAAGGCTGATAAATCCCCAGCGCCTAATGGTCTGAATCCCAGGATACTTAAGGAAGTGGCTCTATAAATCGTGGACCCATTGGTGAACATTTTCCAACATTCTATAGATTCAAGATCAGTTCCTGTGGGTTGGAGGGTGTTATCCCACTTTTTAAGAAAGGAGGGAGAGAGAAAACGGGAAATTATAGACCAATTATAGACCATTATAGACCTGACATCGGTGGTGGGGAAGATGCTGGAGTCAATTATAAAAGATGAAATAACGGCACATTTGGATAGCAATAACAGGATCGGTCCGAGTCAGCATGGATTTACGAAGGGGAAATCATGCTTGACTAATCTTCTGGAATTTTTTGAGGATGTAACTAGGAAAATGGACAAGGGAGAGCCAATGGATGTAGTGCACCTGGACTTTCAGAAAGCCTTTGATAAGGTCCCACATAGGAGATTAATGGGCAAAATTAGAGCACATGGTATTGGGGGTAGGGTCCTGAAGGATAGAAAATTGGTTGGCAGACAGGAAACAAAGAGCAGGGATTAACAGGTCCCTTTCAGAATAATCCAGAGTAGGGGAATCAAGAAACAGAGGACATAAGTTTAAGGTGAGTGGGAAAATATTGAATAGGACCCTGAAGGGCAACTTTTTCACACACAGAGAGAGTTGGGTATATGGAACAAACTGCTGGAGGAGATTGTTGAGCCAGGTACTATAACACCATTGAAAAAACATTTGGAGAGGTACATGGATAAGAATGATTTAGAGGAATATGAGCTATGTGTGGGCAGGTGGGACGATCATAGATGGGGCAACTTGACCAGTATAGGCTAGTAGAGGCAAGTTGAGCTAAAGGTCCTGTTTCTGTGCTGTATGACTCTACGACTATGATTCCATGCATGGCCTTGGCTGATGTAGAGCACATCTCATGAAGTCCATTTCTTGAATGAAGATTACCAACTTCCATTAAAAAAAAGCAAAGGAAATGTTTCCATACATGATCCTTCTGAGAAAGAATCTTTGATCTGAAACATTATCTTGATTCTTCTTTACAAATACAGCTTGGAATGCCCCACTATTATGTGCTCTGAGTCTTTTCACCCTCACCCTAAATCTGTGTCTACTACCTCTGATATGGGGAAAGGTTTTCTTCAGTCAGTCCCACCGTTAACTCCTCATAATTTTACATACCTCAACCATGTCTCCTCTTAACCTCCTCCACTCCAGGGAAACAGACCTAGCTTCTCCAATCTTTCCTCATAATTGACCCACTCCATCCTGAGCACCATCTTGGCAAATCTTTTGCACACACTCTCCAGGGCTGTCACATCCCTGGCTGGCGACCGGCTTTCGGGAGCTCCAGCCGTAGCAGCTTCGACCACCCCAAAGCACGAGGTTTGATTGACCCGCTCGCAGGCCCCTCATCGCCCTGCGTGGCCTGGCCGCGGCACTTTCCATCGCCCGGTGGGGGCTCAGGACCTTCATCGGCCTGCTTAGCTCGGCCCTGGGACTTTCCATCACCCGGTGGGGGCTTCAAAAGTTGGGAGCCTCGATCGCCTCGAGGCACCACGGGAGAAGAATGAGGAAGAGATAAGACTTTTCTTTGCCTTCCATCACAGTGAGGGTGTGCCTGGAGCAATCACTGTGATGGCTGTTTGTGTTAAAATTGTAATTGTGTGTCTTGTGTTCTTTATTGTCTACTGCCGGACCCTGACGTGAGAGGACGCTGGCGCTATTTGTTCGCCGCTTCTCCGTCAGGACAGTTCGTTTGTTTGTTTTTATGTTTTGACTGTTTTTGTAAAGCGTCTTTGAGCATTTGGAAAAGCGCTATAAAAAATAAATGTTTATTATTATTATTATTATCCTTCCTACACCTTGGTCACCAGAATTACACACAATATTCCAGATGAAATCAGACTAAAGCTTTCTAAAGTGGGAGTTTAAGCTTCCAGCTCTTGTATTTAATGCCACATCTAGGATCCTGGTGTGATGCCAAATGGTTGAACCTCCATTTTAAGAGGTGCTATCTATTCTTCCTGGAACAGGAGCTGTGTTGTTGGTGCTGCTGACTCAAGGTTCCAGAGACCCGGGCTCGATCCTGACCTCATCTGCTGCCTTTGTGGAGTTTGCACATCCTGCTGCAATACCATGGGTTTCCCTTGAGTGCTCCGGTTTACCCTCACATCCCAGAGATGTATTGGTGGGTAGGTTAAATGGTTGCTGTATATCACCCCTTGTGTATGTACTAGGACAAAGGTCGCAGATGTGGATGCGATGAGAAATTGGAATTAGTGTAAATGAATGCTTGATGGCCGACACAGATGGGATGGGCTGAAGGGCCTGTTTCCGTGCTGTGTGACACTATGACTGTGTGTGCTCCTGAGTAAACTAATTTTCCATACTCAGAATTGAGTCTCAATCAGGGGATTTAAACTTCATCTCCCACATTGATCTTAAAGAAATTGCATATTAAAGTTTAATGTCTGTAACCTCCTCTCTCAAGCAAAGCTGCAATTTCTAGTTTGGCTGATGCACCCTTCTTTGTATGCTCACTAAACAAAAATAGGCTCTAGTGGCTGATGGTTGTGCTTGTGTGAGCTGATTGAAGCTATGATTCTAAGCTGCCCTCTGCCATCATCAGCTTTTCTCTCTTTTTAACTGCTGTCTGCTGTACTTTTACGAGATTCCACTTGAAAGTCAGACTTTCTACATAAAAGTCGCAGCAATAACAAGATGACAGTTCATGACTGAAATTTTGTTCAGTCGGGCGTGTTCATGAACTGTCGCGCTACAATGCTGAGAACTATATTCTGCACCATCGACCTTCCCCCTTGCTCGAACTATTCCACTTGAATTTTGACTTGACTGTAGTTATGTAAAGTGTTATCTGATCTCATTGGATGCCAGGCAAAACAAAGCTTTTCATTATCCCTCAGTACACGATACAATAATGAACCTAAACCTGTACAATGCTTTCTATGCTCGCTTTGAAAGAAAGAACATCGATGTAATTGCTGGCTCTCCTCAGGCCATGATGATGCTGTAATCCCAGTTGCCAAGGCTGATGTCAGGGGATTCTTCCTTAGGGTGAAACTTCAGAGAGTGTCCAACCGTGATGGTTCAATGGTTCAATGGTTCTTTATTATCACATGTACAGTGAAATTCTTTTTTGCATTCAGTCCAGTAAGATTGCATAAGTACCATCCCAATTAAGTGTAGAATGCATAGAAACAGCCCGCTGAGCCTGCATGCAAGAGTCGCCTGGTTTTGAAGCCGTTTTCAAAGTCCCAGCTGCCCATTATAGCCGTTGCTTCCATTCCAGATCACCAGTGAACCATCGCCCGGCCACCTCCCACCTTATGCCCCAGGGTCGTCTGCCGTAGCCGACCTTGGGAGCATGGAAGGTAAGCTTCCCGGTTCTTCTTACCAGCCCTTTGTTGTCGTGCCCGCTGTTATTGCCGACAGATCGCTGCATTCTTAAATCCCGTGCAGACCGACTGGCTGGAGTATTTACGGCTGTCTTCAACCTCTCACTACTAAGGTCCGAGGTATCCTGTAAAAGGATATCCATAATACCAGTGCCCAAGAAGAACAACTCTGCGGGATGACAGCGGGCGGTCACGGTGGCGCAGTGGTAGAGTTGCTGCCTTACAGCGAATGCAGCGCCGGAGACTCAGGTTCGATCCTGACTACGGGCGCCGTCTGTACGGAGTTTGTACGTTCTCCCTGTGACCTGCGTGGGTTTTCTCCGAGATCTTCGGTTTCCTCCCACACTCCAAAGACGTACAGGTATGTAGGTTAATTGACTGGGTAAATGTAAAAATTGTCCTTAGTGTGTGTCGGATAGTGTTAATGTGCGGGGATCGCTGGGCGGCGCGGATTCGGTGGGCCGAAGGGCCTGTTTCCACGTTGTATCTCTAAAAATAAAAAAAATCACTGGAGAGAAGAAATGGGTGACGTTTCGGGTCAAGACCCTTCTTCAGACCTGACCCAAAACATCACCCATTCTTTCTATCTAGAGATGCCGCCTGTCCCGCTGAGTTACTCCAGCTTTTTGTGTCTATTTTCAGTTTAAACCAGTATCTGCAGTTCCTTCCTACCCAAGAAGAACAAGGTGACCTGCCTCAATGACCTACTGTCCGGTGGCACTGACGTTCATGGTGATGAAGTGCTTTGAGAGTTTGGTTATGATGCATATCAACTCCTGACTTAATCGGGACATGGACCCATCACAATTCGCCTACTGCCACAACAGGTCAACAGGACATGCGATCTCGCTGGGTCTCCACTTTGCACTGAACCACTTGGACAATAAGAACATGTACGTCATTTGGTTGTTCATTGACTGCAGCTCGACATTCACCATCTCCTCCAAACCTATTATCGGACTCAGACAGCTGGTTCAATGCTCATCCCTGTGCAATTGGATCCTCGACCTCCTCACCAACAAACCACAATCAGTGCAAATTGGCAACAACAATTCCTTCATGATGACCATCGTCACAGGAGCACCTTAAGGCTGTGTGTTCAATCCTCTGCTCTACTCTCTCTATACCCATGAATGTGTAGCCAGGCACAGCTCCAATGCCATCTGTAAATTCACCAAAGAATATTACTGACCATTAAGTTATGGCATTATTGATTATTGTATATTTATTTGTGTATTAGTGCATGCATGAGCCCATAGATCTGCAGCAAGAAAGAATTTCATTGTCCGTTGCTGGTATATATGACAAACTCTTTTGATTATGACATGATATGAATTACCAGACTCATGGGAGACTGTTGAAAAGTGAAGAACGCCATTTATTCAGCACGATGATATTGGTTTGAATAGAATGTGGTGATGGAATTTGCTTCATTATGTTTCATCATGTCATATGCACTCAAACAAATTAAAAGTTTGGGTTCTCTATTTTAATGAATATGCTTCATTAACCGCTAATCTTATTGATAATCTCATCCTGATTGTTGTTTAAATGTTCATGCAAAAGAAACGATTCAGTTGAAACAGATAGTTAACGACTTAAGAAAGTATGCAGACCAGAGCAATCAGCACGATTCACCTGCTTTTCAAGGTCTTTGTGTGATGTTGGCTAGGAAACTACTGCAAGCACCCAGTGTTTTTTTGTGCCAAACTAATGGTATTTCACTGTAAGTGTCAAGAAAGTTTGAGCTTTCCTCAAAAATTGAAACCCGCAAATTGTTACCTACTCTTCATTGGGTTTTACTGACCACTGACGTTACGGATTTCAGAGGTGGGGGGAATTCAAAAAGCTTACTGTAATTCCCTAGGTGTCACAGATATTTGGCGTAGGAACACCAAGTCAATTCTCAATTAGTAGAAAGACCAGGATATTAGGCAACTAACATTTTGGGGGGGATGTTACATTGGGGGGGATGTAAGGGCGGCACGGTAGCGCAGCGGTAGAGTTCCTGCATTACAACGAATGCAGCGCCGGAGACTCAGGTTCGATCCTGACTACGGGTGCTGCACTGTAAGGAGTTTGTACGTTCTCCCCGTGACCTGCGTGGGTTTTCTCCGAGATCTTCGGTTTCCTCCCACACTCCAAAGACGTAGAGGTATGTAGGTTAATTGGCTGGGTAAATGTTTTTTAAAAAATTGTCCCTAGTGGGTGTAGGATAGTGTTAATGTGCGGGGATCGCTGGGCGGCACGGACTTGGTGGGCCGAAAAGGCCTGTTTCCGGCTGTATATATATGATATGATTTGTACTTTTCCATATTTCCAGTTTTTGTAAATTTCAACCAACACATTCACTGCTTTTGTGGAGCAGACTTGATGGCTGTAATGGCCAAACTCTGCTCCTGTGTCTTATAAATTATGCAGTCTCTATCTTCAAGACAAGAGAATGCAGGTCATTAGGTCCAGAGGATGTGATGACCTTTAGCTCCATTTGGGCTTTTTTTCTCCAGAGATATACATTATCCATTTCTTTATACCCCATTATTAATTTTCCAGTTTCATCCATGAAGAACTAAAGTTTACTTTAACAGCTCTCATCTTTGTTATATACTGAAAGAAGCCTTTTATTTCTGCATTTATAGTTTATTCGAAGAGTGAAAGGCCTGGATAGAGTGGATACGGAGAGGATGTTTACACAGGTGGGAGAAACTCGGACTAGAGGGCACAGTCTCAGAATAGAAGGATGTACCTTTAGATAGGAGATGAGGAAGACTTTCTTTAGTCAGAGGGTGCTGAATCTGTGCAATTCATTGCTATAGACTGCTGTGGAGGCCGGGTCATTGGGGATTTTTAAGGTGGAGATCAACAGATTCTTGATTGGTCAGGGTGTCAGTGGCTATGGGGTGAATGCAGGAGAATGAGGTTGAGAGGGAAAGATAGATCAGTCATGATTGAATGGCGGCTTAGACTCGATGGGCCGAATGGCCTAATTCTGCTCCGATGACTAACGAACTTATGAACTTATTCTAATGCTTCCTCCTCTCCAAAGAAAAAAAATGATGAAAAGGTCCAACAAATGGTCCTTGGCTTGAAACGTTGACCCTATTTCTCGCCCCATAGATGCTGCCTGACCTGCTGTATCCTTTCAGCAGTTTCTACTTTTGTTTCAGATATCCAGCTTCTGCAATTCTTCTTTAATTTTCATCCTTTATAAATCTTGAAACTGACTCCTAAGAATTTCACAACCATCTGGCCTACCATTTAACTTTGCAGGATTGTGTGCCTCGCGTTCAAATTTGATGTAATTCCTAACCTACCTGGTTGACACAGATGCTGCTTATTTCACGTGGGTCCTTTCTGTTCTCACTGGAGCGTACCCTTGTGGAGATGTACTAAATATCTCATTAAAAGTCTGCCACCGTTGTTTTACCATTTTACCCATTAATCTATGTTCCCAGTCCACTTTAGCCCACTTTGTCCTTGTACCATTGTAATTGTCTTTATTTAAATTTAGGACACTGGTTTCACACAGTGTTATGATGATGTTTTCCACAGGGTTCCTTTACTCTTTGGTCATTAATTAGTCCTGTCTCATTGCAAAATACCTGATCTAAAACAGCAGACTGTTTCCTGCTTGCTTTCTCAATGCATCTCAAAACTACCCAGAATACCCTTATTGAATTCATGTTGACTATTCTTACCATTGACATTATTTAATCTGCACGATGCTGAAAAATCCCATCATTCTTGGTGTACCTCTCTCGCATGTCACCATTCCAGTATCCGTTGACTTATACTCTATCCTGCAGGAGACCAAATAATGCTCATCCCGGTAACTACTTACTCTTATCTCTACCCAAAATGATTCTACACCTTATCCACTACTTGTAAGCCACCGTAATTCCTCACCATTCTTTATTGACAGAACAAACTACCTTCCCCAAACCTACAGCCCAATATTATAGACTCAGTACAATATGAAGAAGGGTTTCAACCTGAAATGTCACCTATTCCTTCTCTCCAGAGATGCTGCTGAATCCGCCTAGTTACTGCAGCATTTTGTGTCTGTCTTCGGCTCAAACCAGCATCTGCAGTTCCTTCCTACACGATAGACTCAGTGTTTTATAAATCATTTCTCTTCATCATGTGGGGCGGTACAGCGGCACAGTGGTAGACCTGCTGTCTTAAAGCACCAGAGACCCAGGTTTGATGCTGACTATGGGTGTTGTCTGTACAGAGTTTGTACATTCTCCCTGTGACTGCATGGGTTTTCTCTGGGTGCTCCAATTTCCTCCCACACTCCAAAGACATGCAAGGGAATGCGGGCATAGAAAAGTTATGCTAACTTTTTCCTCCAGCCGTTGATCACCTTGAGATGGGATGACAACGAGCAACGTTTGAATGCTCACTGAGCAATGGACTTTGGAAAAGCTGAAGCTCTGCCCTGAAGTGACTGTCACTCAATGGGGAAAAGAAAATAGAATGAAAGAAATCTGGTGCCTAAAATGATTTTGACAGGATTGTCAATTTATGTCTGCGCTGTGCATGTATAATTAGGTTAAAACATGGAATGTGACAGTTTTACTGACTATAAAGAGGAACATAATGTAAGTTTTAAATTGCTGTCTAAAATACATTTTAACAGGTTTTTTTTCGCAGTTGCAACTGTAAAAGAAGTCCATAAAAAAAGCAAGCCCATTTTATACTTCTGATTATTTAACAATGTATGATTGGACATTCAATCAGTAACACATACATGTATTTTTCACAGTCTGTTGCCTCTCATGATGAGGTGGATTTTGCTGAGATCTTCTTGAGGTCATACTCCATAGTTAACTGCCATGGTCTGAAAAAGGGTCTTGACCCAAAACGTCACCAGTCCTTCTCTCCAGACATGCTGCCTGTCCCGCCAAGTTGCTCCAGCTTTTTGTGTCTATCCTCCAGTGAACTTTAGCTGCCTTCTCCCAGTTATATTGTGCCTTGCCAAAGGGAGAACTCTCATGAAGGGTCTCCACCCAAACCCTCGAGAAAGGTCTCAATCCGAACCGTCACCCATCCATGTTCTCTAGAGATGCTGAGTTATTCCATCATTTTGTGATCTTTTCGGGATTTGATGTTTGTATTATTTTAGGCTTGATTGCAAATTGTGGATTATTTATCTTTTGTAGCTGTTATTTTGGCAATGTGGTCAAGTGGGCACTGTGGTGATCAGTTGCAGGGAGACGGTAAGACATGTCCAGCTGCTGGAGGAAGAAATGGGGTGGTGCTTCTTGGAAGTTCAATTCAACAGGTAGACCACAGAACAAAAATCGGTTGCCTCCTCTCTTGTTCCTTCTCCCCTACAAATGATAACTTCAAGCCTGATGAAAATGGCCAAGCTAATTTCAGAGACAAAAGGGAATATTGTGAGCTGCATTGGTGAGCACTGCAATGTTCTTCATTGAGGTAGTGTTGTGGTCACCTGATTAATGTCAGGATTTGTGTTTGTGTGTATATCTAAGTGGTGATTATCTGAATGGTGTCAAGTTAGGAGGAGGGGGAGTTCAACGTGATCTGGGTGTCCTAGTGCATCAGTCAATGAAAGGAAGCATGCAGGTTCAGCAGGCAGTGAAGAAAGCCAATGGAATGTTGGCCTTCGTAACAAGAGGAGTTGAGTATAGGAGCAAAGAGGTCCTTCTACAGTTGTACCGGGCCCTGGTGAGACCGCACCTGGAGTACTGTGTGCAGTTTTGGTCTCCAAATTTGAGGAAGGATGTTCTTGCTATGGAGGGCGTGCAGCGTAGGTTCACTAGGTTAATTCCCGGAATGGCGGGACTGTCATATGTTGAAAGGCTGGAGCGATTGGGCTTGTATACACTGGAATTTAGAAGGATGAGGGGGGATCTTATTGAAACATATAAGATAATTAGGGGATTGGACACATTAGAGGCAGATAACATGTTCCCAATGTTGGGGGAGTCCAGAACAAGGGGCCACAGTTTGAGAATAAGGGGTAGGCCATTTAGAACGGAGATGAGGAAGAACTTTTTCAGTCAGAGGGTGGTGAAGGTGTGGAATTCTCTGCCTCAGAAGGCAGTGGAGGCCAGTTCGTTGGATGCTTTCAAGAGAGAGCTGGATAGAGCTCTTAAGGATAGCGGAGTGAGGGGGTATGGGGAGAAGGCAGGAACGGGGTACTGATTGAGAGTGATCAGCCATGATCGCATTGAATGGCGGTGCTGGCTCGAAGGGCTGAATGGCCTACTCCTGCACCTATTGTCTATTGTCTATTGTCTATTGTGATGGTGCTGTATGCTTTACCACTCTTACAATATGGAAGGAAGACCCACTAAATCTAAACATGTACACATGGACACTACCTACTAAATTGGAAGCATGCCATTACCCATTGCACTTAAAACTCATCAACCAAATGTTGTGTTGACTTTCTTTAATAGTTGGATATATCCTAATTGTTGGGAACCTATGTTTCAATAGTGCAACTGCCATATGAATTATAAATCCAAATGTTTAAGGAGTAACACCCCCATTTATTGCATTGGGAGAAGTTGCTAAGTCGTTGTTCTTGATTAGCAATTTAATTGGAAACACTTCCAATGCAAGCAATCACATGAAAGGTTGACCCATGATAGATGATCTAGTTATAAAGGACCTACACAGGTTTACATTTAAATAGTCAATTACTGTTCAATAGGGAATGTTTCAGTTCAACTAGGACAATAATTGCAGCATGTCACAGAGAGGAATTTGGTGTAATTCCAAAACATAAAATGGAGCTCAAATAATATAGTGTTTAAGAACTGAAGACGGACACAAAATGCTGGAGTAACTCAGCGGGACAGGTAGCATCTTTGGAGAGGAATGGGTGATGTTTCGGGTCGAGACTGTGTTGAAGAACTAACTGTATGGTTGCACATGAAATGTCAATTGGGTCGGCATAGGCAAGTTGGGCCGAAGGGCCTATTTCAGTGCTGTATGGATCTCTGACTCTATCAGTCATAGAAAAGGCAAAAATGCATAGTTACTTTAAGATAATGTTTTTTCTTATTTTAACGGTGTGCGTTTGAATGGGGTGGTTAATTCCGGTGCAGCTTTTTGTCAGTCCAGGAGCTCATCTATCATACTGCTCTGTCAACTGATTAGACAGTCTGAATCACTCTGCAAATTGATAGGTTGGAACATCTTGTTGTTTCCAATAGTCACCTTGGATGTCCATTGGACCATGGCATGTACAACTGTAGCTATCCAATTAAAGTGAAAATTAATGAAGAATGATTAAGGCATAATTCCACAGTGATTTACCTGGATGATGTAAATTGGCTTTTGAAAAGCTTTAAACATCAATCCTTAATTCCCATGGTAATCTGCTTTTCCCACACCGCAAATCCTGGTGTTTTATTCATTTATGGCAGAATGATATAAAATGACGTGTATGAGCTTGATACAGAATGGAAATAAAGCAAAATAATTGATTTGACTATTCTGTAACAGACTGTATTATTGCAATGTTGTCTTTAACAACAATAACTTTCATTATATATTGCATTTTTAATGCAGCAGAATATACCAAAATGCTTCTAAGGAACATTATCATGCAAAATTAGATACTATCAATACTGGACCTAATATGAAATTTGCAATAAAAGCTTGTACCAGTGATAGGATAAATCATATTGGTTAATTGTTCATCTTTCAGTTCTACTCAAAGAAAGCTCTAAACAAATAATATAAATATCAAGTGGTTTCATGTTAATGTGCTGCTTAAGTAGATCAGTAATTTATGTTGTTGAGGAATAGGTGCTAATTACTTTTTGCCTTTAGTCAAATGTTACTGATGAAAGAAAATGGACTATGTTGCCTGTTTATGCGTTTGTCACTTTGTCTCAGAATTTATGCCTTCAAGTGAACTGATTCATCCAGCAGTTCAATTGAGATGAATGCAGGGTAATTTAGTGCTTTCTGTGTGCAGGGAGAGAGGGGGAGATCAGAATCTGATAAATGTTACCTTCTGGTGGGTGTGCACCATTTAACAAACTAGTGAATAAATCACCGGTAATTGCATTTTAATGGGCATATCATAATAAGCATAATTAAGCGACTAATCAAATTCAAATAAAACTACTGATAATAGCCAAGAACATGAATCAGATTTAACTGGAAATGTAAATTATATACCATGCGATGATGCCTGCAAACAAACAGAAGGTTCAGGATCCCAGTTTAGAAATTATTGGTTTGAAGACTTGCTCCAACTCATAGTTTTGAAGAAAATCTACGTCCAGAGAATTGAACACAAAATGGTAGAATAGAGAAAATTGTAAGAGTTAGTTCAATGAGAACATGCCAAATGTCTTTCAATGGGCATAGAGCTAGAGCATGGTAATGAAATAGTGAGATTAGCTGAAGCTGTGTGGAAAATCAAGGGTTATAAACATTTTTACGAATGTGATGGGTTTTTTGACTTTTGACTTTAGAGATACAGCACGGAAACGGGGCCTTTTACCCACCGAGTTTGGGCCGACCAGCGATCACCCCGTACACAGGCATTTTACTTCACACTAGGGACAATTTACAATTTTACCAAAACCGGAGCACACAGACAAGACCCACATGGTCACGGGGAGAACGTACATACTCCATACAGAGAGCATCTGTAGTCGGATCTCTGGCGCTGTAAGGTGGCAGCGCTGTCACTACGCCACCGTGCTTGTTGATAAAAATATGTTTCATCAAATGGCCTGTAATCTAATGCATATTTAAAAGGGTCTTTGCATATTATGGGATTTTTTATTTCAAGTTACAACTAATGATGCCAGTAAAATTTGGTCATTGTTGTTATATTTGGCAGCATTGTCAGTCCATTGACACAATATTTTTAGAATGACTTTAAAGGTTTCAGCTGAAGTGGAGGTTGTCATTTTGTTTAGAGATACAAAGGGCCCTTTGGCCCATCATGGCTGCACCGACCAATGATCCCCATACACTAACACTATCCTACACACTAGGGGCAATTTTATAGTCTTTACTGAAGTCAATTAACCTACAAACCTGTACATCTTTGGAGTGTGGGAGGAAATTTGAGCACCCGGGGAAATATAACACGGTCACGGGGAAAATGTGCAAACTCCGTACAGACAGCACTCATTATCGGGAACGAACCCAGATCTCTGGTGCTGTAAGACAGCAACTCTATTGCTGCGCAACTGTGCCGCCTCTAATGCTAATGTTTGGACAATGCAACCATATGGTAATAGGGTCATGTGATAGGAGTAGCATTAGGCCATCCGGCCCATCAAGTCTACTCTGCCATTCAATCATGGCTGATCTATCTCTCCCTCCTAACCCCATCCTCCTGCCTTCTCCCCATAACCTCTGACACCTGTACTAATCAAAAAATTATCTATCTCTGCCATACAAATATCCACTGAATTGGCCTCCACAGCCTTCTGTGGCAAAGAATTCCACAGTTTCACCACACTCTGACTAAATAAATTTCTCCTCAACTCCTTCCTGAAAGAATGTCCATTAGTTCTGAGGCTATGACCTCCCACTGGTGGTATGCTACTCTGGATATACAACTTGACTCTATAATTATTTGCAAGCACTTGAAATAAACTATCCTGTGTTAATGTGGCTTTTGTATTTCAGCATTTTAAAAAGGTGACTATATTTATGACTGGCCTTAGATTGAAGTTGAAATGTTGTCAAAGGCACAGCATCTGCCTCACCGCTGTTGCCAATTGGAATTGGCTGACAGTAGTACAAACTTGGTTTGATTAGAAAAGCAGGAAACCAGGAGGAGATAAGTGTGGTTGGAGCTGTTACAGTTCAGCAGCTGCTGTGAAATAATCAGTCATGTATTTATTGTTAATTAAATAACTGGTTCGAAAATAGCTACTGCCCATTTTTCTCCAATGGCATGCTGGCCTTCATAACGAGAGGATTTGAGTACAGGAGCAAAGAAGTCCTTCTGCAGTTGTATAGGGCCTTGGTGAGACCACATCTGGAGTATGGTGTGCAGTTTTGGTCTCCTAATTTGAGGAAGGACATCCTTGCTATTGAGGCAGTGCAGCGTGGGTTCACGAGGTTAATCCCTGGGATGGAAGGACTATCATAAGAGGAAAGAGTGGAAAGACTAGGCTTGTATTCACTGGAGTTTAGAAGGATGAGAGGGGATCTTATAGAGACATATAAAATCATAAAAGGTCTAGACAAGTTAGATGCAGGAAAAATGTTTCCAATGTTGGGGGAGTCCAGAACCAGGGGACACAGTCTAAGAATAAAGGGGAGGCCATTTAAAACTGAGGTGAGAAGAAACTTTTTCACCCAGAGAGTTGTGAATTTGTGGAATTCTCTGCCACAGAAGGCAGTAGAGGCCAATTTACTGGATGAATTTAAAAAAGAGTTAATTGGCCCATGGGAGTAGGGCAGAGTTAAAATCTGGTTGGAGCTGATGGGAATATAGGGAGTTAAAGAAATGTGCTTAGTGTAAATGTGCTTAATGGTCAGTATGGATTTGGAGGATCTGAAAGTCCTGTAGAGGCCACAATATGATACAGTGGCCTCTATTAGTCTGAGACCTTCATTCTGAATAAAGGGCAAGATCACCTTATTTACACAGATTGATGGCTTTCTTGCCATCAATGCTTGTAAGTAAATAAGGTGGATCCGAGAGCACAAAGCTCTCCGTTCATGATGAGCACTTTCTTTGGTTACAGTAGATGGGGAGAAGTTTGGGCACTGTCAAAAGGTCCATAAAGTGGCAGAGAAATGGGCCGGAAAGTAATGGTGGCTTGATAGTGGCACATAGCACCCAATGAGCATACACTGAATGGTACATTCAAAACAGACTCCGCCCAGATGGTGTGTTCCATGGGAGCCACATTTATTACAGTCATGGAGTCATACAGCTTGGAAGTAGGCCATGCAGCCCAACTTGCCCATACCGACCAAGACACTCCATCTATGTTAGTTAGTCCCACCTGCCCACGTTTAACACGTATCCCTCTAAACCTTTCCTATCCATGTAACTGTCCAAATGTCTTTTAAACATCATTTTAGTAACTGTCTCATGTACCTCCTCTGGCAGATGGCTCTATATACCCACCACCTTTGTGTGAAAAAGTTTGCCCATCAGGTTCCTATTGTTGGGGGGAATTTTGTGTTTAACCTGTACCCTGGATCTGGCTTCAACGTAGGTCGCAATAGATCTCTTAATTACAACTTGGATAGATGCAAAGAACACCTTGTAGAGCAATGGTGAGTTTCTCAAACAAGTTGCTTTATTCAAGGCCTTAACCGTATGCACTGCGAAACACTCTGAGAGAACCCAAAGTGTTTCATTGATTCGCAGCACGCACAGCATTGTTAAATTCTCACGAGACACTGGTTCCATGTGGATTTTACTTTTTTTGAAATAATTGATCAATGTATCTGTAGTCTATCATCTTTGTCATCGCCGCCCCCCCCCCCCCACCCCCACCCCCGCAGAGATATCTTTAATGTTCTGTTCCCTATAATTTAGAGAACCATTCTCCCATATCTCCCATATGTCTAGATGTGGCGCAATAAAAGGCGTTATTTCCTGATCACTTTTATTGCCACCAACTTGGTTTACAACCCCCAATGTTTATTTTAACTTAGGCTAGCTATGGCTTAGAATCTAAACATATTCTAAATAATTTATTGCCTCTCCTGAACATGATCCTGATGTTCCCGTCACTTCATCGGCCTCTTTTCCTATCGCAATTTCCAGAATTTCCAACATCACTAATAAATCTTTCTCCTCTCACCTTCAACCTATGTCCTCTAATTTTTGATTGCCATATGCTGGGTAAAAAAAGGTACTTGCTGTATTTATTCCCCTTATGATTACAGGTTAAATAATATCTGAGACCTTTATAAGCTTAGTTTAGTTTAGAGATACAGCGTGGACACAGGCCCTTCGGCCCAACGGGTCCACGCCGACCACCAATCCCCACACATTAACACGATCCTACACCCACTAGGGACAATTTTTACATTTACCAAGCCAATTACCCTACAATCCTGTATGCCTTTGGAGTGTGGGAGGAAACTGAAGATCTCTGATAAAAAACCCATGCAGGTCACGGGGAGAGCGTACAAACTCCGTACAGACAGCACCCGTAGTTAAGATCGAACCCGGGTCTTTGGAGCTGCATTTGCTGTAAGGCAGCAACTCTACTGCTGTTCCACCATGACCGCCCATGAAGCATGGTGAAGCCTTATATATGTTCCAAAGCGGCTCATATTGCACCTTGCGGCTACATTGAAACCCACTCGATAATCAGGTTTATTTTATGCTTTTGTCACAGTGTGTTCCAGATTCTCAAAACTCTGGGTGACAACATTCACCCAATATCCACTCCAACTCCACTGACAGTATCCTTAACAACATTGATGTGCAGAGGGATCGTGGAGTCCAAATTCATAGCTAACTAAAGGTGGCAACACAAGTGGATAGGGTGTTAAAGAAGGCATACGGGATGCTTGCCTTCATTGCTAGGGGCATTGAATGCAAGTGTCAGGAAGTCATGATGCAACTCTTTAGGACTTTGGTTCAGCCACATTTGGAATATTGTGCACAGTTCTGTTCGCCCTATTGTAGGAAAGATGTGGAAGCTTCGAAGAGGGTGCAGAGGAGGTTTACCAGAATGCTGCCTGGATTAGAGGGTTTCAACTGGAAAAATAGGAAATCTGAAATAAAAACACAACATGCTGGAGACACTCAGGCAGCATCTGTGGAAATAGATGCAAACTTAATGATTCAAGTCAAAGACTTTGGATCAGAACATATATCAATGCTTATAATTCTGTAGATTTAAAAATTAAGAATCAATATTCTCAACGCATTTTGATCAATATGTATATAATGTAATTAGTGAGGAAAGCAAGAAAGTCTGAATCTAAATGAATGAAATGGAAATTTTGCAGCTATGATGAAGTTGAATCACGAGAAATGTATAATGCAACATTTCTGAGATTTCCTCATGGTTATTTGCAAAATAATAAAAGAAATAGAGAAATGAAGCTGTATATGCATTGAGCACATTTCATGTCCTCGGGGTCTGCCAAAGTACTTCAAAGCAAACTAATGAAGTCCTGAAATTTTGTTGCTGTGGTGCTACATGTAAATACAACAACTGATTGGTGCAAGAGAAGCCCCATCAATAGCTAATGTGAAATATGACCAGTTTATGATGTTTTAGATGTAATTGTGGTACTGAAAATGGACTACTCAGTTTTGAATAGTTAGAGTCATAGAGAGTTACTTGCCCACACCGACCATCATGTTGGCCTTCATAACAAGAGGAGTTGAGTATAGGAGCAAAGAGGTCCTTCTGCAGTTGTACAGGGCCCTAGTGAGACCGCAACTGGAGTACTGTGTGCAGTTTTGGTCTCCAAATTTGAGGAAGGATATTCTTGCTATTGAGGGCGTGCAGGGTAGGTTTACTAGGTTAATTCCCGGAATGGAGGGACTGTCATATGTTGAAAGACTGGAGCGACTAGGCTTGTATACACTGGAATTTAGAAGGATGAGAGGGGATCTTATCGAAACGTATAAGATTATTAAGGGGTTGGACACATTAGAGGCAGGAAACATGTTCCCAATGTTGGGGGAGTCCAGAACCAGGGGCCACAGTTTGAGAATAAGGGGTAGGCCATTTAGAACAGGGATGAGGAAAAACGTTTTCAGTCAGAGAGTTGTGAATCTGTGGAATTCTCTGCCTCAGAGGGCAGTGGAGGCCAATTCTCTGAATACATTCAAGAGAGAGCTAGATAGAGCTCTTAAGGATAGCGGAGTCAGGGGGTATGGGGAGAAAGCGGGAACGGGGTACTGATTGAGAATGATCAGCCATGATCACATTGAATGGCAGTGCTGGCTCGAAGGGCCGAATGGCCTACTCCTGCACCTATTGTCTATTGTCTATTGTCTATCATGCCCCATCTACACCAGTCCCACCTGCCTGCATTTGGCCCAGATCCCTCTAAACCTGTCCTATTCATGTATCTGTCTAAATGTTTCTTAAACATTGTGATTGTACCTGCCTCAAATACTTCCTCCAGCAGTTCATTCCATACACCCACCACCCTTTGCGTAAAAAAAATACCCCTCAGATTCCTATTAAATCTTTACCCCCTCACCTAAACCGGTGTCTTCTAGTTTTTGATTCCCCGACTCTGGGCAAAAGTCTTTGTGTGTTTACCCAATTTATTCCTCTCATGATTTTGTACACCTCTATACGATCACCCCTCATCCTCCTGCACTCCAAGGAATAAAGTCCTTGCCTGCTCAACCTCTGCCTTTAGCTCAGGCCCTCGAGTCCTGGCAACATCCTCGTAAATCTTCCCTGCACACTTTCCAGCTTGACAACATCTTTCCTATAACACGGTGCCCAAAACTGAACACAAAACTCTAAATGCGGCCTCACCAAAGCCTTAGAAACTGTAACATGACCTCCCAACTCCTTTACTCAATACTCTCAGTTCAGTTTAGTTTATGGTCATGTGTACTAAGGTGCAGTGAAAAGCTTTTGTGCGTGCTATTCAGTCAGCAGAAAGACAATGCATGATTACAATCGAGCCACTTGCAGTGTATAGATATATGATAAGGGAATAACGTTTAGTGCAAGGTAAAGCCAGTAAAGTCCGATCAAGGGTCACCAAAGAGGTAGCTAGTAGCTCAGTTGTATGGGACTTCTTGCAATCCTTGCAGTGGCCAGGTCCTTGTTTCACTATTTTTCTGATATGCAGCATAGAAACATAGAAAATAGGTGCAGGAGTAGGCCATTCGGCCCTTTGAGCCTGCATCGCCATTCAATATGATCATGGTTGATCATCCAACTCAGTATCCCGTACCTGCCTTCTCTCCATACCCCCTGATCCCTTTAGCCACAAGGGCCACATCTAACTCCCTCTTAAATATAGCCAATAAACTGGCCTCAACTACCTTCTGTGGCAGAGAATTCCACAGATTCACCACTCTGTGTGAAAAAAAACGTTCTCATCTCGGTCCTAAAAGACTTCCCCCTTATCCTTAAACTGTGACCCCTTGTTCTGGACTTCCCCAACATCGGGAACAATCTTCCTGCATCTAGCCTGTCTAACCCCTTAAGAATTTTGTAAGTTTCTATAAGATCCCCCCTCAATCTTCTAAATTCGAGCTGAGTCTATCCAGTCTTTCTTCATATGAAAGTCCTGCCATCCCATCTCTGATGAAGCTGCATTGTGGCTGAATATTCATGTCATCTCCTGGGCAGGATCTTCCAATGACTGGCAAACTGAGTTCACCAGTTGTAGAGTGCTTGGAATGCACTTTCCAGTGCAGTGTTCAGACAGACCAGTCCTCAGCCGATTATTGAATCTTCTTGAAGACCTCCCTGGTCGTCAGCAACACTGAATTTCACTGAGTTACATCGAAGCAAAGGGACATGTCTTAATTCCTCGCTTGTGTTGCACACTCTTTAAAATTAATTAAATTGTTGCCAAAGTAAAATACTCATTCAATTAAACCAGAGACTCATAAAATTATATCTCACATCTCTTCATAAATGATTATCTATTAATCATTTATTAAAAATGTGGATGAGCCTGAGGATAAATCAGGGGAGAGTCTGAAGAACTGGAGCAAGAGGGAATTATAGAGTCATGCAGCACAGAAACAGGTCTTTCACCCAACTTGACCATGCTGCCCAATATGCCACATCTGAGCTGGTCCCATTTGCCTGCGTTTGGCCAAAATCCCTCCAAACATTTCCTATCCATGTACCTGTCCAAGTGTTTATTACATCCTCTTACAGTATCTGCCTCAACTACCTCCTCTGACAGCTCGTTCCATATTCCCAGCATCCTCTCAGTGAACAAATTGTCCCTCAGGTTCATATTAAATCTTTCCCCTCTCACCTCAAATATATGTCCTCTTGTTTTTAATTCCCCTACCTGGGTAAAAGACTCCTTATAACACTACTCAGCCTCCTGCGCTCCAGGGAATAAGTCCAAGCTTACCCAACCCCTCCCTACAGCCCAGCCCCTCAAGTCCTGGCAACATCGACACTTATTTCCATTGAATTCCCATTAGCCACTCTTCAGCCCACTTGGCCAACTGATCAAGAGCCTGCTGTAAGTTGTAACATGGGAGGACAGGAGAAGCAGAAGCTTCTGTGCACTGTTGGATGCTGATGATCAGAAGGACGGTGGGGAGCTGAGGAACGGAAGGATCGGGGATCTAGTGACCAAGACGACTTGGGGGAACTGGAGATTGGGAGATCTGGAGGGAGTTTGGGATTGGGAGGACTAGAGAGCTGGCAGTGGGTAGGACCAGGGGAAAGGCACAAAAAGCTGGAGTAACTCAGCGGGTCAGGCAGCATCTCTGGAGAAATGGGTGACGTTTCGGGTCGAGACCCTTCTTCAGACAGCCAGGGATTAGAAGGATGGGGACAGTCGGGATTCAGGAGAACTGTGGGAGCATGAGATCGGGCGGGCTGCGGGGAGCTGCGGATTGGAGGATGTGAAGAGCTGGTGTAGATTTGGAAGCCCAATATTATCCAAACCTGGGTTGAAGTTTCAATCCATAATTCTCTAATTTTGAAGAGTGGTGTCACAGAAATGGCTGTTTTATTTTTCAATAAACTACAAGTAAAAGGAATTTACACATTCGGAGCTAAATATTTAAAGAGCTAAGTTTCAAGATATGGAATATAATGGTCTATTGTGTGTAATGTTCTTTGAATGAGTGGAAAAAGTTATTTATTTCAAATAATAACTGGATATATTTGATGACTATATTCCATTTCTCAAGAGTAGTTAAGAATTGTCCCTTAGGTTTTTCAAATGGATTTTAGAAAGAATATTGATGACAGAGGGAAGATAGTGAGATTAGTTAGTGGTACTCAATATACTAAAATACTCGACAACTGAATGCTATGGTCCACATCTTGCCCTATCATGGGCTTGATTTGTATTCCAATTATGTTTTTTGCACTATTATCTTGTGTTTTATTTTGTCTTCTTTTTGAAAGTTTATGTATTATTTATGTATAATTGTTTTTGTGTATTTATCTGAGTCTATGTGCCTGTGATCCTGCTGTGAACATGATTTTTCATTGTTCCTGCACTTCATTCTACTTGTGCATTTGACAATAAACGTGACTCGACATGCTGGGGGTATTTTGAGATCAAGAAGGAGGTGGATTTGGGTTTCTGAAGAGCATTTAAGGTGGATCAATCCTCAGGGTCAGACGGGATCTATCCCAGTTATTGAGAGAGGCTTCGAGCCAAGACTGCAGGGGCTTTGATGACAATTCTCGTACCATCTCTCGCTGCATATGAGATTCCGAAGGACTGGGAAGTAGTTAATGGCGTTCCTTTGTTTAAGAAGAGAAATAGATATCATCCAGGAAATTATAGGCCAGTGAGCTTTATATCAGTGGTTGAGGTTTCTCAGGGATAAGATTTATTCACATTTTGAGGACAATAGGCTAATTAGGAGCTGTCAGCATAGCTTTGTCTGGGAAAGGTCACATCTTACAAATTTGATTGCGTTTTTTGAGGAGATGACAAAGTCATTGATGTGGGTCACACAGTGAATGTTGTCTAAATGGAGAAACAAGGAACTGTAGATGTTGGTTTATACAAAAGGACTCAAAGTACTGGAGTATCTCAGTGGGCCAGGTAGCATCTCTAAGAACATGGATAAGTGAAGTTTTGAGCCAGGACCCTTCTTCAGTCCGATAGACAACTAAAGCAGCTGATAAAGCCTCTCATGATAGTCTGCTCCAAATAATTAACATGCATCGGATTCATGGTGACTTGGTGACCCATAGAAGGTATAGGGTTAGAATGGAAGGGTATCATTCTGACTGGAGGTCTGCAACCAGTGGTGTTCCTTAGGGATCAATGCTGGGATTTCTGTTGTTTGTGTTATATGTAAATGGCTTGGATGAAAATGTACGTAGATCGGTGAGTAAGTTTGCAGATGGCACCAAAAATGGTGGAGTTGCAGACAGTGAAGAAGGTTGTCAAAGGATTCAAAAGGAAAAAGATCAGTTGCAGATACGGGCAAAACAAATGTCAAACGGATTAGAATCAAGCAAGTGTAAGGTGTTGCATTATGGGAGGTCAAATGTTGGGCTGAAGGATCTGCTTTCATGCTGTACAAGGTTACAAGTGATAGGAGCAGAATTAAGCCATTTGGCCCATCAAGTCTGTTCCGCCATTCAATCATGGCTGATCTATCTCTCCCTCCTAACCCCATTCTCCTGCCTTCTCCCCATAACCCCTGATACAGAGATATGATTCTATGACTCTGGTGGAGGAATGAGAATGCTTTTGTATCTGGCACAGATTTGATAAGCTGAAATGGCCACCTTCTGTGTCATTTGAAAATATAGAACATGTTCACAAGGACATGGCAGTGTATTCCATCGAAGCATTTGTTTAGATCAAGTTTCTAAAATCATGGTATCACATTTGTAATAAATATTTCTTTTTACTTTCATAAAAAGTTGTGAGCCTTTGTTCTTCCTGTGGAGAGCTATTTCGGATAATACCAGAATGTCTCTAATTCCATTCAATTCAAAAGAAACATCTCCTCATAACCACGCCAGGCACTCGTGACTTATGATCCCAGTGCAAAGAAATAAGAGAACCCTGTTGTTAATGTAAGTCAGAGCAAGTAGTAAACTTGTCACCTTACTCTGTGATCTCAGCAGTTGCATGCTTATTAATGACGAACATAATTTTGAGATATGAAGGGAACAGCTGTCTGATAAAAGCACTGCAGACCAAATGTAAATTTGATGAAAAGTGGATCTGCTTCAATTCCTGTCAAATATTAAACACTAAAACCATCTTTGAAGTTAATTTAGGGTTTAATTAATTATTTGCTGGTCTTCCCAAAGGAAATGGCAGAAACAATATGGTTCCTCCACATTTGAAGATTGGTTTTGTGATAACATGATTTTCAAAGTGGGGATATCATGTTAGAACATTGATATCACACTAAAGATAAGATCACAATATCATTTCCAGCAGAGTCTTTCATGTTACATTGACTAGAACTCTATGTGGTATATAGCCTTGTTCTAGCTGGTGTTTTATACAATTTTAGAATAACCTCATATATTGTATGCCTGTTCATAGAGGGATGCAACCCATATGCATTATTAAACATTTTCCTACCTGTCATGTTACCTTAAGGTATTTGCTCGTACATTCCATGCTCCCATGTGATCCTTTATAATTCTTAGCATTTTACTGTTTATGGCTTCAAACTTTTCACTAACTCATGAATAAAACAGTTTTATTGGGTTGTCTAAGCCTGGTTTCTGTCTAAATAAAGAGCCACTGGATGAAACCGAATCATGGCACATTATAGTACAGAAAGAGGCACTTGGCTCATTCTGTCCATACTGGTTGAAATGGAGATATTCAGTCTATTCCATTTCCATTCACTTGTTAGTAGCCTACTGCAAAGCTGCAGCACATGCAGATACATTTTAAAATGTAATGGGGTTTTCCATCTTTGGGTGACGAGACTCGGATCTCCTACTTTACCCCCTGTGATGCCGCATCCTTCCTCAATGCTGCTCTGATCCTCGATGACAGCAGACTGACCAGGAGGAGCTGAAGACCAGCACCACGGACAGCACCTCCCAGCTGGAAAACAGCAGCACCTTGAACAGTGCACCGGACTAAGCCTCCTAGCTGTGCTTACCTTTGTGGACTTGAGGCAAGACTGAGCTGCCGGGACATGCCTGGGACCACCAGCGCCACCTCAACTGTTCATAGATGACAACGGACTGTGCTCCCACACCGAGAACCAGACTGAGCTACTGGGACAAACCTGAAATCACCAGGGCCTCCTCCTGGGGCAAGACTGTATATCCGTATCTGAGGAAAGATGTGGAGCAGGTCCAGAGGAGGTTTACAAGAATGATCCCAGGAATGAGGAGATTAATCTATGATGAGCATTTGTCGGCACTGGGCCTGTACTCGCTGGAGATTAAAAGAATGAGGGGGGACCTCATTGAAACATACAGAATAGTGAAAGACTTGGATAGAGTGGATGTGGAGAGGATGTTTCCACTAATGGGAGATTCAAGGATGAGAGGTCACCGCCTCAGAATTAAAAGACGTACTTTTAGGAAGGAGATGAGGAGAAGTGACTTTAGTCAGAGGGTGGTGAATCTGTGGAACTCTGCCTCAGAAGGCTGTGGAGGCCAAGTCAGTGGATATTTTGAAGGGAGAGAAAGATAGATTCTTGATTAGTACAGGAGAATGGGGTTGGGAGGGAGAGATAGATCAGCAATGATTGAATGGCAGAGTAGACTTGATGGGCCAAATGTCCTAATTCTACTCCTATCACATGACGTTATGACTGAGCTGCCGGGGCAAACCTGTGACTGCTTGAGCCTCCTCACCTGCTCTCAAATGACGAGGGACCATGTGTCCCCCCCCCCCCCCCCCCATTGACCCAGAATTTCTCCTCACCATCCTCCTTTTTTTAAAAATCTGAGGGAGAATATTCTTGCTGCGGAAGAGTTTAGTAAAGATTCATCAGACTGCTTCCAAGGTTGTCAGGACTGACGTATGAAAAGAGATTGGGTCAAGTAGATTTATGTTTAATAGAGTTCGGAAGGTTGAGAGAGGATCTCCTAAAAATCTACAATATTTCTAAAAGGACTGGGTAGATTAGATGCAGGAAGGATGTTCCTGTTTGGCCTTTGTCCTAGGACCAGGGCCGCTGACTAACAACATGTGGTAGGTTTTTTATATCTGGGATGAGGAGATTTTTTTATTTTCCCCGGAAAGACAAACATGTAGAATTTGAGATAAAACAATTGGAGATAAATTATTGTATATATTAATGAAAAAAATAGGTTGGAGAGCTCAATGAATATGAGAAAATATTGGTGCAAGATTATTTTTCTTCAAGGATTTAACAGAATTACAGTTTGAAGAAAATTGCATGGGAGATCTTTGAATCCCCATTAATTACCTTGGAGGATTTTTTTTTAAAGGGTTCATGTATATGTATTGAAATCCAGTCTCATCATGTTTTAGTTTAGTAATGTCTTTAATTGTTTCAATTGACTGCTGTTTAACTCTTGGCGGTGTAGGATATATGGCAAAGTAATCAGCTTTAAATTCTGGTTGGATTGTAACATTTTGGGCATGCATTCATTCAGGGTCTTAAAAAATTTATGACATGTGTTCCATTTCATCACAGTGTAACGGTATAATTGGATTAACTTGTATTAAGATCCCCTCTCAGAGTTGTGCAGAAAATGAACAAAACATAATTCTTTCTGCTGCATCCCATTTAAGTTTAAACAATGGCACAGTATGGTAAATGTATGAGTTAACAAATGACTCGCAGTCACTGATGAGATATGATCAGTTGGAGTCTGTATTAACATATAACAACATATAACAACTACAGCATGGAAACAGGCCTGTCCGGCCCTACCAGTCCACGCCGACCATTCTCCCTGACCTAGTATTGTTGCAGGAATCCCTATAGTTATTTATGTACAAACCCTTGAAGGATAGCAGCAATTCAGAACTGAGCACACAAGTGCATTTATAAAGAATGCTATGTGCAGGCGTTGCAGTGTGTGTAAAAAAAAACCTACTTCCATGATATGACCTGCAAGAGAAAAGAAGTGAAATTTAAATAATATAAATAAATCTTTGCCTGAAAATATTCCAAGGGAGAAGACTGATTCTCGTCAGCAATTTCATAGTGAGAAGATTTGAGTAGAGGAGCAAGGAGATCCTACTGCAGTTGTACAGGGCCCTGGTGAGACCACATCTGGAGTATTGTGTGCAGTTTTGTTCTCCTAATTTGAGGAAGGACATTCTTGCTATTGAGGGAGCGCAGCGTAGGTTCACCAGGTTAATTCCCAGGATGGTGGGACTGACATATGATGAAAGAATAGATCGCCTGGTCTTGTATTCTCTGGAATTTAGAAGGATGAGAGGGGATCTTATGGAAAGTTATAAAATTCTTAAGGGATTGGACAGGCTAGATGCAAGAAAAATGTTCCCAATGTTGGGGGAGACCAGAACCAGGGGTCACAGTTTAAGAATAAGGGGTAGACCAATTAGGACTGAGACGAGGAAAAACTTTTTCACCCAGAGTTGTGAATCTGTGGAATTCTCTGCCACAGAAGGCAGTGGCCAATTCACTGTATGTTTTCAAGAGAGAGTTAGATATAGCTCTTAGGAATCAAGGGATATGGGGGGAAAAGCAGGAACGGGGTTTTAATTTTGGATGATCAGCCATGGTCATATTGAATGGTGGTGCTGGCTCGATGTGCCGAATAGCCTATTCCTGCACCTATTTTCTATGTTTCTAAGACTAAATGCATTTGTAAGTCTCAGCCACAGACTTTACTCTCAACTGCACCTTTGTTCCATTGACACAACTGAATTGTAAAACTGAATACAACCAGGAGTTAATACTCTTGCACACATCTTGATCAAATAGCGAAAGATTAATTTCTCTCCCTCTCTACGCTCATCTTGATTAAACAAACCCCCCAAAATATCAGGAAGTTTGGATTTCTGATCTCCATTTCCAAGTACTGGAGAGACTGCCCTACAGATAGATTTGACTGGGTTTAAGGAATTTTTGGACATTCAAAGATAATGTAAAGCATTACATAAATTTTAAAAAGTTTCAAATTTTGAATTTTTCCATCAAAATGCCCTGAGAAAGATTTGTAATGAAGTAAACAGTTAAGGACCAGAGCCTTAATCTTGATGTGACTAATTTAAGACGATTACAATGCAGTGTTACCATTGCTTTCTTGTGCACTTAAATAAATATTGCTCGTATCCGAACCGTAAAGATAACATTGCGTGATTACTAAATATGAAATCTTCAGGAGATTTCATCATGCACCAAACAGGTCAGAGAAGGGAACTTGCTAAAATCGCATACATTAGTTATGTAAATTAGTTATGTAAATTAAATATTTATAAAGGGAATAAGTTATTTGATGGCAAACACATGTGGCTGCAGATGCAACCAAATATGGAAATAAATCATTTATGAGCACTGGTATGCCAATTACAAATGACCTCTACCATTGGGCAGCACGGTGGCACAGCTGGTAGACCTGCTGCCTCAAAGTGCCAGAGGCCCAGGTTCAACCCTGACCTCTGTAAATTATCCCCAGTGTGTAGGAAGCGGAAACAAAAATGAGATAACATTGAACTAGTATGAACAAATAATGTTCCATTGGCCCTAAGGGCCTGATTCCATGATGTACCTTCCCATCAATCTAAGACAAGGGCACAAGTGTATGGAATACTGCCATCTACAGTTTTCCCTGCAAGATGTAGAACTCCTTCACCATCTTGTTATTGTCAGATTCTAATCCTGGAAATGCCTACCCATTAGTGCTGTGGGAGTAAATCGTCTCTTTAAGAAGGCTTTTATTCACAAAATGCTGGAGTAACTCAGCAGGTCAGGCAGCATCTCAGGAGAGAAGGAATGGGTGACGTTTCGGGCCGAGACCCTTCTTCAGACACCACTTTTAGCCCAAAGCAATTCAGGCAATCATCACCAATGCAACCTTGTGGATGGGCTGCTGAGAACAAAGAAGGCCCCGACGGCTTGCCTGAGGCCATGTGCCATGTACCACGATGGTCTGTTTCGCCCCAGCGAAAAGATAAGTGTACTAAGAACTTTTGAAACTTTGTTGGCACCAGAAACGTGGCGACTCTTTGTGTACTGCCCAGGTGAGGTCTGCCGTATGATTTTACGGGATTGTGTGCAAAAACAAAGAATTTCACTGCACCTCGGTACACGTGACAATAAAGGATCAATGCTCATACACCATAAATGGATAATCAATAATTCCCCCCAATTACATATTGAGGAGACCAAATTAGTGGCTTTAGGTTCACAACATGAACTCTTTTCCCCAGACACTGACTTTGCACCTTTTCCAGACAATGAACAATCCCATCTGAGATGTTACATTTAAGCCATTACTTTGTCACCACTTATCCGTGCCATCAACAAGAACACCCACTTCTGCCTCTGTGCCAATATAGGCAGTGCAGAGATGGTTTGCCAGCTTCTTTCCTGGAATGAAGGAGTTGACCTATGAGGAATAATTGATGCCTGGAGTTCAGAAAAACCAGAGGTGATCTTATTGAACTGGATAGATTCTGTGTTAATATCTTTTCCAAAAGGTGAACAACCAGCAATTCTTTATCAGGTTAGTTCTATGGTAAACAATGCACTCAAATCCTAGCAATGTGGATTCAACCCAAAGTTTCATAATTTCAGACAATAATCACAGAACCCTAGCAAAATGACACCAAAAATATTCTATATCAACCAGAATATCATTGCGCTCACATTTCTATTGGGACAATGTGAAATCTCCCACCTGGAACATTAATGTACAGCTACATTTGTCTTTAGTGATCCTTGTCTTGGTAAACAAAATCAAGCCATTCTTCCCATGCAGGTAATTATCATTGGTGGCCTTTACAGGGATGAATGTGAGTGCCAAACCTCAGGCTCACATAATGCCCAGATGTCTGAGCAGTTAGCTGCGAGATCTGATCACTAAGTCTGCTTGAGTGTACAGACGTCTGGAAAGCTGCGAGCCACAAAATGCTGGAGTAATTCAGCAGGTCAGGCAGCATCTGGAGAAAAGGAATAGGTAGCGTTTGGGTCGAGACCCTTCTTCAGACTGAGAGTCAGGGGAGAGGATAACTGGAGGTATGAAAAGATACTGAACAAATCAGAGACCAAGGAAGTGTGGAGCCCAGGATGGTCCATTGTTGGCTGTGGATGAGGTGATAACGAAAGGATACAAACAATGAAAATAGTAGGACATCAGTGAAACTATCAGTACGAATAGGGTGGCGGAGGGACGAAGAGAGAGGGAAGACAAGGGTTACTTGAAATGACAGAAATCAATACTCGTACTTCTCGGTTCATAAGATCATAAGTGATAGGAGTAGAATTAGGCTTTTCGGCCCATCAAGTCTACTCCACCATTCAATGATGGCTGATCTGTCTCTCCCTCCTAACCCCATTCTCCTGCCTTCTCCCAATAACCTCTGACAACCGTACTGACCAAGAATCTATCTATCTCTGCCTTAAATATATCCACTGAGTTTGCCTCCACAGCCTTCTGTGGCAAAGAATTCCACAGATTTCCACCCTCTGACTAAAGAAATACTTCCTCATCGCCTTCCCAAAAGAACATCCTTTAATTCTAAGGCTATGACCTCTAGTCCTGAACTCTCCCACTAGTGGAAACATCCTCTCCACATCCACTCTATCCACTCTATATGAAGGTTGTAAGCTGCCTAAGTGAAATATGAGGTACTGTTCCTCCAATTTGCATGTGGTCTTCCGTTCCAGTTCACAGTTATGATCTTCTTATTTATGGAAGGATATCTTTGCCCTGTCGGCAGTAGAGAGCTAGTTTGCCAGATTGAATGCTGGAGTGAAGAAGTTGACCTGTGAGGGAAAAATTGATGTCTAGAGATCAGAAGAATCAGAGGTGATCTGATTGAACTTGTATAGATTCTGAAGAAAACTGGCATTCCAGAGCTCATGAGCACATTTCCCCATTGAGGACCATAGAACTAAGATGAACCATCTCAGTATGAAAGGGTATAAGAAAATAACTGCAGATGCTGGTACAAATCGATTTATTCACAAAATGCTGGAATAACTCAGCAGGTCAGGCAGCATCTCGGGAGAGAAGGAATGGGTGACGTTTCGGGTCGAGATCTGAAGAAGGGTCTCGACCCGAAACGTCACCCATTCCTTCTCTCCCGAGATGCTGCATGACCTGCTGAGTTACTCCAGCATTTTGTGAATAAATCAGTATGAAAGGGTGCCTGTTTGAAACATAATTAATAAGGCATGTCATCTCTCAGGATGCAGTGAATGTTTAGAATTCTCTACCTAAGAGACATACACAGGCCACGTATGTGTATTCAGAGCTGAGGTGGAAAGAAGTTTGGATGACAAGCGAGTTATGGGGATCAGGCAGGGAAGTAATGCTGAGATCAATGATTACATCCATCGTAATCTTATTATGAACAGGTTTAAGGTACGGTGTGGCATTCTGCAGGAATCACACGACTGTTGTGGAACAGAAACATGTTACTTAGGCCATCAAATCAAGGCAGGAAATGAACAACTTCAGTTGTGAGATTTTAACAGATGGGCCCGCTATTATGAATATTCTACCATTAAAACCAAAAATGCCAGAAGAACTCAGCAGGTCAGGCAGCATTTTTATCAAAATCAGACTCAATGAAAGATTCCCAGACCTGAAGCATTAATTACAATCTACAATCTACTTCTGTCAACCTCATTGAAGACCCTTGGACTATCTTTAATAGGACTTTACTCGACTTTATCTTGCACTAAACTTTATTCCCTTTAACATCTATCTGCAGCCTGTAGATGGCTTGGTTGTAATCATGTATCGTCTTTCTGCTGACTGGTTAGCACGCAACAAAAGCTTTTCACTGTACCTCGGTACACCTGACAATAAACTAAACCAAATTAAAGTAAACTAAGCTAAACCAAACTAAATAGTTTCTCTTTCCTCAGAAGAAGCTTGACCTGTTGACATTTTTCTAACATTTACTGTTTATTTTGAGGATTCCTTCAATAATTTAAAATATATATATATTTTAATGTACTCTACTGTACCTGCTAGATGCAGACTACTATTTATTACACAGGAGCCAGCGCTGCCGTCGCAGCTGCGGCTTGCCTGCAGTCCGTCTGTCTTTTGTGTTTTTTGTTGTTTTTGTATGAATTGTAGTTTTAATATGGTGTAGTGTTTGTATGTTATGTGGGGGGGAGGGGGGGAGGGAACGGGAACTGTAAAAAATTCTCTCTCCCGAACGGAGACGCGACCTTTGTTTCTGTGTCGTGTCCCCGTTCCCGTTGCGGCCTACCACCGGCCATACACCTGGGACCACCTGGGGCTCTGGTTCGCAGAGCCCATGGCCCGGACTCACCACCTGCGGCGCTGGCTGCCTGCGGATGCTGCGGGAGCGGCTGCGACTCGTCTCCGGAGCGGGCCGCGTGGACGTCGGAAGCCCGCAGGCCCCTGGGTGGGGGCCGACATCGGGAGCTCCGGCAGAGGCAACGTGTTCGCCCGCCCCGAATTGCGGGGCTTGGGTCGGCCTGCCGCGGACCTTTCACCGTCCGGCGCGGCCTGGAATAGGCCGTGGACCTTTCACCATCCGGCGCGGCGCTCCAATGTCGGGAGCCCCGACCGCCCCGATATGGCAACTCCAACAGCCTGACCTCGGGAGAAGACGGCAGGGAAGAGAAAAGACATTTTGGCCTTCCATCACAGTGA
The DNA here is from genome assembly GCF_053455715.1 of Rhinoraja longicauda. Taxonomy (NCBI): domain Eukaryota; kingdom Metazoa; phylum Chordata; class Chondrichthyes; order Rajiformes; family Arhynchobatidae; genus Rhinoraja; species Rhinoraja longicauda. Next base: position 31,089,193 of record NC_135969.1, on the reverse strand, counting down.
GAAGGGACTGGAGGAGACTCACTGTGATGGATGTTTCTTTTGTTTGGTGTTAGTGAAATGGTGGTGTTATTGCATTTTTATTGATTATTCTTATTGGTCTTAGTGTTTCAACTGCGGGTAATGTTTCATTTCACTACACATTTATGTGTATGTGACAAATAAACGACTATTGACTATTGACACTATTGTTCTCAATTCTGCTGTAATTGAGATCGGTGGGGGAAGGTGGGATTGTATACCTTTTGATATTCCTTAGCCTTTACTTCGGTGTCTCGCAAGGTGTGGCATTCAGTCACTGAACCAGCACAGATGTCATCGGAGGCAAAAGCTTCAAGTGCACAGCTTTGAACTCCAGCTGGGCATGTCTATAATGAACCCGTGATCTTCGAGCTTATTAGTTGTAATTTGCTCATTTCAGTTGAGAGCCACTTATGTGCTTTGGTGTATAATTTCATTTTCAGCCTTAGTTCATATCTTTCAGACTAATTGTATTTATGTAAATTACAAGCAACTGATTGTTATGAAGCTGAGACAGTGTGTGTGAATTAGCTTCCTATTTCAGATGGAATTTTATTTACATCATGTATGTAGATTTGACTTTGTTTCTTTATCAGTTTCCATTTTACTGCAATGCTTTTCTTTTTTTTTTTTTTTAAAGAGAACTTAGCCATGTTTTATCTAAATCTTCTATTACTGAATCTCAAAAGCAAGCTTTGATTTTGTTGCTCTGTATAACTTGGAGGGACTGTGAAATTTAAAGACATTTCACTTTGACTAGCTCTGAACCCTGCATTAATTTTGCATGCGGAAGACATCAAACTTGGTTTGGGCGTCTTTGATCTGAATCTACATCGGCAGTTCTACACTCAAGTTATTGCAGAATTCTCTTCTCGTTAATAGTCATCTCAATCTTCATGAGCTGGCTATTGCATGTTTGTTTGCATTAGAAATGTTGACATTTGTAGCATCTTCTACAAAGCTTGTAAATCGGGTACCCATTGTGGAATATTACCTGTATTTTAAACAGAATACCCTGAACATGTCGGGTACATATTTTTATACTTTGAATTATGTAACAATGCAAAATAGAGACGTGTTGAAATTTATTGGAAGGAATCCGTGACAGATTTTTGAGAGTTTTTAAGTTTCCTAACCATTAAAACTGGCCATGATTTCAGCAGGCCAGTTGATTTGTTGATGTGTCAGTTTAACATGTAATACATTTAATAAATATAATAAATGTAATACATTTGGTTGTGGTTTGAATCCACAATTCATCAATGTAAAGGCAGAAACTGTAGTAACAGAACAAGGTTGCACCATATCTTTTTCAGAGAGTCCTGATGAGGAGGACATCACAAAAATCGCAGTTCTGATGAAACTGATACCAAATTAAATACTTTCACATGCAGCACTTAGAGTCATAGAGTCATACAACATGGAAACAGGCTCTTTGGCCCAACTTGCGCACACCGGCCAACTAGTACCACCTGCCTGCATTTGGCCCATATCCCTCAAAACTTGTCCTATCCATGTACCTGTCTAAGTGTTTCTTAAAGGTTGTGATAGTACCTCCTTCGGCAGCTTGTTCCAAACACCTACCACCCTTTGCGTGAAAAGGTTACCCCTCAGATTCCATTTTCTTTTAGTTTTTAGAGATACAGAGCGGAAATTGGCACTTCAGTCCACCGAGTCTGCACCGACCAGCGATCCCCGCACATTAACACCTTCCTACACACACTCGGGACAATTTACACTTATACCAAGCCAATTTACCTACAAACCTGTAGGTCTTTGGAGTGTGGGAGGAAACCGAAAATCTCGGAGAAAACCCACACAGTTACGGGGAGAATGTACAAAATCCGTACAGACAACACCTGTAGTTGGGATTGAACCCGGGTCTCCGGTGTTGCAAGCACTGTGAGGCAGCAACTCTACCACTGCGCCACTTTAAAATTTTCCCCCCTTCACCTTAAACCTATGTGCTCTGGTTATCGATTCCCTTCCTCTGGGCAAGAGGCTCTGTGCGTCTACCCGATCTATTCCTCTCAGGATTTTGTACACTTATGTCACCCGAGAGATTATCCAAGCCCAGCCTGAACTGAATTGCACAACAATTTAAGCAAAAGCTCCATGGAGCCAGTTTTTTACATGTTTTATGCCTTGAACATCTTGTAACAATCTCAAAGGTTGTCAGCTCTGCAATGTGAACAGAGCCACCTTGCTGGATAGATATTTGCACTTCTTTCACTGGAAAATCAAACCTTCTGACAGCCATTAAAATGATTGCAGCAGATTTCATACTCCAGCCTGACAGAACAGAACTTTAAGTTTGAAATGTGCTTTTCTTTCCATCATCTTTCCTTCAACAACTTCCAGCTGTCTGCAGCTTGCTGTGTAAAGCAATGTGTCCTGCACCTGACTGAATCTTGCTCTTCCACCCTTGATCAGTGTTCTCCAGCCCTTTGCACTGCTATGTCAGCAGGTATTGTTCCAGGCAAATGTACTTGTAAAGGTATTGATCCAGTGCCTCTTTTCGAAACCAATGAGTCAAAGTCAGTCAACGGGTAATACACATTGGAAACAAGCCCCTCTCCCCAAGATGCTGATCAAGGTGCCTCATATAAGCTAGTACCATTTGCCCTCATTTGGTCCATATCCTTCTAAACGTTTCCTATACTTGTACCATCCAAGTATATTTTAAATGTTGTTATTGTACTTGACTCAACTGCTTCCATCGACAGCTCATTCCATATATCCACCACTCTTTAGGGGAAAAATTGTCTCTCGGGTTACTGTCAAATCTTTCCCCTCTCACTTTAAACCTATGTTCTCTGGTTCTTGATTCCCCTACTCTGTGTAAAAGACTGTGCATTGACCTTATTAATACTCCTCGTGATTTTATACACCTCTTTAGGATCACCCCTAAACCTCCTGCAATCCAAGAAACAAAGCCCGAGCTTGCCCAATCTCTCCCTATACCCCAGGCCCTCAGGTCCTGGCAATATCCTCGTAAATCTTCACTGCATTCTTTCCAGCTTAATGACATCCTTCCTGCAGCAGTTCAATACTTATTAATGAATTATACAACTGTAGCATAATGTCTAAACTTCTATACTCCATTCCCTGACTGATGAAGGCCAATGCACCAAAAGCCTTTACCACCCTCTCTACCTGCGGTGCCACTCTCAGGGAACTGTGCACCTGTACTCCTGGATCCCTCTACGCTACAGCACTCCCCATGACACTATCATTTACTGTGAAGGTCCTGCTCTGGTTTGACTTCCCAACCTGCATTGAACACCATTAGCCATTCTTCAGGCCATTTGTCCAGGTGATCAAGATCCTCCTGTAATTTTTAATAACCCTCTTCACTGTCTACGATACCATCCATTTTAGCACCACCTGCAAACTTACAAAGCATGCATTGCACATTCTCATCTAAGTCGTTAAGAGAAACCACAAACATCAATGGGTCCAGCACTGATGCCTGTGGCACACCACTAGTCACACAGGCCTCCAGTCTGAAAACCAACCTTCCACCACCACCCTCTGCTTCCTTCCATAAAACCAATTCTCTATCCGGGTAGCTAGATATCCCTGGACGACATGCGATCCAACCTTCCAGGACAACCTACCAGTCCTGATACATCTCGAATTTCTCTATTTAGAATACTAGAGTCAATCAGCATGAAAACACGCCCTTCAGCCCAACAAGCCCATGCTGACCAAGATGCCCCATTAAACTAGTCTTATCTGCCCATGTTTGGCCCTTATCCATCTGAAGCTCTCCTATCCATTTACCTGTCCTGATGTGTTTTAAATGTTGTTATACTGCCTGTTTTAACTGCATTCTCTGGCTGCTTGCTCCATACACCTACTGTGTGATAAAGGAATTCACTTCATGAATCAGTTTAATTATTTCTCAATATTAATTGTGAAGTCATCCTGCAAGGCAACAAACTGAACCAGATAATTCCTCCGGCAGCAGCTTTTTACTCCTGCAGATTATAATTTACCTGATTTAGCTGCATGCTTGTCCACTTTGTTTATCATCGTTGCAAATTGCCTTGACATGGTAACAAGTCAATCAATACCTGCTCGGACTCATTCATTCCTCCAATTGGTAAGATCCATTTGCTTTACTTTTACCCTGTCACTGGAAATATTTATCTAAATTGAACTTAATTTGTTACAATTCATTCAAGCTGCCTACTCCCTGTAAGATCTTGGCTACATTATTGGAAATCATTTGCTTGATTTCCTGAGTTGATTTAACTGTTGAGCATCTGAACAGTTTGTGTGGTTCGGGCATCACGTGTATAATGGAAACAGATCATCACACACAGAGAGTGGAGTTATTCTGTGTACCTTGGTCCCTGAATGCTAATAGGAATTGCTTCCATGTATTTATGCTATCTAACCTGTACAACTCCATCAAGTTTCACCTCTGCTTTCATTATCCAACATTAACTATCATACACAGTGAGTGGTGGGTGTCTTGAACACGCTGCCATGGGTAGCGGCTGAGGCAGATATGATAGGGGTTCTTAAGACTTTTAGGTAGGCACATGGACATGCGAAGAATTTAAGGGATGGAGGTCAAGTGCAGGCAAGGGAGATCAATTTAACCTGGCATCATGTTTAGCATGGACACTGAAAGACATATTCCTGTGCTGTACTCTTCTATGTTCTATATTCTAACTTGGATGGTACGGAAGCAAACAATTTTGGCCACCGAGTCAATGCAGACTCTTGCACTTTCTTCGCGGCCCTGTCTTTCCAATTCATTCCAGAAAGGTCTGATTAATTCTGTTTCCAACACCCTTAAGATGATAATTCCAGATTATAAATGTTCTCCGAATGGAAGAAATTTTCCTCTGGTAGGTTGTATTTTGGCCCCAATCTTTATTCGGCCCCTGAATACTAATAGGAATAACTTCCATGTGTTTACGCTATCTAACTTGTACAGCTACATCAAGTTTTTTAGCTTTCCTTGTTCCAATATTGAACCTCCATCAGTCACAGATATCCTCTGTTTTCTTTCTTTTATCTATTTATTAATCAGGATTTTGATTTGTGCAGTATGTATCATTTCATATCCATCAGCTATATCATCCAATCTTCGGTGTTGTTAATTTAGCTGGTGGCATGCATTATTTAGCAGATCTTACGAATAAAACAGCCAATTTCATCAAAACTAAATTCTTTAATATATTTCTAATTTTAACCTTACCAATAAATATTTTCCAAGTATTCATGCAAGTCTTTTAAAGACTTGCATGAATGACAGTAGCATTTAATTTAATATGCCGATTCATATCAGTGAATCTAAATGCAAACTAATAGTGATACACATATAGTCTTACAAGTAGATTATTTTCACTTGACCTCGACTGCAAAATGAAAAGAATCAAACCATTTGTGGAGATAATATAAAAAAGTGTATATTTTCATTAATGCCAGGGTAGAGTTTTTAACTGGCAAACATTACTGGATCTGGAGAGAAGGAAATAGCAGGTACTTGCTGTAAAACATTTCAGCTCGCCACTTGTGTGGACCTGTCTGGTTGTTCAGCGTGGACCACATCATGAGCAGGGTACTTAATTCAACACAATTCCGATAGGTGTTAACGGTCAATCATAAGTGATAGGAGCAGAATTAGGCCATTCGGCCCATCAAGTCTACTGCACAATGTTGCAAGATTTTTGAAATTAGCACAACTGAAAGTAAGCATGCAAGTACAGCAGGCAGTGAAGAAAGCTAATGGCATGCTGGCCTTCATGACAAGAGGAGTTGAGTATCGGAGCAAAGAGGTCCTTCTGCAGTTGTACAGGGCCCAAGTGAGACCACATCTGGAGTACTGTGTGTAGTTTTGGTCTCCAAATTTGAGGAAGGACATTCTTGCTATTGAGGGAGTGCAGCATAGGTTCACTAGGTTAATTCCCGGAATGGCAAGACTGTCGTGTGTTGAAAGACTGGAGCAACTGGGCTTGTATACACTGGAATTTAGAAGGATGAGATGAGAGGGGATCTTATTGAAACATATAAGATTATTAAGAGATTGGACATGCTAGAGGCAGGAAACATGTTCCCAATGTTGGGGGAGTCCAGAACAAGGGGGCACAGTTTAAGAATAAGGGGTAGGCCATTTAGAACGGAGATGAGGAAAAACTTTTTCACTCAGAGAGTTGTAAATTTGTGGAATTCTCTGCCTCAGAAGGCAGTGGAGGCCAATTCTCTGGATGCTTCTCTCTGAATCCAGAGAGAGATGGATAGAACTCTTAATGATAGCGGAGTCAGGGGGTATGGGGAGAGGGCAGGAATGGGGTACTGGTTGTGGATGATCAGCCATGATCACATTGAATGGCGGTGCTGGCTCGAAGGGCGAATGGCCTACTCCTGCACCTATTGTCTATTGTCTATTAACTACATTACGATACAATTGCTCCTGACTGACTTTGAGCACCACTGCGGGGCATGGACTTACTATCGGAGCTGATCCCTAGTCTGGGATCGATGCTCCAACCGCGCTGCTGACTTTAACATTGAGGAGCTCGCAGTCTCGGGTAGAGACCAATGTCGGGAAGCTCCAAAGAATGCGGAAGGTTTGACCAGCCCTGAACCGTGGTAAATTGGTAAATCGCTTGGCGCGGGGGAGCTGAGATTCCCCCCCCCCCCCGATGCAGGAGCTTGATTGCCCCGATAACGAGGGCCTGACTGCTGGTAATCAAGATCGTCCCGTCAACGGAAGGCTCGAGGCCCCTGACCGCGGGAGGACAAAGAAGGGATGAGATTTAACTTTTTTTCGCCTTCCATCACAGTGAGGAATGTGGAGGAGTCACTGTGGTGGATGTTCATGTTAAAATGTATTTTGTGTGTTCTGGTGCTTTTTATTGGTATGACTTTATGGCAAATGAAATTCCTCGTATGTTGCAAAACATACTTGGCTAATAGTATGATTATGATTATGAATTGGACTTTAAGATGCAGGCTTCAGTTATTTGCTTGCCCTGTTACTTGATGTGAAAGAAGTCTAAAGAGATGTAATAAAGCATAGAACAAATACCAGGCTAGCACAGGCACATGCCATTTAGCCCACAATGTCTATGCTGAACATGATACCAAAATGAACTAATTGCATCTGCCTGCACATGATCCATATCCCTTCATTCCCTGAATATCCATGTGCTGACCTAAAAGCTTCATTAATGCCACTATTGTATCCATCTCCACCACCATACCTGACAGCATGTTCAATTATTAAAGAAACGATTAGTGTAAGGAATGGTATTCATTCTGATTTGAGCTCAAATGGATGAGCTCGATATTGGAATCTAAAGGTAAGAAAGTCATGAGCAAAAGCCCAGAAGCATAGAAGATGAGGCAGGGGCAAAGGGTGAAGACACAGATGTCTATATAATGATCTATATGATGATTCAGATCAGGTAAGGTCAGAACTTCAGTTCAGCTTCAAGTAGCACACAATGGTTGTGAAAGAACAGCATTTTCACTACAGCCATTGGGCTTTTAAACACTACAATCTCCAAATAAGCTGTGAACTATAGAAAACATCATTGTTATTATTGCACTATTATGTGTACATATGTGTGCATGTGTATATACGTGTATGTATACATACATATATATATTCTGTAGTTTGATCCTGCCTTATCTTTGTGCCCCTGTCACACGAAAGCACGACAATTTTAGGCCCACCTTACTCACCATTGTCCTGGGGTCACCTTAATGTAAGTTTCATTCCAATTGGTCTTATATTTTTAAAGTTATAGACATTTTAAAGTTTAAAAATTACCTTTTAAACGTATGCTGGCCATGTTCAGCATTCAACGCCACAATGGGACCCGCCAGAGTGACAGGAGTGGCGGCCAATGGGGGGGGGGGGGGGGGGAACTGCTGAGCCAACGAGCTGGTCCACTTTGTCTAGTATATATATAAGTATATGTGAGCACCTATATACACACACACTGAAGATAGGCACAAAATACTGGAGTAACTCAGCAGGGCAGGCAGCATCACTGGATAGAAGGAATGGGTGATGTTTCGTGTCGAGACTCTTCTTCAGACCCGAATGGTCGGTCTCGACCCGAAATATCACCAACTCCTTCTATCCAGAGATACTGCCTGTCCTGCTGAGTTACTCCAGTATTTTGTGTCTACCTTCGGTGTAAACCAGCATCTGCAGTTCCTTACAATACACACACTGAACCATTTTATCTCGTTTATTATATTGTTTTCAGTGTACTATGTTTACATATTCTGTTGTGCTGATGCAAGTAAAAATGTCATTGTTTTATCTGGGGAAAAAAAAACACTGAAAAACTCCAAACTAGATCTTCACAACCTTGATGTTAGTTATTAATGGGCGAGACCAAATGGGACATAGATACTTCACCGAAGTTAAGTAGCTAATAAAATAATCTGCATAAATTTCCTTTCATTTAAATAATTAAGTGGTTGATAAATAGTTATGTAGTCTTTCCTGTTGGAATTTACTTTCTCTTGCAATCTAGGAATAATGAATACCCAGGTGACAGAATTATTTCTCCATTTTAGGTCCACAGTTATTGCCAATTACATCAAGATAAATTTAGCATGGAGTTTCTTAAATCTGATGCCATACTTGAAAAAAAAATTATTCTGGATTAATTTATGACAAGGCCAGAGGATGTGTAAATTTCCTTTCATTTAAATAATTAAGTGGTTGATAAATAGTTATGTTGTGCACCAAGTTAAAGTTATGCACCAAGTTAAAGCTCCAAAAAGGCTTTATGGTTTATGGAATCCTGTTGGCAAGTATTTCTCTGGTGAGAAATTCATTCCTGATTAGTAGATCCTAAACACTCCATATAGCTGTGTCATCATGTGACACTCCTATTTGGTTCCATTGACTTCAATGGATTGGAACTTCAGAAGTACAGGGTAGCATGGTGATACAGCGGTAGGGTTGCTGTCTTACAGCACCAGGGACCCGGGTTCGATCTCAATTACAGGTGCTGTCTGTATGGAGTGTACGTTCTCCCTGTGCCCACGTGGGTTTTCTCCGGGTGCTCCAGGTTCCTCCCACATTCCAGAGACGTAAAGGTTTGTAGGTTAATTGGCTTTGGTAAAATTGTAAATTGTCCCTAGTGTGTAGGATGGTGTTAGTGTACATGGTGATCACTGGTCAACACGGACTCGGTGGGCCGAAGGGCCTGTCTCTGTGCTGTATCTCTAATCTGAACTAAACTGAAAGTATAGTATGCTGCACCGCCCTCAATATTAGGCATATTTAGGGCTATGAAACATGGACAAATTTCTTGGCGGTATCTTTTCAAATCCATAAAGAAGGAAAGAAATAATGCATCACTTTTGTTGTATCTCCCTATCACTGCAAGGCATCCTGTTTCAATTACTTTGAGCTATTGTGGATGTGAAGAAAGATCTGCCGTAATGTTGTACTAGCTAATATTAGAATGGGAAGGTTATTCTGAACAGTGAAATTCAAAGGTTGCAAACTCAGCCTGTCAACCCCAGTGTAAAGAAAACCATCATCATAATATATTCATCCTCTTTCACTATTTCTGAGATGCTTATGTCTGCTACTTTCACCCATTGTATTAATCTCTTACAAGAATCAATCTGTATTGATTTCTTCCCAACAGCCATTCGGCTATTAAACACTACAACCTCAAATAAGGTCTGAACTACAGAGACTATTATTGTTATTGCACTATTATTGTTTATTTTTTTCATGTGTACATATGTGCGCTTGTGTGTGTGTGTGTATATATGTATGTATATATATATATATATTTGTGTGTGTATATATATATATATATAAGTACATATATATATATGTGTGTGTGTGTGTGTATGTGTGTGTATGTTTGTGTGTGTGTATGTATGATCTATATATGTGTGTATATATATATATATAGACACTGAACTTTTTATTTCTCTCTCGTTTATTATATAGTTTACAGTGTACTACGTTTACATATTCTGTTGTGCTGCTGCAAGTAAGAATTCCATTGTTCTATCTGGGAAATATGACTATGAAACACCCTTGACTCTTGGCTGTATCAAGCATCCCACAGGAATATCCTCAACCTAATCAAACCATCCAGTTGAAATTGAAAGCACAGTATTCAGGGAATTGGGTTGCTGGCTTCTGAAACTTTCAACCCAGATGCTGCCTTTTACCTGTCACTTGTGATTGAGATAATAAGGTCAAAGTGAGAGCATCTCTCAAATTTTCAAACTCCAACACCAAGGGCTACATTTGCATGGTAACACCACTATCTATAGGTTCTTTTCCAACCCCTGACTTGAAAAAATATCGTTTGTTATTGCAGGGTCTAAATCTTGGAAGCCTCCACAGCAGCCAGTGTGAACAGCTCTACCCAGAATGACTGTAGCAGTGCCAGAAGATCCTCTATGGCCATTAGGGATTGACATTTAATGTTGGCATTGCCAGCAATACTCGGATCCCAAATAGATGAACAAAGTAAAACTGATTATAGGGTTTTATCTATGAAGAGAGGTCGACGGACTTAAATTGTTTTCTCTGGAATGTTGGAGATTGAGGGGAGATCTGATAGAAATATGTGGGATGATGAGAGGTCTAGATAGGATAGACTGTCAGATCTTTGTTTCCCTGGGTAGAAATGTCAAAGACTCAAGGGCAAAGTTTAAAGGAGCTGCGCGGGGCAAATGTTTTGCACAGAGGGTGGCGGGGGCCTGGAATATACTGCCTGAGGTGGTGGTAGAGTTAGATGTGAGAGTGGTGTTTAAGATACTTTCAGATAGGCACATGGAGATATAGGGAAAGGAGGGATATGAATTATGTACAAGCAGATGAGATTAGTGTATCTTGGCATCCTGTTCAGCATAGGTATTGTGGGCCTTAGGCCCGTTCTTGTTCTTTTCTATGTTCTAAGATTAAGCCTGCACATACATTTGATTAAGGGTAACATAGAAAATTATTCCAAGCTATCATCTTCTACTTTATATCGTTCTAGCTATTTAATTATGGTTCCACTGCAGTCAATGGCACAGTCTATGGGTTACAGTGAGATTCAGCGCTTCTCAGTCAGCAGTCACCACGTGCAATGTGTTTTGTTGGTGTGTTTCCTTTCTGTAACAGCTACACAACTAATTAACAGAGGCTTTACACTCGAGTCTTGGGTTCAGCCATTTTAATTCAGGATCACTCTGACTACAGCCTCATGGGTAATATATCCCCGGTACTGCACCACCGGGTGCGCTATTCCCATAACATCCCCCTTTATATACAAAACAGATATGTACAGGAACTTTACATGTATAGCCATAAATTAAATTCTTCCATGGTATCATATTTCACCGAGTCCAACATGTTGGCCTTCGTAACAAGAGGAGTTGAGTATAGGAGCAAAGAGGTCCTTCTACAGTTGTACCGGGCCCTGGTGAGACCGCACCTGGAGTACTGTGTGCAGTTTTGGTCTCCAAATTTGAGGAAGGATATTCTTGCTATTGAGGGCGTGCAGCGTAGGTTCACTAGGTTGATTCCCGGAATGGCGGGACTGTCGTATGTTGAAAGGCTGGAGCAATTAGGCTTGTATACACTGGAATTTAGAAGGATGAGGGGGGATCTTATTGAAACGTATAAGATAATTAGGGGATTGGACACATTAGAGGCAGGAAACATGTTCCCAATGTTGGGGGAGTCCAGAACAAGGGGCCACAGTTTAAGAATAAGGGGTAGGCCATTGAGGAAGAACTTTTTCAGTCAGAGAGTGGTGAAGGTGTGGAATTCTCTGCCTCAGAAGGCAGTGGAGGCCAGTTCGTTGGATGCTTTCAAGAGAGAGCTGGATAGAGCTCTTAAGGATAGCGGAGTGAGGGGGTATGGGGAGAAGGCAGGAATGGGGTACTGATTGAGAGTGATCAGCCATGATCGCATTGAATGGCGGTGCTGGCTCGAAGGGCTGAATGGCCTACTCCTGCACCTATTGTCTATTGTCTATTGTCTATTGTCTATTGTCTCCAACAGTCCATTTTCCAACATGCCTTTGACAATCCATTTCCGTGGTAGCTTCCAAATTTTCCTCCCTTGGATCTGCGACAGTTCAGTGCTCGGAATTCTCTAAACTTTGAACAACACATGTCTGGTTCCTCATTCCCTTTCCCTTTTTATCTATTAATTTGTTTGTTTATTTATTTAGTTTTATTAGCCATTACATAAAACAATGCATATCAAACTATAACCGAAAATATAACATTAACTTTTTAAACATAACCTAATAGCCTTTATATCTATATTTAACTACATGTATAGGCCCTATCCTTATTTGGGCACATAATCCTGCAGATAGCGTGGTTTTCGAACGCATCTACCAGATCTTGTTGTCAGGGTTTGATGCTCCCTGGTGGTCGGCTCATAGGTCGATTTTCTCGCTCCGGTTCAGGCAACGTCACCAGGTCATCTAGGTCAACATCAACGCGATTAAATGGCTCGTTGGTCTTCCTCAGATGGCGCCGATTCCGACGATAGATGACGCCGTCCTCGGTTCTGACTTCATAAGATCTGGGTTGCGCAACACGGCCTACAACCACAGCCTTCCTCCAGGACTGATGTCGATTATCGGTCGGCTTCACTCGAACTGGATCGCCAGCTTTCAGGGGAATCAGATCTTGAGATCCTCTGTTGTAGTAGTCTGCTTGTCTGTCTCTAGCTGCTCTCAACTCATCTCTTACTTTTTTTGGAATTTCAGGTTTGAGCAGCCTCTGAGTAGTCGGTAGAATGGTCCTGGTACGTCTGTTCATCAATCTTTGAACTGGACTGCTACTCATGCCAGGTGTTGGTGTGTTGCGAAAAGCTAGTAGGCTCAGGTAAGGATCAGCTCCGGCAGCCTTAGCCTTCCTCAGCAATGACTTCGCAACTTTCACACTGCTCTCCGCCTTTCCATTACTCTGTGGATAATAGGGTGATGTGCTCGTATGTTCAAACTGCCACTTCTTGGTAAAACTCTTGAACTCCTCAGCTGTGAACTGTGGCCCATTATCTGTGATGAGCTGATCTGGTATTCCATATCTTGCAAACTGGCCTTTCATTTTATGGATGACATTCACTGCCAGTGTTTTCTCTAGATAGTCTATTTCCCAATATCCTGAGAAATAGTCCACAGTGATCAAATAGTTCCTTCCATCCAAGTGGAACAAATCTGCACCCACCTTCGCCCATGGTCTCTCTGGAATTTCATGGGAATGCAGCGTTTCTTTTGGTTGCTCTTTCCCTTGAACTTGACATGTCTCACATTTTTGTATGAAGTCCTTGATTTCTGCACTCATTCCGGGCCAGTGCAGACATTCTCTTGCCCTTCTTAGACAGCCATTCATACCAATGTGGGAATTATGTACTCTTGTGAGCATGTCGTGTCTCCTGGCTTTAGGAATGATTACTCTCTCTCCCCTAAATATGAGACCATCTCCAACACTCAGCTCGTCCCTCACATGGAAATAGGAGATGAGCTCTGGGTCAACATCCTTCTTGTTCTCTGGCCAGCCTCGTTTGATCACCTCTTGCAGTTTCTGCATAATCTCATCTTCTCCTGTTGCATCCCTTATGCCATTTAGCAGAGGCTGTGCTATTGGGATGTGCCTTGCCAGGTTTACAGTCTCCAGTTCTCTCATGGTCTTGTCAGTCTTGCCAGTCTGAATATATGCTCTGCTCAGCGTGTCTGCAAGGTGCATCTCCTTCCCTGGTCTGTATCTTATTGTCACATCATAGGTCTGCATCCTCACCAGCATTCTCTGCAATCTCTTTGGTGCCCGATGAAGTGGTTTTGTGGCGATTATCTCCAGTGGCTTATGGTCTGACTGCACATTCACTGGCCTTCCATATGTGTACACATGGAACCTCTCTAGACCAAACATCACTGCCAGCAATTCTTTTTCTATTTGTGCATATCTGGTCTCCGCATCCGTCAGGGCCCTGCTGGCATAGGCAACTGGATGGCCCTCCTGCATCAGCGCCGCACCAAGTCCAGTTTCTGACGCGTCGGCCTGTACTGTCAGCTCCTTGGATGGATCATAGTATCTGAGTACTGGCTCGGCAGTTACTAGCTTCTTTATGTCCATCACCGCCCTGTCATGCACCTGTGCCCACCACCAAACTACATCCTTCTGTGTCAGCTTGCGTAGCGGTTCAAATAAGTCGCTTAATCCAGGAAGGAATTTGCTCAAGTAGTTAACAAAGCCAATAAATCGCTGAATTCCTTGGACATCCGTTGGGTTAGGCATATGTAGCACGGCTTCTACCTTCCCTGGATCTGGTTTCAGTCCTGCAGCAGAGACTCTATGTCCTATGAAAGTGGCTTCCTTCACCTTCAGCTTTGCCTTCTCTATGTTCAGCTTCAGGTGACGGTCACGACATCTCTCCATCAGAGCTTTAACCTTCCTGTCGTGGTCTCTTTCTGCTTCCTCTGCCGTTTTTCCTTTCCCAAACACTAGGATGTCGTCAGCAACAGACCTCACTCCTTCCAGGCCCTCCAGCACTTGGTTCTGTCGTCGCTGGAACTCCTCAGGGGCTGTGGACAGACTAAACGGCATGCGTCTCCACCTATATCTACCATATGGTGTGTTAAATGTCGTAAGCTGAGAACTCTCATCATCCAGTTCCACATGCCAAAACCCGTTCTTGGCATCAAACGTGCTAAAGACCTTGGCATCATTCTGGTCGGTGAGGACATCTTCGATCGTCGTCATTGGGTAATGACTTCTTTTAAGCCCCTTGTTCAGATCCCTCGGGTCTAAACACACTCTCAACTTCCCTTGGGCTTTTCTACACACACAAGGCTGGATACCCATGGTGTGTGGGTCTCTACTGGGGCAATTATTTCCGCTTCTGTCAGTCTGCCCAACTCCTCTTTCAGCTTACTCCGTAAGGCTACAGGGATTCTTCGTGGTGGGTGGATCACCGGTGTTATGCTGTCAGCTACCAGAAGATGGTACTTGCCCTCAAATTTACCTGTCCCTTCAAACACATCAGCATACTCCGCTATCAATCTTTCCTTGGTCAGAGGGATTTCACTGCCACTCAGTGTCATTATGTTCTCTGTACAAACTGAGATGAGCCCCATCTGCTGGGCTGCCCTGCTTCCCAGGATTGGAATGCAGTCTTCCTCCAGGACTACAAACTCTACTTTGTATTTCCTTCCATTCTTCGGGTTCACCAGTCTCATCGTGCTTTTCCCAAGCGGCACCACTGTCGTATTGTTGTACATGGACAATACTTGCTTGGTTTCATCCACATCCTTCGCATACATCTTGGGAATGATGTTACATGTGGCTCCACTGTCCACCTGGAATTTTACTTCCTTCCCTTTCAGCATCATGGTCGCAAAGATTTTCTTTGGGAATTGAGTCTCCTCAACCCTGTGCACACTTTCTGCTTTTCCTGCTTCTGGTTGCAGTTCCATTGTGTGAATTTCATCAACCTCTTGACTGTCATCATACTCATCACTGGAACTCTCCACTTCCACCACTGCATGCACAGGCTTTTTCCCTTTCTTTTCTTTCTTCTGCTGCCCCTGCTTTTCCCTGCATTGTGAGGCGAAATGATCTTTCTGATGGCATTTGAAACACTCCCTGCCATATGCCGGACATTTCTCCTTCTTTCTCTCATGTTTGTATCCACAGTATTTGCACTCTATGGTTGGCTGGTATCGTTTCCCCTCCTGCCTCACTGCACAGACATCTTGTCGCTGGTCCCCTACCAGGACATCAACTCTGGCCTTGGCCAGCACCGAAGCCTGGCATGCCTTCACACACTTTTCTAAGTCAAGTGAGGTTTCTCGGAGAAGTCTTTCCCGCAGCATGTCATCCCTTATGCCGCATATTATTCTATCATGTATCAGTGAATCCTTCAACTCTCTGAAACCGCAATGAGCTGCCAAGAGCTTCAGTTCTATTAAAAACGAATCAAAAGTCTCCCCTCTCTCTTGGCTCCGCATAAAGAATCTATACCTGTCGACGGTCTCGTTCCTCACGGGTTGACAATGCTTTTCGAAAGCATCGAATGCCTGCGCTAGCGTAACTTCTTGTACGTTGCCCTCCGGCGTCCGTGTCTCGAGCGTCTGGTAGAGCTCTCTCCCTTGCGGTCCAACTAGGTACATTAGCAGTTTCCTCATTGTCTTGTCCTCCTTCCCTTCCATGCTCAAATCAACATAGAGCTCAAACTCTTCCCTCCATTGTCTCCACTCCATTGGCAGGTCCCTTGCCTCAAAATTCATTTGCCTAGGGGGCTTCAGCTGCTCCATTTTCCTGATAAATCCGCCCCTCTATCAATGGAAACAATGTAGGCCCCACAGTCGTCTCTCAGCAGTAATTACTCACAAATGTCGTCTGCTGTCGTCCTTTCGATTGATCCTGAAGCAGGCCCTGATCTGACACCATGTTTTGTTAGTGTGTTTCCTTTCTGTAACCTGCTACAGTACAGCTACACAACTAATTAACAGAGGCTTTACACTCGAGTCTTAGGTTCAGCCATTTTAATTCAGGATCACTCTGACTACAGCCTCATGGGTAATATATCCCCGGTACTGCACCACCGGGTGCGCTATTCCCATAACACAATGCCTCCTGAGTGACAAGGAAGTATTTTAAAGGCACATAATGTCTCAACTCACTGTCACATTTTAGCAATCAGGCATGTTGCCCTCTCCACATTGTACTGCTTTCACTGGTGTACTTGAATGATTTTTTTTTTTAAACGTCGCTGCAACGGGCGGCACGGTAGCGCAGCGGTAGAGTTGCTGCTTTACAGCGAATGCAGCGCCGGAGACTCAGGTTCGATCCTGACTACGGGTGCTGCACTGTAAGGAGTTTGTACGTTCTCCCCGTGACCTGCGTGGGTTTACTCCGAGATCTTCGGTTTCCTCCCACACTCCAAAGACGTACAGGTATGTAGGTTAATTGGCTGGGTAAAATGTAAAAAATTGTCCCTAGTGGGTGTAGGATAGTGTTAATGTACGGGGATCACTGGGCGGCACGGACTTGGAGGGCCGAAAAGGCCTGTTTCCGGCTGTATATATATGATATGATATGATGATGATAACTAGAAAGCATGTCAGCACTCCAGCATTGCATTATCCGCCAGCTGAGATCTAAACTGATGTTCTGTAATTCCTGGTTACAGAAAAATAGGACCTCAGCAATAAAATCCTCAACACAAAATCTTTTTACATCAGTAATTAATCATCACATCTGAATTTTATTTTGCTATTTCATAATACAACAAAAAAAGCAAACATTGTGAATGATTAATATTACGATGGCTGTATATACTTCTTGACGTGGTCTGTTATGATCTCATGAGATATTATATAATGGTTGAGAAATATCAATTTGTGCCTTTAAAAAACAGTCCAAAGACGTACAGGTTTGTAGGGTAGTTAAATGGGTAAAATTGTAAATTGTCCCTTGTGTGTGTAGGATAGTGTTAGTGTGTGGGGATCGCTCGTTGGCATGGACTCAGTGGCCTAAGAGTTTGTTTCTACGCTGTATCTCCAAACTAAACTAAACTAAGTTTTAAAGTATGTTCTCAAATCAATCCATGTTTGTGTTTGTGATGATTTGGCTGTTGAGTATTTTCAAAACATTTTTGCTGTTATTTCCAATTAATAGTATGGTCCCTTTTTGACACTTAAATCTGGGTTGGCAAAAATGAGGCATCAATAAATGCTGATTATTTGAAGCTGCACTATTTCCAGTTACTCTACTCTTATAACCTCACTGTATTTTTCTCCTGCGTCTTTATTGTCAGCCCTAAACACAAGGACTAGTTTTACAATTCACCTGTATAAGATGTTCAGGTGGTATGCTGTTTGAACACATCCTGTTGGAACTGGCCTTTTTTATTTTTAAAGGGAGAAATATGATCTCTGCACCATTCTAAATTGCACTTACAAAACCAACCTCAGCAAAATTTCTCATACGGTGTGTTTAACAAGTCGATGTTAAAGGTTATTATAATTTCAGTTGTCATGTAGGTCTAGTAAGATGAAAAAGATCCAAGGCAGATATGTGATATTCTTTTGCTGGAAAAACTCACATGGTTAACAGTACACTGCTATAGATTTACGTCAGACTTTTAAATGAGAAGGTTTCTTATTTCTGCGTTACATCTGCTGTCTCATTGAACTTAAATTAGCTTGTGTATTAATCAGCAGTTCAAATGCAAAGTTTTTAGTTACTTAATACTTTGAAAGTCACTTGATATTACATTAGGTGAAATATGGACATTTCTTCTGCAGACTGCTGGGTTAATATTTCAAAGTGCCCCAAGTATAGAATATATCCATTTTCCATTGATGTTTTGGAATGTTTTAGCCTTAATGTAAATTGCATTGTAACATTATTGGCTCTCTATGTAAAATTTGGGTAGGTTTCTTCTGCTTCCTTTCGATAAATACACAATTCAGATATGTTAAGAATGGCATATTGGAATATTAAAGATATAGAGCTCCAAATTCTTCGACTGCAATGTGTGAATTCATAAAGAAATTGTTGTTTACTATCGTAGATCAAGCTAAGAAGATAGTCAGTCTTGTTTTATGCGCATTTGTCTGTCATGTAGACAATATTCCCTGTTATCTCTAAATGACATGCACAGTAACATTTTTCAAATTCCATCTCTGACTCTAAGTCTTATATAGCATCACATTTCCATTATCTTTTGTACAATGCAGCTGTAACTCTAATAAATTTTGAGTTAATTGTTACTGAGGTTCAGAAAGTGATCCCAATTTAAAATTCTTTTCTTAAACTATTAGCCATTTTTGCATTGATGATGATGACATTCAGACATGGACTCAATGTGACGAGTTAAATTCATGCCATTAGATAAGCAGGCAATGACTAACTCCTCTACTTAATATTCAATAGCATCCCCTAGTACCTCACCATCAACCTCCATTGACTTGAAAGGCAACTCAGCCAGCTACATAAATACTGTGACCACAAGGGCATGTCATGGGATGTCTATGCTGCAGTAAATTACTCATCTGAATTTCACTGCCCATCCATCATATGTAAGAGACAGACCGCGAGTGCAATGGAATGCTTTGCACGTGCCTCAATAGAGGCAGCTCCAACATTACAGCTTGACGCAATCCAGGACTAAACAATAGACAATAGACAATAGGTGCAGGAGGAGGCCATTCAGCCCTTCGAGCCAGCACCTGCTTGGCATCCTATCCACATTTCTACCTTCCTACCTTCCACTGGCACTGTAGAAGGTACCACCTACAAAATGCACTTTAATTGCTCATTTAGGCTATTCTGGCACATACAACCTTTACTGCCAAGAAAGACAAGGTGGATGGGAACAACAACACCCGGATGTTTTCCTCCAAGTTGCACATCATTCTGATTTCACTGTCACTTGGTTAGGATCATGGAACTAACCAGAGTGGGAATAACTTTGCCGGAAGGATTGGAATGATTTAGGTCAAGAGTCAAGAGTGTTTTATTGGCATATGTCCTGAAACGGAACAATGAAATTCTTACTTGCAGCAGCACAACAGGTATGTAAACATAGCACTCTATAAAACCCATAATGAACAACAAAAAAAGTTCACTATATATGTATATATATATAAAACAGACAAATAAATAGACAATAATAGTGCAAAGTCAAAAATAATGCCCCCGTCTATATAGTTCGGAGCCCATTTGGAGATTGTTGTGTTTAATAGTCTGAGAGGAGAGAAGTTGCCCCTGAACAGGACGTTACAGTTTTCAGGCTCCCATACCTTCTTTCTGCTGAAGTGAAATGAGAGTGTGGCCAGGGTGGTGTGGGTGTCTGATGGTACTGGCTGCCTTTTTGAAGCAGCGACTCTCATAGATCCCTTATGTGGTGGGGAGGTCAGTGCCTGTGATGGACTGGGAAGTGTTCACCATGTTTTGCAATCTTCTTCGTTCCTTTGATTTTGCAAACCAGGCCGTGATGCAACCAGTCAATATCTTCTTTTCTGTACACCCGTAGAAATCCACCTGTATCTACACCTGTAAGAAAGTGGTTTGTCACCACCTGCCCAAGAACAATCAGGGTTGTCAATAAAAGTTAGCCTTGCCTGTGATCCTCATATCCCGGAAATTGAAGGAAAAAGATTGATACTCTGAGCATTACTAACCGATTAAGAATTCACTGTGAAAAGTAATAATGTTGGGTGTTTTCTTAATATTCTCTGTTACGTTTACTTCTTCCATAGCTCGTGACTGTTTTGGAAATTATTCACAATATCTGATGATCGAATGCTATTTGTCTGGCAAAGGTTGCTATGGTAACTGGAACCAAGAACCATCCCACTTGTCTTTGAAAATGGTAAACCTATGTCATAAGAAAAGGTGATAAATTGGTGGAATACAGCTGTGAATGGATGGATACTTTATACAGAATAAAATGCAGATATAAAGCAAAACAGCTATAAAAATATGACACTCTTATAAATATATAACATCATCATATATAGATCAATATCATGTACTGCTTTTGGCCTTTTAGATAATTTCTTTTTGAAATGGAGCTATTCATAAATTATTTCCATGATAGATATTGATAGGTACTAGATAAATTATCCGTTGCATTTAAGTGCATTTACTTTGTGAATCTTGCATTATAACCTCTTTGATAACAATTTACCAGATAATTGTTTTATATTAATTAACTGGGTGCGGACTGCCTTGGCAATGGCAGCTTTTAGTGTTCATCCTTAATGGCTCGTGAATTGAGGAGAGAATAAAGGCCAACATATCGTCGAGAACAAAGGGGGACCCAGTGTGGGGGTGGGGGAAGGGCGGGGAGGGGAGGGGAATCGCCGAGAACAAAGAAAGGCCTGGCGTGGGGGGGGGACCGCCGAGAAAGGAGGGACCATTGGGGTCTATAATGAATGCTTTGTCATTTTGATGGCGCCCTACATGTAGCGACTCTTTGCATACCTTGTGCATATTATGCAAAACGAAGAATTTCACTTTGACTAATTTGATAATCAACCAATCAATTAATAACGATGGGGCTGGAAGCATACATGGGCCAGACTGGGTAATTTTAATGTTGTAATAATGGTGTAAGTGCATGTAATGATTAGTACCCGGGGATGTGTAGATGCCTTATTGGGATTCAAAGGAAAGCTTACTATCTACACAGACTTGCATAGGGAATTATTGTATTCAGTTGGCCTCCTACTCAGATGGCTGTGAACTTACATTTATATTTAACCATTTGCCTTGCTCCAACTTCTTTATCTTGGACAAGAGTGCAATCAATTTTGTCACAATGTAGGCCGTATTTATATGGCAGAAAATGGTCTCCTTTACAATGGAGGAAATTACATCGGAAAATCAAGCAAATGTGATCATTACATCTGTGATTCCATTAATTTCTAAATCAACAACTTTTTGCTAATCCACAAATGTAAAACTCATGTTTTTGAATTATTTGCCCACTTTCATCCATTTCTCCCAGGCCACAGTCCTCTCAGATTTGAGAACAGTCCTCCAACAGTATGCCTGCACCATAGGTTTCATGGTTGGTGGCGCAGGGCATAGCAGGTAGAGCTGGCCATTGGGTGCTGTCTGTGTGGAGTTTGCTCGTTCTCCCTGTGACCTTATGGCTTTCTTCCGGGTGCTCCGGTTTCATCCCACATCCCAAACACCTGTGAGTTTGCAGGTTAATTGGCCTCTCTATAATGTGCAGAGAGTGGATGAGGAAGTGGCATAACATAGAACCAGAGCGATCGCGGGTCAGTATGGACTCAGTGTGCCGAAGGGACTGTTTCTAGCATCTGCTGGATCTGGAAACCAGCATTTGTGGTTCCTTCCTACACAGTGTACTGAAGGGCCTGTTTCCACACTGTATCTCTGACGTAAACTAAACCACATACACCGCTACCGTTTCTTCACGGCTGTATCTTTGGCCAAAGCACAATGAATCCGACAAATGATGTTAAAGTTCGCTTCTTCTTAAAACAGACAACACACAATGGGTTAGGTAAACCAACACAAGCTTTACTGGTTGATCAGCCAGCGGGAATGTCGGGATATACATGAATCAAGTAAGCAACAAGCACTTGATTCCCCCGAGCCACCACTCCCCAGAACAAAGACTGGACCGGATGTTTTATACTGTAAAGATCAAAAAGACACATTCCTTAAGGCATTAGTCATGGTCCCAAAATGCTGTAGGTCGTCAGCACCTTCCCGGCAAGTCGCAGATTGTCTCTCTTATCCGTTAGCACTACTGTGTAGATCAAGGGCAATGAGTTGATAGTACATCAAGGGAAGAAGAGGAAGGACATGTTTCTAAAGGCATTAGTCCTGGTTCTAATACGTTTTAGACAATTAGCACCTTCCCAGCAACTCTGAGATTGTCTCTCTTATCAGTTAGCACTACTGTGTAGATCAAGAGCAATGAGTTGATAGTACATCAAGGGAAGAACGGGAAGGACACATTTCTAAAGGCATTAGTCCTGGTTCCAATATGTTAGTCAATTTAGCTCCTTCCCACTAGAGAAAGCCTGCTAAAGAAGAATTACAAAGCTACAAAAGATAGTCCTATATCCCCTCACACATCTATTATGTATTTAAAGCATTTAACCCTTTCAATGAGATAAACATGATATGGGTGGCCTATAGTGTATGGTAAAAAAATGCAGTAATGCGAAGCAATCGACAACTCTGTTAGTCAATTTAATTTTTCTCCAAAAATCAGTTACAATATAAAACAAGATCGGCAGAGAAAGTTCCAATTTTCTTTCCCTTTTTTATGTCTCTCAGTCAATGGGGTAAGCGCACAGTTTGATTGTGGTGTAAGGATAATAAGAACTACATTACAATAGTTCCATTTTATCCAGTGCTAGCGGACAGGAGGCCATAGCCTAGTGTTTGATTCCCTCCGCGAGTGGGAACATTTGCCAGCTTGGATGGGTAGTAACGCCCAGTAAATTATCCTCGAATTCTACTGTTGGTAGATCTGGTGGAGAGAGATAATATAATCCTCTGTTTACAAAGATGTCACATAAATATGCACAACGCTACCGGCAGGCAGCGTGGACAAGAGAGATTGGATTTACCCTGGTTCGAAGAAAATAGAATTTAGAGCTGAATATCAGCCACAGCACATTACTGTTCCCCAAATTATGTTTGCAAATTGCAAAACTATGATGGTATGAATTATGCCACATTTGATATTCAGTGTAAGTATTCTAAATTTATTCAGTTTACATCTTGTAGTTTAGTTGGTATTTCCACCTAAAAAATAGTGGCTATAATGCAAAGGACAGAACATTTCAGCTACTGCTGTTTAGTAAATGTCATTTTCTGTACGAGGTAAATCTATCTGCAGATCAGGGATTAGGTCTGAACACAGCACACTGCATTGCCTCTTTCAAAGCAGGATGGTGGAACTGCACAGATTAACCCAGAAATTAACTGTACGAGTTGCAATTTGTGATGGTGACTTTATTCTCCCAATCCATTGTGGCTCTCTATATTGCATCTCCGTGCAGTGCAAAAAGACTGATGCGAAATCATGTGTGATGTGAGTTCAGCTATATTTAAAGGGACAGTCCACAACTGCAGAGGTAGACTTGCTGCCTTACAGCGCCAGGGACCCGGGTTCGATCCTGACCTCAGATAATGTCTGTACGGAGTTTGTACATTCTCCCCGTCAACTGTGTGGGTTTCCTCCGGGATCTCCGGTCTCCTCCCACACTCCAAAGACGTACAGGTTTGTAGGCTAATTGGCTTGGTATAATTGTAAATTGTCCCTAGTATGTGTAGGATAGTGTTAGTGTGCAGGGATCGTTGGTTAGCGAGGACTCTGTGGGCCGAAGGGCCTGTTTCCGCGCTGTACCTCTAAACTAAACTAAACTAAAATGGCAAGTGAGGGAGTGCAAGTATTAAGTATAGGAGACTTAAGCAAAGGCAGCAATCAGGTTTAATGACACCTCACTGAAAATATTTCTTCAGGAGGAGGATATGCTTTTCTCTACATACGGGGGAAATAAATCTACTGCTGCCAGCAAGAAGGCGGCAGCAGTGGTGCCTGGAGAGATGAGCAACAGAAGCACTGTGCCAAGTTGGCAAGCAGGAAACCTCCATGTGGCTAAACCATGTTAAGAAAAATGAGTCCATTTACAGCCACATCCAACGTATTAGGTTCTGTCATTCCATTTTACATCCCTCTCCCCTGACTCTCAGTCTGAAGAAGGGTTTTGAACCGAATCGTCACCTATTCCTTTTCTCCGATATGCTGCCTGAATTACTGTTAACCAGCATTTTTGTGTCTATCCTTGTCTATCTCAGTCCCAGGGTGTCACTGCATGAGTTCTTGGAGGCAATATGTTAGGCCTCAACATTTTCAGCTGCTTCATCTATGACCTTTCTTCCTACAGCTACCTCCTTCTTGAGTGTAGATTGAAGACAAAGCCTATTAGGCAAATGTACAGTAGGTGTATGCAGAGTTTTCAGGCCACATAGTGTGAAGTGTGCACAGTGGCGCAGTGGTAGAGTTGCTGCCTCACAGCGCCAGAGACCCAGGTTCTAACCTGACCTCAATTAGCTTCGATAAAATGTGTGTAGGATAATGCTAGTGTACGTGATCGCTGATCGGCGCGGACTCGGTGGGCCGAAGGGCCTGTTTCTGCGCTGTATCTCTAAAGTCTAAAGTGAGCGAGGGCTGTGAATTCCATTTGTTATTTGGTACGTCAAGCAAGACACAATGATGTCAGGAGATCCTGGCATTGTTGGGGAACAGCCTAAGCAGTCGGTCTATTGATAGGTGTTCCAACTTCATCTTCTTCCTAATCTGCCTCCTCCACAATAAACAATGAAACGTTTTGTCATTCCCAGCAATGATGCTGTTTGCACGTGGAGCTGTGCAGAGTGCAATCACGTACATGTGGCACTGAAGTGGAGTTAATATGTTTTAATGATTCACAATGACAGTCCTTAAGCTCTCACTTTGCAGGTCCTGCAACGGGATATTTACAGAGGTCCAGAGACAAATTTAGAAGAGAATGGTTTAGTTTAGAGATACGGCATAGAAACAGGCCCTTCGGCCCACCGAGTCCATGCCGACCTTTGATCACCCATTTTAGTTTTTTAGATTTGTTTTAGTTTAACAGATAAGATTTTTAAGTCGTTGTAAAAATTTAGATTTTTAGTTCTCAACACACTAGGGGCAATTTATAGAGGCCAAAATAGTTGAAGCCATTGGTGTATTTTTTGTAGTTTCTAGCTAAGCATGGCTTCCAGCTTACTATTGAACTAGTCTGAAGAAGGGTCTCGACCCGAAACGTCACCCATTCCTTCTCTCCAGCGATGCTGCCTGTCCCACTGAGGTACTCCAGCGTTTTCTGTCTATCTTCAGAATACACAACCATTCCTGATGTGAGATCAGCAGCCTGTGGAGTACTGCTCTTCTGAAGTATTAAAAAGGCTCAGGTCCTGCCTAATTGCGAGCGGCCGGTTCCCCTCCTCATGCCTCTCTTCCTCCTGTGTGGGTGCCAATCCCAAACCAAACACATTCCCATAGGAAGCACCATTTTCTCTGATGTGGTGCCTCCCACGTTGATCTTGCCCAATGCACGTTCTCAGGAGTTAGCACAAAAACTGCCAAACAACTGCCATCGAGAGAGGGGGCGGCACGGTAGCGCAGCGGTAGAGTTGCTGCTTTACAGCGAATGCAGCGCCGGAGACTCAGGTTCGATCCTGACTACGGGTGCTGCACTGTAAGGAGTTTGTACGTTCTCCCCGTGACCTGCGTGGGTTTTCTCCGAGATCTTCGGTTTCCTCCCACACTCCAAAGACGTACAGGTTTGTAGGTTAATTGGCTGGGTAAATGTAAAAAATTGTCCCTAGTGGGTGTAGGATAGTGTTAATGTACGGGGATCGCTGGGCGGCGCGGACTTGGTGGGCCGAAAAGGCCTGTTTCCGCGCTGTATATATATGATATGATGATATGATGATAAACCGAAGATAGGCACAAAATGCTGGAGTGACTCAGTGGGTCAGACAGCTTCTCTGGAGAAAAGAAATAGGTGAAGTTTCGGATCGAGACCCTTCATCAGACCGAGAGTCAGGATTGCCATACTGAGCTGGGTCTGTGAGCCACCATTCAGAGTAGGCAATAAAACGGGACCTAGCTGAAAAAGACTTAAAGTTACTTCCATTTCCCCAGACATTTTGACGAAACAAACAAATTAAACTTGCGGCCAACTTAAAAGAACTCACCAGTGTGGCCTGAGGAGTTCAATGGAGCTTGCAAGTAACCATCACAATCATTTTTTTAATGCTTACACTGTTTTACCCTGGTTTTGTTCTGGCATTGATGTGTGTAAAATCAAGAGGCGAATAGATAGTGTAAATGCGCAGAATCTTTTCCCCAGGGTAGGGAGTGGAGTATAGCAGGGGAATCTGGGAATACAGAATTCCCTGAAAACAGGTAGATATGGTTGCAAAAAGGTTTTTGAACTAGAGAGCATAGGTTTAGGATGAGCGGAGAAAGATTTATTACGAACCTGAGGGGCCATTTTTTCACTCAGAGGGTGATGGGTGTATGGAATGAGCTGCCAGATGAAGTAATTGGAGCAGACACCATAACAGCATTTTAGAGAAATTTGGACTGGTACATGTACTGGTACATGGAAGGTTTAGAGGAATAAAGGCCTGGCCTAGGCCGCCATGGACGAGTTGGCCCAAAGGTCATGTTTCCATGCTCTATGACTCTATGACTCTTTGGCTCTGTAAGCGATGGCATTGCAGTTAAATATTGCAGCATACAAATGTAAGCACTGGTGAATGTAACTACAGCCTCACAATATATCCTATTACGTATGTTCCAAAAATGTGTGGGTTTTCCATTTGTGACAATGCAGATCCAGCAACACAATATCCAATTCAGAACTCAAGGACATTTCATATAAAACCAGGGCTTCATGCACATTTCTATTTGACCTTGCATGTTGGTATGGCAAACTGCTGCTTTTTGAACTCATAAACTAAGGAGGGACAAGGGTGTCTTTTAAATAAGAGGAAAGTAATGAATCAAGTGTCGTATTGCTACATATATATTGTGGAAATCTCTCTGCATCGAAGAGCGGAGGAGATATTCTCAGCTTGACCTCTCCCTTGTGCTTGTCTGGACGGAGTTTGTACGTTTTGCCCGTGACCTCCCCATGAGTTTTCTCCGAGATCTTTGGTTTCCTCCCACACTCCAAAGATGTACACTAATTGGTTTGGTATAAATGTGAAATTGTCCCCAGTGTGTGTGGGATAGTGTTAATGTGCAGGTCGGTGTGGAACCGATGGGTCGAAGGGCCTGTTTCTGTGATGTATATCTAAACTAAACTAAACTAAACTAAATCCTTAGAGCACACAGTTACCTGCCTTGTATTTCCTTCTCCTTCACTCTTTCTTCATCAATGCCCATGTACTGATTTAATTATAGACAAATTCATTCGAATATCACGACTTGTGTATATTTAGTGTATGTACCACATAGAAAGACAGATATTTCCGATACTGCTCTAAACAATGTCTGTTCAGTTGGCTTTTTTTTTTTCATTTTTACAATCTGGTTGCTTATAACTGATCTATAAAAATCTGAATATGGTTGTGCTTTAACTGAAATTCACCATGGGGCGCTATGTTATCTGTTTTATGAGTGAAGTTATGACATAGCTAACATAATCACATCCCTCCATCACTATCTGGGGAAACGTTACACCTCATGATAGTGTCTGAGGAAGTTGTAAATAATCTGTGTTAGTTCCATAATGGTAAGACATAAATAAACAGAGTTTCAGACGGAGATATTTTGCACAGCCTTGGTAGTAGGAAGGTGTTCCAAGAACTGTTCTTTGAAGCAGAATGGGTAAATCCACCCATTTGCTTTAGATTGTGGGGATTGGGTCTGATGCTCAGTTTCTCCAGGTATCCTCCAATCCTTGGCCCTTGCCCTCTCTCCCCCTATTCCTCATCCTTAGCCTGATGTCAAGAGCTTCTCCATCCAAGCAGACTCTTAATCTGGGAAACTCAGGCCAGAATATAGATTCTAAAGATTGCACATTCTTAAATTTAGCTGAATTAAAAGAAATCTTTTTTTTCTCTGGTTTCCAGGCCCTTAAAGCCCGGGTGGCCCGGTGGCACATCAGTGAAGTTGCTGCCTTACAGCGCCAGAGAGCAGGGTTTGATCCTCACTGTGGGTGCTGTCTGTATGGAGTTTGTACGTTCTCCCCGTGACGGCCTGGGTTTTCTCCGAGTGCTCCGGTTTCCACCCACACTCCAAAGACATTCAGGTTTGTAGGTTAAGTGGCTTCGATAAGAACTGTAAATTGTCCCTCGTGTGTAGGATAATGTTAGTATATGGGGTGATGGCTGGTCGGCGTGGACTCAGTGGGCCTGTTTCCGCGCTGTATCTCTAAACTAAACTAAACTAAAGCTTTTTTTAAACCTAACCCTTGCTCCTCCCTTAGTTAAACTTTTAGATTTCAGCTGCCAAATACTAAAACAAGTCTCAGTGCTCATGTCACCAGAGGCTAAAAACACCAGCACTTTCAAAGGAAAAATACACCATGAGATGTGAATAGTCACAAACTGCTGATTGATTTGCATATCTTTATTCTTTTGCGTGCCAATAATTTTCTCCCAAATTATGGTCTTCCTATGGCTCACTACCTCTGCTAACAGATAGAATAATCTGCAATTGCCAGGTTTATCCCTCTGTCTGTTAAGGTGTCAGTTAATTATTTAGATTTTATTAATCAAACAATTATATGAGATCAAAATTGTCTTGAATCTTCACCAGAAACTATTCCTGGGCTCATTTACTGGCTGTAATCATGTTCAGCTTTAATTTTGAACATGTTTTCATATTCCATTTTTATTTAGATGCAAGCTTGTCAGAGTAATTCTGATCTGGGATGTGCAGTTGAGCAGATTAATGTATATGACAATCTTATCTCAGAGCTATCAGTGAACTATTTGCAAGGCTGCACAGCAAAATTCTGCATGCAGTATTTATTCTCAAAGTAGGTGTGTCGCTTTTAACATAAATGGTAAATGTACTGTTTGCAAATACGTCATGCTACAATTATCAGCAGTTCAGGATCTCTCTTAATGTTAATGGCTGATGATATGAGAGTTATTAAGACGCAATTAAGAGGGCGATTAGTCTGATGGCAAGGAAAGCACCTCATTTCAATTTGCATCAGAAGAATCTTGGACTAACTGCTGCAAATATTTAGTTAAACGATAATATGGAGTCCAATCTGTTCTCCATACCTTTGAACAAAACCAATACTACTTGGTATGGTAGTGGTTGTTGCAAAATGACAGATGGTACTTGGGAGATAGACCACCCTCTACTGACCTGTACCAAATATATTGGATTGACCTACTTAAGAAGGGAATTCCTCAAGAGATTTAGATACTACAGCAAATTCCGACTGGCCTGTGTATGAAATTGTGCAAAGATTTTAAAACATAATCTTTTGCTATCAGCTCAGGAACATTGGAAAAGACTTGGTCAATTTGGCCCTTTAAGCTTGTTCCACTATTCAATGAGATCTAACTCCAAATGTTCCACTTTGGCCCAAATCACTTAATTAATTTGTTGAACTATCACAGAAATCTATCAATCTCAGATTTCAATTTTATCAATTGACCAAATATTAATTGCAATTTATGGAGGAGAATTCCAAACCTTTCCCACAATGTATGTATAGGTTTTTCCCAACTCTTCCAAATAGAGTCTAATTTTTCCCTGAAGGGAACTCCTAATTCTAATGCACCAATTTTCAAAAATGATTTAAATTTACGCTACTTAATATCTTGAAAATTGTGTCACCATTTAAACCTCTATATTCCAGGGAATTCAATCCTAATAAACATATTCATTCATTGTAAGTCAACCCTGCAGCTCCTTAAAGACAAATGTATTCTTCTGAAGAACTGGTGTTCTGATGTAGAAACAAAGGATTGCAGATGCTGGTTTATACCAAAGATGGACACAAAGTGCTGGAGTTACTCCGCGGGTCAGGCAGCATCTCTGGAGGAAAGGGATGGGTGACATTTTCCCTAGAGATGCTGCCTGAAGGGTCCCGACCCAAAACATCACCTACAATACAATACAATACAATACAATACAATATATCTTTATTGTCATTGTACCCAGGGGTACAACGAGATTGGGAATGCGCCTCCCATACGATGCAATAATTTAAGTAATTTAGACAACAGCAACCCAACGAAACAATTGTAACAGTTTTAGACAGGGTAAAGTGCAAGTTGATCTATGCGTTGTGACCATCCAGCTCAGCAGGACCGGTTCATAGCAGCTATGGCCCTGGGGATGAAGCTGTTCCTGAGTCTGGAGGTGCTGGCGTAGAAGGCCTTGTATCGTCTGCCCGATGGAAGGAGTTCGAACAGACTGTTGCAGGGGTGTGAAGAGTCTTTGTGGATGCTGGTGGCTTTTCTGAGGCATCGTGTGTTGTAGATGCCCTCTAAGTCCGGTAGCTGTGTTCCGATGGCCCTCTGAGCTCTATGGACTACCCGCTGTAGAGCTTTCCTTTCTGCCTCCGTGCAGCTGAGGTACCACACCGGGATGCCATGCGTTAGGATGCTCTCTATGGTGCAGCGGTAGAAGGTCGTCAGCAGCTGTTGGGGTAGACCAGACTTTTTCAGTGTTCTTAGGTAGAACAGTCTTTGCTGTGCCTTCTTGACCAGCGCAGCAGTGTTATTGGACCATGTTAGGTCCTCTGAAATGTGAGTGCCCAGAAACTTGAAGCTGGACACTCTCTCCACACTGTCCCCGTTGATAGAGATCGGGGCATATTCCCCGTTATTCCATTACTCTAGAATTGCTGCATGACCCGTTGAGTTATTCCAGCATTTTATGTCTATCTTTGGTGTAAACCAGCATCTGCAGTTCCTTCCTACAGAAAGGACGACTGAGCAGCACTTTATTGAGAGAAAAATGTGCTATATCTTGTGACTTGCAATCAATGTCTTTTCAACCATTGTTTTTTGATGATGTTCTTTTTGATTTTACTGCAACTGCAAAACTTAGTGTGATCGTGAGCTATTCCTGCATGTACTTTGCTTTCACATCCATGTCTAAATGTAGGATGCTCTGACCTTGTGTGGAGGTCATGGTCCAGTTGGAGTTTGAACAACTATACACAATGTAATTAAACTTCTCTCAACACTCGATAACATTGAAGAGAATTCTGCCCTATCCCCATATGACACTTGTGTTGCTGACACAACGGTTGATGATCAATATTTGTTCTGACAAGTACATTGTGTACAACAAGATCAAATTCACACGGATCACCTTGTAACCTCGAATCTCGATCTACAATAGAAATAACGTCAATTATTGTGGAATTTAAAGTGGAACCAGAAATCACCCTGAACACTGTCTCAGGAATTGGGGGAGAATCATTTTTTTAGGTTTAATTGTGATTTATTAAATGCTAGCTTTTTTTGCTGTACGCAAGCCAAATAATTTGATTTCTCTTCCAGATATCCATTGCCCCCCAGCGGTTCCTTGTCATTGAGCTACAGTGACATTTCAAAACAGCTTGTAAATTCCTTTCGGTCTGGCCACCTGCTATGGCTGGGAAGAGTTCAGACAGCTATCAAGTTCTAAGCTGTCTGGGAGAAAGAATCTGGAATGTGGTCATTTCAATGATCGCTGAGACAGCCTCCTCCACTGCTATTTCCTCAGATGTGCTCTCGGAGATGTGTCCATGTGCCAATGTAGCTGAACCAGACAGAAGAGAGCAAAAGTTGCTGCCTTACAGCGCCAGTGATCCGAGTTCGATCCTGACTACTGGTGGTGTCTGTGCAGAGTTTGCACGTTCTCCCCGTGACTGCGTGAGTTCTCTCCGGGTGCTCCGGTTTCCTCCCACATTTCAAACATGTGCAGGTTTGTAGGTGAGTTGGCCCTCTGTAAATTGCAAAGAAAACGGGTGACCGATGGTCGGCGTGGAATTGGTGGGCCAAAGGGCCTGTTTCCACACTGTATCTCTGAACAAAATTAAACACAGGTTGAATATAAACCACTGTGGATACAAAACAATAAACACAAAAAAAGTGTTGGGAATGCCAGTCTGTGGAGAGAGAAGCAGGGTTAACATTTCCCTCATCGTGACTGGAGAAGAAGGCTAAAACAACTGGTCCCAAACTACCTCAGGGATGGAAAGAGTTGGTGGAGCAGTCCAGAAGGGAATGATAATGGGCCTAATAAAGATGTCAGGAACATATATGCATAGGTTCAAATGTTCTAATCAGAAGTCATTTGTCTAAAATGCTTGTCCAGTTGAGTGTTCTCATCAGATTCTCTTCGTATTTTAGAAAAGAGTTTGTGGTTGAAATATAGAGCTGAAGTTCATTGGATGGAATACCATTGAATCACATTGTATGGACAACTCTGAAACAGGCCATTCAGCCCCAACTGTCCGTGCCAGCAACTCTGCTCCATATTATCCCTCTATTCCCCTCTCACCTTCTTATTCAGCCTCACTGTAATATTTACTTCAACCTCTCCCTGGTATGTAGTTCTACATTCTCAACATTCTTTGGGTTTGGAGTAAAGTAAATACTTCTGGATTCCATACTGGATTTCTTGGCGACCATCTTACATTGATGGCCTCCAGTTTTGCTCTTTTTCTTCAACTGGAAGCATTCACTTTGCATCTACCCTGGTAAGCAGTTTCATTGTGATAAACTGATATTAGGTCGCCCGTTTCTTTCCCCGAGTGAAAAGAGACACATTGGTTAATAATTTTAGGATATGTATAACCTCCTACTTCTGGCGTCATCCTTGTAAATTATTTGTGTACCCTCTCCAATGAAACCAAATCCCCTTTTCCAAAGTTTTTCTTGAGATACAGTGAGGAAATACCCATCGAGTCCTGCTGATCGAAGATCACCTGTGTACTACTATAAGAAAATAACTGCAGATGCTGGTACAAATCGAAGGTATTTATTCACAAAATGCTGGAGTAACTCAGCAGGTCAGGCAGCATCTCGGGAGAGAAGGAATGGGCGACATTTCGGGTCGAGACTCTTCTTCAGACTGATGGACTGCTGTGTACTACTTCTCTGCTGCACACAACGGACAATATACAGCAGACAATTTATTTACAAACCTGCACATCTTTAGAACGTGGGTGGAAACTGGAGCACCCAGTAAAACCCACGCGGTCACAGGGAGAATGTATAAACTCTGTACAGACAGCACCCAAAGTCAGGATCGAACCGGCTTCTCTGACGCTGTGAGACAGCAACTCTACCACTGCACCACTGTGCCACCCTTATGCGAGATGATGGAGTATTCTAAGTGTGGTCACAGCAAGGTTTGTGGCAGGTTTAACATAATATTCCTATTTTCCAATACCACTCATCCACTCATCAAGCATGCCTCTACTTCTTCTGCACCCTGACTCACCTCTTCCAACAAACGAGTGACTTTCTCTTCTGCAACTGTTATTTCCGTTGAACTTCAACTGCCAATTATTTTCCCATCCTGCAAGTTCATTAACCTCCTTCTGTCATTTGTTGCACTCTTCCTCAGAATTGATACTTTGCTCCCTTCCCCCACCCATCCCCAGAACCATTCAATAAGTTTGCATCACATTTTGAAATCCTGCTTTGAATGTGGTCGTCTAAAATGTTAATTAAAATTGAGAATAACAGCAATTTCGACATCAATACTTGTGGAATACAAAGTTCAAGTCACTGCTACCTGCTGTGAAGCCAGCGAATAATTTGTGCTGCGACTTGTCTCATTCTGCATTTTCTACCTTATTTATTAGTTTATTATGGGCAACCTTATATTGAACACCTTCTGAAGATGCAGATGAATTAGATTCACTATATTACAACTGTCTGCTCTCCATGTTAACTCCACACAAAAATTCAATAGGGTTGGTTAGGCAACATTTTCTCTTTGGAAATTCATGCCATTTATTATCTTTCATTGTTTCCAAATGTACCTCGAAAAAACCTTTTGAAAAGGGGATTTGGTTTCATTGGAGAAGGTACACAAATCTATTAAAGCCGATTTTCTTGGCAAATGATTCAGAAATATTCAAATGAGATAATAATCTCCTTCAGTGGGTTTCTACTTATTTTTCCCATCACTGCTGCCTGATTTGTAATTCTGGCCCTTACTTCAGTATAGATTTTATAGCTATTTGACATTTCACCTTTCCCACAACAATTATTAATAGGAGCAAGTGGCTGAAGCTAATGGGGTTAAAGATCAGAGGATAATGGTAATCAAGGAGGCGTGAGATCTTTGCAATTAGCAGAACTCCAAATTGTTTGGTGTGCGTAGTAGGAAATAACATCTCCATGTTAATATTTAATATTTAACTTCTATTAGTATATTAATTTGTTTTTTGGGCAATATTGCAAATTGCGTCACGATGCCTCATACCTTAAAACCATTCCTTTGATGAGTTTTTACATGAATGCTCATGAGCTTTGGTACACATTATATTCCGTTGTTCCTTGGTCGCTTGAAAGTATAATCACAGTGCAGAAACTACTAGAGTCAAGAATCAAGAGTGTTTTATTGTCAAATGTACCGAAACGAAACAATACAATTCTTACTTGCAGCAGCACAACAGATATATATATATATATGTGTGTGTGTGTGTGTGTGTGTGTGTGTGTGTGTGTGTGTGTGTGTGTGTGTGTGTGTGTGTGTGTGTGTATATATATGTATATATATATATATATATATATATATATATATATACTGAACTTTATTTTGTTGTTTACATATCTAAGATAGATTTGTCTTCTGTAAATTGTGATGAATAGAAGTGGGATCTATCTGTTTATATATACATACGTGCACACACACACACACACACATGTGTGTTTATGTATGTACACACACACACACACACACACACACATATATATGTGTGTGTGTGTGTGTGTACATACATAAACACACACGTGTGTGTGTGTGCGTATGTATATATAAACAGATAGATCCCACTTCTATTCATCACAATTTACAGAAGACAAATCTATCTTAGAGCAGCTTTTCTTAGAGCAGCTTGTACTGGAGCCTACCAGAGAGATGGCAATTCTGGATTTAGTGTTGTCCAATGAACCAGATTTAATAAGGGAACGCAAGGTAAAGGAACTGCTCGGATATAGTAACCATAATATGACTTGTTTTAACTGCAATTTGATTGGGAGAAGGTTAAATCAGAAGTGTCAGTGTTGCAGTTGAACAAAGGGGACTATGAAGGCATGAGAGAGGAGCTGGCCAAGGTCGACTGGAAAAGGATCCCAGCAGGAATGACGGTAGAACAGCAATGGCGGTAATTTCTGGGCATAATCCAGAAGATGCAGGATCATTTCATTCCAAAGAGGAAGAAAAATTCTAAGGGGAGTAAGAGGTAAACGTGGCTGACAAGGGAAGTTAGGGGTGGAATAAAACTAAAAGAAAAGATGTATAACACAACAAAGAGTAGCGGGAAGTCAGAGGAGTGGGCAACTTTCAAAGGACAACAGAAGGTAACAAAAAGGGCAATGTGAGTTGAAAAGATGAAGTACGAGGGGAAGCTGGCCAAGAATATAAAGAAGGACAGTAAAAGCTTCTTTAGGTATGTTAAGAGAAAAAGATTAGTAAAGACAAATGTGGGTCCCTTGAAGGCAGAAACAGGTGAAATTATTATGGGTAACAAGGAAATGGCAGAAGAGTTGAACAGGTACTTCGGATCGGTTTTCACTAAGAAAGACACAAACAATCTCCCAGATGTACTAGAGGGCAGAGGATATAGGGAGACAGAGGAACTGAAAGAAATTTGCATTAGGTAAAAAATAGTATTGGGTAGACTGATGGGACTGAAGGCTGATAAATCCCCAGTGCCTGATGGTCTGCATCCCAGGGTACTCAAGGAGGTGGCTCTAGAAATCGTGGACGCATTGGTGATCATTTTCCAATATTCAATATTCAATAGATTCAGGATCAGTTCCTGTGGATTGAAAGGTAGCTAATGTTATCCCACTTTTCACGAAAGGAGCAAGAGAGGAAACGGGGAATTATAGACCAGTTAGCCTGACAGGTTACTGATAGTGGATGATCAGCCATGATCACAATGAATGGCGGTGCTGGCTCGAAGGGCCAAATGGCCTCCTCCTGCACCTATTTTCTATGTTTCTACGTTTCCTATTTTCCAGGCAATAGTGAAGCATCTCAAAATGCAGTACCACATGGGGTTGAGAGGGAAAGATAGATCAGCCATGATCTTGAATGGCGAGTAGACTTGATGGGCCAAATGGCATGATTCTGCTCCTAGAAATTACATGGTGAAATAATATTTGCCTGACAGAGCCAGTGTCTGGAACAAATTTTGTGACTGTTGCTGTTGCTCTTTCCTGAGGGGCCACTCCACCCAAAAGCATCCAAAATGGAATAAGTTCCACTCAATTTTCTCTTTTGTTGAGCAATCTATTAAACAAACCATTAAAGCCGATTTTCTTGGCAAATTGTTCCGAAATATTCAAAACAAAATTGCTCACTATTTTATAATTTTGACGCATTTTGTAACTCCAGAGTGCAGTTCGACAAGCACCTATTGTCCTTGACACATTCACTTAACACAAAAACATTGAAATGTGATTACATTTTAACTAGTAAAACACAATGCTATTTTTACACTGTTAATTTATTAAATTAACAGTGTAAAAATAGCATTGTGTTTTTACTAGTTAAATGTTAACATTTCAATGTTAATTTATTAAATTAACAGATAACAAAAAGGCTTTATTTTCATCTCTGAAGATATTGCACTCCAAGCTACACCACGTGATTGACAATTACCCATAATATTTTATTCCGGGCAGAGTAGAAATTCATTTATAACAGGAAGTATATGGAAAACAAGAAAACAAAATCACATCAGAGGGGGTCAGCACAGTGGTGCAACGGTAGAGTTGCTGCCTTACAGCGCTGGAGACCGGGTTCAATCTTGATTCTGGGTGTTATCATATCATATCATATATATACAGCCGGAAACAGGCCTTTTCGGCCCACCAAGTCCGTGCCGCCCAGCGATCCCCGTACATTAACACTATCCTACACCCACTAGGGACAATTTTTACATTTACCCAGCCAATTAACCTACATACCTGTACGTCTTTGGAGTGTGGGAGGAAACCGAAGATCTCGGAGAAAACCCACGCAGGTCACGGGGAGAACGTACAAACTCCTTACAGTGCAGCACCCGTAGTCAGGATCGAACCTGAGTCTCCGGCGCTGCATTCGCTGTAAAGCAGCAACTCTACCGCTGCGCTACCGTGCCGCCCGTGTCTTAACGGAGTTTGTATGTTCTCCCTTTGACTCCATGGGTTTCCTCCGGGTGCTCCGGTTTCCTCCCACACTCCAAAGACGTGCAAATTGTCTCAAGTGTGTGCAGGATAGTATTAGTGTATGGGGTGATCGCTGGTTGGCGCGGACTCAGTGGGCCGAAAGGCCTGTTTCTGCATGGTATCTCTAAAGTCTAAAGTCTAAATCTGTATCATCAGCGTTGTCAAGCAGTAAACATTAAACCATACTTGTCCCACGGCTTTGACAATCAGCAATTCTATTATACACTCAGAGTAAGAAGTGACTATATTATATTATATTATATTATATTATATTATATTATATTATATTATATTATATTATATTATATTATATTATATTATATTATATTATATTATATTATATTATCATATATATACAGCCGGAAACAGGCCTTTTCGGCCCTCCAAGTCCGTGCCGCCCAGTGATCCCCGTACATTAACACTATCCTACACCCACTAGGGACAATTTTCACATTTACCCAGCCAATTAACCTACATACCTGTACGTCTTTGGAGTGTGGGAGGAAACCGAAGATCTCGGAGAAAACCCACGCAGGTCACGGGGAGAACGTACAAACTCCTTACAGTGCAGCACCCGTAGTCAGGATCGAACCTGATTATATTATAAATAACAAGTAATTCTATTATACACTCAGAGTAACTCTTACGATATCTGCTCAATCTGAACTTTTCTCCAGTTTTGGGCTGAGACCAAATAACCACATGAATGTTGGTGAAGGACACAAATGAGGCTGCTTGCTGCATGCATGCCCGACTGAAACCTTTTATTAACGCTCACATTTTTAGCTAATCTAGGTAATTAAGTTTGATTCAGCAGGTGAATGGCTCTGTGCTTGTATTCAGAGAACCCAGATGTCTTGTATCTTTTCCAAAAATGTCACAGTGACTGCTCAGAAGCCAATGAATATATTAGACAACCAGAAAAGTAACAGTAGTTGGGAATGTTTCTTGGTTTCCATATTTTGCAAGATTATTTGATAGGTTTCACTGGTTAAAATATTGGACAAAATTATTTTGTACAGAGCAGTCAGTTTTCCATGGGGATAGAAGAAAGCATTGTCTCTTTTAATATAAGACAATAACTGCAGATGCTGGTACAAATCGATTTATTCACAAAATGCTGGAGTAACTCAGCAGGTCAGGCAGCATCTCGGGAGAGAAGGAATGGGTGACGTTTCGGGTCGAGACCCTTCTTCAGACTGATGTCAGGGGGCGGGACAAAGGAAGGATATAGGTGGAGACAGGAAGATAGAGGGAGATCTGGGAAGGAGGAGGGGAAGGGAGGGACAGAGGAGCTATCTAAAGTTGGAGAAGTCGACGTTCATACCACCGGGCTGCAAACTGCCCAGGCGAAATATGAGGTGCTGCTCCTCCAACTTCCGGCGGGCCTCACTATGGCACTGGAGGAGGCCCATGACAGAAAGGTCAGACTGGGAATGGGAGGGGGAGTTAAAGTGCTCGGCCACCGGGAGATCAGTTTTGTTAATGCGGACCGAGCGCAGGTATTCAGCGAAGCGATCGCCGAGCCTGCGCTTGGTTTCGCCGATGTAAATTGTCTCTTTTAATAACAGGCCTTTTACAACTCTACCTTCACACTGCCCTGCAGATCTTGGCAAGCATTTTGACTGTAAAACACCTGAACAAAACACCACAGTGCAGACGGAATTCATGTCAAGGGACGTTTAAACACTTTTTTGAATATTTCAAGGTTATTTGTAAAAGGTGTGGGAAATCTGTGTACTCTGGCACTTTTATTTGGCTCCTCACTCATCCAGTTAACGTTGGCAGTTGTGCAGCACCCAAAAAATCATCTCTGACATGATATGCGTTCACATTGTGTTGGAAATTAGGCTGCTGCCAAATGCACAGGCATTCAGGGAGGATGCTCATGGTCTTATAGAGTCCTCCTGTAAAGGGCAACACTGTGGCACAGTGGTAGAGTTGCTGCCTTACAGCTCCAGAGACCCAGATTCGATCCTGACTACGGGTGTTGTCTGAATGGAGTTTGCAATTTTTCCGTTACCGTGTGGGTTTTCTCCGGGTGCGCCAGTTTCTTCCCACATTCCAAAGACGTGCAGGTTTGTGGGTTAATTGGCTTCTCTAAATTGTCGCAAGTTTGTAGGACAGAACTAGTGTATGGGTATCATGGACTCGGTGGGCCGAAGGGCCTGGTTCCGCATTGTGTCTCAAAACTAAACTAATCTTCCTCCCATAAGTGCCCTTTGTACAAGAAGGCTGCTTCCTGCAATAACTTTTCTTTAGATGTCTGTGTAAGTCCCACCACGGAGAATGTTGACACCTGCAATCCGTCATTGTAACTTGTACTCATTCCTTGTCAACAATCCCCACCAGCCTAAGGGAACTGGCTGCATAGTTGGAGGACCAAAATCTACTTCCTGAGATCAGACCAGCAAGGAAATGTGATACCAACATGGGAGATTCAACCTCTAATGCCTGTTGTACTTGAAAGGGAGCAACATTATAGGAGATGGCTGTTTAACACGGCTTTGCAAAAGGCATCCAGGGACTTTACGGTATTTTATTAAAGTGTTTTTTAAACAGCATTGTGAAGGTTGTTTATGCCACTTTCATTTTGGAGAAACACAATTCTAAATCCTTACTCTTAACCCAAACCTTGTGATCGAGGATTGGGTTTTGTAACTCATGGTTTTTTGTCGTCTGCTTCCATGCAACATGTGGAGCTAAATTGAATAGTGTGAAAAGCAAGCATGGAGATCACATTGCATTAGACTCCTGCACCTGCTCTTTCTGAAGCAGGTTGTTTGCCAAATTCATTCTGCCTGATCATTTACATGATTGCTTTGTATGGATGGCACTTTGCATGATTGCTTTACGCGGCCAGCTCTAACCGCGCTTTTCATTGGCTTATTGCCTCCTAAGGGGTCCAATTTTGTAAGTGGCAATTGAAAGTCAAAGCTGGCTTGCATCGCTTAAAACCAGCTGGTGCCTCTTAAAGGGAAGGTGCCTTTTGGCTGCAACAGGTGCATTCAGCAATTCTAAAACTGCAGCAGCATAGAGTCATACTGCATGGAAATAGGCCCTTTGGCCCAACTTGCCCATGCCAACCAACATGGCCCATCTACACTAGTCCCATCAGCTTGCATTTTCCCCATATCACTCTAAACCTATTCTATTCATGCACCTGTCTAAATGTTTCTTAAGCATGATAATACCTGCCTCAACTACCTCCTCCGGCAGCTTGTTCCATACATTCACCATCCTTTGTGTAAGAAAGTTACCCCTCAGATTCCTATTAAAACATTCCCCCCTCACCTTAAACCAGTGTCCTCTGGTTCAAGAGATTCTGTGCGTTTACCCGATCTATTCCTCTCATGATTTTGTACACCTCTATAAGACTGCCCCTCATCTTCCTGCACTCCATGGAATAAAGTCCTAGCCTGCTCAATCTCTCCCAATAGCTCAGGCCCTCGAATCCTACAACATCCTCATAAATCTTCTCTACACCCTTTCATGCTTGACAACATCTTTCCTATAACATGATGATCAAAACTGAATACAATCCCAAAACTGAACACGTCTCACGTTGATGAGACATTGGCTTCACCAACGTGACCTCCCAACTTCAACTCAATAGTTTGTTGTAATATTTGTGTCTCTCGATCAGAAACGAGCGTTCAAACGGTAAATGGCATTAAACACAAAAATCTGAACTGAGACTTCAGTGCCGGCAATGTTCACCATCAAAGGAACTATTCAATTTTAGATGGGATATTAAATCAAGGTCTTATTTGTACTCACGGCTGGAAGTACAAGATCATTTTGTTTTATTTGGAAGGAGTATCATGAACAATGTTAGTTCCTTCATACACATCAAATAAAACAAATTATCTGGTTATTAATATGGTTATGTGAGCTTACTCCAAATTCGATGATGTTATTCCTATACAATGGTGACTCCACTTCGAAGGCACTTCATTGGCGTAAAGTGCTTTGGGATGTCTTCAGATCACAGATGGTTCTTTTGCAATTTAAATCTTTCTTCCTTCATTGTGTGCTTGAATTTGTAGTTACTATTGGATTAAAGAATAACTAGGAGCACCTTTTTTCTCTGCATAATTTAATTCAAAAATGAAAGTAAAGTGAAAGTGTTCCAAAACTGCATGTAACCGAATAACTCAATTCAAGTGTAAATTATTAAACAAAATCATTAAATACTCCTCGGGTTCTTTTCAAAACCAAATTTCCATCAACTGAGGATAAACATTCAGCGATGAAATGTCTCCGCTTCTTTAGCCCTTAAACATGGAAACAGCAATCAATACTGAGGACCTCATTTTAGAAAAAAAATCAATATCCCCAGGATTCAATTGGACCAGCACAAACAGTTTCACAACAAATGAAAGAAATAGTCTTTCAATATTTTGAAAAGTGGTGATGATCTGATTCATTCCCTAAACTTCTCCACGTCCCACCTCCTCCTAATGTTCCTTAAAACCTTCACTTATCACTGTACACGTGACAATAAAAGACCTTTGAAACCTTTGAAACCAATCTAATGACCCAATATCACTTTGCATGACTCAGTGCCAAATTGTTTCATAATTCATAAATTCATAAGTGACAGGAGCAGAATTAGACCATTCGGCCTGTCAAGTCTACTCCATCATTCAATCATGGCTGATCTATCTCTCCCTCCTAACCCCATTCTCCTGCCTTCTCCCCATAATCCCTGACACCTGTACTAATCAAGAATCTATCTATCTCTGCCTTAAAAATATCCACTGACTTGGCCTCCACAGTCTTCTGCGACATTGAATTCCACAGATTCACCACCCTCTGATGAAAGAAATTCCTCCTCATCTCCTTCATAATGCAAAGTCCTTTAATTCTAAGGTTTTGACCTCTGGTCCTAGACTCTCCCACGAGTGGAAACATCCTCTCCATATCCACTCTATCCAAGCCTCTCAATGTTAATGCGGTTAATATGATAATGCTGCTGTGATGTGCCCTGGAATGTTTTCCTGGATTAAATGTTCTACACGGATGAATTTTTGAATTAAATGTATTAATTTATTGGGATATGGAAATATCAGATGACACCATCATCTATTGCCCATCCCAACTTGCCCTAGAGGAGGTGTAGATGAGTCACCTTCATGAACTGCTCTAGTCCCGATAAAGTGCTCTCACAATATTGTTGTCTAGGGAGTTCCAAGATTTGTAGTCATAGAGTCATACAATATGGAAACAAGCCCTTTGGCCCAACTTGCCCATGCCAACCTATATGCCCCAAATAAACTAGTCCCATGTGTCTGCGTTTCACCCATATCCTACTAAACTTATCCTATCCATACACTTATCCAAATGTTTTTTAAATATTATGATTGTACCTGCCTCAACTACCTCCCCTGGCAGCTCGTTCCATATGCCTACCACCCTTTGTGTAAAAAGAAATCCCCCTCAGGTTCCTATTAAATCTTTCCCCCCACACCTTAAACCAATGTATTTTGGCTCCTAATTTCCCCTACACTGGGTAAAATACTCTGTGCATTTACCCTATACCTCTCATGATCTTATCCAACTCTATAAGGTCACCCCTCATCCCCCTGCACTCCAAGGAATAAAATCCTAGCCTGCTCAACCTCTCCGTATAAACCCGTGCCCAATACTATTACCGTTAAGAATGTTTTCCTGCTGGCTCTCTCCCCACGGCAGTCATGCCACTGTACTCCACGCCACCTGCCAACCTCCACCATGAACGGACGCCTGGATCGGCTATAACTGAAATCTGCTAATCAGAGGTCCGTAATTACGAGCATGTATCATATTTTGAAAAACAAATGACTTATCCAAAACTCATTTTGGGAGAGAGGTGTGGCAGTTCAGATATCTGTTTCTGAAGCAATCACGCAGTATCTTTACTTGGAATCGAAGTTGTATCACAAACCTTCCACTCAATGTCAGCAAGATGAAGGAACTAGTTAATGACCAGGAAATAAGCTGATGTAGATGCCCCAGTCAGCGTTAAAATTGCTACAGTGGAGATAGTCGAGAACTTCAAGTTCCAAGGCATAAATATCACCAACAATTTGTCCTGGATCAACTGCATTGAGCCTACGGCCATAAA
Organism: Rhinoraja longicauda; assembly: GCF_053455715.1. Classification (NCBI taxonomy): domain Eukaryota; kingdom Metazoa; phylum Chordata; class Chondrichthyes; order Rajiformes; family Arhynchobatidae; genus Rhinoraja; species Rhinoraja longicauda. The sequence goes on along the minus strand of NC_135969.1, from coordinate 31,045,632 downwards.
AGGTCACTGACACCACTTCTTCTTTATTAGCCAAGGAAAGTTCAGCATATCTCTAGTGACTCATCAACTTCCACAGATGCACGAGAGAAAGCCTGCTATTAGGATGCATCAAAACTTGGTTTGGCGAAAGCTCCACCCAAGGCTCTCAAGAAATTTCAGATAATTGTGGATTATATATTTCTTATGTTAGTGACTATATACAATAGACAATAGGTGCAGAAGGAGGCCATTCAGCCCTTCGAGCCAGCACCACCATTCAATGTGATCATGGCTGATCATTCTCAATCAATACCCCGTTCCTGCCTTCTCCCCATACCCCCTGACTCCGCTATCCTTAAGAGCTCTATCCAGCTCTCTCTTGAATGCATTCAGAGAATTGGCCTCCACTGCCTTCTGAGGCAGAGAATTCCACAGATTCACAACTCTCTGACTGAAAAAGTTTTTCCTCATCTCAGTTCTAAATGGCCTACCCCTTATTCTTAAACTGTGGCCCCTTGTTCTGAACTCCCCCAACATTGGGAACATGTTTCCTGCCTCTAACGTGTCTAACCCCTTAATAATCTTATACGTTTCGATAAGATCTCCTCTCATCCTTCTAAATTCCAGTGTGTACAAACCTAGTCGCTCCTATAGTTTAGCTATACTAAACTATAGTAGAGTTAATAGTCATTGATCACCCAGGCAACATCAGCACCTTAAGCCAATATTGATACCAAAACTTAACATTGAAAAGGAAATCAGAGACTAGAAGTTGGATCCTACGACTAAATTCCTCCATTACAGGCATAACTAAAGGTTTATGGTGCAACCTATGACATTCTATGATCGCTCAGAAAAAACCCCTAAGAGCACTCACTTTGCAATGAGATCACTAACAAGAGTTGAAATAAAGGGTGTCTAGTTTCATATTGCATTGCCTTGTCGCACAATTATGATCTCATTTCTGCACTGTCACGAATTGGAGACTGTTTTATACCATGCAGATCAGATGTGAATTTCTGCCTCCTTGACCAACCTGATCCTCATGGTGGCAAGGGACTCGTTGCAGGATGTGACTTGATCCTCTGGCTGCACTAGCAAGCATGCGCCCGTGCACACACACGTGTGCGTGCATCCTTTCCTGTAGCTGTAGCTGTGAGCTTAATTATTATCTCCAGGGGAGGGTAAGTCACACAGGCCCCAGTTTAGTGTCGTTCACTGTAACACCGTTTTAACATATTTTCAGATAATTTCACCATTTTTTTAAAGCGGTTCAGTTGGATACTAACCCAACTCGCAGCAAAATATCAGTGCACGTAAACGGCTGACATCCGAGTTTGGAGCATGGATTTCCTAAATCCAAGATATTGAAGGGAGAAATGACACCTACGCATGTTGTTTACAAGGCCAACTTGTGATAAAAAGATTGCCACAGGTGTCGGTATCGCTTCATAAAGCCAAAGCTTTTGAATTAATTGGAAACTGAAGCCATTAAGCAGATGTGCAGAATTCTGCAGATGTGCAGATTTCCACAGATGTGTTTATTTTTAAGCACATGATTTATCTAGGAGGCGTGCAAGTGAAGTTACCAATGATGGATGCTTACTTGCCAGTTGAAGAATGCAGGGATGCTTTAAGGCCAAATCAAGGGCAGGTAAAAAATGGCACCCACATAGTTGTTCCGAGGACAGATTTGAGCGCAATCTTTTACTGGATAGACAACTCCTAAACAATCAGCCATGTAGCAGGATCTCAATCCAAAACATTGACAATTCCTTTTCCGCCCTTTAGACGCAGTCTCTTGCATCAACCTAATGATAAACAACGCCATTTGAAAGCTGGTGCACAGTGCAGTTGAATTGTGATCTTTTTTTGCAGCTAGAGTTTTGGGAGGATGCCACTATTCTTATCTGTTACAAAAGGTAACATCATTTTCTATCGAGGACTTCATGCAGGCCCCATTGGATGAAGGAATTCGGAAGACTTCAATATTACCTTCGAATATTCAGGGTGAGAATCTCCATCCTGCTGACCTTGGTACAAATTACTTTCATATTGACTCTGAAAAGCTTCAACATATTCTGTTGCCAGAGGGCCTCCATACATTTAAAACGATGATAACACCATCAAAATGTGCATAGCTTGATATTGTTAGAGGGCACATTTAGTTCACCCATTTTAAATGAGTGTTGGAAGCCTTCGGGCCCATTGCAAAGTCACTTGCCCTTGCCTAGACTTGCTGCTTGTTCTATGTTCTAACAGTTCTATGTTCCAAAATTTTCTTGGTGATAATGTTTTGATCATGCCGCAATAAAAACAATAAATGACTGGGGTAATCACCTGGTCAGACAGAATCTGTGGAGGGACAAACAGCATTTACATATCTGGTCGAGGATGGACACAAAATGCTGAAGTAACTCAACGGGCCATGCAGCATCTCTGGAGAAAGGGAATGGGTGACTGGGTAGCTTACAAACCCAGCGGTATGAATTGGAAGGTTGTAAGCTGCCCAAGCGAAATATCCCTCTCCGCTGTCTCTCAGTCTGAAGAAGGGTCCCGACCCAAAACGTCACCTATTCCTTTTCTCCAGAGATGCTGCCTGTCCTGCTGAGTTACTCTAGCATTTTGTGTCTATCTTCGGTGTAAACCAGCATCTGCAGTTCCTTTCTTTACATTTCTGGCCAGTGGCCATTCATCAGAATGGAGAAACATGAATGCATTGTGTTTTAAGTGACAGAGAGGAGAGGTGATACAGAGAACTGAAGGAATGTCTCGGAATGGATAGTAGTCCAGGACTGCTCTCTGGTTGTGGCAGGATGATTCAGTTGCCTACTAACAGCAAGGAAGAAACTGTCCCTGAATCTGGAGGTGTGCTTTTTCACACTTCTATACCTCATGGCCTATGAATTATTGTGGCATACAGTAACATGGATTAATAATAAAAATGTGAAGGACTTCCTACAGCAATGGTTAATGTGACTGGATAGATGAAACAATCCTGCTAAGATTTCCAATGTTACTGTTGTTTACAGCACACCAACAATGGGATAGCAAAATATAGCATCACCAAATTGACTGCTGTTGCTGACCTTTCATCGATGGCTAATCTATAATCGGCTCAAATACCATTCTGAGCCCCTAGAAAAAAATAAAACTAAGAATAAGAACTAAAAATAAGAACAAATAGTTTCAGAATCAATACTGAACTTGCAGAGTTATTGATGTCAGTGCTTTCCACAGTGTTTTGCGTGTGACAGATACACCGATCAGCCAAAACATTATGACCTGATGAGCCAAAACATTATGACCATCTGCCTAATAAGCTGTTGGTCCTCTGTTTGCAGCCCCATATGCAGCAGGGTGCAATGCACTGTGTATTGTGACACATTCCTCCCGTGACCACCATTAACATTTTCTGTGACTTGTGCCACAGTAGACCTTCTGTGATCAGACGGGATAGCCTTCGTTGCCCTCGCATGCCGATGAGCCTTGGGCGCCCAACACCCTGTCGCCGGTTTGTGGTTTGTCCCTTCTCGGACCACTGTCGGTAGGTACTCACCACTGCTGACCGGGAGCACCCCTCAAGTCTTGCCGTTTCAGAGATGTTCTGACCCAGTCATCTGGCCATACCGATTTGGCCCTTGTCAAAGTCACTCAGGTCTTTACTCCTGCCCATTTCTCCTGCATCCAACACATCAATTTCACGAACTGACTGTTCACTTGCTGCCTAATATATTTCACCCCTTCACAGGTGCCATTGTAACAAGATAATCAATGTTATTCAATTCGCCTGTCAGTGGTCATAATATTTTGGCTGATCGGTGTATTTCTTCAAGAACTTGGGATAGATGCCTCAGATAACAATATGTAGTGTGGCACAAGGGATTGGTGTTGGGGCTCAACTTTTTACAATGGATTATGAAAAAAAGCAGTGAAATGCATTGAAAATATAGTTGCTAAATTAGTTGATAGCATAAAGAAAGGTGGGAAAGTAAGCTGTGAAGAGGTCATAAAGAGCAATGAAGGGACAAAGATAAGTTAAATGAATGGGCAAAGATATGGGACATGGATTATAAAGAGGAAGAGTGTGCAATTATTCATTTTGACAGGGAAAATAATAAAAAAAGTTATCTAAATGGTGAAAAATTGTAGAGCTATGAGATGCGAAGTTATCTGGGTATTAGTTTAGTTTAAAGATACAGCGCAGAAACAGGCTCTTTGGCCCACTGAATCCGCACCGACCAGCGATTCCTGCACATTAACACGAGGAACAATTGACATTTATACACTGCCAATGAACCTACAAACCTGTACGTCTTTGGAGTGTGGCAGGAAGCCGAAGATCTCAGAGCAAACCCACGCGGCCAAGGGAAGAAAGTACAAACTAAGTACAGACAGCACCCGTGGTCGGGATCAAACCCGGGTCTCTGGCGTTGTAAGCGCTGCACCCAATGTCTCAGACTATGAAGACAAGCTTACCAGATGTCTTCTTCACAATCGAACCTGCCTGTATTATCATTTTTCATAGTTATGTACGAGCACCCCAATCTGCACCTCAATATTCCCAACATCCCTAACATTTAGTTCATGTGTTCTATCAGAACTTGACTTTCCAAAGTCATAGAGTCATCGACCCATACAGCAGGGAAACAGGCCCTTTGACCCAACTTGCCCATGCTGAGCAAGATGCCCCATCTACTCTAGTCCCCCCTGCTTGTGTTTGACCCATATCCCGCTAAACCTTTCAAATCCTCGCTATCTCTGACAACAACAATTGTCATGTTTTCTTCAAACCGATTAATCAGACCACCTACATTCTCATTCAACTAATTTTTCATATTACAAAACAATTAATATCTTATAGCTGATTCTGGCAGTTCAATGCTTGGTGCAGACATAGTAAAATAATCCAACTATCTCCTCTTTGCCCTATCATCCAGCCAATTTTTGGGTTCAGTTTGTCAACGGATCCCTTGTGCCTTGACTTTCTAGGCCAGCCGATCATGTGGGACCTTGTGACTAGCCTTACTGAAGTCCATATAAATCAAGTCTACTGCATGACCTCATCAATTTTCTTAGTTACCTCTTGAAAATACTCAGTCGAAATTGAGAGACGTGAAGTGTCCAGTATTAAACCATGATGACTCCTAATCAGCCCCTGTCTTTTCACGTGAAAAACCCTGTCCCTGGGTTGAATGTTCTCCAACAACTTCACGATCACTGATATAAGCCTCGATAGCCAGTAGTTTCCAAGGTTTTCTCTACCTCTCTTTTTCAATAACAGGGCAACATTACTTATCCTCCAGTCTTCTGGCACCTCAACTGTGGCTCACGAAGGGGCAAGCATCTCTACCAGATGCCCCAGCAATCTTCTCTGTTGCTTGCCTTAGCATTCTGCCACAGCTCACATCTTGCCCCGGGGCTTTGTGTCTAACCTCATGCGCTCCAATGTTTCCAGCACTTTGTCCTCCCTAATACAGATGCATTCAGAAGACCAGAATCTCAGCCTAGCCCTCCCTTAACTCTCCAGCCTCCACATCCATCTCCCTGGTGAATATCAATGAGACATGTTCATCTAAGACCTCACATATTCTATAGCTTCACACCTAGATTACCCCTACATCCCACATAAGATCCTAAGGTGCCTTGCCAGGGTGGATCTAAAGGTAATGATGCTTTTAGTGGGGACTTGGAGTCACTGTTTAAAAATAAATTGTTACCCATTTAAAATAGAGAAGAGTGATTTTTTTTCAGAGGGTTGTAAATGTTTGAATATTTTTTTATTTTTTTTATCGAGGGGGGGGGGTGGGGGGTGGGTAGAGGTTTATTGGAGGTAGGTAAGAATGATTAATTAAGGCAACAGTCCAATATGCCATAATTTTATTAAATTGCATAACAGGTTTAGGAAGCCTGTTTTCCTTCCAGTTTGTATGTTCTTTTACAACATATCATCAAAATGCTGCTAAGCCCTTCAGGATATGGAATTGACAAGGCAGAAAGAAAGGCTGAAGATAATTTGAGATTGCCTACAGATTTCAGGAGAACAGTAATAGCCTATAAGATAGAAATGGAGATTGAAAATCTTAGGTCAGTTGGTTGAATTGAGTTGTTAACTTGATATTGGTTTGGCAGGAAGATTAATGATGAGCCTAGGGAAGTGTAGAAGATCTCAGCAGTGTATCATACAATGGCTGTGTATGCTACATTCAAAATGTTTCTTGACTTTTAGAAACCCATAACCAAGAAGGAAGCCCTGGAATTATTCAATCCATAGGGAAAACCAGTTGTCTCGACCCGAAACGTCACCCATTCCTTCTCTCCAGAGATGCTGCTTGACCCGTTGAGTTACTCCAGCATTTTGTGTCTACCTTGTATTAATTACTTATTGTTTACTGTAACACAGTTATAAAAAAACAATGTTTGTCTCAACCACTCGGCCTCAAATTGCTCACATGTTTTTAGGTGCAATCTTGTGGGCCCAATTTTGTTGAAACCTCGAGCTTCAATGCAGATTTTAAATCTGCAGTTTGGAAAGAGAATGTGAGGTAATTAAAATATATATATTATTTTATCCAACTTCATATTTAATGATTTCCAAATGATAGACAATAGACAATAGACAAAAGGTGCAGGAGGAGGCCATTCAGCCCTTCGAGCCAGCACCGCCATTCAATGCGATCATGGCTGATCACTCTCAATCAGTACCCCGTTCCTGCCTTCTCCCCATACCCCCTCACTCCGCTATCCTTAAGAGCTCTATCCAGCTCTCTCTTAAATGCATTCAGAGAATTGGCGTCCACTGCCTTCTGAGGCAGAGAATTCCACAGATTCACAACTCTCTGACTGAAAACCTTTTTCCTCATCTCAGTTCTAAATGGCCTACCCCTTATTCTTAAACTGTGGCCCCTTGTTCTGGACTCCGCCAACATTGGGAACATGTTTCCTGCCTCTAACGTGTCCAACCCCTTAATAATCTTATACGTTTCGATAAGATCTCCTCTCATCCTTCTAAATTCCAGTGTATACAAGCCTAGTCGCTCCAGTCTTAGATGGTTTTAAGAATATTTTATTTTTATAGGTCCTTATTAATTTTGACTCTTTTTTAAAAGTTATCTCACTTTTGAGGAGGCATTTATTAGCTGTTCAAAGCTAATGACAACTTTGACAGAAGGCAAAGCTCCATCTCCGACTGCTGTTTGAATTGTCAGGAAGGTTTTGGGAGGGCAACAGGGAGGTTTTGGAGGAAAACTCCACATTATAAGTCCTTGTTGCTGCTTGGACCTTGTTTCTCGAATCCTGGCATCATCTTCAAAAATGTACGTTTGTGATAATTGTTATTATTAGTCATCAGTTTAAAATATTTTCCTGATGGTTATATGTTAAAATAAATCCTTCCATTACCAAATATCTAATTTCCTATTAAGAGAAAATACTTGTTCATAAATTGGTTTCCACGCAGAAACAAATGTCATTTCAGAAAACAAAATAATTGACACAATGTCTAACACGATTAAGGGGGCATTAAAAAAAATGTCAACATAAAAATAGAATTTCAAATATATGTAAAGGCCTTACAAGTCACTCTTTTTAAAACTATGGGGCCACACGGAAGTGCTAAAGTGCTTGGATTTCCTGAGTGCATCATAAATCTTAATAATATCAAGAAAATGTTATTGAATTAAACAATTGTTTGTTAATGGATTTCAGTCACAACAAACCATCACATCATTCAATTCCCTGATAGTCAAATTGTTTCTTGAAACTATTTGTGTTGTTTCCATGGTGACCTGCCTTTAAATGGAAAAGTTCTCCTTAAACATATCCTAACTTTGCTTTTAACGTATTTCTGATGTCTATTTCATAGAGTCATAGAATGATACAGAGTGGAAACAGGCTCTTCGGCCCAACTTGCCCACATAGGCCATCATGTCTCAGCTACACTAGTTCCACCTGCCCGTGTTTGGTCTATATCCTTCCAAGCCTGTCCTCTCCATGTCTAACTGCTTCTTAAATGTTGAGATAATCCCAGTCTCAACTACCTCCTCTGACAGCTTGTACCATACACCCACCACACTTTGTGTGAAAATGTTACCCCTCAGATTCCTATTAAATCTTTTCCCTTTCACCTTAAACCTATGTCCTCTGGTCCTAGATGCACCTACTCTGGGCAAGAGACTGCGTGCATCTACACGATCTATTCCTCTCATGATTTTATACACTTTGTTGAATATTTGTTGAATTTGATTCTTACTGCTTTTGGAAAAAAAGCTAAAGGAAATATTGACTGCTGCAGGTTATGAGATTACTGCAGCTACTCTCAGTGTAGACTTAACTAGAATGATGAGATCATGCCAAAGTATTGATGATTTTTGCATGATTCGGACATAACAAATAACACTTTTAATCTGTTTTGGGAGTGAGCAAAGACCCCAAAACGTTTTTGTAAATACCTCAGAGGTGCACAATACCAAATCTGATCTATCAATTGCACTCGCAATATAATTTCCTCACCAAATCACAAATGAGTTGTCAGAGCAAGCATAATGCATCATTATATTGCACAGCAAAACTTTGAAAGACTAATAACTCGGTAGACGATGATTTCATTGGCATGATTTCATTTCATGAGGAATCCATGCTTAAAAAAATCTTTTAGCTCAGTGAGTTTTCTGATGCCTTTTAATATTTTTGACCGTTCAAGTGTGTATTATGGAATTTTGATTCCATGGTTGTCAATATTTGTTCATAAGTATCAGTTGCAAATTTTCTGCTGAGCCTGAAATATAGCTCTGACTCACAGCCCGCAGTGACCTGATCTGATTCTGACCTCTGGTGCTGTTTGAGTGGAGTTTGCACATCTCCCCATGATTGTGTTGGCTTACCTCGGGTGATCAGCTTTCCTCCCACATCACAAAGATGTGTGCATTGTTGCACTTAAGTGGCTACCTTCAGTTATTCCTTGTGTCAGTGGCTCCAGGGACAATTTGGGGTGTGGAGGTGTATGGAGTAAATGCTGGAGTAACTCAGCGGTACAGGCAGCATCTCTGGATGATGTTTTGGGTCGAGACTCTTATTCAGACTGAGTCTGGGGAGAGGGAGACATAGAGATATGGGAGGTTAAGGTGTGGAAACGCAGATCAAAGGGGTCAATGTTCAAGGAATTGTAGAATGGTACATTGTTAGCTGAGGGGAAGTTGACAACGAGGCGTACAATCAGTAACTGTTAATCAGGAGGTTAATGACTAGTCGGAGAACTAGGATGGGGAGGGACGGAGAAAGAGAGAAAGCAAGGGTTACTTGAAGTTAGAAAAATCAAATTCATACCGTTGGGTTGTAAGCTGCTCAAGCGAAATATGAGGTGTTCCTCCAATTTGCTTTGGGCCTCATCCTGACAGTGGAGGAGGCCCAGGAGGGGGGAGGGGGTGGGGGGGGGGGGAGACCAGAGCAACGTCATCAATTAGAGGAGCTGATGGGAAGGTAGAGAAAGACTGAAAGAAAGGACATACAGGGTCTGGCCCATGAACGTGGTAAGTCTGATGGGCTGAATTGATTTTATTTCAATGCAAAGCCGATGAACTTAGAGCCTTGGTTAATGCATGGAACTATGATATTGGAGCCATTACAGAGACATGGTTGACAGAACTGACAATTCATTTGGTACTTCCTGGGTTTTTAGATTTTAGACGTGATTGAGAGAGAGAGGTAAAAGAGGTGGACGAGTTGCATTACCACTCAGAAAGAATGTCACAGCTGCACTCATACACCAAATCAATTTAGGCAGTGCTCAAAAATAGAAAAGCTGCAATCATTCTGATGGGATTATATAATAGACTTCCTAATAGCCAGAGGGAGATGCAGGAAAAGATATGGAGAGAGATTATGGAAAGATGTAAAAGCAGCAGGATTGTCATAATGGGTTACTTTAACTTCCCCAATATTGCCTTGGACTTCCTTTTTGCAAGAGGCTTGGATGGGGCAAAATTTGTTAGGTATATCCAAGAGGGTATCTTGAAACAATATGTGGATAGTCCAAAGTGAGAAAGGTGCCCCTTATATCCACAATTTCATTGTTGTTAATTATAATCAAGGTATTACAAGGAATAAAAGGTTTAGATAGTACCTTTTGATCGAATGCAAAATGCATGTTAATTGTTACTCCAAGGCATAGGTATAACATAACAGGTATAACAGAGCTTTATTTGTTGTTCGGTACCGAAGTACCGAACGAAACTACATAGCAGTCATAGAAAAAAAAAAAGAACACAACACACATAGCCCCAACACAAACGTCCATCACAGTGACTCCAAACACCCCCTCACTGTGATGGAGGCAACAAAACTTCCCCTCTCTTCCCCACGCCCACGGACAGACAGCTTGTCCCCGACCGACCCGCACAGTCCCCGCACCGGGCGCTGAAACGTCTCGCGGCCGAACCGGGCGATGAAAGGCCCGCGACCAAGCCTTGCGCAGCTAAGTCCCGCAGCCGAGCCGCACCAGCGGTGAAAAGTCCCGCAGCCGAGTTGCACCGGGCGGTGTTAAGCCCCGCAGCCGAGCTGCACCGGGCGGTGTTAAGCCCCGCAGCCGAGCTGCACCGGGCGGTGTTAAGTCCCGCAGCCGAGTTGCACCGGGCGGTGTTAAATCCCGCAGCCGAGTTGCACCGGGCGGTGTTAAGCCCCGCAGCCGAGCCGCACCGGGCGGTGTTAAGCCCCGCAGCCGAGCTGCACCGGGCGATGTAAAGTCCCGCAGCCGAGTTGCACCGGGTGGTGTTAAGCCCCGCAGCCGAGCTGCACCGGGCGGTGTTAAGCCCCGCAGCCGAGCTGCACCGGGCGATGTAAGTCCAGCGGCCAAGCCGCACCGGGATGTAAAGTCCAGCGGCCGAGCCGCACCGGGGGATGTTAGGCCCCGCAGCCGAGCCGCACCCCGCGCCGTGAGGAAGAGAAAAGTTCCCCACACCCACCCACCCACACCCACCCCCCACACACCACCACCCCCTCCCACACATACACAACCAAAAAAAAATATATAAAAATCATCCCAACACCGACACTCAACAAAAAAAAGACGGACAGACTGCTAGTCAGCCGCTGCCGTTAGGCGCCGCCACAACCGTAATGCAATGTGGCAACAAAAGCTGAATTTGTCAGGAAATAATTACCCTTTGCAAGCCAACAGTAAGGAATTCTACTTTCATGCACGTGAGTTTATTCGCAAAACGTGATGGGTCTTCAGAAGCTTAATGCCACGTCCATAACTTCATGGCTTGTCCTTATGGACTCTGCTTCTGATCAAGAAATCCACTCAGATTTCACTAATCTCAATACTAAGAGGCATTTTGGAATTTTAACTGGAGCACGTGGATTTCCTCAACTGGAACTCTGTGACAGCAAGATGAAAGCATTGGACAGGAGCAGAAGAGCTGACAAACACATTTGCCAGCAGAGTATCCTCACAGGTCTATGTGAAAGTTGTTTCCTTGGAAGAAATTTGTGAACTATTTCCCTGGGAAGCTTTGAGAGAGATTTTGTAAAATCAGTGCTGACTTTGTTCATGTTGCTTTTCAGTTTCACTGCTGTGCATTGTTCTACCTTGCCCATTACACTTTGCGTTTCCCCACAGAAATGTCAAATGTAGCTCAGTCAGCTAGACCTTAACAGCCAGAGCAGGATTGTAACACACAATGAGAGAAGTATTGGCAGGGACAGGCTCCTTGATGCCTTCTTCTTCTGGCTTTGACTAAGGGAGGAGATCATGATGGGGTTCCAACTAGCAGAGACTGTGTTTTGTTGGACTTTTCTGAGGAGGTTCAAAGGAACACAACAGGTGATGGGAGATTGGCACAAAGTGCTGGAATAACTCAGCGGATCTAGCAGCATCCCTGGAGAACGTGTACAGGTAAGGTTTCACGTTTCAGATGATGGGAGGTCTTGACAATGTCCTAATACAACAGGTTATGGAGCATGCAAAGCCTATAAAACTGAGCACCACTCTCAATGCTTATGCTTCAGGATCTTTCCAAAGTTATGCCGAAGACATAGGACAATGAAGTTGTTCACTCACAAAAGCATCAGGAATGATGGTTCATCAACTTTTCAAACAAGGCCAGTCAGAACAAATGTACTCTTGGGCCTGTGGCTACAGATTGCTTCCATTTTAGCCTTCGTAATGAGGTGCACTCTTGACTCTTACATCACCCCAAGATCACCCAGCGTTCAATTATCATAAATGTGATGTAATTGTATATAATCATGTAAATGTCTTGCTGTAAGAAGACGCAGAGTCCTCATCACTTTTATTTAATAACATAGCTGTCATGTTAAGCGAGCTACTTGCTCTTCGAAAAGCAACACCATGCAGATGTGAGAATTTGGCAATAAAAAACGGACAAATCTGGGGATACTCAGCAGGTTAGGTAGCCTGTGTGGAGAGGGAAAGAAAGTTGACGTTTCATCCTTGCATAGTTTCATTTAGTTTAGAGATATGGCGTGGAAACAGGCCATTCGGCTCACTGAGTCCATGCCGACCAACCTGTTCACTAGTTCTATCCTACACCCAGGGACAATCTCACTGATCTGCATGCAAAAATAGAATCGCACTGCACCTTGGTATGCATGGCAATAAAGGAACCATTGAACCATCAGAACCCAATTAACCTGCAAATCTGCACGTCTTTGGAATGTGGGAAGAAACCGGAGCACCCGGAGAAAACCCACATGGTCACACGGAGAATATGCAAACTACATACAGACAGCACCCACAGTCAGGATTGAACCTGGGTCTCTGGTGATGTAAGGCAGCGACCCTAGCACTGTGCCACTGTGCATCCTTGCTATTATTGTTAGTGATAGGGACAGGGAGGAAATAAATAATTGTGTTTGCCCGTGTGACGGAAGAGCTCAATAGTAGACACACAACTAATTTTAAAACAAAATAAGTCAAGGAAAACAGTGAAAGGCGCTGTGCAAGAAATTGCAGCTGTATGCAAGGGAATAGCACAGTGGCATCTCGGTAGAGCTACTGCCTTACATCGCTAGAGACCTGGGCGCTTGTCTGTACGGAGATTGTACGTTCTCCTCATGTCCTGTGTGGGTTTTTTCCGAGATTTTCGGTTTCCTCCCACACTCCAAAGACGTACAGGTTAGTAGGTTAATTGGCTTGGTTATAAATGTAAAACTGTCCCTAGTGTGTGTTGGGTAGTGTTAATGTGTGGGGATCACTGGTCAGTGCGGACTTAGTGGGACGAAGGCCTGTTCTGCGCTATATCTCTAAACTAAACTAAACTGAACTAAATTAAAACTAGGTTGTGCGTACTGTGAGTACTGTGTTAATGTATGGACAATAAAGAGACTAGGCCTCCTGCAAAGAGGCTTCATTGGCAGCTGAGGATTTGCAACTAGGTTTGTGTATCATTAGCTTCCTATATAGAGAGTTCAGTGATTTATTTGTGCCCAAAAATCTCATTGAACTGGAAGGTAGCTCTGAAAATGCATGGTTATTGAATGCTGCATTGGCGATGTGGAAAAACAGATTGCATATCTCAGTGGTGGAGCATTAAGAATGATGGGCCTCAGTTATATGTTAAGGGGGCAAATATTTAAAACTGAGATGGGTAGAAATTTCATCTCTCAGAGGAAAATTCCTTCTCTCAGGAATTCCTTCTCTCCAGTGGACGATGACAGCTGGATCATGAGATGGATTTGAGGTTCGATGGTTCAATGGTTCCTTTATTGCCATGCATACCAAGGTGCAGTGCGATTCTTTTTTTGCATGTAGATCAGTGAGATTGTCGCCATACGTAAGTACAATCCCCGCGTTGAATATTTGAAAGATTGTGGAATTGAAGGCTTTGGGGAACTAGCACAGAAGATGTTGGAGGCCAGCGTGGATGAGACGTGGTCATATCGAATGGCAGAACAGGCCTGTTCCCCTTGGTAGTCTACCCGTATTCCATTTTATCTGATATACTTGTGCTACTGAGACAACGTTATTCAAGAGAGTTGGCTCCAAAGTGTATCACACCATCTCTAACTTCGAAGCTCTGCAGTATTCCAATTTAGAAGGATGAGAGGGGATCTTATTGAAACGTATAAGATTATTAAGGGGTTGGACATGTTAGAGGCAGGAAACATGTTCCCAATGTTGGGGGAGTCCAGAACCAGGGGCCACAGTTTAAGAATAAGGGGTAGGCCATTTAGAACAGAGATGAGGAAAAACTTTTTTAGTCAGAGAGTTGTGGATCTGTGGAATTCTCTGCCTCCGAGGGCAGTCGAGGCCAATTCTCTGAATACATTCATGAGAGAACTAGATGGAGCTCTTAAGGATAGCGGAGTCAGGGGGTATGGGGAGAAAGCAGGAACGGGGTACTGATTGAGAATGATCAGCCATGATCACATTGAATGGCGGTGCTGGCTCGAAGGGCCGAATGGCCTACTCCTACACCTATTGCCTATTGTCTATTGTCTAAAGCTGCAGCTATCTAATTTGCAAAGTTAGTTCAATGACGGGAGGAATTCGAGAACCAACATTCAGAGTCAGCACACACAATCAAAAGCCATTGCACTCAAAAAATCAAAGTTTCCCAGATCATCCATTTAGAAATAAGTTTGTGCGTTGTTCATAAGTTATAGTTCATAAGTGATAGGAGCAGAATTAGGCCATTTGGCCCATCAAGTCTATTCTGCCATTCAATCATGGTTGACCCATCTTTCCCTCTCAACCCCACTCTCCTGCCATTTCCCCATAACCCCTGACACCTGTACTAATCAAGAATCAATCAATCTCTACCATAAAAATATCCACTGACTTGGCCTCCACAGCTGTCACAAGGTCATAAGGACATAAGTGATAGGAGCAGAATTAGGCCACTCGGCCCATCAATACTTGCTATTCAATCATAGCTGATCTATCTCTCCCTCCTAATATCCATGCAATGAATTTCATGGGTTTATCACTTTGTGATTAAAGATAGATGACTATGTGATGAAAGGATGCAAACTAACTGAATGCATTTTTATTGGATTTGACATCTGACGCTACAACTTCCAAAGAGATGGTGGCCAAGAACTATGTCCTGAGTCAACAACAAAATGTGATGCAAGTAATCAATGGCCATCTGCCACCCCCAAAGGTTTGGTCCAGAAACATGGACAACATCATGTGACCCGAAACGTCACCCATTCCTTCTCTCCTGAGATGCTGCCTGACCTGCTGAGTTACTCCAGCATTTTGTGAATAAATACCTTCGGCAAGTAACACAAGTCACTCCTATAGATATACTTAGTCATCCTTCATTTAGCTGTTCTGTTTGGAGTATCTAACCTCTAATGGCATTGGAAAAGTGAACGCACAGCCAGACCTTGCAAAACAAAATGCAAGACAATGTTTTAAGTACAGTGTCAGGACGGGAGGAATAAACTTCTCAAAAGTAAGCACCAGAAGTGAATCCACAAAATATTAAAAGCACCGCAGGTGATATTGAATTCATTTTGTATAGTACATATGTTACAAGCAGCTGTAGTATGAGAAGACAGGGTTTTCAGGTCACAGTCATTATTAACAGAAGCCCAGTAGAGGTGCAGATTAATCGGATAAAGGAATGCTCCATTAATGGGAAGGCCACATATGACATGTAAGTCGATCAACTACCTTTAACAAGGAACAAGGTAAGTCTTAAGACTTAGGACAGGTTTTGAAAACCTTGGCATGGATTCAGTGCATGTATGTTATGGAGGCCAGATTGTTGGGTGGCCAATGGTTGAAATGGACTACACTGGGCACTCAGCAGTAAAAGGCAATGATTGATCAATAAGACTGGACATTGATTGATTCTTCATCTAGATTACTGTATATGAAAGTTTGATTCTTACACAGGAATTCACGGGCAGGATCTTCTGGTAATGGCGAATAAGATTGCTTAAGTCATAAAATCATACAGCACTGAAACAGGCCCTTCATCCCAACTTGTCCATGCTGACCAAGATCCCCATATATGCTTGTCCCATTTAACCCATATTTTTGTGCAATAACAACATGTAAAAGATAGACACAAAAAGCTGGAGTAATTAAGCGGGTCAGAAAAGGTCTGAAGGGTCTCGACCGAAACGTCACCTATTCCTTTTCTCCAGAGATGCTGTCTGACCTGCTGAATTACTCCCGCTTTTTGTGCCTATCTTCGGTTTACACCAGCATCTGCATTTTCTTTCTAAACATTTAGAAGATGTTTGGACACATAAATGAATAGGAAAGGTTGAGGGATATGGGCCTAATTCGCGTAAATGGGACTAGCATTGATGGGACATTTGAGTTGGCATGGACTAGTTAGGCCGCAGGGCATGTCCCTGTGCTCTACGACTGTATGACTATATGAACTGATGTGCAGGAGGCAGGACAAGTCTGCTGGTGCAGCCTCCGAATGAGTGAATTGCTTCTCTGTGTTCTATTGCCATTCTCCTGCTGCACATACGCTGATTAACGTGTGAGCAAGGTGTTGGATGAATGGCATTAATTAGCGCTGAGAAGGTAGTACTGTGCAAATGATCCTTTATTACTCACTGCTGACTTGAGGGAGTGCTGTATGTGGATTTGGACATGATAGATTACTGCCTGCAAGTGACCTGAAGGTACCCATCTTCCTTTCTCAGACACTTAGTTTTCTCTAGGGCCTTCTCGTCTGACGTCAATAAGCTGATGGCTGGATGGTCGTTACTACCTCTTTGTCTCTCTCTGATCTTCTGTCATCCAAAAGCCTGGGCTAACAATTCAGCACCTTGAATCCAAATCCCAGGGCAGTGTTGGAGAGGCAGACAGAGAGGAATATACTTATAAGGTGCGAGGAGTGATGTGTTGTAATTAAGGAGCTTTATTGAGAAGGTTGCAATCAAAGATACATCAGTGTACTGGTGAATAACTTCCCGTCTTCTCTTTTTCTAACCTGAGGAAGCCATTAAACCATTAGTGGCGAATGTGTACAGGAAAGAGTGACCGCATTCATCTACTGACTTCTATGGCAACCTCTTTGACTTACTGAACAGCGTTTCCTTGTTAGCCCTTATAGTGCTCACAACAAGCCGATGTGGCTTTACCCATCGCAGCCTGCCTTGTCAATGGATTCTGTGATACCAATTGACTCAAGATTCATCATGGTGTTAATGAGCTTAGATGACCAGGGTGCCAGGGGTTATGGGGAGAAGGCAGGAGAATGGTGTGAGAAGGGAAAGATAGATCACCCATGATTGAATGGCGGAGTAGACTTGACGGGCTGAATGGCCAAAATCTGCTCCTATCACTTGTGAACATAAATTTAGAACATTTGGTACCTGCTTAGCTTAATTCAGGAAAGTTAAAAATAATAATACACTAATGAGTTGAGATTCCTTTGATTGATAATGGGTGCAATATAGAACATTTCAGTTCTGCCATTCCCTAGCTTACCCTCTCCCCTTGCCATTCTGTTGAGCAGTTAGAATCCTGGCCATTGCTTTCCCCTTGGTCGTAACAAGAGCATGTGAAGTAAAAGGTAAAACAAAAGTCAGACAGCAGTTCTTTTAATAATTACAATCGAGCCCAAACACTCTTTAAGCAAACAGATAAATATATTTTGCCTCCGGCAGGGAAATCAGAAAAGGATAATAAGATTTAGAGAGCCTTCGGATGATCGCTCAGAATTGGATTGCTCAGTACTGATGCTTCGTAATGCTGTGATGATTTTTCTTGACCTTCACCTCGGCAGAAAGATTGAATCTATGGCCCGTAACCCCTTCTTTTACCAGAGGGGAGAGGGAGAGAGAGAGGGAGAGAGAGAGGGAGAGAGAGAGGGAGAGAGAGAGGGAGAGAGAGAGGGAGAGAGAGAGGGAGAGAGAGAGGGAGAGAGAGAGAGGGAGAGAGAGGGGGAGAGAGAGGGAGAGAGAGAGGGAGAGAGAGAGGGAGAGAGAGGGGGAGAGAGAGGGGGAGAGAGAGGGGGAGAGAGAGGGGGAGAGAGAGGGGGAGAGAGAGGGGGAGAGAGAGGGGGAGAGAGAGGGGGAGAGAGAGGGGGAGAGAGAGGGGGAGAGAGAGGGGGAGAGAGAGAGAGAGGGAGAGAGAGGGGGAGAGAGAGGGGGAGAGAGAGGGGGAGAGAGAGGGGGAGAGAGAGGGGGAGAGAGAGAGGGGGAGAGAGAGGGGGAGAGGGAGGGGGAGGGAGAGAGAGAGAGAGAGAGAGAGAGAGAGAGAGAGCTCTGTTGCAGATCAACTAAGTATTTTCATAAAGCAACAAAAGCAGAATAAAACCTTGGACATACTCAGAGCTCAGTTCGTCTATTTACAGTATTAGCAGTAGAGCCGCTTACAGAATATAAAATATTTCAGCAAAACCCAATCCAATTGGAACTGGGTTTTCTTTCTTGTTCGTGTTCAGGGAAGCAATGACCGATAATAATATTCCAAATGCTATCTGACATGGTTAACTAACTCAGCTTAGACCTGCAATTGAAGTGAATGCTTCTTTCTTCTCAATGGAAATTTGGCAGTGTTGCTTGTGCAAAGGATATCACAATCCGGCAGCTTTAATCTAAACCTGAATTGCAAGGAGATTACACTTTTCAGATAAAGGCAAAAGACAGTGAAGGTGACCCATTGATGGAGGAAGAAGATAGAAACAAAATACTGGAGTAATTCAGCAGTTCAGGCAGCATCTCTGGAGAAAAGGAATAGGTGACGTTTCGGGTCAGAACACTTCAATGAGCTGGATTGTTGATAGCACAATTACCAAGACCTCTGTCCGGGGAAATAAATGGGCTTTTTTTGCGCGTTGCATGATGATATTTAATTTGAAGGTTGAGCACGCAGTGCATGTGTTGCATGGGTTGCCATTTGAGTTTCGGGTCCTCTGTGCATCACCTCACGTGTGCGTGGAAACTGCTGGATGTGCGTGCTGGTGACAAGCATACAACACGTGTTTCAACAGCAGCTTCCAGATTCAGCTGCACCTGCCAGGCTGAGGTGTAACTGGTGCAGAAGCAAGACTTCACGAAACCTAAAACCTAGTCCTTAAAGGGGAACTGCTTGACCTGGTCCATCACCAAGGGGTATGATGTTAACCTTCCCTTTCACACTTACCATCACCCTCCTCACACAACTGACAAATCTCAGCACGGAGGTGCAGCGGTAGAGTTGCTGCCTTAAAGCACCAGGGACCCGGATTTGATCCTGACTACTGGTGCTTGCCTGTACGGAGTTAATACGTTCTCCCCTTGACCTGCGTGGGTTTTCTCCGGGATCTCCGGTTTCCTCCCCCACTCCAAAGACATCCAGGTTTGCAGGTTAATTGGCTTGGTATAATTGTAAATTGTCCCTAGCGTGTGTAGGATTGTGTTAGTGTGCAGGGATCGCAGGTCGGTGGGGACTCGGTGGGCCGAAGGGCCTGTTTCTGCCTCTGTATCTCTCAACAAAACTAAAGTAAAATGTAAAGTGAGGGAGGGCAGGTGTTAAAAACAGGAGGTTTAAGCAAAGGCTGCAATCATGTTTAATGACATCTCACTGAAATTATGTTTTCAGGAGGAGGGTATGCTTTTCTCTGCATACGAGAGAAATAAATCTACTGCTGCCTGCAAGGGGATGTAACCAGTGGTGCCTGGAGAGATGAACAACAGAAGCACTGCGCCAATTTGGCAAGCAGGAAATGCTTATGTGGCTAAACCATGTCAAGAAAAATGAAGATAGACACAAAAAGCTGGAGTAACTCAGCGGGACAGGCAGCATCTCTGGAGAGAAGGAATGGGTGACGTTTCGGGTCGAGACCCTTCTTCAAGAAAAATGAGTCCATTTACAGCTGCGTCCTGTGTATTTGGTTCTCCTGTCATTCCAAATTACAACCCTCACACCCGACTCTCACTGAAGAAAGGTTTTGACCCAAAATGTCACCTATTCCTTTTCTCCAGAGATGCTGCCTGACCCGTTGAGTTACTGCAGCATTTTGTGTCTATCTTTGGTGTAAACCAGCATCTGTAGTTCCTTCCTGCACATTTGACCATTTGGTTTGTTGCCCTTCCACTGACGGTCTCACTTGCACGTGACCAGCAAGAGACTGCAAGGGGCAGCACAGTGGTGCAGCAGCAGAGATGCTGCCTTTTGGCAACAGAGACCCAGGTTCAATCCTGACCACAGGTATGGAGTTTATACGTTCTCCCTGTGACCGCGGGGGTTTTCCCCGGGTGCTCCGGTTTCCCCACATACTCCAATAACATCCAAGTTTGTAGGTTAATTGGCTTCTGTAAATTGTAAGTTGCCCCTAGTGTGCAGGATAGTGCTAGTGCATGGGGTGATTGTTAATCATCACAGACTCGGTGGACCAAAGGGCCTATTTGCACACTGTAACTCTAAAGTCTAAAATAAAAACTGGCCAATGCACCATTTCTGGAGTTAAAGATGTTCTACTTGAAACTCATTTTTGACACTTGCACAGGAAGTCCAATTGGGCCATGTTGCCACTCAGCTTCATGAAGTGAATGCCTTTTGGGTGCGTGGCTGGGGAAAGAGTAAAATCAGAAGTGGATACCTGGGAGTGGGTGGTGCCATGGGCAGGTTCATTTGGACTGGATCTCATTGGGATGTTTGTGAGATCAGAGGGGTATTGCAGAATGAGAGGGGAGCAGCACTGGAAAAGGTCTGAGAGTGGAGAACTGCTGGGAACAGTGGAGAAGGGGGGTGGGGGCAGGAATAAAGGAATGCCAAGGATAATGGTATGTAATTTATTTACCGATCAGCATCCTAAGACAGTGCTGTGCAGGTCACACATATTGTCCTGAAGTGCACAAGAATGAGGAACACTTAATTCTGTAGGAACACCTGCAGAACAAGAGTTTAGATGGATAAAGGGGGACCTCATTGAAACTTACCGAATGGTGAAAGGCCTAGATAGATTGGATGTGGAGAGGATGTTTCCACTAGTTGGAGAGTCTAGAACCAGAGGCCATAGAATTTGGCAAAAGGAGATAAGAAGGAATTTATTTAGTCAGAGGGTGGTGAATCTGTGGAATTCATTACCACAGAAGGCTGTGGAGGCCAAGTCAATGGATATTTTTAAGGCAGAGATTGGCAGAATCTTGATTAGTAAGGGTGTTAGGGGTTATGGGGTGAAGGCAGGAGAATGGGGTTGAGAGGGAATGATAGATCAGTAATGATTGAATGGCAGAGTAGACTTGATGGGCCAAATGGCTTAATTCTGCTCCTAGACAGTTCATGGATGACGTTTCGGGTCGAGACCCTTCTTCAGTCTGAGGAAGGGTCTTGACCCGAAACGTCACCTATTCCTTCTCTCCAGAGATGCTGCCTGTCCCGCTGAGTTACTCCAGCATTTTGTGTCTATCTGCTTTTTTCTATGCTAACTATCAAAATGCTTTGCAACGATAAATGCAAGTTTTGCACAGCAGAGAATTGCGAAGGCACGGTTTCAAATGAGTTGGATCGAAATGATAGACCTCTGTGAATTCTTTAATTATAAACCTAAATGCTAAAGAAATCAATTGATAAGCAAACAGACAATGGAAGACATAACAATAGCTGTCAGGGAAAATTCTCTGGCATTTTTTGATTGATTCAACAGCTCCTGGGTTAGGAACAATACAATTCACTGGATATTTTGTAATTCCCCTGGTATTGACTTCTGAGTGTAGCTTGAAAAGATTTCAATTTGCCACACCATATCAATATTTTCAACATAACTGCTGAATTGAAACAGACCTGCTGAAAGACTGTGACAACACATGCAGTAAGCCAGCACAATACTGCCTATTGAAATAAAATAGTTGGAGAGGATGGTTCAAAGCCGGTAAGCCAACTTTTGGTTCCTTTGCAATCCAAAAATGGTGCTTAAAATGCTATTTAAATTGTGCAGCTTGGCATACACTTAAAGATTTTGCTAACATTAATGTAATGTAAAACCTTCCATGAGCTATAAGGCAACACAATAGAATAGAACTGGTCCATCTTTCTTTCCATTACAATATTTCCTCAGTATTTAAGAATGCTAGATTTCTTCATTCTGTTCAAAAAGTGCCAGAGGCAAAAATATTTTTATTATATGCTCGGTCCTTTATTTGTAAATAATTTGAATTAAGAATCACTGAACATGTTTAAAAACATGTACTATACCATTTATTCATTGGTGTACACATTCCATCACTCAGTACTTTATATGTTTTATTATATATAAAAAAACACTTCCAATCTGCTTGCCTGGTATACAGCCATATAAATGGAATGTGGCAATACTATAGATGAATACAATCAAGCCATACACAAGTGGAATAGGTAGAGCAATGAGAAAAATACCAGAGTACAGTATATAGTTTTCAGTATTACAGTGTTACAGTTACAGAGAAAAAGTCCCATGTCTGCAATGAGATAGGTTGGAAGATTGTGACTATACCGTAGCTTATGAGAGAACCATTCAGAGGGGAAGAAGATGTTCCTGAGTCAGGTCGTAAATGCTTTTAAAATTTTGGATCTTCTGCCCGACGAGGGCAAGGAGAAGAGGGAATGACCGGGGTGAAAAGGTCCTTGACTATGTTGGCTAGCCTCTCAAGGTAGCGTGAAATGTTGATGGAGTCAATGGTGGGTAGACTGGTTTGTTCATAAGTTCATGTGAAAGGAGCAGAATTAGGCCATTCGGCCCAAAAAAGTCTGCTCTGCCATTCAATCATAGCTCATCTATCTCTCCCTCCTAACTCCATTCACCTGCCTTCTCCCCATAACCCATGGCACCCGTACTAAGCTATTTATCTCTGCCTTAAAAATACCCAATGTCTTGGCCTCCACAGCCTTCGCGGGAATGAATTCCACAAATTCACCACACTCTGACTCAAGAAATTCCTCCTCATCTTTTTCCTGAAGGAAAGTCCTTTAATTCTGAGGCTCTGACCTCTAGACCTCTAGCACAATTTCCACTGGTGGAAACATCCTCTCCACATCCACTCTATCCAAGCCTTTCACTATTCAGTAAGTTTCAATGACATTCTTGCTATTGAGGGCGTGCAGCGTAGGTTTACTAGGTTAATTCCCGGAATGGCGGGACTGTGATATGTTGAAAGACTGGAGCAACTAAGCTTGTATATACTGGAATTTAGAAGGATGAGAGGGGATCTTATCGAAACGTATAAGATTATTAAGGGATTGGACAAGTTGGAGGCAGGAAACATGTTCCCAATGTTGGGGGAATCCAGAACAAGGGGCCACAGTTTAAGAATAAGGGGTAGGCCATTTAGAACTGAGATGAGGAAAAACTTTTTCAGTCAGAGAGTTGTGAATCTGTGGAATTCTCTGCCTCAGAAGGCAGTGGAGGCCAATTCTTTGAATGCATTCAAGAGAGAGCTCGATAGAGCTCTTAAGGATAGCGGAGTCACAGGGTATGGGGAGAAAGCAGGAACGGGGTACTGATTGAGAATGATCAGCCATGATCACATTGAATGGCGGTGCCGGCTCGAAGGGCCGAATGGCCTCCTCCTGCACCTATTGTCTATTGTCTATTGTCCCCCTCATCCTTCTAAACTCCAGTGAGTAGATGCCCAGTGCCATCGGTCGCTCATCATATGTTAAGCCACTCATTCCTCAGATCATTCCTGTAAACCTCTGGACCCTCTCCAGCGCCAGTACATCCTTCCTCAGATACGGGGCCCAAAATTGCTCACAATACTCCAAATACGGCCTGATCAGCACTTTATTGGGCCTCAGCATTACATCCCTGCTTTGTATTCTAGTCTTCTTGTGTCATAAACTGTGCTAAATCCACAACTCTGCAATTTCTTGCGGTCTTGGGTAGAGCTGTTCCCAAACCAAGCTGTAATAATATGCTTCTTACAGTACATCAATAGATATTG
This sequence comes from Rhinoraja longicauda, assembly GCF_053455715.1. NCBI lineage: Eukaryota > Metazoa > Chordata > Chondrichthyes > Rajiformes > Arhynchobatidae > Rhinoraja > Rhinoraja longicauda. Next base: position 31,021,809 of record NC_135969.1, on the reverse strand, counting down.
GTAGGTATGTAGAGAGGAAATTGGAGTTGATGTGAAGATCATATCTCCCATGACCTTCTTAAATGACAGAACAGGTGTGTGAGGATGGATAGCCTACACCTCCTCCTATTAGATTCTTAAGAACACAACAAAGTAGTAGATGAATCCAAACCATGACAGAATAAGTGATCAAACATATGGAAGGTAGATTTAGGAATGTGTTAGCAGTCTCTAAGTTACACCAAAAGGGTTTAAAGCTTGGGATAGATTTCTAGGTAGCATAGAAAAGTCAAGAACTCCAGTTATCAGACAATCATATGATGTGATGAGATATGAGTGGAAACTGTAGATACATTCTTCAATGGGTGAAATAAAACAGCTCAATGATCTTCCTCCAAAATATTAATCAAAATATCTGATCACTCTGCCAAACCTGTGGTTTTGTATTAGCCTTTGATCCAAATCATTTTTACATGTATAATAAGTCAGGGATTTTACAATAACATATGTTACATATAGGCAGAGACATAGATAGGCAGACAGTCAGAATCTTTTTCCTGATAAGGAAACATCAAATACTGGAGGGCATAGCTTTAAGGTAAGAGGGGCACAGTTTAAAGGAGATGTGGAAGACAAGTTTTTGTACACAGAGGGTGGTGAGTGCCTGGAATGCACTGCCAGGGGTGATGGTTGAATGAATGAATAAATGCTTTATTGTCACATGTGACAAGTCACAGTGAAATTATTTCCTTGTATACCCAAGGTATGCAAATTGTCGCCCTTAAAGGGCACTTGCAAAGATACGTTAGTGGCATTTAGAATACTTTTAGATAGTAGGCATATTGATATACAGGGAATGGAGTGATATTGGTTATGTGCACATGGATAAGTGATAGTCTTGGCATTATGTTCTGTACAGACATTGTGGGCCCAAGGGCCTGTTCTTATGCTGTACTGTTTCTATGTTCTATACATTTGATCGTGCTCCACCATTTCCAATGAGTTCTAATTTCTGACACCAGAAACATGGAGTCAGAGTCTTTCAGCATGGAAAAAGGCCCTTCGGCCCAACTTGCCCATGCCGACCAACTCGTCCCATTTGCCCGTGTTTGGCCCATATCCCTCTAAACCTTTCCTATCCATGCGGCATGGTGACACAGCGGTAGAGTTGCTGCCCTACAGCAAATGCAGTGCCGGAGACCCGGGTTCGATCCTGACTACGGGCGCCGTCTGTATGGAGTTTGTACGTTCTCCCTGTGACCTGCGTGGGTTTTCTCCGAGATCTTCGGTTCCTCCCACACTCCAAAGACGTACAGGTTTGTAGATTAATTGGCTTGATAAATGAAAAAAATTGTCCCTAGTGGGTGTAGGATAGTGTTAATGTGCGGGGATTGCTGGTCAGCGCGAACCCGGTGGGCCGAAGGGCCTGTTTCCGCACTGTATCTCTAAACTAAACTAAACTAATGCACTGGTCCAAATCTTTTTAAAATGTTGTGGTAGTAGCTGCCTCAACTATCTCCTCCGGCAGCTCGTTCCATATACCCACCACCCACTGTATGAAAAAGTTGCCCCTCAGGTTCCCATTTAATCTACCCCGTCTCACCTTCAAACGTGAAAGAATTACTTTGTTGCCTGCTCCATCATGACAAATGTTTCCAGAGGACAATGAAAATGCTTCAGAGGTGGCCTCAGAACCTCGTTAATCTATTCGATGCCACCCCTGAGTATATTCCAGTCGTGGGCAATAGTGAAAAAAAAACTGGCAGTGAACAGGTTAAAACAAAAAAGTAACATCAACACCAATTCATGGTAGTTCCTGGCCCAATACTGTTCAAGGTGCTGGGCAAGCCCTTAGTGAAGAATGGGATACTGTGTGTATTTGAACCTCTCAGTTGCAGAGTGGTTTATTTTGCTGTGGAACTTTTTAATTCTCTGGAAAAGTGTCTTTACAAAATTAGTTGTTGACTTTTTATCTCTTCTGCTGAAGCCTTTTGCAGAATCTTGCCCACGAAAGACATAGAATTAAAACCAGTGATATTCTATTTAAACTGACAGTACTTAATACCTCATAAAAAATATATAAGCTTTCATTATAAAAGCTTACAATTTTCATTTGCATTCGTCAAAAAGACTATTCTGTGCTGCAAGAGCCAAGACAGAACTCCCTTCTAACAGAAGGCATAATATCTGCATCAATTTCTTCAAGGCTGTAAAATTAAACAAATCTAATTTAGTTTAAATGTGAGTCACATTGGCGTGCAGTTGAAGATTTGTAAAGGTTATATGCTTCCTTCCTCTAATATGACATAAAACATCTAAGGTGCTGCAGGCAAGGGATTGCTCCCTTTTTGATCATTCTGTGCAGTTTCACTTATTGTGATTTAACTCAGGAAGACCAATTACCTTATGCAGAGTTTTAAAATGCACCTTCATTATTATTCTTAGTGAATTATACATTGATTTATTGCAAGTTAAAGAACCTTTAGCTGTTCCTCCACAGGTTGGATGATGGAACCACGGCAGAGTTTCTGCCTTACAGCGCCAGACACTTGGGTTCGATCCTGACCGTGGGTGCTTGCTGTCTGTACGGAGTTTGCGCGTTCGCCCCGTGACCATGTGGGTTTTCTTCGGGTGCTCCGGTTTTCTCCCACATTCCAAAGACGTGCATGTTTATAGGTTACTTGACTTTGGTCAAAATTATAAATTGTCCCTATTCATAGAATCATAATGTGTGGAAACAGGCCCTTCGGGCAACTTGCCGACATCGACAAACATGTCCCATCTAGACTAGTCTCACCTGCCTGCATTTGGCCCATATCCCTCTAAAGCTGTCCTATCCCTGTACCGTCCAAATGGTTCTTAAATGTTGTGTTTAGGATAGTGCTAGTGTACGGGGTGATTGCTAGCCTCTGTGGGCTGCGTGGACTCTGTGTGCCACAGGGCCTATTTCCATGCTGTATCTCTGAAGTCTAAAGTCTAAAGCTTAATCTGAGGGAATAATTCCAGAAGCTCCAGCTACCAAGCTGCAGCAATTCTACATCAAGTCTAAAATGGAGGAATTGAGATACAAAGATTACTTTGTAAAGTCTCGCTGTTTTTAACCAATAGCTGTATAAATCGCATCATATAAAGTGGAATTTACACAAGGACTCTCTACAAGTTTTGCAACTCAGGGTTTAAGAAAAATACAAAATAATTTTTAATTTGTTACCTCTTACTGAACTGTGGTGAGGCAGTTCTGTAGAACAAGGAAGCTGGGACTCATGAGAAGGTTGGTCAAGCTGATCGTGGATTAATGGAAGATGTGAATCCACATAAAAACTAGCTGCATCAGGCATTCAGCCTGAGCACTCCTATAGTCATATAGAACGCTAAAAGTCCCCTTTCGGCCCAACTCTTCCATGCCGACCAAGATGCCTCATATAAGCTAGTCCTGTTTTCCCTTGTTTGCCCATATCCCTCTTTACACAAATCTCTTCCGAACCCCTCAGTATACATTGTTGGCTGTTAAACTAAATGACCAGAAAATATATGGAAATGAAAGGGAATAACAAAGAAAATGAACATCAAAATATCTCTGGATGCAGACTGAGTTTAAGTGGATATATTTCCTGAAGAAGGGGCTCGACCGAAAAACGTCACCTATTCCTTTTCTCCGGAGATACTGCCCGATACGTTGAGCTTTTCCAGCATTTTGTGTCTCTCAAGAGGTGTGGAGACTTAGTCACTTGGTCCATTTAAAGCAGAGTTCAATAGAGTCCTGGATATTACGGGAATCAGGGAATATGGGGAAAGAGAGAAAATTGTTTAGCTTAGTTTAGAAATAAAGCGTGGAAACAGGCCCTTCGGCCCACCGAGTCCGGGCAGACCAGCAATCCCCGTAACACTATCCTCCACATACTAGGGACAATTTACTTATACCAAGTATCCAAACCCAAGCCAATTAATCCTCAAACCAGTACGTCTTTGGAGTGTGGAAGGAAACCGAGGATCTTGGAGAAAACCCATGCAGGTCCTGGGGAGAACGTACAAACTCCGTACGGACAGCACCCGTAGTCGGGATTGAAACCGGGTTTCTGGCGCTGCAAGCGTTGTAAGGCAGCAACTCTACCGCTGCTCCACCGTGCCGTTGAGTAGTGTTGAGGTAGAAGAGCTCCCATGATTTTGTTAAATGACGGAACAGGTTTGAAAGGACAGGTGGATTACGTTAGCTCCTAATTCTTGTGTTCACATAATGCAAAGTTTTTATCTGAAACCAACTGACTGAAGATGATTGTTAACTCCAGAAGACATTGCTTGCTCAGCAGGGATGCTAAATCAGCCGGTGATGCAGGGCTGACACTGAAGATTGTTTCAGCACGAGTTACACTTGGCCACCGTCAGTGATTCTGGCAGTGAAACTAAGCCTGGAATCATTGCAGATAATCCCAATGTCTTTCAGCTGACTGCTAAGTCATTTACTTTGGCAGGGTGTGTAAAGATGAGACCAATCTGAACCTTGCCTTGGGCAGCATGATGTATCATTAGTTACAAGGGATGAGTCATGCCATCTCGACAGCACACAGAAGCAGCCTATGTTTGCATGGTAAGATATTGGACAAGCAATCAAATTTTTGAATCATTCGTCAAAATATGTGTGTGTTGGCAGCTGGAGAATTTAAATTAGTAATGAAGCAAATGCGTAATTTAAACAAAAATATAATGGTGATATGAAACGATCTAATTTTCCATCTCATTCACTAGTTTTCTTCATATGGCCTTCCTCATATACTGGCCGATGTGGAAATTCAATCTCACTCATGTGCTTGACTTTCCATTGCCTTCTTATTTCAGGGGCAGGGTCAAGGAAAGAGCGTTCACGGCGCGGCCTGTTTCCATCAATCTTTCCACCACCAAGCACAAGAAGCACAATTGTACGCAAATGCTGAGAAGTGTGTTCAGCTCTGGCTGAACAATTTCTAATCTTGTGATGTGGACTCGATAAGAAGATGTCAGGGGCAAATAGTGGTGGACAGTAAACACTGTCATTTCCTGTGATGGTCACTTTCAGTGCATAAATGTAAAATCTTGCCCCAAAACAGCCCTGGTGTTTCCAATTATGCGCTCTCAAACCTTGCATTTGGTTAGACAGGTACATGGATAGGAAAGGGTTAGAAGGACATGAGCTGAATGTGGGAAAATGGGGCATCACGGTTTGCTTGGACGAATTGGGCCGAAGGACCTGTGTCCTTGCTGTATAAATGCATGATTCTATGATTCTAAGACCCGACACAGGGTCTGCAAAGCCAGTGCGGGTTTTTATCACTGCGAAGATAAAAGGCAAGGCATAAATTAATTGATTTAAGTTGCGTGTGTGTGAATGCTGTTTACACCAAATATGCAAAAGGGACTCATTTGCATATCTTAGACTTTAATAAATAAATCAGTTCTGGAGAGATTACATACAACAAAGAAGCTTTACTGTTATTGCCTGTGGTGAAAGAGTTCTGATCAAAGGCAGTTGGTTTTGGAGGTACACTTTCATTTTCTTTTTCTGTGGGGTTTGTTAGGATTCTTCTTTCAGTGAGTGTGACATGAAACGCTTGCATAGTCGTTTCATTGTCTTGGTGCGTGCATCTTTGATTCAGAGTTATTTACAAATATTTGAAAGGTGGTGAAGATGAAAGTCGGAAAATAGACAAGTTAAGTTTCATACTATTGGAACATTGACTTGCTTTCTCTTAATTTGAGAGTCATTTTGTAAAAACAATTCCCGGAAAATAGTGGAGGTGCAGGCTAAAAAAAATAAAGAAAAGATAGATAAAAAAAGTCATGAGTAGCGAATGCTTATCCCTTGTCTCAAGAAGGGTCCTCCCTCTCCCCTTTTCCAACTTTCTTCTCTTCCCCCTGCAGTCTAAAATAGGGTTTCAACCCCAAAACACCACCTATCCATGTTCTTCAGCCATGCTGCCTGACCCACTAAATTACATCCTCATGGGCTGAGATGAATGGGAGGTGGCTCAGAGGAAATTTACAGCCTGTTATAGGCTAGTGAGTTGAATGGTCTGGCTTGTGCTGTAAGTGTTAAGTAATTCTACCCAAGTAATCAATGTGGGGTGTCCACTCTCCTCCAGTACTTTGATAAAGGCTGAACTGTGTCTTTATGTCTGAAATTCCCTTCCGAAGGTCTACTTCTCTGGTCACCTGCGTGGCACTCTTTGAAACCTGCTACCTTTAAAAAAAAGGTTTTATTCATGAACTATTATAGTCCCTTCTGTATTCCAGCACCAATTTCTTTGCCAGCATTCCTGTTTTCATGACGTTAAAGATGGAAGTGGAAACGTATCTCATTGTTCTTGATGAACAAAACTGCAAAAATACTAAATTGGCCACAAATAGTTTTTTAGTTGATAAATGTTTTTTTTTTAATATGATCTTTCCTTTTTTTCTTGTCTATTCCCTTTGATAATTATTTCCTTGAGCAGAATTCTCTTTTAAAGCACACCTAGCCCATCCATCTTTGGAAACAGGACACGTATACACATTCTCAATGATGAATTGTGTGTGCATCATCCTTATTACAGTCAGTCTTGCAGCAATCCCTTTGAGACAATGTTGAGTTATGGTCAATGAATAACAGCCAAGGTCACATCTTAGTGCCCTGAATTTTCTCATTGTCAGTGTGTTATAGATCTCCTCCTTGATGTTTCCCTTCTCTCTTTATGTTTATCACACTTATCCATTTGGCCTTTAGCTTACTGTGCTACACCATTTTCTCACAAGTGAAAGTATTAACAAATTGGTCTGAATTAATTTGAAAGTCAACAGTGCCCTTTAAAATATATACATGTGCCCCAATATGTATAATTAATAAAGCTGCGGGCATTATTTCTTCCTGTTTTTTTTATAGAGATTATTTAAGAAAAAGGCAATGAGTTAAAGTTATATTTTAAAATGATCATTTCAGCATCACCTTTCTTGGTGAGTTCCCAAGTAATGAATGGATTCCGTTTTACCAATGGCCTTAAGTTGATTTTGTCCACAAATTAGAAAGAAAACAATGTGGTAACCACAGTATTGTAACAACTAGCATGAAAGGCACATCAAACTGATAAGAAAGAATTACTAAAATTAGAGAGAGAGAGAGAGGAAACTAGTTCTGCCATTCATAGGAACGAATATATATATATATATATACTGAACTTTTGAATTTAATAATATTATGGGAGCTTCATTTCTAGGAGTGCCTACAAATCGGGGGTTCATAACCCAGGGACGGCCTGTTCTGGTTTTATACCTTACGGTCCACAGGCTCTTGGCTAAATATTATCAAATAAATGGAGATGCTAGTTTGTTCAAAGTGCTGGAGGAACTCAATGGGTCAGACAGCATTTCTGGAGAAAAGAAACAGGTCATGTTTCAGGTTGGAACCCTTCTTCACACTGAAAGTGGATGGAGGGGGGGGGGGGGGGGGGGTCTGGAGGTAGGAAAAGGCCAAAACAAATCAGGGCCGGCAACAGGTGACCAAGGAAGGGTGGAGCTCATCCAGAAATGCTGCCTGACCTGCTGAGTTGCTCCAGAACTTTGTGTCTATAAATGGAGACTATTATTGATTTGATGGGAATTTTAAACTTTACACCTTCACATCACACTTCAAACCTCTTCTTCATTATTACACCTTTAGAAATTAACAATAATGTGGCTCTTCAGGTAACACCTGAGGAGATGCAGAATTGGAATTGTGCTAGATGTGTAAGAAGGAGCTGCAGATGCTGGTTTAAACCGAAGATAGACACAAAAAGCTGGAGTAACTCAGCGGGCCAGACAGCATCTCTGGAGAGAAGGAATGGGTGATGTTTCGGGTCGAGACCCTTTTTCAGACTGGTTAGGGATAAGGGAAACGAGAGATATAGATGGTGATGTGGAGATAAAGAACAATGAATGAAAGATATGCAAAAAAGTAATGATGATAAAGGAAACAGGCCATTGTGAGCTGTTTGTGGGGTGAAAATGAGAAGCTAGTGTGAATTGGGTGGCGGAGGGATAGAGAGAGAGGGATTGCAGGGACTAGCTGAAGTGAGAGCAATCAATATTCATACCACTGGGCTGTAAGCTGCCCAAGCGAAATATGAAATGCTGTTCCTCCAATTTGTGTTTACAATGGAGGAGGCCGAGGACAGAAAGGTCTGTGTAGGAATGGGAAGGAGAATTAAAGTGTCCAGCAGCTGGGAGATCAGGTAGGTTCAGGCGGGCTGAGCAAAGGTGTTGTGCTCTTTGACTGCATTTTAAAATGCATTGAATGGCGTCGAGTTCCTTAACTACCTCACAGATGAGGAAAATAAACTTTTGTGGAACACATTCAGACTAGTTCCTTCCAGTGGAGGTACATTTTTAATGGCATGGAAAACCTTAATCACTGTCAACAACTTTACTGGTATTGGAACAGAATTTGGATTAGTGTCGTTTTTTAACATCAGAATTGAATTCTGCACAAAGATTTAAAACTGATTTAAATAAAGCATTTTTTATTATTTCTTTCTGAATTTTTACATTGCTTACTGACTTAACACCATTCCTTTTGGTCTTTAATTTGCTTTCTCAATTTTATTTGATATTGAATTGAATATTCTAATTCACACTTCCTGGATTAAAATCCACTGTTCCATTGATGTTTGTTTCATCTGCTTTGTTAATGGGATCACCAGATACATTTTCTGCTCACACAAATGCCAGATGATCTGGTGAGACTGCTGTGTGTTTGATCAGTGAATAGAAAAATTGCAAGCCTAATATGGCACGATGTAAGCCTTCCTTTCCCCTAGTGAGAGAGTTGCCTGCATTTGAACTCTCTCTACCCTGAAGGCCTTCCGCTTCTTATTTACTGCTTGGCGTATAAATACTTGATTCTCATCCTCCTGGGTCAAATCTTTTCTCAAGTCAATTGTCCAGTTGTGCATTTTTACATTTCTACCATCCCATTACCACTCCAAATGTGTTGATACTCATTCCCTAGGCTCTTCCACTTAAACATATTTCACCTGCTGCACTTCACTCTCCAGAACCGGAGCAGCACTGTCTCTTTGCACCTTTTTCGACTGCCTACCGATACCAACAACATGGACAGTGTAAGAAAATAACTGCAGATGCTGGTACAAATCGAAGGTATTTATTTCACAAAATGCTGGAGTAACTCAGCAGGTCAGGCAGCATCTCAGGAAAGAAGGAATGGGTGATGTTTCGGGTCGAGACCCTTCTTCAGACTGATGTCAGGAGGGCGGGACAAAGGAAGGAAGCAACATGGACGGATCACTAACATCTGTGAAATGATAAGAGAGGCATTGCTAACACATTTGAAGCAGAGAAAGTAGGTTTAAGTAAAACTTAAGGGAACACTATCTCATGCAGACAGTTTGAAAACAGAAACCGTTCCTCTGTTTTGTTTAGTTTAGTTTAGTTTAGAGATACGGCAGGGAAACAGGCCCTTCGGCTCATCGAGTCTGCACTGATCAGCGATCCCCGCACATTAATTCTATCCTACGCCAGGGACAATTTTCACATTTATACCAAACCAATTAACCTACAAACCTGTATGCCTTTGGAGTGTGGGGAAAACTGAAGATCTCGGAGAAAACCCACGCAGGTCACGGGGAGAATGTACAAACTCCGTTCAGACAAGCATCCGCAGGATTGAACCCGGGTCTCTGGAGCTGTAAATGGTGTAAGGCAGAAACTCAAGAGCTGCGCCACCGTGCCACCCTTCTCATGTTATTTCTCATGTAAATGTTTTTCTTAATAGCTGTCTTGTTTGATGACCTGCTTCTTTTACATCTGCGTGGAAATGATTTTCACACACTGTTCTCCCCCAATGTATTTTCTAGTTCAGCACTAATGACACAAGAATAATTGGGTGGTTTCTCTGTGAGGAAGTGTCCAAGAGCACCCTCGGGATAACTGGTTGATGATTTTTCCTTCCACCTTGTGGATTGGGGTCAAGGAAATTGCAGCACAATTAAACAAAATGGATAATTTGATGCTGGTCGATTGGTGTGAGGAACAGTTTTAGTTGAAAGAGGTTATTCAAATCTAAGTGAAGTCAAATACTTTGATATACTGTTAAAAACAATACACTGACAGCTGTGTCTCATAGCAACATTTGCTAAGCTAAACACAATGTTCTCAAGGAATTCAGCGAGTCAAGCAGCATCTGTGGAGGGGATGGACAGGTGACATTTTGGCAGGGATTGTAGTAATAGGAAGAAAGCTGGATAACAAAGGTGAGGCTGGGACAAAGCCTGGCAAGCTGTTGGTGGATACAAGTGAGGGGAGTTTGATTTGCAGGTGGATGGAGTAAGCAACAAAAGCTAGAGGTGAAAAGGAGACAAAATTGTGTCTAGATAAAGAGAGGAGGAGTGAAACATAAAGTCAGAGGATCGGATATCAGTGGAAAGGGACAGAGGGGAGGGGAAAGAGGGGTGATGAGGGTTCAAAGGAGGGAAAGGGAGCAGGGAGATGGGGTTGGGGGGGCTGGTGTCATTTGCTAAGTTAGGCCTATACTGCCACCTTCCACATCATCACATTGGACAGCCACACACTGGAACACAACACTGAACAACCACACACTGGATCGCACCACTGGATTTACCAGACACTGGATCACAACACACTGGATCACAACACTGGACAACACTGGACAAACATACACTGGATCACAACATTGGGCAGCCACACACTGGATTGCACCACAGGCCAAACACACACTGAATCACAACACTGGCCAACCACACACTAGATCTCAACACTGTATAACCACACACTAGATCACAACACTGGAAAACCCATCACTTTGCATCTTGGCACCGGCGCTGAGAACGGGGACCCAGGGTGTGGGGGGACCACCGTGGGGGACGGGGGGGGGGGGGGAAGAACAAAGGGGGAACTGGCACGGGCGGGGTGGGGAGGGGGAACTGCAACTTTGCAAGTGCTCTTTATGGGCGACTATTTGCATACCTTGAGTATGCAAGCAAAGAATTTCATTGTGATGCCACATGTGACAATAAAGTATTCAGTTCAATTCAATCTTCAATATATATATACCAGCATCTGCAGTTCCTTTTTACACAAAACCTTTACTGGATCTGCACTCATCCATGAAAATAGAAATTCTCAACCTCTGTACTGACTTGTGCTTTATGGTGGTTTGAGAGGATTTGTGGGAACAGAAGTTTGGACATTTGCTTTAGAATACCAGGCATTTGAACTTCATTTGCAGTCACATTATTTACATGGTAAATCCAGTTACGTTTCTAGACCTAAATTATGTTGACTTATTCATTCACTGATTCAGTCGACTAAAAATTGTAGTTATCCATGTTACCAATAACTACATTCCGACTAGTGGTATGGAGTTAGTTAACTTACCGAGTGATATTCTGGAGATAGTGCAACCCTGTTGTGTTTTGCCACCTAGACTCTGCACCAGATTAAATCCAGGACTGAACACTCATAGCAAAAGCATAAATAAACATGAAATTTGTGTTCCCAGAGAAAAACAAAATCGATGATTCAAGCTTTGTTGGTGGAACAATTTATTAACTGTGCACCTTTTGGCAGCATTTTGCATTTTTTCACATTAATCTCACCTGTTTACAGCCAGGATACGATGCTGAATATTCTGTGAAATGATGGAATGTCAGACTTTTAAATCTACATTTAATCTATGGCACAGTGGTAGAGTTGCTGCCTTACAGCGCTTACAGCACCAGAGACCCAGATTCAATCCTGGCTCCGGGTGCTTGTCTGTACAGAGTTTGTACGTTCTCCCCGTGACCTGCTTGGGTTTTCTTCGAGAAATTTGGTTTACTCCCACACTCCAAAGACGTACATGTTTGTAGGTTAATTGGCTTGGTATAAATGTAAAAATTGTCCCGAATGTCGGATAGGATTAATGTGCAGTGATTGCTGGTCGGTGTGGCCTCAGTGGGCTGAAGGGCCTGCTTCTGGGCTGTATCTCTAAACTAAACTAAACTAAACTAAACTAAACTAAACTAAACTAAACTAAACTAAACTAAACTAAGATCTACACAATATTCAGGAACTGGAAATTATCTTCTGATTTAAAAAAAATACCTCCTAAATTCATTCAGTCTCACCGACTTCCTACAGGAGTCCCCAACCTCTTACAAATATTCACATTTGTCAACCCATTTAGGTGAAATGAAAGGGAAGAAAAACTGAAATAATGCTGCTGGGTTTTTTTTAAACAGAAATATTCTAACACTCAGTCAGGCCAGCAATAACTGTGGAGACCAAAACAATATTCAGGCCAATGGCAATAACCGTATAATCAAGACTTTGCTTAAAAAGTCATTTAAAAAATAAAATACTATTTTCAATCGTGTAAAATCTTCATATTAAAATGGTGTTTATTAATTGTTTACATCATTATTATAGCAATAATTCATAAACTATCACAAATATCAAACAGCGTATTTCAGATTAGTATTGAATTTAATCCAGATTGTGTGCTTTTCAGTGATGGGATATCAATGTTTTGGTCTCTATTGTACCTGCAGTCAATGTATGCCTGTGCTTTGGTGCTCAAAACAGTGTTTATTTTACCAACCTCCCTAATCCATTTAACAAGTTTGATCTATTCTTTTGACAGAAGATCATATCATTTGAAGTTGCAAATGAACTTTCCTTCTCAAGCAGGCAAATATAAACCCTTAATTTCTCAATTGTCAAACTTTGTAGGGTTAGAGGTCAAAGCAAAATAATCTGCCCCCAAGGGGTGACACAGTGGTGGAGTTGCTGCCTTCCAGCTCCAGAGACCTGGTTTCGATCCTGACTGCGGGTGCTGTCCATCTGGAGTTTGTACATTCTCCCCGTGACTGTGTGCGTTTCCTCCAGGTGCTCTGGTTTCCTCCCACATTCCAAAGACGTGCAGGTTTGTAGGTTAATTGGCATCTGTCAATTAAACCTAGTGTGTCGAATGGAACTAGTGTACGGGATGATCCGTAGTTGGCGTGAACTCGGTGGACCAAAGGGCCTGTTTCTGCGCTGTATCTCTAAAGTCTAAAGTCAAGTTTAAAGAGTGAGATGGCAAGAGGATCAACATTTCGATACTTGACACTTATTCTTAGCAAATGGGACTATGGTGAAATGCAATTGTATATCAAAATGTAAATGGCAGTAGTGTCAGTATGTACGCTGAGATTTTTTTTTCAGCACTGACTAATTTTACAAAGACTTTGCATATTAGGGACCTCAGTTCAGCTTGGCATCAGAGGAGTCAAATGAATATTGACCTCTCCAAGGCAATTGGCAAGACTGTTCAGTGATGAAGCAAGTTAAGTTGGTACAGCACTGAAGTGGAGTTGCTGCTCTTTAGGCAGAGATGTTTCTAAGCTGAGTCTGGAAGATTGCACAATCTGCATTATGAACTTGTTCATATCGATCCACTTTAGTGGCTGGATGAAGGAATATAGGAATCATTTAGATCTGCACTGCCTGAATTTCCCTGTGGCACCTGCTGAATGAAGCAGCTTATGTCTAAGGTTGTACACGCAGGAGGGAGAAATGAAGGGTTGAGGAAAGCGTTTGAATGGAGCAGAGATCAGTAAAATGTCTTTGACACTGACTGACCGTTTTAACAGCACAGCAGGCGAAAGGAAGACAAGCCTTTGCTCGTGGCCATTCCTGAAATCCATAAAGTAAATCTCTGACTTTTGTGTGATTTGTGGAGCAGGTGAAAGCAAGGCAGAAATTTGCTTTGATCTTTCCCCGGTTTTGCATTGGGAGAAACCTAAAATGAGTTGTCATCTTGCTGTCATGTATTTTGCACCATCACAGAATGTCAGGAGCTACCTGGGGAAGCTAATCTGATCCTGGTGATGGACATGGCCAGTTATGGAGATCGGAATCACAACTTACTTCACTCTATCATAATCAACACCTACGTCTGCTTCTCAAATGGCAAGCTATTGATTTTCCTCATGTGTTGCTGACCATTTTTTGAAGTTAATTTATAATTGCATTCTCGAGAAAAAAAATTATTGGGAAAGAGAACAGATTAAAGATTGAAACACGAAAGAAGATTGAAGATTGACTTTTTTTCAAGATTGTAAGTTTAATGTAGACAGTCTGCATTTGCCATCAAAAGGTACAAAATTAAAAATAGTTGTTTTGTATTTTAAGATTTGTTTTTCTTCATGGTGAAGGAACAGTTGCTTGTCAAATAGTCAAGTGATTGACAACTCACACTTCTCTTTAGACAAATTTAACATGAGGTCTGAACTGGGTCTGTTGTTTGATTTATTAACTGGGGAATTGGACAATTCAGTCGTGTGATTGTTAGATGGCAGCAAATGGATTCTGGACCATTCCCTCCACAACTCCCTGGTCCACTCGTCCCTTCCCACCCAAACCACCCCCTCCCCAGGTACTTTCCCCTGCAACGACAGGAGATGCAACACCCGTCCCTATACCTCCCCCTTCGACTCTGCCCAAGGACCCCGACAGTCTTTTCAGGTGAGGCAGAGGTTCACTTGCACCTCCTCCAACCTCATCTACTGTATCTGCTGTTCCAGGTGTGGACTCCTATATATCGGTGAAACCACGCGCAGGCTTGGCAATCGTTTCACTGAACACCTCCACTCAGTCCGCCTATACCTATCTGATTTCCGGGTTGCCAAACACTTTAACTCCCCCTCTGATTCCCACAGTGACCTCTCTGGCCTGGGCCTCCCCCATTGTCAGAGTGAGGCCCAGTGCAAATTGGAGGAACAGCCCCTCATATTTCGCTTGGGCAGCTTACACCCCAGCGGTATACTCTAACTTCAAGTAACCCTTGCTTTTCCCCCTCTCTCCATCCCTCCCCCTTCCCAGTTCTCCGACCAGTCCGAGTACATTTATCTCTGTTTGTTCTGTTGTTACCTTCTCCTAGCTAACAATGATCTATTCTACACTTTCCTTGATCTCCATCCCCTTTGTTTTCACACCTTACACCTCCTTATCTCTGTATCTCCCTCTCCCCTGACATTAGTCTGAAGAAGGGTCTCGACCGGGAATGCCACTCCAGCATTTTGTGTCTATCTTCTGGACGTCTTGTCCTTTCCAAGTCATTGCCAGACCCAGTACTTCAAATTATATTAAGGTTTAGGAAGTGGACTAATTCAACTTTAAATGCTGCCTTAACAAGTTGCCAGCTGGACCCAATCTGCATCACCTCATGGTAATCATTTGCTGTCTCCTTCTTTGGCTCAGAGTTCATTTTCTTCCCTTAGCTCTCTGTGAATCATCTGCAAATTGCTGTTATATATTCTAAAGGCCTGGGGCTAAATCGGGATGCGCCCTTCTAGTATTCTATTCCCAAAATATGTTTGAATTAAAATAGATTAATTTATTCAGTGGCACAGCAGTCAGAGCAGTCGCTGCACAGCTCGGTGACTTCTCCTTGACCTTGACCTTCTGTGTTGTTGGCGTGAGGTTTGGTATGTTCTCCCTGTCATTGTGTGGGACTCGCCAGGGTACCCACGGTTTTCTCCCAACATCCCAAAGACGGGTTAATGGGTGACTATCATTCATCCCTGGTGCAGGTGGGTGGCCAGAGGTATCGGTGGGGTTGATGGGCACGCAGGAGAGGACATGCTGCAGGGTAACAAGTGTGGGGGACGGAACAATGAGGATTACTCTGAGAGCTGGCATTGACTTAGCGCCTGAATGACCTCCTTCTCTGTCATAACGAAATATCAGGACCAAATCCTCAGCTGGCTCGACAGATTTTTCCTGAGGCTTGTTCTATGCAAGATGAAACAAAATCGAGGCAAACATTAATATGAAGCAGGAAACCAGACCAGCATA
This sequence comes from Rhinoraja longicauda, assembly GCF_053455715.1. NCBI lineage: Eukaryota > Metazoa > Chordata > Chondrichthyes > Rajiformes > Arhynchobatidae > Rhinoraja > Rhinoraja longicauda. The sequence continues at coordinate 31,005,990 of NC_135969.1, read as the reverse complement.
TTAAAGAATGGAAGGGATATATGACAACAGGATTGTTATTTTAATGGGGAACTTTAATCAACTAATTATGAAGTTGGAAAGACCTCACAGCTTTCTAAATGAAATGCATGGCTGTTTTATGACTGACGACACCAAGGTAGTAAAATCACATAGTGTTTATGGTGACTTGATCTTCAGATATACGTAGTCAGAACGAAACTCGGAAATTGAAGGAACAGCATTTCTTAATGATCAACATGATTTGGAAGTGAGAAACATCTAAGGTAAGGAATAGCGATATGGCCTTGAAAAACCTAATCGGGATGACATAAGAGGGAATGAATAAAGCAAACAGATTGGAGAAAATAAGAATAAAGTATTTTCCATTAAGAAATGATTAGAATGAGCCATATTGCCAAAATATCTAAATCCAAACCAAATTTGACTGAGAAGACAAGAACACAAATTGGAAGAGATATAAAGAGAAAGGTTTATCTGGATAATTCTTGCAGGGAGAATATGGGATAGGATTCACTCGAATATGCAGAATTATATAACACCAAGAAACAGTTCAGTATATGGAAGGAACAAGATGATGGTTTTCACCGAAAGTAGACACAAGATACTGGAGTAACTCAGCAGGACAAGCAGCATCTCTGGCGAGAAAGAATGGGTCACGTTTCGGGTCGTGAATACATCTTCAGACTTCCGACTGATCAAATACTATTACGCTTGACAATGCTGAAGGCTTCTGCTGCAGAATTAACCATGTCTCACGTCAAGATGCTCCAATACAGCTACCAACATATGGAAGATTGTGTAGTTAGACCTGTCCGTGATGTGGGATAAATTGAAATCCTCCCTCCCCCCCCCCCACATCTCAGCCAGCCCTCAATCATTAGTAAAACAAGAAATGGTAACATCAACTGTGTTACTGTGCAAAGTTTACTCCCTGGTGACCTTCCGACTATTGCTCAGTTTTCTGATATGACCAATCGACTCCAGACCTTGTATCTGAGGTAAATTCCTGAAGTGAATGGAGAATAACTCTGCTTGATATAAACAGTATGTTTGGTGACTGAGATGTCCTTGCAATATTGAAAATCCAGTGGAACAATAAAGACAAGGGTGATGAAGGCATGTGTGAAGAAGGGTCCCGACCCAAAATGTCACCTATCCATGTTCTCCAGAGATGATGCCTGGTCCATTGACTCCAGCACTTTGTGTCTTTTATTTAACCCAGCGTCTGCAGGTCCTGGTTTTTACATTTTACTGCTCCATCGCAAAATCTTCTCAAGGTATGCCTACTTTGAAGAGGTTCTCCTCCTCTCTCCATTGGGAGTTCTGCAAGACCCTCCCTCACTGCTGCCCCTCTGTGATTCCTGCTCCATGACCCGGACTCACGACCGCAGCCATGTGTGTTTCATCAACACTTTCATGTGCTGCCATCTTGTGTCATGTGGCTTCCAGCTGCATTTCCAGGCCTTCCTGTTTAGGCTTAACCAGGGTCTCATGTACCCACAGTCAACCCACCGCTTCTCACAAAAGTTCTCTTTCCATGCCCTGCACCCTACACTCTCCACCATACGCTGGCACCAGCAGCCCCTTGCTCTGTCTCTCTGCAACTCCTCATTCACCCAGACCTGCAATGGACCTCAACTTTACTTTATTCTCGCTGAATCCATTGTGTCTGAAGATTGGCCCCGACCCAAAACTTCATCTATCCGTGTTCTCTGGAGATGATGCCTGGCCCATTGAGTTTACTCCAGTGTTTTTTTTGCATTTTGCTGCTCGTGCTCCCTTGTGAAATATGAGATGCTGTGTAAATCAATCTCTGATGTACTTGCTAAGACCTTGTGGAAGAGAAAAGAAAATGAATAGGCCTTACTGAAGTAAGAAGGTTGTTATTAGACATAGAATTATGCTTCGCTCGCTGTCATCATCAAGTCGGTGTGATTGAGTGTAATGTGATAGTTGACTTTCTTAACATTTAATTCTGTTACCAGGTATTGAAGGGCGGCACAGTGGTGCAGCGGTAGAGTTGCTGCCTTCCAGCACCAGGGACTCGGGTTCGATCCTGACTACTAGTGTTGTCTGTACGGAGCTTGTACATTCTCCCCGTGACCGCGGGGGTTTTCTTCGGGTTCTCCAGTTTCCTCGAACACTCCAAGGACGTACAGGTTTGAAGATTAATTGGCTTTGGTAATAATTCTTCCTGTATGAAGCAATTTAAATTGCCCCCAGCATGTAGGAGTAGTGTACGGGGTACAGTGATTGCTGGTCAGCGTTGACAAGGTGGGCCGAAAGGGACGGTTTCCGGGGCTGTATTTCTAAAGTAAAAATCTGTGAAATCCCCAACACCATGGACAGGTGAAAAATCTCCACCATCTCCTCATTTCTGCCTCTCCCTTTTGCACATCCTCTTCTCCAGTAAGGAAAGAAGAGACCCAGAGAGAGAGAGAGAGAGAGAGAGAGAGGGAGGGAGAGAGAGAGAGTTAGCATGTTTTGAATGGATGAGTGGCACAAGTTTATTGTCAGCATTAATTTACTTAAGAATGAGGAGGATTGGTGTTGATGGATGGGTGAATGAGAATGTGAAGAGATGCAGAGAGGGGTGAGTGCTCCTACAAATTATGTCAGAGTGGGGAGCAATGAAAGGAAGAGTGAGGGGTCAGGGTAAAACGCACAAGAGGAAATGGCACCGTTACAATGGTCTGACCTGCTGAGATTATTGAAGATCTACATTAAATGGGGGGCAGAAATACAGTTCCACATTCCCAGGCCATCTCTCAACATGGCATGGACAGGTTGGGAGAGTGAGCTAAGAAGTGGCAAATGGAATACAATACCAAAGTGTGGAATAATGCACTTTGGGGTAAGAATAAAGGCATCAATTATTTTCTAAATGTGGAGAGGATTCAGAAATCGGAGGTTCGAAGTTGATTTGGGAGTGCTGGTAAAGGATTCCCAAAAGGTTAATTTGCAAGTTGAATCAGGACTAAGGAAGGCAAATGCAATGTGAGCATTTATTTTGAGAGGACGAAAATATACAAAATAGAGATGTGATGCTGAGGCTTTATAAAGCACTGGCCAGACAGCATTTGGAGTATTATAAGCAGTTTTGGGCCCAGTACCTGAGGAAGGATGTGCTGGTGTTGGAGATGGTCCAGAGGAGGTTTACGACATCGATCCCGGGGATGATTGGGATGAGCATTTGATGCTTTGGGATGAGGGGAGAACCACATCGAAACATACCAAATAGTGAAAGGCCCGGATAGGGTGGATGAGGAGAGAATATTTCCACTAATTGGAGAGTCTAGGACCAGAGTACAGAGCCTCAGAACAAAAGGACATATCTTTAGAACGGAAATGAGGAGGAATTTCTTTAGTCACAGGGTGGTGAATCTGTGAAATTCATTGCTGCAGACGGCTGTGGAGGCCCAATCATTTGGTATTTTTAAAGTGGCGTGATAGGTTCTTGATTAGTAAGGGTGACAAAGGTTATGAGGGGAAAGCAGGAGAATGGGGTTGAAAGGGAAAGATAGAAGATCTTAGAAAAAGTCATGAATGAACTGCAGTCGACTGAATGGGCCAAATAGCCTAATTCAGCTCTTATGACTTTCAAACTTATGAATTTATGTCTACTTCGTGTCTGCAGCTGGCTTCTTTATCCCTTTCCTAGAGATACACATCTTATAGCCAGACGCATTGCACTTTCTTCTGGGATTTCCTTGAGCGATCCGGTCCCTTGCATCTGCACTTTAAAGTACAACCGTTTATTTTAACTGCAGGTCAGCCAATGATTTACAGTGTTCCAATCTGTGTTCCAAAAGCTCCTCAGGGAAGTAACAACTTCTGGGTTTTTTTTATAAATGGAATTAGGTCTTCTTCCCTCCAGTCATTACCAATTCTCTGAGAATAACAGGCGCTTGGCTAAAGTACCAGATAGTGGCAAGGGCTCCGGAGAAGAGGAAGGTGTGGATGATAGGAAATCTAGAACACAGACTATGTGAACAATATCATTGCCATCTGTCAGACTGCATCACACAGTGTTGGATGTTTTACATTGCCTTTTTTAAAATACTTGCTCTTAATCTAATGTTAAAATGCTCTGAGAAACCAGAGCGATAAAATAATTTTGTTGCACTGACAAAAGATAAGCTAAACCTCCTGCATAAATGAAAAAAATTGTAACTTAAGATAAAAATCCAAGAGAAAATGAAAGATTTTGCTGACACATAGAAGTGCAATGACCAGAATAAGCAAAATTTCTACAAAATGTCCTGAATATATTTAACTGTACATTTTTGATGCGAACAGGGAATTTAAAAATAATCTTCACAGATTTATTCTTTCTAGTGCTAATGTGAATGTGACCTACTTTATGAAAATATTTAAATTCAGCTCTACTTTATACACTTCAAAGCCCTGTATTGAACGTCCTGAGGAATAACATTCATGTTTTAAACTGTGCAAATGAAGGGAAGGAAAGAGAGAGACGTCAGTGAGGATTTAAGAGAAAATAAACAGGGTTACGGGGCAATGGGGAGAGAGCAGGAGAGTGGGATTGTATGAATAATGCTTCCAAATCCACGTTGTGGTCCTGATGGGAGGTTCAGCCTCCATCAGTGCTGTATGATCCCATCTTTCCATTTCTGAACAAAGTCTTTCGAAATGAGATTACAGGGGGAAATCACAGAATGTTCAGGAGTTGTAGTCAACCCAACATATTGACTTACTGAACATAGGTACCCCACTGAAAGATGGGGAGCAGGCAGCATTAAAGGTTGGGAGTTCAGAGTGGTGGGTTGTGAGAGGTGAGCATATGGGAGACGCAAGGAACTGCTGGTTTACAAAAGAAAAGGACACAAAATGCTGGAGTAACTCAATAGGTCAGGCAGCATCTCTAAACGACATTTTGGGTTGGGTCCTTCTTCAGCCGTATTGGAAGATGAGCAATTTATTTGGGAATACCACAGTGAAAGTTGATATTATTGATGTTTGAGGCGGCCTTGCTCGAGACTGACTTTGAGCCCCACCGTGGTGCCATGAACTTACCATCAGAGCCTGCGATCCCTTGCCTGCGATCGACGCTCCAACGGATTTCGCCGTCGAGGAGCTCGCAGTCTCGGGTAGAGACCGATGTCGGGAAGCTCCAAGTCACAGAAGGTTCGACCAGCCCCGACCCGGGGTCTGATCGCCCGGCTCGGGGGAACTGAGATCCCCCCCAATGCAGGAGCTTGATCGCCCCGATGCGGAGGGCTTGACCGCCGGCTACGGGAGCCAAGATCGCCCCGACAACGGAAGGTTCGAGTGCCCCGGCCGCGGGGGAACAAAGAAGGGAAGAGATTGAACTTGTTTTGCCTTCCATCACAGTGAGGAATGTGGGGGAGTCGCTGTGGTGGATGTTCATGTTAAAAATGTATTTGGGTGTCTTTTTGCTCTTTATTGGTTTGACTGTATGGCAAATCAAATTCCTCGTATGTTGCAAAACACACTTGGCTAATAAAGTACTATTATGATTATGATTATTATGATTATGAAAAAGTCTGAAATCCTACTGGAGGTGGTTCAAAGGACACCTATGGTGTCTATGGTGAAAGGTCACCTACCTGAAATGTTCACCTGCCCAGCTAGACAATACCTGAAAATCATATCTCCCTGATCCACACGATGCGCATTGATTGCAATTGAGAATGCTGCAACAAGATTGAGCCACAACGCTGGACTGCGCAAGGATTCTAATGGAAGCACAAGAAACCGCAGATGCTGAAATCTTGAAATCAAAACGTAATGCTGGACAAACTCAACGGGTTATCCCTGGTTGGCGTGGACTCAGTGGGCGACTCAGGTTCGATCCTGACTACGGGTACTGCACTGTAAGGAGTTTGTACGTTCTCCCCGTGACCTGCGTGGGTTTTCTCCGAGATCTTCGGTTTCCTCCCACACTCCAAAGACGTACAGGTATGTAGGTTAATTGGCTGGGTATATGTAAAAATTGTCCCTAGTGGGTGTAGGATAGTGTTAATGTACGGGGATCGCTGGGCGGCACGGACTTGGAGGGCCGAAAAGGCCTGTTTCCGGCTGTATATATATGATATGATATGATATGATGATACTTCACTCACTTGCAGTCTCTCTCCATTTGGATAATATTCTGTCTTTTGATTTCTCTTACCAAAGTGCATGACCTCACACACATTAAACTTAATTTGTCAATCTTTTTCCCACTCACCCAATCTATCTATACCTTGATATTGTATCACAGTATTCTTTTCACAACATGTGCTTCCGCCTATTTTTGGATCATTGGCAAATTTTGAAACCCTCCTTTTGGAAATCTAAACACAGTGCATCCAGAGGTTCTGACTGGGTATCTGTGTTCACCCCATTGTAGTTTCTCCCACATCTCTTATACTTATTCCAGTACTGGAAGTCACTTTGCAGATCTCCCCTTTCCCCTCCCTCTCTGACTTTCAGATCTTTTGTTAATCAAGTTTTTGGGAACCAGCTCTGAAATCTTTGTGCATCTTGGTGTGAAATGTTGGGTTTGAGGATTGCTCCTATACATAATTTGGAATATTGTACAATGCGAATTGCACTCTGACACTTAAATGTTGCCACTGTAAAACTTTCCTTTAAGGGCTAAAAAAATCTAGAAGAAAACATTCAATAGACAATAGACAATAGACAATAGACAATAGGTGCAGGAGTAGGCCATTCAGCCCTTCGAGCCAGTACCACCATTCAATGCGATCATGGCTGATCACTCTCAATCAGTACCCCGTTCCTGCCTTCTCCCCATACCCCCTCACTCCGCTATCCTTCAGAGCTCTATCCAGCTCTCTCTTGAAAGCATCCAACGAACTGGCCTCCACTGCCTTCTGAGGCAGAGAATTCCACACCTTCACCACTCTCTGACTGAAAAAGTTCTTCCTCATCTCCGTTCTAAATGGCCTACCCCTTATTCTTAAACTGTGGCCCCTTGTTCTGGACTCCCCCAACATTGGGAACATGTTTCCTGCCTCTAATGTGTCCAATCCCCTAATTATCTTATACGTTTCAATAAGATCCCCCCTCATCCTTCTAAATTCCAGTGTATACAAGCCCAATCGCTCCAGCCTTTCAACATACGAAAGTCCCGCCATTCCGGGAATTAACCAAGTGAACCTACGCTGCACACCCTCCATAGCAAGAATATCCTTCCTCAAATTTGGAGACCAAAACTGCACACAGTACTCCAGGTGCGGTCTCACCAGGGCCCGGTACAACTGTCCAGAAATTCTCATCTTTGTCCACACTCCTCCCTGTGCAGAATTTTTCTAATTTGACTTCATGCCAAAGTGAAGGACTCTATTCCTTGGAACACAGAGCAAGGCATAGTTTGTGAGGAGGGGAAAATTTAATAGGAACCTGAGGGGTATCTTTTTTTTACTCAAAGGCTGATGGGTGTATGGAACGAGCTGCTGGAGGTGGTAGTTGAGGCAGGTACTATCGCAACATTTAAGAGACATTTAGACAGGTACATAGATAGGATAGGTTTAGAGGGATATAGACCAAATGCAATGCAGGCAAGTGGCACTAGTGCAGATGGGACATGTTGGTCGATGTGGGCAAGTAGGGCTGAAGGGCCTGTTTTCACACTGAATGACACTATGACTCTATGCCACTGACTTGATAGCCCTATGGATGGTGAAAGATTTCCTGCCAGCAAACACTTTCCTGTTCACTTTCCTGGCGGTGCTAAACAAGCAAGATTAAATGAGGTGAAAACCAGCACGACCTGCCAGGTGGCCTGGGAATGCACACTGGGTTAAAATGTGTGCGTAATTAATAAAGTGGCAGATAGTAGCAAATATGAATCAGCCCTCCTGAGAAATGACCAATGAGGCCAATGGACTATTTAATGTCCAGGAGGAAAGGAAAACAAAGAATCTTTATGGAATGGGACAGATCTTGCATGCACAATCTATATTGGCACAGTTTTGGACTTACACTGGGCTTTAATGTGGTTTGTGCAGATTCACTGCCTCTGCACCCACACAAAGAACAAGATTAGATATCTAATGAATTAAATTAATTAAAATCGTTGTAAACATTAGCGACACAGTGGTGCTGTCTTCCGACGGGCACGGTGACGGAATCTAAATCTAAAAATCTAAATCTAAAGCACATCTCTGTCCTCCATACAGCTGGAAAGCTCCTTTTTTGTCTCTACATATGCGTCTTCCATCAAGGTCTTCAGCATCCTCTTGTTTGGTAGTCCCGGGTTCCGTCTTCCACGGGTGGGATCCCACAGCACAACCTTGTTTGCTGGTATTTCTGGATGGCGGTGGATATCTAGGAATCACAAGAACTCTGTGAATCTGCTATTCACTGCCTTCATTTGTTAATCGTGAAGAGAGTTTTATCTGGAACTAAAGGCCACAAAAATAACTCTTCAAGGTAAGTAAGTTTGTCGAGCTGTGTGCCGGTGATGGTGTTGAATGATAGTCCCATTGTCAGGGACATTAACGTAGCACAATAGGTTTAGAAGATGAGTCATTCCTGGAATCTTCAACATCTTCTATTCTTTTTGAACTTTACATGCTTTCAGTCCTATTTGCTTTTTGCTTGCTTTTTCAGCAATAATTCAATTTTCTGTGTAACTCGCTGCAAATTATGGTGAGCAATTTTCAGAGTTATTTTTGCTATATTATGTCCATCAGTTACTCTATAAGCGCGGCTTATTTTGACCTTTTTATTAAACTGCTGAAACATCCACCATTTTCTAAACTGAAATGACCTCTACAAAGGTGAACTTTGCAAATGCCAACCAAAAGCTGCAATGCTGGTGTTACTTAAGTCTCCCTTCCAGTAAAATGGAAATACTGAGTTGCAGGTCTTGCTGTGGCCTGATACAATATCCCTTAAAAAAGGGTTTACACTCGGTATTACTGAAATAAAGGAACTTTGTAAAGAGGAAGGAACTGCTGATGCTGGCTTACATTGAAGATAGACACAAAAGGCTGGAGTAACTCAACGGGTCAGGCAGCATCTCTGGAGAAAACGATTAGGCGATGCTTCACATCGAGACCCTTCTTCAGACCCTCTCTCTTCCACCTGCAACCTAAACGTCTGACAGATTCAAGCGAGCGACAAGATCATCAGACTGAGGCAGGCAAGCAGTAGGTCCGAAGAAGGGTCTCGACCTGAAACGTCATCTATTCCTATTCCTTTTCTATAGGGGTGCTGCCTGACGTGCTGAGCTACACCAGCCTTTTGTGTCTACCTTCGGTTTAAACCCGCACCTGCAGTTCCTTCTTACACAAGCAGTAGTCAGATCACTTGCTCCATTTTAACTGTCTCCCCGCCATCCCCTCCCCCCACATTGTTCCCTCTGACAGGCAAGGGAGTTGAAATCGACCCTGCAGAACAATAAGATGTGAACATTATTAGGTGAGAAAGAAATGGGAATTCTGCGGAAACGCTTCATGCGGTAAATAATTAATCTCCGATGCAGAAATGCTCCGAGCCTTGGGCTGGATTGTCTCATTGTGCTGTCCTGGTCCACCCTGACCTCCCAGAGGTGCAATGCACTTTGCTTCTTAGCTCGCCTTCCCTCCCACTGCCCCAATTATAAGTGGACATGCAGCGGCAGACTGAATCCCTTTTGTCTGTGGTCAGGGCAGATCTGCAGATCCCCCTGGCATGCTGTTTCCGTGAAGCATCCAAAGTAGCTGAAGCAGCATTTGTAAGAGGTCATACCTCTTTCTATTTGAACACTTTACAGCGGAACAGTACCTGAAAATTGAACGCTGCTTTTAAATGACAAGGGAACAGTGAAACCAGAGTACTATTTCAGCAGAATATAAATCAAAATATTGCAACAGGAATGGAAGCCACTTTATCCTTTGTGCTTATATATTTTAAAAATAATTTCATATCCACCCTCGTTCCACAACCCTGCATGTTAATACAAATTCAGGTATTTTATTTAATGTTTACAATCATGAGGTATAAACCCCCCACCATGATCTGGAAGAATTTATTTTTTATATTGTTTTGTTCCAATTCTACCATTTAGTAACCTATGCCGCTTGACTTTTGACTGTCCACTAAGGGAAAATGCCCCCCCCCCCCTCCCTTTCCTGAGCCTCCACCCATTTCTCAAATAACATACCCATTGCTCCTCATTTCCTTCCCCCCACCACTACTTGTCCAGCCGCCATCTTTTATTTCCGGCTTTCTCCCCGCTACTTCAATCAGTTTGAAGAAGGGTCCTGACAAAATGTCTCCATCCCCTCCACAGATGCTGCCTGAACTGCTGAGTTACTCTAAGAGTTTGTGCCTTTCATGTTTACTTTGTCTAGTTCTAGGCCTCTCACCATTTAATATGCCTCGATTAATTCTCCTCTTCTGTTCCAAAGGAATAAACCCTAGATTGTCCAAACTTTCCTGCTGACTAACATTTCTCAGTGCCGGCAACAAGCTTGGAAGTCTCCCTGTACTCCTTTGCGTGCAATTTTATTCGTAATGCAGTGACCAGAACTGCATTCCATTTTCTATCAAAACCCTGTTCGAAAATTTCACAGCTCAACTAATTACTGAAATGAGTCCTTGTGACCTTTTAACCACGTTATTAACTTGTTCTGCTGCCTTACAGATTCTGTGAAAGTGCAATTGACAGACCCTCTGCAACTACAGATTTCTCAATAGCTCTTGCCTTGTCTTGTTGCATAGAAACATAGAAACATAGAAAATAGGTCCAGGAGTAGGCCATTCGGCCCTGCGAGCCTGCATCGCCATTCAATATGATCATGGCTGATCATCCAACTCAGTATCCCGTACCTGCCTTCTCTCCATACCCCCTGATCCCTTTAGCCACAAGGGCCACATCTAACTCCCTCTTAAATATAGCCAATGAACTGGCCTCAACTACCTTCTGTGGCAGAGAATTCCACAGATTCACCACTCTCTGTGTGAAAGAAAACGTTCTCATCTCGGTCCTAAAAGACTTCCCCCTTATCCTTAAACTGTGACCCCTTGTTCTGGACTTCCCCAACATCGGGAACAATCTTCCTGCATCTAGCCTGCCCAACCCCTTAAGAATTTTGTACGTTTCTATAAGATCCCCCCTCAATCTTCTAAATTCCAGCGAGTACAAGCCGAGTCTATCCAGTCTTTCTTCATATGAAAGTCCTGCCATCCCAGGATTCAATCTGGTGAACCTTCTCTGTACTCCCTCTATGGCAAGAATGTCTTTCCTCAGATTAGGAGACCAAAACTGTATGCAATACTCCAGGTGTGGTCTCACCAATGCCCTGTACAACTGCAGCAGAACCTCCCTGCTCCTATACTCAAATCCCCTCGCTATGAATGCCAACATACCATTCGCTTTCTTCACTGCCTGCTGCACCTGCATGCCTACTTTCAATGACTGGTGTACCACGACACCCAGGTCTCGTTGCATCTCCCCTTTTCCTAATCGGCCACCATTCAGATAATAGTCTGCTTTCCTGTTCTTGCCACCAAAGTGGATAACCTCACATTTATCCACATTATACTGCAATTTCCCAAATGCATTACCTCCCCTGGATTAAATACCACGTCACAGTTTTCTACCCAAAATGACCAGGTTATATTTCTGTAGTCTAAGGTTCTTCTCCTCACTGTCAACTGTTTGACCATTTCATGCATTATTTAAGAAAAAGCAAAGGGCAAAGTGGAACATTACTGGAAACACCCATTAACCATTTCCCTTTACTTCCTGAACTATCCGAATGGGCGGCATGGTGGCGCAGCGGTAGAGTTACTGCCTTACAGCGTCAGAGACCCGTGTTCGATCCTGACTATGGATACTGTCTGTACAGTGTTTATACGTTCTCCCCGTGACCATGTCACGGTTTTCCTCGGGTGCTCCCACACTCCAAAGTCAGTTGAATGGCTACAGTACAGATTGTAAATTGTCCCTAGTGTGTAGGATATAGTGCTAGTGTATGGGGACCGGTGGTCGGCACAGTGAGACAAAGGGCCTGTTTTCGTGCAGTAATCTAAACTAAACTAATCTAAACTAAACTTTAAGTTCAATTTGTCACACTCCCTTGCATCCCATGAGTTTTCCCTTTTCCGACCAATTGCTAAACACTTTAACTCCCCCTCCCATTCCCACACTGACCTTTCTGTCCTGGGCCTCCTCCATTGTCAGAGTGAGGCCGAGCGCAAATTGGAGGGACAGCACCTCATATTTCACTTGGGCAGCTTACACCCGAGCGGTATGAACATTGACTTCTCTAACTTCAAGTAACCCTTGCTTTCCCTCTCTCTCCATCCCCTCCCCTTCCCAGTTCTCCAACCAGTCTTACTGTCTCCGACAACATTTTATCTTTGTTTGCTTGCTTGTTACCTTCTCCCAACTAACTATGATCTATTCTCCATTTTCCTTGATCTCCATTCCCTTTGTCCTATTTTCACATCCTACAATTCCTTATCTATACACCTCCTCATTTATGTACCTCCCACTCCACTGACATCTGTCTGAAGAAGGGTCTCGACCCGAAACATCACCCATTCCTTCTGTCCAGAGATGCTGCCTGTCCCGCTGAGTTATTCCAGCATCTTATGTCTATTTTCCACATGACACCTTGTCAAATGCTTTGCTACAAGCCAAGTGATCTTAAATTACAAGAAGCTACCTTTGCAGCAATTATGGATCAGAGTTGGAAACAAAATAGAAACTGCAGATGCTGGAATCTTGAGTAAAGCACAAAGTGCTGGAGGAACTCAGCGAGTTAGACAACATCTTGGGAGAGAATGAACGGGCAATGTTTTGAGTCAGGACCCTTCTTCAGACTGCAGTCCTTGGCATTCCCTTCCATTTCCTCCATAGATGCTGTCCGATTTGCTGAGCTCATCCAGCACTTTGTGTTTTGCTATAGATTCGTGTTGATTTTTTTCAGAAGGAAACTCTCTTTGTTCAATTTCATCTGTGGCCTCCAATCAGAATGTTTTTTTTATTCCAGGATTTAAAACTCTTGGTAGTAGCAGAAAATAAAAGCATAAGAAATTGAGAGATACACGATGTAAAACTTGTTCTGACATTCAATATGATTTTGGTTGATCTTTTTTCTCATCCATGCTTGATGAAGGTGAAAAATCCCCAAACTGCAGGTGCATAGGAATCTGAAAAAAGAAAAGAGTAAATATTGGCAACACTCAGGAGGTGAAGCAACATCTGTGGAAGGAGAAACAGAGTTAATGTGTCAGACCCATGTCAGAACATCAATTAAAAAAAGAGCTCAAAGATGGCAATTTTGCAGAGAAGATGGTTGAAGGATGAATAGGACAAAGGGAATATCTCGGATAGGAGGTGAAACCCAGTCATGTGGGGCCGTTAGAGACTGATAATGCTTCTTTATCTTTATTATGTTTTGGTAATAGCAGGGCTGTGGGACATGCTCAATAAGCCACAATATTCCTTCTACTCTATCCATCTATCACCTCTTTCATCTCTCTGTAACTTAAAATCACCTTTAATTGTCTCTTTTTTTTACCAGTTCTGATAAAGGGTTTTCTTTCCTAACTCATTTTGGGTGGCACGGTGGTTCAGCGATAGCCTTACAGCGTCAGAAACCGGAGTTCCATCCTGACCACATATGCTGTCTGTACGGAGTTTGTACGTTCTTTCTGTGACCACATGGGTTTTCTCCAGGTGCGATGGTGAACACTAGGCAAGTGTGGGGGTTTGAGTCGGATGAAGGCAGGGGGGCAGGCGTAGGTGGAGGGGATGTATGGAGAGGGGGTGGAGGGTACTCATAGGTACTCAGAGGGTACTCAGATGTAGAGTTTAAAAGACCAAACAGTGTTGAACAAGACCCAGAACACTAGTCATGAATTATCAGAGAAGGTCTGGTAAATTTTCTTTGATTATCTGTCCATTGAAATTATTGACAAAAGGTTGGAGGTAGCCCTCCTATGATTTTCAGATTGCAGGGGCTGTGGGCAAGATCCTGCCAAAATCTCTAGATCTTGTAAGAAAATTTACACCAAGCCACATCTTCCATTAAGATTCAAGAGTATCTGTTCCATGCAGTCTCACGTACATTGCTCTGGGCCCTAGTATTGGTCTCGGATTCAATGTATTCGTTAATTTCATATCAATCGGCAATGCCTCCATCACTGAAATATAACTAGGCTTCCATAAGACAAAGGTCAGACTTGGAGCAGGCAATACATGGAGGGTACCAATGATATGAGTGATGATATGTAGAATACAAAGTGCTGCAGTAACTCAGCGGTTCAGGCAGCATCACTGGAGGACATGGATAAGCGACTTTTTGAGTCAGGACTCTTCTTTATGCGCATCGCAGTAGAAACATAGAAACATAGACAATACGTGCAGGAGTAGGCCATTTGGCCCTTCCAGCCAGAACCACCATTCAATATGATCACGGCTGATCATCCAAAATCAGTACCCCATTCCTGCTTTTTCCCCATATCCCTTGATTCCATTAGCCCCAAGAGCTATATCTCTCTCTTGTAAACATCTAGTGAATTGGCTTCCACTGCCTTCTGTGGTAGAGAATTCCACAGATTCACAACTCTCTGGGTGAAAAAGTTTATCTGCATCTCAGTCCTAAATGACCTACCCCTTATTCTTAAACTGTGACCCCTGATTCTGGACTCCCCCAACATTGGGAACATTTTTCCTGCAACTAGCCTGTCCAATCATTTAAGAATTTTGTATGTTTTTATAAAATCCCCTCTCACCCTTCTAAATTCCAGTGAATACAAGCCCAGTCGATCCATTCTTTCATCATATGTCAGTCCGGCCATCCCAGGAATTAACGTGGTGAACTTAAGGGCCTGTCCCACTTAGGCGATTTCAAGGCGACTGCCGGTGACTAGGCTGTCGCCGACAGTTCACCGGGGTGTCGCGGGCATGATCGTGAGGAGTCTTCAATGAATCGTAGCGGATCTCGGCGCGTCGCGGAAAAATGTTCCAGTTAGAAATTTCTCGGCGACAGCTGGCTTGTCACCAGGTATCGTAGCTTATTGCGGGCGCTGTCGCATGCTTTCCCCGGGTTTGCTAGGTTGTCGCAGATGCATTTAGAAGCACGTAATATTAAGCTAAGAAAAGGCATTTGAAGATACCAGAAGATAGTTTTGTTTAACCGATTTATTTACTGTCAGGACATTTGACAGGTAGATTGCAGGCGACAGTTTGACGGTCAGGTAAGCGTGGGAATTTCACGATGTTTCCAAAGATGGTATAATCTCTTAGCCAGGTGCGAGTTTCACAAAAAAAGTAACATGTATTGATCTGACTCGGCATTGTCGTGGTCATTGTCTTGGGGTAAAAGAAAATTTTGGCGATCTGCTACGACTTTAACAGTCGCCGGCAGTCGCCTTAAAAATTCCGTAACTGGGACCGGCCCTTTACACTGCACTCCCTCAACAGCAAAAATGTCCTTCCTCAAATTAGGAGAGCAAAACTGGACACAATACTCCAGGTGTGGTCTCACCAGCGCCCTGTACAACTGCAGTAGGATCTCCTTGCTCCGATACTCAAATCCTCTATGAAGGCCAACATGTCATTTGCTTTCTTCACTGCATGCTGTACCTGCATGCTTACTTTCAGTGACTGATGTACAAGGACACCTACGTCTCTTGCACCTCCCCTTTTCCGAATCTGACACCATTCAGACAATAATCTCACATTTATCCACATTATACTGCATCTGCCCACTCACCCAACCTATCCAAGTCTCCCTGCAGCTTCATAGCATCCTCCTCACACCTCACACTGCCACCCAGATTTGTGTCATCTGCAAACTTGTAGACGTTAATTTTAATTCCCTCGTCTAAATCGTTAATAGATATCGTAAATAACTGGGGTCCCAGCACTGAGCCTTGCGGCACCCCACTAGTCACTGCCTGCCATTCTGAAAAGGACCCGTTAATTCCTACTCTTTGCTTCCTGTCTGCCAACCAGTTCTCTATCCATGTCAATACCCTACCCCCAATACCATGTGCTCTAATTTTGCACATTAATCTCTTGTGTGGGACCTTGTTTGGTTGAGATGGTCAAAAGTTTCAGAGAAAATGGGATAACTTAGATCTAGTGTGAATGGGTTAATGATAGTCCGATGGACGATGGGCCAAAGGGCCTGTATCCATGCTGTATCTCACACAACTCAATCAAAACCAGTCAATTTAAGGATGCTCTAATGATGATTCCACCACCTTTATCTGGCAGAGGGGGGTGAGTTGGCACCAGAGTTCGACGAGGGTGGGAGGTTTTGATAGCCTGGGGGAACTCTGCTCTGGAGAAAGAGATTGCAAGATGGAAACTTTATTCAAATAACAAGGTAAGCTCAATAATAGTGCAGTGGTTCACATAATTCGTCTCCCAGGGGATAAATTCTATCAAGCTGAGCAAAATTGAAGCATAATTTTAATGAAAAGCTGTCATTAAAGGAAATAAGGGAATTGTCACGTCATAAATGACATCATTTTCACTCTAGGACTGCCGAGCCTGTGATATGCATATCATGGAGGCAGCCAGACTCATACAGGGCTGTTCAAGGGGGGTCAGTGCAGGTCACTTATGCAGAAGCAGGTCTTTGCAGCGATTGCAAGACCACCTTCGTCGTTGATTAAAGGGGACCAGTCTGAGTAGGGCACAGGCTGCTGGGATTCGTGTTTGGAACTTGCTTCAGCTTGATCCTCTGTAAGGTAAAACACATTAACAGATAGTGCAAAAAGAGAAAGGAAACGGCGCAGAATAGAGTATTAAAGCACTGAAAAAGTGCAGAGTAAAAAAGTTTGAGGACTGCAACATGGGAGACTGGGAGATCTGAAATGCATCCTTTGTTTATGAGGGGTCCGTTCAAGAGCCTGTTTTGAATCAGGCGATACATAAATTCATAGGTTCATAAGTGATATGAGCAGAATTGGGCCATTTAGCCCTTTAATTCTACTCTGCCATTCAATCATGGCTGCTCTATCTTTCCCTCTTCACCCCATTGTCCTGCCTTCTCCCCATAACCCCTGACCCCTGGTACGTGCTTTCAAGCTTTTGTAACTTTGGCCTGATGGGAGAGGGGGGGTGGGGGGAGGGAGTGTTTGGGTATAGGTTGTGTAGGAAAATAACTGCAGATGCTGGTACAAATCAAAGGTATCACAAAACGCCTGAGTAACTCAGCAGGTCAGGCAGCATCTTTTTGGGTGTAGGTGGTACTTTATTGGAGTTTAATGTACTTTATCTTGCACTAAACATTATACCTTTTATCCTATATCTGTGCACTGTGGACAGCTTGATTGGAACCATCTATAGTCAATGAGTGAGAAAGTCATAGAGTCATAGAGTCATAGAACGTGAAAACACGCCGACCGACATACCCATCCACACTAGTCCCACTTGCTGTGTTTGACACTTATTCCTCTATACCTATCCTATCCATGTACGTCCAAATGTTTTTTAAATGTAGTGATAAGTACCTGCCTTAATTACCTCCTCTGGCAGCTCATTCCAGATACCTACCACCCTTTGTGTAAAAAACGTTGCTCCTCAGTTTCCTATTAAATCTTTCCCCTTCACCTTAAACCTATGTCCTCTGGTTCTTGTTTCCCTTCCGTGCACTTCCCCGATCTATTACACACATGATCTTATACATCTGTGTAAGATCACCCCTCTTCCTCCTATGCTCCAAGGAATAAAGTCCTAGCCCATAGCTTCCTGAAGCTCAGGCCCACGAGACCTGGCAACAACCTTGTAAATTTTCTCTGCACCCTTTCCAGTGTAACAACATCTTTCCTATAACAGGGTGACCAAAACTGAACACAATACTCTAAATGTGGCCTCATCAATATGATCTTGTACAATTGTAACACGACCTCCCAAGTTCTATACTCATACACTGATTGATGAAAGCCAATGTGCTGAAAGCCTTCTTGACCACCATATCTGCCTGTGATGCCACTTTCAAGGAACTATGTACCTGCACACCTAGATTCGTCAGTCTACAACACTCCCAGAACCCTGCCATTCACCGTGTAGGTCCTTCCCTAGTTAGACATCTCAAAACGCAATACTTTTTTGCTGTCTTTTTGTTGACTGCATAGCACACAACAAAAAGTTTTGCACTGTACCTTAATACAGTGACAATAATAAACGAAACTAAACTAAACTTAAACATATTGGCTGCTTTCCCGAGGCAAAAATTGAGCTGGAAAATGCAGAATGTATTTGACTATTTCTTTGGAATTTCTGATCAGGTTGATTGCTCCAGGATATGGATGTTGGGGTCTTGGTAATCATAAGACAATAGACAATAAACAATAAACAATAGGTGCAGGAGTAGGCCATTCGGCCCTTCGAGCCAGCACCGCCATTCAATGTGATCATGGCTGACCAACACTGCAGAATATTTAGGGAGGAGATTCTCTTTGTTATTAAAATGATCATGGAAGTAAGTAAAAAGCCTCTACTTACCAAGAAGATATTGGTATTATGGTGAAACACCTGGGAAAGCAATATATTTTTTATTAAATCATTTTGTGCTTTTGAATAATAAGGACAGCTAATTGAGAGATTCTGTTCTATGCTTTTCTTCTTATTAAGTTTCCTGTTAATTTAATTATACTAGATGTCAATTTCAAAAGGATCAAAGTATTACACAGAAAATGCAGTGCCGAAACAGGAGATTGATTTCAATCAGTGAATATTTTTAGATATCCTCCACACAAATCGCAGCCTAATTCAATGTGCCAACGTCATTCTTTTATCCATTTGTTCCAGTTTCTTCAATTACCCTTTAAATTTATTCCTGAAGCTGACATGGTCAGTGTTTTGAGATGGTATTAATTGGTGAATTGTGTTTTGTTTTGTACAATTGCCAAAAAATAGTCAATTAACCGTTCAGCAGTGGTGCACTAACGTGGGAATATGACAAACCTATAACTTCACACAATATCTTTGTAAGTTTAAAGCATGAAGACTAATGCAAGAAATTCAGGAAATTAGAACATTGGGCAAGTTTATAATGTGTTTAACCCAAGAGTTTACATACAAGGGAAACGCGATGGGAAAATAAACCATCATGGTGAAGGGAGCATAAAGATCATGCTCGGAGAGGCAATAAATAGATTTAGGAAGTATTTAGATTACAAGGTATACCTAGCTGGAGTAAAGCTAAACGTAGAATACTGTAAACCAGGCTAAGAAGAGTTCTTTATTACACCCATTTGTCAGGCAAATGGGAGGATAGTTTTTTTAAATTTAAGAGTGAACAGAAAGTTGAGAGTTACATGAAGAGAGAGAAAACAAAAAAAGATGATATAGATACGTTGATAACTGATTAATTATTTCAAAAATGTAAAATCCGCATGTAACCATTGAAACACATAATATAAGAGGCTGTGGGTGTTGTGGATCATTGAAACACTTTGGGTTCTCTCAGAGTGTTTCCCAATGCACACTGTTAAGGCCTTGAGTAAACTGACTTGCTTGAGAAACACTTCACTGCTCTACAAGATTGCCTTTGTGTCTCTCCTGTTCTGAGCTGTAATTAAGAGGTCAACTGCACACTATGTGAATCCAGATTCAGGATACAGGTTTAAACACACAATCACCTCCAACAAGGACTAAGGTCTAGACAAAGGAAGCCATCTTTCACTCAATACCGTGGAATCTTCACTTAAGGAAAGAAAGAAAACATTATCGCAAAGTAAAGAAAAGCATCTCTCACCATTTTCAACATAGGTTTCATATATAAGCAAATGAATCAGATATCGAGGAGTGGGACATCCCTCATATTAAACCAAGAAGAGGACACAAAGTGTATCTGCACCCCAACCCCAACTTGGTGTGGCTGAGCTTTGCAGCTTGGTTCAATGCATACTACTAGTGCTGAAGCTGAAATTCTAATGCATCAGCATTTGATGCATTCCTAACCTCCCCGTTGCAAAGTGCAGCTGCGGATGTCAGGAATGCAGTGACCCATGCAATGCAGGAAGCTGGTTCCTCCCATTGATTGGGCATCCACATGATCAGTCCGAGTACATTTGAATTTGTTTTGTGCTTCAGTTACACTGCACTAACAGTGTGTTTGGGATTAAAATATGACCGTGGCCCGTTGCTATATGTTGTGACAATCTCGAAACGATGCACTAAACCTTCGGTGCATCTTGAATGGCATTCTAAGCTGGTTTCTAGAGGACAAATGGAACAGAATAATGCATATCGAGACTGACACAATGGATAAGTAATAAGCCTAAGAACACTTTCATGTTTTAAAACTTATTAAGATATTTTCATTTTATATATTATGCTCTATCAAAATCAAAAATTGAGATGCGCTAATCTCCTCACGCTGGGATCATTTTGGAGTATTAAGTGTAGAGACGAAGCCTCAATATCAAGACAGTTAGGCAAAGAAAAGACTGATAGATTTGAACTGATGGAATAGATTCTTTTTTTTTTTTTTGTGGTTAAAATCCTACTTACAGCTGGCCGAAAGGCCATTACAAGAAACTGACTTGTAGCGGACACACCCAGACTTAGACAATGGTTAGACATAGTACAGGAAATATCTGTGATGGAGAAAATTACATATTCTCTAAGAGTGAAAGAAGACGAGTTTAACAGAAAATGGGGAAAATGGATTGGGTATAGAAATAAAGACATAAACACTGTATAATTTTATTGACAATAATGTAAGTTATTGGAAAATGTTTTAATAAGAAAATAGTTCAGTATACTGCATCATTAATTGTAAACTGAACCTCCCGCTGCACTGTTGTAAGTTTCATTGTTATATGTGTGTTTTATTTGTGTATGTATAAAAGCAATAAAGATTAAAGTGTAAAAAAAAAGATGGAATAGATTCACCTGTGATTTCTTGATCATCTTGAGGTGTTCAGGAAGATGTGACAGATAATCAATATACAGCAAGAATTAACAGATCTATTCTATTTGCATAAGAACACTATGTTATGTTTGTACTGCATTATTTACTGGTACACTGTATTCTGTATAAAGTAATCACATTTCACAATTTTTTTCGTTGCATTAATTGATTGAATGGCACCATATGGAAAGAGGCCATTTGGATCATCAAGTCCACGCCAACCATCAATCATCAATTCACACTAGTTCTTTTTAACCCACTTTTGCATCCACTCCTTATACATTACGGACAAATTACAGAGGCCAGTTAATCTGCAAACCCACACTACTTTGAGATGTGGGTGGAAACTGGAGCAGCCGGAAGAAACCCAAGTGGCCACAGGAAGCATGTGCAAACTCCACACAGGCAGCACCTAAGGTTAGGATCAAACCTGAGTACATTCTGGCACACTGGCGAGACTTTGCAAACGTTGATTAGAGTCTGTTGTTTGCAGGCAAAGGGACATGAGAAAGTAGGATGTGTTTAAATGTATGATAGTGAGAGTTCAATGTGTGCATGTTCCTGTTAGAGTGAAGAGCAAGGTAGGTGGGAGTAAGGAACCCTGAATGACAAGAGAAATTGAGGCTCTGGTCAGGAAAAAGGATACGTGACAGGTAGTTTGGATCAAGTGTGTTCCTGGAGAAGTATAGCGGATTGAGGAGCATATTTAAGAAGGAAACCAGGAGAGCAAAAAGGGGTATGAGATTAAAGAGAATGTTATTAACCTGATCAAGGGACTAACTATAGTTAAGAATCGTGCACCTCATAAACCAAAGTGTTCCTCTATGTGTGGAGGTGCAGAAGATGGGCAAAGTCCTCAATAAATATTTCTCTTCTATTTTTACCATGGAGAAAGGCACGTGGACTAGAGATCTTGGGACAGTTAATGGTGACATCTTGAAGCAGAATGTATTACAGTTGAGGAGATGCAAGTCCTAAAATGTTTGAAAGTAGATAAATTTCCCAGGCCTGAACAGATAGATCCAAGGACACTCTGAGAAGCTAGAGAGGAAATTGCAGGAGTCCTAGCTGAGATATATGACTCATTGTTAGACACCGGTGAGGTGCCTGAAGACTGCAGGGTGGCCACTATTGTGCTTCTACTTTAATAAAAATGCTATTGCAAAGAAAAATCTGAGAACTATCGAAGAGTAAGATTAAAATATGTGGTAGGAACATAACTGGAGAGGATTCTGAGGGATCAGATATACATGCATTTGGATAAACAGGGTTGATTAGGGATAGTTAGAATGGTTTTGTAGGTGGAATTTCACTGTGTTAGCACCTTGCACACGTGACAATAAAAGCACCATTGAACTATTGAACCATTGGATACAGAACTGGCTTTATGGTAGGAAGCAGAGGTGGAAGGTTGTTTTTCAAACTGGATGCCTATGTCTAGTGATGTGCCTCAGGGATTGGTAGTGACCACATGTTTGTATGGCATTTATTTCAACAATTTGGAAGAGAATGTACAAGGCATGATTCAAAAGTTTGAGATGACACAATATTGTGGGCAGTGAAGATGGTTTTAAAATGGGATCTTGATCAGTCAGGCGAGCGGGCAGAGGAATGGCTAATGGAGTTTAATTCAGGTAAGTTTGAGGTGTTGTATTTTGTGACGTGAACGTACAACTAGAATCTCTCCTGAGGATGCCCTCAAATCTTAGAGGGCAGCAGGGTGGCGCAATGGTAGAGTTGTTGCCTTACAGCGCTAGAGTCCCAGGTTTGATCCTGACTATGGTTGCTGTCTGTACGGAGTTTGTACGTTCTCCCCATGACCTCCATGGGTTTTCTCCTGAATCTCCGGTTTGCTCCCACACTCCAAAGACGTACAGGTTTGTAGGTCAATTGTCTTGGTAAAATTCTAAATTGTCCCGATAGTGTATAGGATAGTGCTAATATGTGGGGGGCACTGGACAGTGCGGACTCGGTGGGTCGAAGGGCCCGTTTCCATGCTTAGCATTAGTTTTTCATGGGTAATGCAATGTAAAATTTTTGTGAGGTACTTTGCCAGACGTAATGTTGGGTTTATAATGAACCCTGCCAAACATCATCATCAGAAACATAATTCAACAGATTTCCTGTTATCTGTGCTTTAGTACACAAGCTGTATTAGAGGGTTTCAGCTACAAAAAATGGTTGGAGAATCATGGACGGTTTTCTCTGGAACTTTGGAGATTGAGGGGAGACTTGATGGAAGTATATATAATTATGAGAGACATAGATTGAGTAGACAGTCAGAATCTTTCTCCAAGGGTGGAAATGTCCAGCACTTGAGGGCTCAGCTATAAGGTGAGAGGGGGAATGTTTAATGGCGATATGCAGGGCGAGTTCTTTACACAGAGTGAGTGATGGTGGCCTGGAACACGTTGCAAGGGGTGGTGGTGAAGACCTATATGGCAGTGGGGTTTAACAGGCTTTTAGATAGGCACTTGAAAACGCAAGAAATAGAGGGAAATGGATCATGTACAGGCAGAAGGGATCAGTTTAACTTGGGATCACTGAGCCATTCCTGTGCTGTACTGTTCCATGTTCTACGAATGCTAAATTTGTTTCGGTTGAATTCTTTGAATTTGACATTTTCTACTGAATTTCTTGACAAGTTAGCGAAGGGATGTTTCTTATCATTCCTTGAACTTGTGCTGACTTGCATTTGGAGTTTTGGACAGGCATCTTAATCAAACTGTTAAACTGTCCATTCCATTGCTTGCGAATAATCAAATTTTGAATTACATGTAAAATAAAGATTGATTTTGTTATATGGGTGCATGGTAATCAAGGTTGTTAATAAATATGTATGTACTGGCACACAATAGACACAAAATGCTGGAGTAACTCTGCAGGTCAGGCAGCATCTCCGGAGAGAAGGAGAGAGAGGAGGAGAACTTCTTCAAAGTAGACATGCCAAGAGGAGATTTCGCAGTGGAGCGGACAAAATGTGTAGGAAACAACTGCAGGTGATGGTTTAAGTCGAAGGTAGACACAAAATGCTGGAGTAACTCAGCAGGTCAGGCAGCATCTCTGGAGAGAAGGAGCGGAGAAAATGTGTAGGAAAGAACTGCAGATGCTGGTTTAAATCGAAGGTATATATATATATGTGTGTGTGTGTGTGTGTGTGTGTGTGTGTGTGTGTGTGTGTGTGTGTGTGTGTGTGTGTGTGTGTGTGTGTGTGTGTGTGTGTGTGTGTGTATGTATGTGTATATATATATATATGTGTGTGTGTGTGTGTGTGGATGTATATATATACATATATGTATATGCATAATGTATATAGACTGAGAAGCTATTAAATGTACCCAGTAGTGACCTTGGGACACCATGGTGATTAATTCAGTATTGGAGCTGATGTTGGCAACATTTGTGGGCAGGTCCCTCTTTGAGGTCATAAAGCACAGATGCATTTGAAAACTCTATTTAAACCAGATATAATTTGCACTTAAAATTCTGCAAACTTTGTTGCTGCTGGCTCGGCCAAGTGCGCTGCAGCAAAACTGTGACAAATGGAAATTCCAGGCCATATGGTGCAAACTTAAAATAGTTTTCCTGAGCCCCTGAGCACTTTTCAGTTGGTGTCTGTGCACTCCTGCCATCAATGTGTGGTTAGTACATGCATTGCAGTGTTTTATCAAGTGGTACATTGCAATTCATTAATTAGTGTCCTGGGATTACTGTACTGTAGTGAACATCACATCAAGGACCACATAATACATACTCTGCAGAATTATCAAGCCTCATTTATTTGGCCTACCACTGGGATACTTTAGTTTTAAAATGTAACAATTATAACGTACTTACCAAATATTGGTTTTAGTTTTAGTTTAGTTTAGAGATACAGCGCGGAAACGGGCCCTTCGGCCCACCGGGACCGCGCCGACCAGCGATCCCCCAACGTTAACACTATCCTACACCCACTAGGGACAATTTTTACATTTACCAAGCCAATTAACCTAAATACCTGTAGGTCTTTGGAGTGTGGGAGGAAACAGAAGATCTCGGAGAAAACCCACGCAGGTCACGGGGAGAACGTACAAACCGTACAGACAGCACCCGTAGTCGGGATCGAACCCGGGTCTCCGGCGCTGCATTCGCTGTAAGGCAGCAACTCTACCGCTGCGCCACCGTGACTGCCCTTCTCATTTGCAATTGATTTTGTATTCTTCGGCGATAAAGCTGATTAGCTTCTCGATGCACACAGGCTGCGGAGTTTAATAGTCATTTTGGTGTGCTTCAAGAGTACTTTTTTGCTGCCTTCCAAAAAAAAGACATCGGGGCAATAGCCTACACAACTAAATTACCCGTCAGTGTGGCATGGTGTTGTTTATTATAAGGCTGATTATTTTAATGTATTCTGCAACATGTTAAATGAACAGCAACCAGATGTATTATGTTTACTTCCATTGCGATTAGTTATGATGTCCCTGGGCGGCAACAATAGGCTAACAATGATATAATCAATCTCCTCTGCTCGATTGAATTGAATCCTCATGAAGGGCAGTCAATAGATCTGACTCACAAAGGTTCTAGAAACTCGCCCATGTTGTTTGCATGAAACAAGCAAATGTATTCCTCGGGATTGGGTTACAAGCCACTTTTCCCCCATCTGGACAGCAGAGCTGTTTTAGTCTTGTATATTAAATCAATACTAAGCCCAACTCCCAATGAAACATACAGTGCAATTTAATTAACTTCAGTTTCCATCCTTTGGATCTGCATTTTTTATTTCAAAGTGTGTAAAAACTATGCGCTGCTACACCATGTGTGTCGTGTGAAGGAAGGGCAGGGGAGAGTTCAGTCTCTTTTATCTGCCTTCTTTTGATTCCTACAGCAACGCCTCCATTGATGGTGGGCATCCAATTGCTCATTTGATGTCCTTGGAGACTTATAGAAACTAAGTTAGGATCTTGGCGGGACAGACATAATGGAAGGGACTCATGAATATTAATGTTGAAAAGTGCCATCTGTTCACCAACAAAATAAAAAATCGCCCACAAACAAAAAAGGCGGCTGATCTGCTGTCAGTTCAATGCTCCTTCCAGTCTTCGGTCCCATGCTCTCATTCAAGTCACTTTTATGCAAAACACTTCACGTCGAGCTAATAAATGTTTTCTTTCTTGCCACTATTCTCTGAATTACAGACAACCAAACAAACAACAATATCTTTTTCTTATTTCTGAAGCGTTAAGAATTTTCTATTAAAGCATAATATTGTTACAGTAAATAAATATGACAATGTAGAGTCAGCTTCTAAGGATTAGTTTGGTTGAGTTTAGTTTAGAGATACTGCACAGTAACAGGCTCTTCGGCCCACTGTGTCCGCACCGACTAGCGATCCCCGCACATTAACACTATTCTAAACACACTAGGGACAGTTTGCAATTTTACCGAGCCAATTAACCTGTAAACCTGTACGTCTTTGGAGTGTGGGAGGGAACCGGAACTCCTAGGTAAAACCCACGTAGGTCAAGGGGAGAATGTACAAACTCTGTACAGACAGCACCCGTAGTCAGGATGGAAGCCCGGTCTCTGGCGCTGTGAGGCAGCAACTCTACCGCTGCGCCACCGTGCCACCCAACCATTGACCTAACCATTGATCAAGTAGACCTATTACTTCACTTGTGGTTCTGCTTCAATATTTTAGGCAATTGCAAAGTACCAAACTGCACCCATTTTTGATGGGTGAAACTGATACCTGTTAGGTTTCTTCACAGAAATAGATCTTGAGATGAGACATGAAATGGCATCAGAGTGATTTACACACAGAAGCTCACCCAGGTTGAATGCAGCTGTTAAATCGTTGCCGCGCAGCAATCATAGGAGGGTGTCAGGTCTCAGAGGAGCTCTCCCCATGGCAACCAAGCAGCTTCGACTGCTGTGGAGGAGGGAAAGGCTGAAAGGGAGAGAGCGACAGGCCCTAGATTTAGTGCAGAAGAGCTGGACCTTCCTGTCAGTGAGG
Source organism: Rhinoraja longicauda (assembly GCF_053455715.1). Lineage (NCBI taxonomy): Eukaryota > Metazoa > Chordata > Chondrichthyes > Rajiformes > Arhynchobatidae > Rhinoraja > Rhinoraja longicauda. The sequence goes on along the minus strand of NC_135969.1, from coordinate 30,979,125 downwards.
CAAATGACAGACGGGCGGCCCTGCGTGTGTCTCAGGGGACAAGAGGACACGTCAAGGCCAACCACAGAGAGGGTCAGACGGGAGGTGGGTGCAGGAATGAGGAGAGTCTACAATCATTCAAGCAACGCGGAAGTAAATTTCATGTCGTCACAGAGTATGGTTTGAACAGTGACACGATTAGCAGGGCTGCTGCCTCGTAGCTCCCCACCTGCCCAGAAAGAGAGCTTGCACATTCTCCCTGAGACCACGTGTGTTTCCTCAGAATGCTCTGGTTTTCCCCGACAGCCCAGGTTGGTAAGTTAATGAGCCTCTGTAAGTTGCCTCCAGTGTGCTGGTGACTGGAGCAATCTTGGAGGGGAGGGTGGAGTGCAGTTGATGAGAATGTGAGGAGATGATTGTGCAATGAGTATAAACGTGTGTTTGATGGCAGCATGGAATTGGTGGGCCGAATGGCCTGTTTCTGTGTGGTACGTTTTCATGACTATGTCAGGATAAATATCTGCAGTGCGCCATTTCAGACATTGCAGTAGGGATTTACTCACTGAAGTGTTACTATCAGTTGGTTCAGCAAATGAGGACTTATTTTGTGCCAACTGAGCACTCTTGCCTGTTATCAGTGAAGCAAGATGGTTTTCAGGATTTAGTGTGGAGAGGGTCATATTGTACTGTTCTACATTCTACTTTACTCCCATTAGCTCTCCCCAGGGTTCATTCTCAGTTAATCTGACACCAGACTCTGTTTCTAGGTGAAGGGCCCTTCATTACCTTCCCCAATCTCTATTACCAATGAAGAAACACCTCCCCATGGCCTGGGTTGCTTGTGCAGACCTCTGTCCCAATGCCTAACTGTAGGCCCAAGACCTTGGTGATGACCACACTCTCTTCCTCTCCAACCACCTACTCCCTCACCCCCCCCCCCCCCCCACCTCTCCTCCGACCCAAACCTCACCATCTTCCCTATATGGCAACCTGAACACAGGCTCTATCCTTGAGTTTAGTTTAGTTTAGTTAATTATTACATGAACTGAGGTACAGTGATAAGGTTTTATTGCGTGTTAACCAGTCAACAGAAAGACAATACATGATTACAATAGAGCCATCCACAGTATAGATAAATGATAAAGGAAATAATTTAGTTGAAAGACAAAGATCAATAAAGTCCGATTAAATATAGGCCGAGGGTCTCCAATGAGGTAGATAGAAGTTCAGGACTGTACTCTAGTTGTTGGCAGTGTGGTTCAGTTACCTGATTACAGCTGGGAAGAAACTGTCCCTGAATCTGGAGGTGTGCTCTTTCACACTTCTATACCTCTTGCCTGAGGGGAGACGGGAGAAGAGGGAGTGACCGGGGCGAGACTCATCCTTCATTATGCTGGTGGATTTGCCGAGGCAGCGTGAAATGTAAATGGAGTCAATGGATGGGAGGTTGGCTTCTGTGGCTAGGTTGCTTAGTTCTGATGGGTCTCGACCTGAAACGTCATCTATGTACGATCTCCAGAGAAGCTGCTTGACCGGCTGAGTTACTCCAGTGCTGTGTGTCTTGTGTATTAATCAGCATCTGTTCTTTGTTTCTAGTTTGCTTAACAGCTTAGGGTGGCCAGTTTTCAATGCGGGCAGCATCCTTGTTTCCAACGGCCAAGCTGTGAAGTAAGAACCAAATGCTGTTAAACAGTGGGATCAGAATATTGATTCTAACATGCCAGCACAGCACTCTGACATTTGCCCTTTTACAGTAAATTCTCAAAGGACGATCTTTGTACATCAGCCAGTATCAGAGCATTCATTGTCCTGTAGATGTTGACCCTCACATCTCATTCACATCAATACACCTAACCATGGTGCGAGGAGCTGAATGTTTCACACACCAGAAAGCTCCAAGATAAGAATTCTTGTCACAAAGTTTGACCACTTTTGACCCTGTTTCCAATGCAGCAGCTGAAAGATATCCTGAGATGGTATTTTAATTGCATTTTCCTTTCCAACATCGATTTACGTATAAAAACAGAAGCCACCTTCCAAGATATTGTCAAAGAGTAAATATAGATGATGGATTAGCCTCGTAGTTATTCACTTTTCATTAAATCGGTGATGGATCACAACCGTCCAGGAGTAAGACCTGTTCCATTGATATCTAAATAATGAAAGGCTTATCGTAAAATGTGCCTTGGTGCAAAGACCGAGACTCCTGTGGGATCATGCAGCTGTTCCTGAGGAGGCTGTTATTTTGGGGAAAGAATCTGTTTCCGTGCCCTGAAACATTTAGTGGCAAGTCAGCTGTTGAACAGAGCCTTAAAACAGCCAGTTGTAAGATAAGATGCAAGAGACAGCGACTAGTTTTACCCCCGCGCCTCATGGAAATGCGAGCTCACCAGAAAGGGACGGCTGGGGTCAGGTCTTCAACTTCAGTGATTGTTTCTGCAGCATTGAGGCTTGTGGTGGGCAAATGGAAATGCTGATGCACCTGGCTGGTGGTTGGGAGAAGTCTGAAATGCACAGAGTATGTGCATGACTTACCGAACGAAGTAATAATGGGGAACAAAGAAAGCAGATCGTATAGGAAGGAACTGCAGATGCTGGTTTAAATCGAAGATAGACACAAAATGCAGGAGTAACTCAGCTGGACAGTCAGTATATCTGGAGCGAAGGAATAGGTGGCGTTTGAAAGTCAGTCTGAAGAAAGGTTTCGACCCGAAACGTCACCTATTTCTTCTCTCCAGAGATGCTGTCTGTCCTGCTGAGTTACTCCAGCATTTTGTGTCTATCTTCAAAGAAAGCAGGTCCTTCAGCCCAATGAGTCCACGCCGACCATCGATCACCCATTCTTTTTTTTTAGTTTAGTTTATTGTCACGCTGAAAAGTCACAGTGAAAAGCTTTTGTTGCATGCACACAAATTCACACCAATTCTGTGTTATCCCACTTTCGTACACTCTCCTCACACACTAGGAACGATTTACAGAATTAACCTACCAACCCACACGTCTTGGGGATGTGGGAGGAAACCAGAGTACCTGCAGGAAACACATATGGTCACAGGGAGAATGTGCAAACTCCACACAGGCAGCACCTGAGATCAAGATCAAACCCAGGTCTCTGGCGCTGAGGCAGTAACTCTACCAGCTGCACCACTGTGCTGCCCTTGGACAGAATGGATTTGCCCCTTTTCATGAACAGGGCATTTCTGGGAACTGGTGCAAGTTTTCAGCGCACAGCTGGATTATTGCCATCCCAGTGTCCTCAGGCATTTCTTCATATCGAGGGCAAGCACTGACTAAGTGGACACAGGTTTCTGTCGACATGCGGATCTCAGGAGTAAGCTGGGATGAGTAATTTCTTGGGCACTTCCGGCAGAACGTGGTTCTGAAGGCTTCAACTTTTCCTTAATATTCACATGCTCATCCAAAAACATCACCGATTCCTTTTCCTCAGAGATGCTGCCTGACCCGCTGAGTTACTCCAGCATTTTGTGTCTTAAATGGAAAATCTTCAACGGCAAAATTAATTTTAGTCAAGAAGTATACTAAATAATACAAATTTGGCATTGCGTAAGATATTACAAATACTTATGACAAATTTCCTTTCGGTTCTGATGAAAGCTCCCAAACTATTTTTCATCCATACACGTTTCCGAGTGTTTGGTGCTTTTTTTTTCTTAATTCTGATTTCTAGTTTTTGTTTTAGATTTGCCCATGAATACTGTTATTGAGATAGATTGAGGCATGCCATGCCTTGTTTTACAGTGATGTGACCAAACTGCTGCTGGTTAACTTTCTATAGGCATTGATTGGCACAAAATGCTGGAGTAACTCAGCGGGACAGGCAGCATCTCTGGAGAGAAGGAATGGGTGACGTTTTAGGCCGAGACCCTTCTTCGGACTTTCAATAGGCATTACTGTTCAGGCTGATGTCAATTACAATGAAGCCAAAATGTGTTGATGGAGGACCTACCGGTAGGACTGATCAGCCGGCAAACCGCGGACTCCGGACTCTGGCCCAAGCCACCGGCATTGACGCCGCCGCCAAAACGAGGACGGACGTGGTACATCGAGGTCGGAGACCCTGGGGGTCGAGGTGGACGGGCCGTGTCGCGAAGAACAAAGGGGACCCAGCATAGTGGGGGGGGGCCCTGAGAACGAGGAACCTGTGGTGATGGTCATAAGGTCTTAAGGTCATAAGTGATGGGAGTAGAATTAGGCCATTCAAGTCCACTCTGCCATTCAATCATGGCTGATCTATCTCTCCCTCCCTTTCTCTCCCTCATAACCCCATGCTCCAGCCTTCTCCCCATAACCTCTAATACCAATAGACAATAGACAATAGACAATAGGCAATAGGTGCAGGAGTAGGCCATTTGGCCCTTCGAGCCAACACCACCATTCAATGTGATCATGGCTGATCATTCTCAATCAGTACCCCGTTCCTGCCTTCTCCCCATACCCCCTGATTCTGCTATCCTTAAGAGCTCTATCTAGCTCTCTCTTGAAAGCATTCAGAGAACTGGCCTCCACTGCCTTCTGAGGCAAATTCCACAGATTAACAACTCTCTGACTGAAAAAGTTTTTCCTCATCTCTGTTCTAAATGGCCTACCCCTTATTCTTAAACTGTGGCCCCTGGTTCTGGACTCCCCCAACAATGGGAACATGTTTCCTGCCTCAAACGTGTCCAACCCCTTAATAATCTTATATGTTTCAATAAGATCCCCTCTCATCCTTCTAAATTCCAGAGTATACAAGCCTAGTCGCTCCAGTCTTTCAACATACGACAGTCCCGCCATTCCGGGAATTAACTTAGTAAACCTACGCTGCACGCCCTCAATAGCAAGAATATCCTTCCTCAAATTTGGAGACCAAAACTGCACACAGTATTCCAGGTATGGTCTCACTAGGGCCCTGTACAACTGTAGAAGGGCCTCTTTGCTCCTATACTCAACTCCTCTTGTTATGAAGGCCAACATTCCATTGGCTTTCTTCACTGCCTGCTGTACCTGCATGCTTCCTTTCAGTGACTGATGCATTAGGACACCCAAATTTCGTTGTACGTCCCCTTTTCCTAACTTGACAACATTCAGATAATAATCTGCCATCCTATTCTTACCACCAAAGTGGATAACCTCACACTTATCCACATTAAACTGCATCTGCCATGCATCCGCCCACTCACACAGCCTGTCCAAGTTACCCTGCAATCTCATAGCATCTTCCTCACAGTTCACACTGCCACCCAGCTTTGTGTCATCTGCAAATTTGCTAATGTTACTTTTAATCCCTTCACCCAAGTCATTAATGTATATTGTAAATGGCTGCGGTCCCAGCACCGAGCCTTGCGGTACCCCACTAGTCGCTGCCTGCCATTCTGAAAGGGACCCATTTATCCCCACTCTTTGCTTTCTGTCTGCCAACCAATTTTCTATCCAGGTCAGTACCCTACCCCCAATACCATGTGCTCTAATTTTGCACACTAATCTCCTATGTGGGACCTGTCGAAGGCTTTCTGAAAGTCAAGGCACATTACATCCACCAGCTCTCCCCTGTCCATTTTCCTAGTTACATCCTCAAAAAATTCCAGAAGATTAGTCAAGCATGATTTCCCCTTCGTAAATCCATGCTGACTCGGAACGATTCTGTTACTGCTATCCAAATGCTCCGCAATTTCTTCTTTTATAATTGACTCCAGCATTTTCCCCACCACTGATGTCAGACTAACTGGTCTATAATTTCCCGTTTTCTCTCTCCCTCCTTTCTTAAAAAGTGGGATAACATTAGCTACCCTCCAATCCACAGGAACTGATCCTGAATCTATAGAACATTGGAAAATGATCACCAATGCGTCCATGATTTCTAGAGCCACCTCCTTAAGTACCCTGGGATGCAGACCATCAGCCCTGGGGATTTATCAGCCTTCAGTCCCATCAGACCACCCAACACCATTTCCTGCCTAATGCGAATTTCCTTCAGTTCCTCCGTCACCCTAGGATCTCTGGCCACTAGAACATCTGGGAGATTGTTTGTATCTTCCTTAGTGAAGACAGACCCAAAGTACCGGTTCAACTCGTCTGCCATTTCCTTATTCCCCGTAATAATTTCCCCTGCTTCTGTCTTCAAGGGACCCACATTTACCTTAACTATTTTTTTCCTCTTCACATACCTAAAGAAGCTTTTACTATCCTCCTTTATATTATTGGCCAGCTTACCTTCGTACCTCATCTTTTCTCCCCGTATTGCCTTTTTAGTTATCTTCTGTTGCTCTTTAAAAGAGTCCCAATCCTCTGGCTTCCCGCTCTCCCTTGCTATGTTATACTTCTTCTCTTTTATTTTTATGCTGTCCTTGACTTCCCTTGTCACCAGTACTAATCAATGTGGGTGGGTGGGTGGGGAGGGGGGGACGAGGAGGAGTTGGGACCAACAATATTTAAGGGTACTTTGTAACTTTGTCTGCACCTTGTGGCGACTCTTTTGTGTACTGTATATGCAAAACAAAGAATTTCACTGTACCTTTAAAGTATCTATCTATCGTCCCATTGAAGATGAGTTTGGCAACTTTGGCTGGAATGCATAAACATTAATTAATCCAAGTGGATTAATACCTATAATAGTTAACACCTCCAGCCCAATCTTTACACAACAGTCTTTACTACAGAGCAACTTACAATATGGCCTCATCGTTTTGCTCACTTTATAACATTTGCTCCAGCAGATAATAGCCTGAAGGAATTGACAAATAAAGATTAATGACCGCTCCTAACTGTCAGCTGTGAGGGCCCTGTATTATCTTATAGCTCAGCAAGCTGTGTGATGTATTTTTGTTTCTGGTGTCGCCTTTGTTGGATTATCTGAACTGGTTTGAAAAAGCACTGTTATGAACATCTTGTGCAAAGTTCACTTAATGAAAGACGGCAGATTATTGCACCAGATATTGTGTATATTTTAGCTGTTATCTGTCCATTGTAAAATGGTGCATTTTCCACTGTTAATCTTCAAGCTTGCATCATTTGTTTCGAAACCACATAATCAGAACTAGGCTCCTGTCCAAAAAAGATTAACAACTGAAAAAGTATAGGAAATATTAAATGTCCATCATCTAATTTGAAAATAAATTACCTCAGTTGAGCTGACAACCTGCCTGAGCATCATCATGACTTATGCTAACTTTTATAATCTGCTATACAAAAATATAGCTTTATAAATCTTTTTCAGACTGTTCTGAGTTCTTCATATCTGTTAATGTACAAGCTAAGGAAATGACATGCAAATGTTGCTAAGTAACTGAGAAGGAATTGTGTAAAATAAGTAATTCAATAAACTAATGAAAGTGGAAAGGGAAAAAGTAATTACAGAGAAAACATAGAAAATAGGTGCAGGAGGAGGCCATTCGGCCCTTCAAGCCAACACCACCTCCATTCATTGTGATCTTGGCTGATCATCCACAATCGGTAACCCGTGCCTGCCTTCTCCCCATACTCCTTGATTCTGCACATTACCAAAATATATTGACCACAGGATAGTGTTATCCCATGAAATGGACATCTGCATAATTCTATTTTATTCTCTCCTCCCTACATCTCCCAAGTAAGCCAGAAAAATAGGCAGTCAACCATTGAGCAATGTGGCAATCTATGTTCACTATCCTTTTTTTGTTAGCTTATTTGGTTGGGAAAGATACCTTAAAACATCTCTAGGGTCCAGAAACAGAAGTGTGTTTATTGTCATTGTGTAGGCAAACATGTCCACTATGTTATCCCACTAAAACCAAACAAGATGAATATCCAAAGAAAGACACAAAATGTTGGAGTATCTCAGCAGGTCAGGCATCAACTCCGGAGAACATGATTAGTGACGTTTCAACTGGGGCAAAACTGTTCCAGGAAGGGTCCTGACCCAAAACATCACCTATACATGTTCTCCAGAGATGCTGCCTGGCCCACTGAGTTACTCCAGGAATTTGTGCCTTTTTTGTAAATCAGCATCAACAGTTCCTTGTGAGTGGGCGGATACATGGCAGATGCAGTTTAATGTAGATAAGTGTGAGGTTATTCACTTTGGAAGTAAGAATAGAAAGACAGATTATTATCTGAATGGTGTCAAGTTAGGAGGAGGGGGAGTTCAACGAGATCTGGGTGTCCTAGTGCATCAGTCAATGAAAGGAAGCATGCAGGTACAGCAGGCAGTGAAGAAAGCCAATGGAATGTTGGCCTTCGTAACAAGAGGATTTGAGTATAGGAGCAAAGAGGTCCTTCTACAGTTGTATCGGGCCCTGGTGAGACCGCACCTGGAGTACTGTGTGCAGTTTTGGTCTCCGAATTTGAGGAAGGATATTCTTGCTATGGAGGGCGTGCAGCGTAGGTTCACTAGGTTAATTCCCGGAATGGCGGGACTGTCGTATGTTGAAAGGCTGGAGCGATTGGGCTTGTATACACTGGAATTTAGAAGGATGAGGGGGGATCTTATTGAAACATATAAGATAATTAGGGGATTGGACACATTAGAGGCAGGAAACATGTTCCCAATGTTGGGGGAGTCCAGAACAAGGGGCCACAGTTTAAGAATAAGGGGTAGGCCATTTAGAACGGAGATGAGGAAGAACTTTTTCAGTCAGAGAGTGGTGAAGGTGTGGAATTCTCTGCCTCAGAAGGCAGTGGAGGCCAGTTCGTTGGATGCTTTCAAGAGAGAGCTGGATAGAGCTCTTAAGGATAGCGGAGTGAGGGGGTATGGGGAGAAGGCAGGAACGGGGTACTGATTGAGAGTGATCAGCCACGATCGCATTGAATGGCGGTGCTGGCTCGAAGGGCTGAATGGCCTACTCCTGCACCTATTGTCTATTGTCTTATTGTCTAATATGAATCTCCTATTAAACTATTATTATGCGTAATATTTGGACAATTATAATTAACTTGATCCATTGCCTCTTTGGCACAAAATCTTAACTGTAAGCGTGGTACATTATTTCCATGGATTTTAAGAAATAGCTTTTCCTTTCTGTCCTTTTTTCTTTTGTTTCAGAATCTAATTGGCTTTTTTTGTCTTTTGTTTTAACTTTCTCTTCCTGAATTGATACTGAATTCAGTTTTCCAACTGAACTGCTCATCAACCTGATCAATGATGCTACATAGTGCTTATGTAGATCTTTCTGTTCTCAAATTCTTTCAGTTCTCCTATATGTTTCATTTTTACATATTTTATCGCTGGCTATTAATCTATAAAAATAATTTGTTCTATTTCAACAATGACATTTTGATGGCTTGCAACACATTCAAAACTTTAATATAGTTGGAATTGTTCTATCATTTTACAAAAATATTGTAATACATACCAATATTAAATCTATAGCCTCAAGGATGATAGAAAATTTAAGCTATTACGTACATTAAGAACTAAAGTAAATGGGCAACATTTTCCACTGTATAATATGGCATAATTGCATGTGTATTAGTATGAGTTTCTGTTCACCTCTGGTTTCGCTAATGGTTCTGAGGTTTAGATGATTTTGACTAAATTAAAGAGTTTGATTTTCCATGGTACACTGCCATTGTATTGTGTATCATTTGCACTTGTTCACTTAAAGTATTAGGACAACACTTAGAGTCATAGAGTCATAGAGTGCTAGTGTGGAAACAGGCCCTTCGGCCCAACTTGCCCACACCGTCCCAACCACACTAGTCCCACTTGCCTGCGCTTGGTCCATTTCCTTCCAAACCTGTCCTATCCATGTACCTGTCTAACTGTTTCTTAAACGATGGGATAGTCCCAGCATCAACTACCTCCTCTGGCAACTTGTTCCATACACCCACCACTTTGAACTTCCATCAGCTTAAATAATCATCCTGATTTGGAAATATATCATCGGCCTGTTGCTGTTGCCAGATCTAACTCCTGGATGGCTCCATCCATTAATACTCTGGGAACATCTTCAGCAGAAGGACTGCACTGATTCAGATGGCTCACCGCTATTTCACAAGGGTAATTAATGTGGGCCTTGTCCCATAAATGGATAAATATGGAAATATGCTAACCTAGGGAAAAAGAAAACAAGCAAATTGGTTCCCAATCAGATTAAGAATAGCTTGTACTTCTAAAGAGATACAGTATAATCAAATATATGGAGAAAGATGCTGTGCTGGACAATATGGTGTGTATCTAAACCAGCAAAAGCGTACTCGACAAATATGTTTGACATCGTCATTGCCAAGAACCTAATTATTTGATAACTCAAAGTGAGTCTAAAAATGTTCACTTGCTCAGTTATTTCTAAATTCAAACAATGTTAAAGTCCTCATGATTTAAAACAGCGGCAACAAGCATAGGAGATGTTTTTGAGAAAAGTACCACTTCCTGCTGCCCATGAACACCCAAGATCCAAACTAACCTAATCTGGATATAAAGAACTCGGTTTGCCTGTAAGTATCGTGGCTTGAGGGCATCTGATAAAAAACAGAGCTCAACTATGAAACTCCATGAAATGTTGAGACCTGCCCCTGACTCGACTGGCTGTCAATGACCTATGGGTTTGTAAATGTATGAAACACTTAAAATCTAAGAGAACATTTTTTAACACTTTCATTTTACTTTGTAAATATATATTCTTAAATATACTAGATATCTGAAAAATTAGAGTAAACTGCAATGACTTTTGAAAAAGTATCACACATTCACAATTTCCACAGCCTTACATAGCTCACTGAGATCATTGCAGTGCAGCATGGGGTTAGACTTGACACTGGTTTGATTCACATCATCTATATACTAAAACTTTCATTTATTTGTTTGTTTGTTCCTGAACTACAACCAAAACGGTTCACGATAGCGTGACAATTTTAGGCCCACCTTACTCACCGTCGTCCCTTTGGTGCTAATGGAAATAGTTTCATTGAAATCGGTGTTATATTTTTAAAGATTCACATTTTAAAGTTTAAATCTATCTCCTAGGGAGGGAGGGGAGGGGAGGGGAGGGAGGGGGAGTAGGGAGGATAAGGGGGGTTGAGGGGATGGGGTAGGGAGGAGGGGAAGGAGGGAGGGGAAGGCAGGGAAGGAAGGGGGAGGGGAGGAGGGAGGGGGAGGGGGAGGGCAGAGGGGGGAGGGGAGGGGCGGAGGGGGCAAAGGGGGAGGGGGAGGGGAGGGAAGGGGAGGGGGAGGGAGGGGGGGAGGTGGAGGGGAGAGGGGAGGGGGGGAGAGGGGAGGGGGGGAGGAGAGGGTGCTGCACCAATGCAGGAGAGGTTTGGGCCCATCAGGTCCACTTGGTCTAGTGAATACTGCCAATGCGGAGGAATTTCTTCAGTTGGAGAATCTATGGAGTTCATTGTCCCAGGAGGCAGTGGAGACCAAGTGAATAGATATTTTTAAGGTGGAGATTGACAGATTCTTGATCAGTACGGGTGTCAGGGGTTATGGGGAGAAGGCAGAAGAATGGGGCTGAGAGGGAATGGTGCCATGGTTGAATGGTGGTAGACTTGGTGGGCCGAATGGCCTAATTCTGCTCCTAATAACTGATGATTTCATAAGACCATAAAGTCATAAGGGATAGGAGTAGAATTAGGCCATTTGGCCCTTCAAGTCTACTTCACCATTCAATCATGGCTGATCTATCTCTCTCTCCTAACCCCATTCTCCTGCCTTCTCCCCATAACTCCTGACACCTGTACTAATCAAGTATCTATCTATCTCTGCCTTCAAAATATCCACTGACTTAGCCTCCACGGCCTTCAGTGGCAAAGGACTCCACAGATTCACCACCCTCTGACTAAAGAAATGTCACCTTATCTCCTTCCTATTAGAACGTCCTTTCACATTTCACATTTCACATCATGAATGCTGGAATCTCAGCAAGCTTGAGTTCTGCTGCCAGATTTCTTGGGGAACTCAGCAGTGAGTCATGTTGCTGCCTGTGCCTCAGTATGGGTTAATAATTTCCCAGCTTACACATTTGACCACGCACACTCAGAAGTCCCAAACGTGTTCCATTACACCAGCGACATTTTATCTTGCATTTCACAATGTTGAAAATATTTTAAATCCATTATTTTTATCACATTCCTCAGTAATTCCTTTCATTCTCAATGATCTGTGGCAGATCCTTTAAGGTGAATTTATTTATTATAAGAAATGGTTGCTCTAAAATGTATGTCAGAATTATCATTCCGCCCCCCACTGCCAATCCCCCAGCACCAACAAAAAAAAATTAAAGTGGTGAGTGGGAAAATTGGGAACAATAAAGAATTGATTTGATCTTAGACATTGTGTGAAGTGTTTCCAATCCACAGTGGATTTATTTAGGTTTTCCAACCCCCACCCCCTCTTTGAGTTAATATTTGGAAAAGTAAACATCTTTTCTACGATTTATTGATTTTCTTAAAGGGATCATCAATTGTTGTGTGAGTGACAAAGTGCTTGTTTGACCAGTTCAATTTTTAGCAACGCTCAGAATAAATTATGCAGAACTGTGCTTTGTTGTGATAATTACTGTCTCACCCAGTATAACAAGTATTTGGGTGCTGCCATATTGAACCAAACAAGACTCAGACTATTTGTAGGAAGGAACTGCAGACGCTGGATTAAACAAAGGTAGACACAAATAGCTGGAGCAACTCATCGGGTCAGGCAGCATCTCTAGAGAAAAGGAATAGGTGACGTTTCGGGTCGAGACCCTTCTTCAGACTGAGTGTCAGGGGAAAGGGAACAAGTGGTATACTGTAGCTGGTGATATAGAGAGATATGGAGCAAATAAATGAAAGATATGCAAAAAAAAGTAACGATGATCGAGGAAAGTTGGAGCCCACAATGGTCCATTGTTGGCTGTGGGCCAGGTGATAATGAGTTATACAGAGAGTGACTTGTTTGCACCACATCTTCAGGGATCATCGTGTTTGATAACAGGCATGAATTCTGAAACCTCTTTTCTTATAATATGCTCCTTTCAGTAAAACATAGAAATAAATTATGTTCGTTGAACTCTGACCAACAAATGAACTTTTGCCAGGTGATATCACATGCGTATATTAATAACTATAACAGCTCATTGTTTGAAAAGTGTTTTTTTTCACACTGAAGTTTTTACCAAGTAATTTGTTAGCCAAAATTAAAGATATTAAGAGTTGAGTGTTCAAGTCCACACCCACACAGATTTGCTTCACATATATTGAGTAGGCAGTGAAATATTATTTTACATATGCTTGAGCTGTTTGAGATATTTCTTTCTTAAAAGAAAGTTAGAAGATAGTTAACTCCCCAAAGGTACTTTTATTCCCAAATGAGATCTTGTTGAAATCATTTGAGAAGCCGTCGTCTTCAAAATGTTTAATTATCGCGTTGGCATGTTAAAAGTGTAGTCTGATAAAATAGAGATGAATATATCAATAACAGTAAGGTATAAAATGGAAATATTCAAATAATTAGAAGAATATTATATTTCGCTGCTGATTTGGATGGTGTCTTTGCATATCACCCCACAGAAAAGAGGCTCTAATTAACTCTCTCCTTGTGTATTTGGGAACTGAAATCGTGCTCTGTGCAATTAAAAATCTTGGGTGAACAGAACTCTTTCAAATAAAGGATCCTGTGTGAACCTGAATCTGATTACTCCATTATGACATCGAGAAAAAAAGTATCATAGTATTGCCCTTTACCTTTTCCAGATTTCATGTGATTAAGGTTTGTAAATATATCTGCTTCTACTTCTGGTAACTGTCTCCTTTATACCCACCGTACTGGCCTTCAGATCTCCTTTAACTTTCTCCTCTCTTAACTTAGACCGATGCCTAATAATGTTAAACTCCTCCACCTTAGGAAAACGTCTGACTATCTGTGTCTCTCGATGGCTGCCCATGAAGTGTAAAAGCTTAGTCCCACACTCCTATATTTTGGGCCAAAATTCCCATACTCCTACCTTTGGGACAAAAGGCTTTAAAGATCTGATGAGATCAGGATAAAGATGAGTCGGATGCCCCACACACTTCCTTTAAACTTTGCACCTTAAAGTGAAGAAAGCGAATGGTATGTTGGCATTCATAGCAAGAGGATTTGAGTTTAGGGGCAGGGAGGTTCTGCTGCAGTTGTACAGGGCCTTGGTGAGACCGCACCTGGAGTATTGTGTGCAGTTTTGGTCTCCTAACCTGAGGAAAGACGTTCTTGCCTTAGAGGGAGTACAGAGAAGGTTCACCAGATTGATCCCTGGGATGGCGGGACTTACATATGAGGAAAGACTAGATAGACTGGGCTTGTACTCGCTGGAATTTAGAAGACTGAGGGGGGATCTTATAGAAACATATAAAATTCTTAAGGGGTTGGAGAGTCTAGATGCGGGAAGATTGTTCCCGATGTTGGGGGAGTCCAGAACCAGGGGTCACAGCTTAAGGATAAGGGGGAAGTCTTTTAGGACCGAGATGAGAAAACATTTCATCACACAGAGAGTGGTGAGTCTGTGGAATTCTCTGCCACAGAAGGTAGTTGAGGCCAGTTCATTGGCTATATTTAAGAGGGAGTTAGATGTGGCCCTTTTTGCTAAAGGGATCAGGGGGTATGGAGAGAAGGCAGGTACAGGCTACTGAGCTGAATGATCAGCCATGATCATATTGAATGGCGGTGCAGGCTCGAAGGGCCGAATGGCCTACTCCTGCACCTATTTTCTATGTTTCTATGTTTCTATGTAAAGCTATGGCCTGTAGTATTTGATTTTTTTCCATCCTGGGAGAAAGATTCTGACTGTCTACCATATCTATGCCTCGCATAATGTTATGTACTTCTATCAGGTTTCCTGCTACCTCATGTGTTCCAGAGAAAACAATATAACTCTGTCCAACCTCTCCCTGCAGCTATTGCTCCCTAATCCAGGCATCATTCTGGTAAACCTCCTCTGCACCCTTTCCAAAGCCTCATGATTGAGATAGTTTGCTTCTCGGATCAAAGGGAAGAAACTCATGAAAGGACTAGGGAGCACCAATTATGATTGCCAAAGCACAAGCCAGGCAAGGATTCAGCAGGAAGTTTTAAGAGATAACACAAGGCAGGATTTCCTTTAATGCGAATATTATCATCTCATGATCTGCTATCCCTTGAGCTGAGCATGTCTCTTTCAACTCTCATCTAACTTGAAATACAAACCAAAGGTCATTTTTTATCAACTGCAGACATATCGAACCATTCCAAATTGAAATCTTTTCTGGACATTGTTAGAATGATTTGATTCATCTATTTGTCAGAGATAGTTTATTTGGCAACAAAAATTCACCTCAAAATAACGTTAAACAGCTTATCAATAGATCACCAGCAAATGTGAAGGGACTATTCTTTTAAGAGATAGCTCTTGTGGCTCTGCTATCTATCTTCTATTAAAAATAGCTCGAAGTCAAAGCTGTCACTGGTGGTATATGCAATATTTATCGTGTATGGTAAATACCTGTGCAGACTTGCATTAGAAATGGGAAACAATGGGTCAGATTTTACTCAAGCTGATGAACGACCAGGATAACCATTTGTCACAATTGATCTCGTCCATTTAATATCTGTGATCTTTTCCATTGAAATTTGCCATCAGTTAGAGTTATAAATGGTATCTATCCTCCACATGCTCCTGAGATTAGTATGTATGTGGAAGGATGTGGTTGATCTGAAAGGTGTTAGCAAACAACATAGTCCAAATCAAGAAATGGAAGAATTGAATTGAACTAAATTAAAGCATACAGCATGGAAAAAAGGTCCTTCGGCCCACTGAGTGCATGCTGAGCATTGATCACCCATTTACACTCAATCTATGTTATCCCACTTGTTATATCAACTCCCTACAAACTAGGGGTAATTTACCGAGGCCAATTAACCTACAAACCCACACATCTTTGGAATGTGGGAGGTGGAATGTGAGTGGGATAGAAACATAGAAACAGAAAATAGGTGCAGGAGGAAGCCATTTGGCCCTTTGAGCCAGCACCGCCATTCATTGTGATCATGGCTGATCATCCACAATCAGTAACCTGTGTCTACCTTCTCCCCATATCCCTTGATTCCACTAGCCCCTAGAGCTCTATCTAGCTCTCTTTTAAATTCATCCAGTGAATTGGCCTCCACTACCTTCTGTGGCAGAGAATTCCACAATTTCCCAACTCTCTGGGTGAAAAAGTTTCTCACCACAGTTTTAAATGGCCTCCCCTTTATTCTTAAACTGTGGCTCCTGGTTCTGGACTCCCCCAAAATTGGGAACATTGTTCCTGCATCTAGCTTGTCCAGTCCTTTGTTTAATTTTATACATCTCTATAAGATCTCCTCTCATCCTTCTAAATTCCAGTGAATACAAGCCCAGTTTTTCCAATCTATCCTCATATGACAGTCCATCCATCCCGGGGATTAACCTCATGAACAAACGCTGCACTGCCTCAATAGCAAGGATGTCCTTCCTCAAATAGGGAGACCAAAACTACACACAATACTCCAGATGTCGTCTCACCAGGGCCCTTTACAACTGCAGAAGGACCTCTTTACTCTGATACTCCAATCCTCTCATTATGAAGGCCAACATGCCATTAGCTTTTTTCACTGCCTGCTGTACCTGCACGCTTTCTTTTAGTGACTGGTGTCCAAGGACACCCAGGTCTCGTTGCACTTCCCCTTTGCCTAATCTGACACCATTGAGATAATAATCTGCCTCCTTGTTTTTGCCGCCAAAGTGGATAACCTCACATTTATCTACATTATACTGCATCTGCCATGCATCTGCCCACTCACTCAACCTGTCCAAGTCACCCTGCAACCTCCTAACATCCTCTTCGCAGTTCACACTGTCACCCAGCACTGTCATCTGCAAAATTGCTGTGGAAATGTGAGTGGAAACCCACGCAATCACAGAGTTAACATACAAAAGTCACACAGACATCACCAGAGGTTAGGGCGATGAACTAGAGGGCATAAGGTTTGGATTAGAGGGGAAATATTTAAAGTGAATCTGTGAGGCATGTTTTTCACACAGCACCGGATCGGTAAAATGGAAAGAGCTGATGGAGGAGATGGTCGGGGCAGATACAATTACAAATTTTAAAAGACATTTGGACAAGTACATGGATAGGAAAGGTTCAGAGAGACGTGGGTTCAATAGATGCAAAGAGGGTTAGTACAGCTGGACATCTTGCTTCGCATGGATGAGTTGAGCTGAAGGGCCTCTTTCCTTGCTGTATAACTATAAATCTATGCTCTCCTAATAGTGTTGAAGAGATTATGAGCTTTGTTTGCCTCACTGTTGATGTTAAAGAAAATTCTGACCCAATTTATTGGAACCTTAATCTCAGCAGAGTTACTGCCAGAATAAAAGATAATGGAACTATTTGACAAACTCAAATTTGTATTTTGAGTTTATCAAATTAATCCCAGATTTATATAACTTTTGCTTTGCAGTTTTACTGGAAGCTGAAGTAAAAATGCATAAATTCACATTAAAACCGATAATAGTGATGGGAAATGAATTATGTTTATCTCCACTCTCTGGTTTGCATAAAAGCAAAATTTAAAAATAAATCCCCTGCCAGAGGAAGCTATGAAATTGCAGTGTAGAAATTTCTTCAGAGAACAATTGTCTAATTAGTGCAAAAAGCCAAGTCCTTCTCTGCACAGGACATTTTTTTAATCAGATATCAGAAGTAACAAGGAGACAAAGTAACTGCAGATGCTGGTTTACAAAAAAAGACATAATGTGCTGGAGCAAGTCAGCAGGTCAGTTAGCATCTCTGCAGAACATGGATAGATGACGTTTCAGGTCAGGACCCTTCTTCAGACTGAAGTCTTCCCTTTATCCTGTTTCTGTACACTGTGGATGGTTTGATTATAATCATGTATAGTCTTTTCGCTGACTGGATAGCGCACAACAAAAAAGCTTTTCACTGTACCTCAGTTCACATGGCAATAATAAACAAAACTAAATTAGTCTGAATAGGATTCCCAACCCAAAACCTGCCTACCAATGTTCTACAGAGGTGCTGCTGACCTGCTGAGTTAGAACAGAACATAGAACGTAGAACACAGAACACAGAACATAGAACAGTACAGCTCAAGAACAGGCCTTTCGGCCCGCAATGTCTGTGCCATTCAGCACTTTTATTGGCAGAAACCAGCTCTACACTCTTTCCAGCTTAATGACATCCTTTCCACAGCAGGGTGTCGAGAACTGCATACAATACTCCAAATGTGGTCTTATACAGCTGTAACATGATGTGCCAACTCCAATACTCAATGTCTTGACCAAAGAAGGTAAGTGTGCCTACTGCCATCTTCACGGCCCTGCCTACCTGTGTCACCATATTCAGGAAACTGTGCACCTGTATTCTGAGATCACGGCACAAAAAAATCATTTAGTTTTTCCGTTTTTTTTCCTTGTTCTCCAATATAATTTCCCCTATCTCAATCTGTAAAGGATGCACATTTTGTAATCTTTCCCTTTCGTATGTCTATAAAACCCTTTACAGATGGTTCTCATGTTTCTTGCTAAGATCCTCTTGTGCTTTGTTTTCCTTTATTAGTTTTTGTTCCTCCTGAATTCTGAAATGTTCCCAATACTTAGGGTTGCTATCCTTCTTGACAATAGTATAAACCTTTTTCTTTAATCAAATACTGTCTTGCACTTCACTTTTCAGCAACAGCTGGGCTATTTTTTCTGTTGCCTTTTTTTTTTGTTCTGTTAAAGGCTATATATTGGTGAGACAAAGAACTGCAAGTGCTGGAATATTGACCAAAATACAAAGTGCTGGAGGAACTCAGCGAGTCAGGCAGCATCTACGAAGGGAAGGGTCAGGCAACGTTCTGGTTCTGAGAAGTGTGATTGTGGAGGTGAGAATAATGGGAGAAATGGGTGCCCACTGGGATATATATGGGTTTTAAATCATGTGCTAACACTTTAATTGCCTATTTACTGTCAACTCTTTTAATGCAGTTCCCAAAAAAGTCCTTCCCAAAAATAGTCCACCATTGTCAACCCAACCTCAGAACTGTGTCATTTCTTCGTTTATATTTAAGACACACTGATTTCAGATTAAACGAAAACTCTTTTAAATAAAGATCTTTGATATTTATGGACACCATTCATTAACGTCACTGCAACTACCAAGTTATTTATTAATCCTTTCCATTGCATGAAACTAGATCTAATGAAACCTATTCTCTCCCTGATCTCATCAACATACTGCTCTTGAAAACCATCTTTGAAACACTTCATAAATTCATGCTCCACACTATTACTGTCGACTTGTTTTACCTAGCCTATACATGGATTAAAGTACCTCATGATTATTGTATTGCCTTGTAAAAAGCATTTGTAATTTTGTGATTTATACAATGCCCTACATTACCATTACCGTTGGGGGACATATTTACAACACAGATCAATGTTTTCTATTCTCTTGCTATTTCTGCCCATATCTTTCCACCTCCTGATTTTTTAAAGCTGTGATTCAATCTCTCTGCTGCCTTTATCCCTTTCTTTATTTTCAGGGCTAATTCTCCTCCATTTCCATGTTTTCTAAATGTTAATTATCCTGGCATATTCAGTTCTTAATTTTGGTCACTTTGCAACTATGAGTCATTAATGATTATTGGATCATACCCATTAATCTCTATTTGCCCCGTTAATTCACCTGCCTTGTTGTCAACACTGTGAGTATGCAAATAATGTTGTCCTCTCATGACTTTTCCTTGCTTTGATTCTAGGTATAGGTGTAGTTTTACATTTGTATCCTCTGTCCCTTTCTGACAAGCTATGGTTATCATTAGTGATTTGCTTCCTTAACTTTCTAAGTTATCACCAGAACCCTCACATGAAAGGTTTCATTTAAAGCCTTATCGCCAACCCCTAGTTATTCAGTCTGAAGAAATGTCTCGACCCGAAACGTCACCCATTCCTTCTCCCCTGAGATGCTGCCTGACTTGCTGAGTTACTCCAGCATTTTGTGATACCTTCGATTTGTACCAGCATCTGCAGTTATTTTCCTAGTTATTTGATTGCTTGGGTGATGGCCCAGTCCGTTGCAAAGGAACGACTCCCTTGTCCAGAAATGTCTCATCAATGCTGCAGGAATTTAAGCACATTTTATTCACAGCAAACTTTTAGCCGATTAGAGAGGAAAAGTTTAAAGAGGATGTGAGGGCAGAAGTGAACAAGTTTTTACACAGAGAGGTGAGTGCCTGGAATGGACTTCCAAGGATGGCAGATATGATAGTGGCATTTAAGAGGCTTTTAGACAGGACATGGAATGGAGGAAATGGAGGGATATGGATCAAGTGCAGACTGAAGGGATTAGTTTAAAGAGGGATCATGTTCGGTACAGACATCGTGGGCCATAGGGCCTGGTCCTGTACTGTACTCTTCTATGTTCTTTATTCTATCAATTCCATTTTCTGATCTTTGGTGCCCAGTGCCATTGTCTGGGCTCAGGTAGTAATTAAGAGATTATTTATAGACATGAATTAATTGTACTTCTTCAGCAGCTACCCTTTCTTTATCCAAGTTATGATGTTGGGTCACATATTAGTCGGCACAGTGGCACAGCTGGTAGAGCTGAAGCCGAGTTCGATCCTGACCGCTGTCTGTGTGGAGTTTGAATGTTCTCCCTGTGACCACATGGGATTTCCTCCAGGTCTCGGGTTTCTTCCCACACCCCAAAGACATGCGGGTTTGTAAATTAATTGGCTTCTGTAAAATTGCCCCTCGTGAAAAGGAGTGGAAGAGAAAGTGGGATAACATAGAACTAGTGTGAACGGCTGATCGATGGTCGACATGGACTAAATGGCCGTCTCCATGCTAAACTAATCTCAACTAAACTAAAGTAGTCCTTGGAAATTGGATCTTTCCCTTTCCATCCAACCCTGAGGAGATGCACTTAACCCTGAAAAAGGGCAGGCACAACCAACATACATCCCCCAATTATGCTGTTTCCCATCACTATTGCATTTTGTTTCACTTCCCCAACATGAATGCTCCCTGTACTACAGTATTGTGATCAGTTTGCTCATCCTGACTACGGGTGCTGTCTGTACGGAGTTTGTACATTATCCCCGTGACCGCGTGGGTTTTCTCCGAGATCTTCGGTTTCCTCCCGCACTCCAAAGACGTATAGGTTTGTAGGCTAATTGGCTTGGTGTAGGTGTAAATTGTCCCTAGTGCATGTAGGATAGTGTTAATGTGTGGGGATCGCTGGTCAGCGCAGACTCGGTGGGCCGAAGGGCCCGTTTCCACACTGTATCTCCAAACATAAACATAAAGAAAGATATTATTCCCAGGTACCATGAATTCTGAGTGCACTCAAATATTCTTTCAATCACCTTCAATACTTTTTAAGTCTTGGGCCTGAATAGCCAGCAGGCAATAGCGATGTAGAACTTAGAACAGTACATCACAGGAGCAGATCCTTCAGACCACAACGTCTGTGCCGAACATGATACCAACTTAAATTAATCGACTTTGCCTGCATGTGATCCATATCCCTCCCTTCCACACATCTCCATGTGCCTATCTAAAACCTTCTGAAACACCACTTCCATCACCACTCCTGGCAGCTCACTCCAGGCCCCCACCACTTTCTGTGTAAAAAAAAGCTTGCCCCAACACATCTTCTCCTTTACAATTTCTCCCTCTGATCTTAAAGTTATGCTTCCCAGTTTTTGACATTTCCTTTCCACCCTGAAAATAAAAGATTCTGACAGTCTATCCTGTCTATGCCTCTCATAATACTATGTACTTCTATCAGGTCTCTCGTCAACCTCGGACACTTCGAACAATCCAAGTTTGTCTGATCTCTCCCTATAACTACTGTAATACTCTCTAATCCAGGCAGAATTCTGGTCATTCTCTTTTGCACCCGTAAAGCAAACCTATAAAGTAAACTGATTCAGAAACACTCACTGAACCAGGAAAGGAAATGAAGAAATGTGGGAAATTGATTCTTGAAAGTTATGAGATCTCTAGACCAGAAGGATTGTTTTTATCTCAAATAAAATCAAACTCATATTGCATCTTTTACTGTGATACACACCCTGGATTTGTTTGTTTTCCTTCAGGGAAATTTGAAAAAACACCTAGAATCTTTTTCAGATCTTTGCAAACCAGAAATGTTAATTATTTATGTTGGAAGGAACTGCAGATGTGGGTTTAAACCGAAGATAGGCACAAAAAGCTGGAGTAACTCAGCAGCACAGGCAGCATCTCTGGAGAGGATTGGGTGACGTTTCTGGTCAAGACCCTTCTTCAGACTTTAGCCTAGTACATAGACCCAAAGCCTCCATGTTGGAAAATATCTGAGTCACAAAGTGAATGCTGAGTGCGGAACATTTCCAATCAGTACAGAATACTGCACAGCAACTTTCTACAGACCACTGCAAAAGTTAACCATAGGAATCATGTTATAGATTGTGGCTGAGTTACTTGTGGAATAGAAATTAATCCAAGAACACCACCCATGTGGAAGAGACTTTAATTCCCCCTCCCACTGACCTTTCTGTCCTTGGCCTCCTCCACTGTCAGAGTGAGGCCCAATACAAATTGGAGGAACAGCGCCCCTTATTTAGCTTGGGCAGCTTACAACCCAGTGGAAGAAGAATTGATTTCTCTCACTTCAAGTAACCCTTACTGTCCCTTTTCTCCATCCACCCCCCCCCCCCCCCCCCCCCCCAGTTCTCCGACTAATTTCACTGTCCTGATTAATTTTACTGATTGTATGCCTCCTTGTCACCTTCCCTTCAGTTAACAATAAACCATTCTGCGTTTCCTGCTTTGATCTGTCTTTTTCTCAACTTCCGCCTCCATATCTCTAGACTCCCTCTCCCCGGACTCTCAGTCTGAAGAAGGGTCTCGACCCGAAACGTCACCCATTCCTTCTCTCCGGAAATACTCCCTTCTATCTTTGGAACAGAAGAATGATGGAAAAGCATGGCAATGCAAATATTCTAAAGCGATGTAGAGTCGAAACCTGAGGAAGAACAACATGGGATGGTTCACATAGTTGGCACACAACACACTAGTAGTTTAATAATGGAAGCTCAAAAGGACTCACTGGTGTGCATGTGATGGGCTGATTGGGCCATAAGGCCTCTTTCCGCTGTGCATGCACTGAACAATTCACCTGCTAAATTACTCTCTGCATGTTCAGCCATCGAGACAAAAAGCTGCTCAATAAAGTGTCCCATTGTCTAAAATTAACACTAAAGGTGTAAAGTGAAACACAAGAAGATATTTAAAACTATTCTCATTCAACTCTTCTTTTTCTTCCTAACTTCAGTCTTACTTGAGATGAAAGTTGCTCACAGTTTTTTACTGTAAAATATTGCAGCTTTAATTTGAAACCAGTGAAACCTTCACAGCAGTAGAGGAGTGAAAGTATGTGCTTGGCATCATTAGGCTTCACTGATTGCCATATTTTTCATATCCGGTCTCATGGAAACATCCTTAATGTTGGCTGATTCGATAACTGGACTCCAGATTGTGCTATACATAGACATGTATTTAATTTCTCCTCCACAGGGTTTACTTCATATGTTCACTGCGAAAATGAATGGATATGCTATTTCACAGTTGATGGTGTGAAATTAACAAATGATATAAGATTACATAGCAGAGCTGAAATGTCAGAATTTTAAAATAAAGCAGATGGTAAATGATGGCAAAATGTACTTTGTGTATCTGTGCCTCATTTGACAATGAATCGATGTTTGTTTCATAGTTTGCACTAAACATTCCTCCTACAATCTGCAGCTTTTTTCTGCTCTTATTTCAAACGTTGTAGCAAAAAGCATGCTGTTTTTCAATTGTTCAGGGATGTGGTTGGCAATGTGTATGCCTTCACCAGCTGGGAGAGTTGCATAATATGGCATTAGATGACATGAATTTAATATCGCAACTTATAAGTTGTATTCCAAATTTTGTTAACATTGAATGTCATGGGGAATTTTATTCAATTTATTAGTAAATATGTGGTAGGTGTATGGAAGGGGTGGTGGGTGTATGGAACGAGCTGCCAGAGGAGGTATTTGAGGCATGTACTATCTCAATGTTTAAGAAACATTTAGACAGGTACATGAATAGGACAGGTTTAGAGGGATAGGCGCTAAACGCATGCAGATGGGACTAGTGCACAGTAAATGGGTTTTGTTGGCCGGTGTGGGCAAGTTGGGCTGAAGGGCCTGTTTCCACGCTGTATGACTCTATGACTAAGTGATATAATCTCCTGCACCAAACCATTCAATTGCGTATCCAAATTGATAAAATGCTTTATAGCTAAATTGCTTGCAAATCCATCTGGTCCCACCTTCCATCATTGTACCTCCACCCAACTTAGGTCACCTCAGCCCGACCCATCCCACTACTCCCAACTTAACACTCCCCCTCCCCACCCAATATCCTGATGTAGCACAACTTAACTCTTTGATCTCCTCACAGCAATGGAAGGAGTAAGGCAATTTCTAAGTCAAATAAAAGGAAGAGAATTGCCACTAGAAAGAATGGAAGGCAGATCCTAAAGGATCAAATCCACATTCCCCAATAGCCCAGCCCATCCACTACATGGTGGGAAAGTGGAACACGTAGCATAGAACGTGTGCACAGGTGATCGATGGTTTGGCATGGACTCAGTAGGACAAAGGGCTTGTTTCCATGCTGTATCACTAACACTGGCACATTGTACCCAATGACCCAACCCAACCAACTGACTACCCACCCTTAACTAACTCAGCCCACCCTAACCCAATTTATCATGTAATCCTCAAATTAACAGCTCACCCCAACCCAATTCACCCCAACAATTTCACCCAATTTAACCCATCCGCAATCAACACCAATCCCAACTAATGCATCACCAACTCACCACTCAATTCAGCCCACTCCAGCCCAAAACTATGCTCTGTCACCCTCCACCCAACAGCCATCCAACTCACTCTTCAACACCCATGCAGCATCACCCCCGCTAGTAACAATCGTGCTGGTAAAGATCGACATCAGCCTATTTTGTTTAGTTTGCACAGGAACATAAGGTTGTGCAAACTTCTAATATGGAACACAATTCAGTAGCTCACAGACTCTACCTGGGGATAGTTCAGAATAGTTCAGAAAGCCAATTATTTGGTTTAATACAACTTATCAACATTAAAGAAATCGCAAGAGATAGAAATACTGATATAATCAGCAAATCTGAAGCTATTGTAAGAGATAGGTTCATTAATGCATTTAATGGAGGTTTAATGGTGAGAGAGTATAATCTTATGCATTATTAGCAATATCAAACTTACTACTCTAAATTCTTAAAAGTTATTAGGTAAATTGTTCTGCCAATTAAAGTATCCACTTTAGCTGAAATTGGAAAATCTCAACTGAAATTCTCTCGAAGTTTGACTAGTTTGATTATGTTCAAGTATCGGATAAACATCATTTGAATGTTTGTAATTCTAACCAGCATAATAGAACATATTTCTTCTTTTCTGCCTTTAAAATATACACTGTACCCTGATTTAAAATCACTGAAAAATCCAGCTCAATCAATCATTAGTCACTGATGAAGGGTAATGGACCTGAAATATTAACTTTGTTTCTCTTTCCACTTATGCAGCCTGGCCTGCTGAGTGTTTCCAGCATTTGCTGTTTTAATTTCATGCATCCAGCATCTGCAGTTTGGTTTTTTTTTCATGTTAACTAGCTCCTTTGACGTATGCCAGTCACTTCCTTTGTAAATTCAATACTCTTCAATATATTATCCTCCCCTCTGCCTGCTCGGATGGCGAATCTGTGGATTTCATTGCAACAGGCAGCTGTATTTTGGTATTTTTAAGGCGGAGGTTTACAGATCCTTGATTAGTAAAGGTATCAAGGATTATGGGGAGAAGGCAGGAGAATGGGGTTGAGAAGGAAAGATAGATCAGCTATGATTGAATGGCAGAGTAGGCTCGATGGGCTGAATGGCCTAATTCTGCTCCTATGACTTATGATCTTATGATCTTATGAACTTGTATGGTTTCTCATTTTAGTCTGAGAAAAAGAGTAATTTGTATAACTCGGACAATCAGCTTTAACCTTTAAAACTCTTAGAAATACAACCTGGAACTACTATAAATTGGGCCTAAGCCAGATGCATTGGAATTCAAACCGAGGGGGGAGCAAAACACAATCGATATATTTACATGTGTTTTGAGGCATAACTGATGTTTAAAAGTTCTAATCGCTTGTACTGGTTAAGGCGATTTTGCTTTGGTGATGCTGATAAAGCTCCACGTCAGCCTATTTTATTTCAGTTGTACGGGAACATAAAGTTGGACAAACTTCAAATGTGAAACACAATCTCTGACCATAAATGAGAATAATTGTGATAGCTGATTGCTTGGTTTAATGTGGGCTCTCACAATAAAAGAAATCTCACTAAGTAGAAACATTGATAGAACCAACAAATTTGAAGTTAAAGGAATACACAAGGAACTGTAGATGCTGATTTACAAAAAAAAGACACAAAGTGCTGGTGATGTTTTGGATTGGGACCCTTCTTCAGGCGCTGAAGAGGGGTCCCAAATTGAAACATTGCCTACACATTTTCTCCGGGGATGCTGCCTGACCCGATAAGTTACGCCAACACTTTGCATCTTATTTTAAGGGATAGGCTGATGTGTGGGTTTCCCAGCAAAATTTTTACCAGGGTCAGCTGAGGGGGTGATGCTGGATGGGGATTGGACAGTAAGTTAAATTGGGATGGCCTGTTAGAAACATAGAAACATAGAAAATAGGTGCACGAGTAGGCCATTCGACCCTTCAAGCCTGCACTGCCATTCAATATGATCATGGCTGATCATCCAAAATCAGTACCCTGTTCCTGCTTTCTCCCCATACCCCTTGATTCCATTAGCCCTAAGAGCTATATCTAACTCTATCTTGAATACATCAGGCGGAAAGTGGGAAGGCATGGGTTTGGGTGAAGCATGTGAATTAGTTGGCATGTGTCAGGGTGTGTTCAGTGTCTAAACACTAAAATTTAGATTCTGGAGATACAGCGGGGAAACAGGCCCTGCGGCCCACCGAATCCGTTCCAACCAGGGAGTGCCCCATACTCTAGCACTATTCTACACACTAAGGTCAATTTACAATTTTACTGAAGCCAATTAACCTACAAGTCTGCATGTGTTTGGAGTGTGGGAGGAAACCAAGGCACCGGGACAAAACCAATGCGCGCACGGGGAGAATGTACAAACTCCGTACAGATGGTACCCATAGTCAGGATCGAACCCGGGTCTCTGGTGCTGTAAGGCAGCAACTTTACTGCTATGCTACCATGCCACCCTAAAGGGACATGAAATGATAACATGAATTAAAAGATGGTGCAACCCAAATATATCTTGCATATGCCATTGTGATAGTGACCATCTTGTTTATAGTTTACCACCAGTTCTTCAGATTCACCTGAACATTGATGACCAATGCATTTCCAACATTTTCTTTTCATTTTATGGATGACTGGCTGTTATTCGAGTGAATGAATGAATGAATGAATGAATGAATGAATGAATTAATGAATGAATGAATGAATGAATAAGTTTATTGGCCAAGTATGTGCATATACAAGGAATGTGCCTTGGTGCTCCGCTCACAAATGACAACACAAACATACAGTTAACAATTAAGAATAAAGCATAACCACATCAAAACAATAAGGATACAACATTACGGTCTAAACATGTGGGTGAAAATAAACTAGAGCAAAAAAGAGACTCCAGACTTTGGTTATTGAGTAGAACTACTACTCGTGGAAAAAAGCTGTTTTTATGTCTGGCTGTGGCTGTTTTGACAGTCCGGAGTCGCCTTCCAGAGGGAACTGCTTCAAAGATTTTGTGGCCAGGGTGAAAGGGGTCAGAGATGATCTTTCCCGCTCGAGACTGAGTTCCAGTGTAGACTGAGTTAGTATGCCGGCAATCATTATATTTGCATATATTTCCATGCAAAAAGGGTTTTAGAACACTCCTTGCAAATTGAACAAAAACTAATTCAAACATATAAATACTCCATGAATAATACGAGTAGGGGGTTAAAATTATGTAGTTTAACTAAAGTTCCCAATCAAAGTCTTCAGTCTGAAGAAGGGTCTCGACCCAAAACGTCACCCATTCCTTCTCTCCAGAGATGCTGCCTGACCCGCTGAGTTATTCCAGCATTTTGTGTCTTCCCAATCAAAACATACATATTGAAAATAAACATATATGCTTGTATATAGATAACATTTAAAATAGGTATATACTTCAAGTGGGTATATACTGATGTATAATGTATAAATTTACTTGGAGCAACTTGGATTTAACTGATCATGGGTAAAACATTAAGTTTCAAGTTTATGGCCAACAACCTTTAGTCTCTGAAAGATGAAGATATTTTCCCCCATCAACATTCCCAAACATTATTATTAACTTAATCACATAAGGTAGTAATGCTGAACTAATTATCTTGTGTCTTTACATAATATTAGCAAATCCAAATTTCTGAGCATTATGGTTGGAACTCCTTCTTTTAGTTCAAGGTAATGTGAAGGCACGCTAGGGAGATGAAAGAGAATTTAAAAATTCAACTGGAGGATGTGCAGCCTAATGAATATCTGTCACAAAATCAATGGATTGGAGGCTCGAAAGAAGGCCTTTGATCACAGCTTGCACTGCATCACTTTTTGGTGCTATCACTGTATTTTCACACAACCACTGATAATTTAAATGGTGTTAAGTGACATTTGTTAAACAGCTTGCATCAGACCAAATTCCTCCCGTTTTTCACCAAAATCATTCTTGTTGTGTCGTCATGTTAAATTTTCCCTGTCCTGATATTAGTAAATGTGAAGCACACTCTCTCACAATGGACAGTCTGTCAAATGCGTTGGCACATTGGTTTAAGGCCCTGTCCCAGTTCGGCGATTTTTTAGGCGACTACAGGTGACTAGGCTGTCGCCGCACGGTTGCCATGGTGTCGCGGGCTTGGCCGTGAGTAGTCTCCAAAGAGTCGTAGCATTTTTCTGGTCGTCAATGGATTGTGTGAAGGCTTGACATTTTTCGCCGACTGTGAGCATAGCCAATGAGCGTAGCTTGACGTCTCCTGACGTGGGCGCTGTCGTAGGTTGTCACCAGGTTGTCACCAGGTTGTCGCCAAGTGAAGTAGGTTGTCGCCAGATTGTCGCCAGGTGATTAAGGTTGTCGCCGGTGCTGACTTCGGCGAATTCCAAGTGTGGAATTGATCTGATCATCCATCAGTGTAATGTGTCCATAAATGATGTTGGGTTTTGTATGTTTTTGCACTTGTATTCTGTTTAAAGTTTGAATTTTAAATCATATCATATCATATATATACAGCGCGGAAACAGGCCTTTTCGGCCCACCAAGTCCGTGCCGCCCAGCGATCCCCGCACATCAACACTATCCTACACACACTAGGGACAATTATTTACATTTACCCAGTCAAATTAACCTACATACCTGTACGTCTTTGGAGTGTGGGAGGAAACCGAAGATCTCGGAGAAAACCCACGCAGGTCACGGGGAGAATGTACAAACTCCTTACAGTACAGCACCCGTAGTCAGGATCGAACCTGAGTCTCCGGCGCTGCATTCGCTGTAAAGCAGCAACTCTACCGCTGCGCTACCGTGCCAGATTTCAATAAACTTCAAACTTAAAGTTTGAAGTTTGAAGTTCATTGAAATTTATTGAAGTTTATTACAATATTTTTGTATGCACTGTTGTATGTTCTTATCAACCTTTAAAAAAAAATTGTTTGTATATCAATAAAGGAAATTCTTGACATTTTGATGGAAAATTGATGCATGAAGTTATTGTATTTCAGAGTAGTTTCTCATGGCATCACTTTCAAATAGTCATGATGCAGAATGATTGGAAACCCTACCGTACACCCTCTTTTATAGGGAAAGTGGGTGAAACGTGAATTGTCTTCAGTTGTCTTCAGTCTTCAGGGGCATAGCTTGTCGAAGCTTGTCGCGGGTGGACTTCGTAGGTTGACTTCGGTTGTTGTAGGTTGTCGCCTCTGTGATGGTAGGTTGTCCTAGGTGCGGTCGTAGGTAGACGTTCTACTTGCGACGATTGTGTCGCTGGTTTTCGGTAGCTTGCCGAAGCTTGATGTCGACTAGGTGGTTGGTTGTTGTAGCTTGTCGTAGACAATATCGTGGGGGGGGTTCAGTCATCAGTTTTTCGGCAACCTGCTACGACTATGACAGTCACCGGCAGTCGCCTTAAAAAACGCCTAACTGGGACAGGACCTTTACAAGTCTAATTACTTAACATTTTTCCAAATATATGATATTTTAAAGTAGTCTTTGAATTCATCTGCTATAATATCTCATGGAATTATTTGTTAGCATTTGATGAAAATCCCTAGCTAGCACAAAATAAACCATTCCCATTGGTTTTATATTGTGTCAGAGACATTGCAGAATTCAATCTAGTGCTTTGATGTCCGTTATGTTTCCTATTGGTGTCAGTTTATTATTGTCATGTGCAGCAAGATAGAGTGAAATTGTCTTTTTTCAGCTACACCCCAGAAATATTGTAGGCCCTTTGTTCCACCGAGTCCACGTCGACCATCAATGACTCATTTGCACTAGTATCTATGTTATCCCACTTTCTCATTCACTCCCTATACATTAGGGGCAATTTACAAGGCCAATTAATCCGTGAACCCACATGTCTTTGGGATGTAAGAGGAGCGAAACGTCTGTAGCCTCCTTTTGCTCTCGTATTTTATTTCATTCTTCACATGTTTAAATTATAATGTTTTATTTTTAATCGTCTACTACTGTGTGTCATGTTGTTAATTGCGAGCAAAGCACCTAGGCAAATTCCTTGTATGTATACATATTTGACTGATAAAATGTATCCAATTCAATTCAATTCAAATCGAGAACCCGGAGGAAACAAATGCAGTCATCGGGTGAACATGCAAACTCCACACAGACAGCACCCGAGTTCAGGATCAAACGGGGGTTTCTGGCACTGTGAGGCAGCAGCTCTACCAGCTGCATCACTGTTCCCCTATTTTGCATGTTAACCAGGCAAATCTTACCATAAATGAATACAATCGTACCATACATGAATACAATATGTAGTGTAAAATGAGAAACCATACAAGTTCATAAGATCATAAGGTCATGTTATAGGAACAGAATTAGGCCATTCGGCCCATCAAGTCAACTCCGCCATTCAATCATGGCTGATTTATCTCTCCCTCCTAACCCCATTCTCCTGCCTTCTCCCCATAACCTCTGACACCTGTACTAATCACAAATCTATCTATCTTTGCCTTAAATATATCCACTGACTTTGCCTCCATAGCCTTCTGTGGCAAAGAATTCCATGGATTTACCACCCTCTGACTAAAGAAATTCCTCCCCATCTCCTTCCTAAAAGAAAGTCCTTTAATTCTGAGGCTATGACCCCTAATCCTAGACTTTCCCATTAGTGGAAACATCGTCTCCACTAATCAACTATATCCAAGCCTTTCACTATTCTACACGTTTCAATGAGGACCCTGCTCATTCTTCAAAATTCCAGCAAGTTCAGGCCCAGTGCTGTCAAACGCTGTTCATATGTCAACCTACTCATTCCTTGAATCATTCTTGTAAAACTCCTCTGGACCCTCTCCAGAGCCAATACATCCTTCCCTGATTTAGTATACAAGCCCTCTCGAAATAAATGCTAGCATTGCGTTTGCTTTCTTTACTACTGATTCGACTTGCAAATTAACTTTTGGGGAATCCTGCACCAGTATTCCCAAGTCCCTTTGCATCTCCGATTTCTGGAGTCTCTCCTCATTTAGAAAATAATCTATGCCTTTATTCCTACTAACTAAATGCATGACTGCACACTTTGCTACACTTGTCCATCCTGTCAAATCGTACCATACATGAGTAAAATCAAGTCATGCACAAATACTAGAGATAACAGCGGGGAAGAACCTGAATCTGGGCGTGTGTCCTTTCAGGTTTTGTATCTGCTGTCTGATGCAGGAATTTCTGGAGTTTATAAGAAAGTTAGGTAAGTTTGTAATTATGGTTAACCCAAGAGGATGATAGGAAAAGGATGAAAGGAAAAGGACTGGAAGAGGATGATAGGAAAATCGAACATAGAACTCATTGCGTCACATGGAGAACATGCAAACTCCACACGGGCAGCATCGAAGGTCAGGGTCAAACGTGGCTGTCTGGCGCTGTGAGGCAGCAGCTCTACCAGCTGCACCTCAGCACAGCACAGGAACAGGCCTTCAGTCCACAATGTCTGTGTTGAAGATGATGCCAAGGTGTTGAAGATGATGCCAAGTTAATCTGTTAATCTGTTGAACCCTTTGATGGTGGGGACATGGTAATGGTCACCACTCTTTGCAACCTCCTTCATTCCTGGAAGACCAGACAGTTAAACTGGCCCACGGGACTGAACCACATTTATTCTCTTTGAGTGCTATTCTTCAAGAGGTAAGGCAAACACTGACTCAAAGTCATTTGTATTCCTTGTTAGATATAGGGGTCTGATTATAATGAATATGCTCGGAGCTTTTAGTTATTTTAAGTGAAGACCTGCAAAGGGAAAATGTATGGATAAAAAAACGGCACAAAGTGTTGGAGTAACTCAACGGACCGCACAGCATTTTGGGGGAACTTGCTGTTTTGGGTTAGGATGCTTCTTCAGCCTGTATGCTTGAAATAAGAAATGTATTTATTATTTGGCAGAAATAAGAATTGGGATCTGCAAATTCTGAAACACTGGAATGAAAACAGAAAATGCTGCAAATACTCAGCAGGCCAGAGAGCATTTGTGGAGAAGGAGGGTTAACAATTCAGATGAAGTGCCCTTCCTTGTGACAGCATTCTGTCATTCAGATCATTTTGAATGTAAATTAAACCGCGGAGAATGCTTTTTGTTCATAAGAACAGCATTGTAGAATTTCTTTAGCAACATTTAAACTTCACATTTGGTTTACTTATAACCTGTATACATATGCATAACTGCATACTTTGCTTTGGTTTCCGTCAGGTGAGTGATTGTGAAACCAGATATCAATGTTTGCATGGCCCTGCACGGCATTTATTTGTGAAACCTGGCTGCCTTGCCTTATGAAAATGCAAACTGCTCACTCTGTGATAAATATAATTTATGACTTCTGAAATTGATCCAAGGGGAGACATCACAAAGATCAAAGGTAGAGATGAAAGAATGATTTAAGCCACTCATCCATGGAAACCAAACCCACATGAAAGGCTCCTGATACCTTTGGCATCTGTTTCCACCCTCTCCCCTATTGGAGCCCAATCAGATTTTACTCATCCTCTGTGGAGAAAAACCTGACTCCATTCATCAACGTGGATTGAAATGCATTTATACGCAGTCTTTAATGATAGACCGATATTTCAAGCGCTTTACAAAAAATCAAGTGCCACTGTTGTAACATAAACAACATGGTCTTTAATTTTAAGAAGCATTGAATTAAATGATCATTTCTATCAAACGTTCGATGAAAGCCAAAAGTGGCCAAAGGAGGCCAAGATGTTCTTTCTTGCAATGGGATCATTCTCATTCAGCCGAGAGAATAGTTGGGACCTCAGTTGAGTATCTCATGCTGAAAACAGCACCTCTGAGAGTGAAGTTTTCTCTCGTATTGTATAGAATGTCAGCCGCATTACATCAGTTTTCGAATGAACTTGTACCTGCCTTCTCTGCCCTGCCAGTATGGTTTCACATGATAAGTGAGGAGAAATTAACATTTACACTTGCACATGTTCTCATCAGATCCCTTCCCATTTGGACCCTTACAATTTCAGTGTCTAAATAATCATAGGTCAGTTGCCTGACATTAGATATCCCCGAAACATCGCCCATTCCTTCTCTCCAGAGATGCTGCCTGACCTGCTGAGTTACTCCAGCATTTTGTGAATAAATACCTTAGATATCTTCATGGTCATCTGTTCATTCTTCTCATATACACCTTTGTACCAGGTGGGGAGTTTTTCAATGAAGAATCCCCACAGCATGATATAAATTCAGTTTACCACCTTCAACTAAATACTTCATAATTTAACAATGCAGATCTATGAGGGTTTCCTTTGCCAATTGATGTTCTGTGGGATATGATGAATGTTGGGTTTCTAATGTCACCCATTTAACGCTGAGAAGACTAAGCTACCCTGTTAATGCTGAGCGCCTTATCAAGCCTTCTACTCTTAGCCGCTTTCCTTGCTAGACAAACACCATTTAGGGTCAGCACAGTGGCATAGCTAGTAGTACTGCTACCACACAGCTCTGCCACCTCTGTTCAATCCTGATCATAAGACCAGAGCTACTGTCTTACAGGACCAGGGGTCCAGGTTCAATCCAGACCATGGGTGCTGTCTGTTCGGAATTTGTACGTTCTCCCTGCGACCGCATGGGTTTTCTCCGAGATCTTCAGTTTCCTCCCACACTCCAATGATGTACAGGTTTGTAGGTTAATTGGCTTGGTAAAAGTGCGCAGGATAGTGTTAGTGTGCAGAATCGCCAGTCGGTGCAGACCCGGTGGGCCGAAAGGCCTGTTTCCATGCTGTATCTCTAAACTAAACTAAAAACCATAAGACATGGGAACAGAATTAGGTCATTTGGCCCATCGAGTTTACTCTACCATTTGATCATAACTGATCTAAATTTTTCTCTCACCATCATTCGTCTGCCAGCACCCCGTAAAAAATACCCAATGTCTTGGCCTCCACAGCTGTGTGTGGCAATGAATTCCACAGATTCACCATCCTCTGGCTAAAGAAATTCCTCCTCATTTCCATCCTAACCTCCATTCTAACCTCCAGTGCTGTCTTTGTGGAGTTTGAATGTTCTTTCTGTGACAGCGCGAGGGATTGCTCCGGTTTCCTCCCACATCCCCAAAGTATGTGGGTTATAGAAGTTCCCATAAACTCATACAGCACAGAAGCAGGTCCTTCATCCCACCCTGTCCATGCTGACCATCGAAGTACCCATCTGCACTCATCTAATTTATCAGCGCTTGGACCTTAGCCGTTAGTGCCTTGGTGCTTCAAGGGGGTCATGTAAAAGCTATTAAACGTGGTGAGAGTTCTTGGCTTGGCGGCTTAAACAGTGTGTAGGGTGGTGGTGACATAGGAGGGGAGTTGATGGCAATGTAAAGAAAAGAAAATGGTCACAGTAAGATTACTATAAAAATAGATGCTTAATGGTCAGCGTGGACTTGGTGTCTGACGAACCTGTTGCTCTGCTGTATTTCCGTGACTCATTCATTGAACCTTTTGGTTCCTGTGGTGTGAGTTGTGCCCTCTCATATATATTACCAAAGTTCCAGCGTAATTCTTCTGCAAGCTTTACCAGATTCTTCCCGCACTCTAATCGTGCTTTCGTTCAGGGCCAACTGACGCTATTACTCAGAAACTAATTTTCACCTATGTTTGGTGCATTGTTTCGTCTTTCAGTCCCCATGCACAATTTGTCAAAAGCCAAGTCTGCAAAAACAATTTAGGGTTGTTTATATGCAGAAACAAGCGCAAAAATAGGATCCGTGCGTTTCCCAATGGAACCAGGCTCAATTCAGAATAGCTGCCAACACTTTGTTCTGCAGCCTCACAGAAGGGTATCGGCACATCAAGGCACACTTCCCATGGCAACCCGACAGAAGCAGTATGCACGCTGGCTGTTGGAAAGAGAGAGAGAGAGAGAGGGAGAAAGAGAGAGAGGGAGAGAGAGAGCAAGAGAGAGAGAGAGCTCAACCACTCTTTGGTCAGGGCAGTTCTGTGTGCCGAATGAGCCAAGAGACCTGGCAAGATGTGGCGATCGCTGTTTCCTCCAGAGATGGGAATGGCCACACAGTGAAGTGACGATGGAAGAAGTCTCACAATCGGACAAGAAATACCAAAGTGAGCAGCACATCATCAGAAGTACTGCTCTCTCAGACACACACATATGCCCACATGTACATAAACAAACACACCTGCAACATGAACTCACACAGACATGCATTCATTCATTCCTCCTTACGCACACATACACAGAGACCGCACACTCACGCACACTGATGCACACACACTTGCACTCAGATGCATCCAGACACATGCACAAATGTGCTTACAAACACAATCACAAACAAATATGCACACATACATATGTACAAACACACACATATATACCTACACTCACATACTACATAAACCGCTAATCCACCATAGTTGCACAACAGTAGATTTGCTGCCTTACAACACCAGAGATCTGGGTTCAGTCCTGACGACAGGTATTTTCTGTACCGAGTTTCTACGTTCTCCCTATGATGGCATGTGTTTTTCCCCGGATGCTCCTGTCTCCTCCACATTCTAAAGACGTGCAGGTTTGTAGGCCAATTGGCTTCTATAAATTGTCCCTGATGTATAGGGGTGATTGATGGTCAGCCCGGACTCAGTGGGCCAAAGGGTCTTTT
This sequence comes from Rhinoraja longicauda, assembly GCF_053455715.1. Lineage (NCBI taxonomy): Eukaryota > Metazoa > Chordata > Chondrichthyes > Rajiformes > Arhynchobatidae > Rhinoraja > Rhinoraja longicauda. The sequence goes on along the minus strand of NC_135969.1, from coordinate 30,942,711 downwards.
TCCACATTGTATCTCTATACTAAACTAAACTAAACAACTAAACTCCCCCCCCCCTCCCCCCCTCCCCCCCCCCCCCACGCCCTGTCTGTGTTTGTCCCTCCATGTCTGGCACACTTGTCTTCATTGGGAAGGGTATTGAGTACAAAAGTTGGGACATCATGATCGAGTTGTACACACTTAGAGTGTTGCGTGCAGATCTGGTCACCCAGCTATAGAAAGGATGTCATTAAGTTGGAAAGGGAGCAGAAAAGATTCACCCGTATGTTACATGGATTTGTTGGCTGCATTAGGAGAGGTTGGATAAGCTGGGACATTTTTCTTTGGCGCGCAGGAGGATGAGGGGTGACCTTATTGAAGTGTAGGAAATCATGAGGGGCATAGACAAAGTGAATGGTCTTTTTTCCTGGAGTGAGAATTCTAACACTAGAGAACATAGGCTCAAGGAGGGGAATGATTTTAAAGGGACCCTAAGGGTAACTTTTTTCACTCAGAGGATAGTCCTGATCTTGAACTGGCTGCCAGAGGAAGCCAAAGAACCCAATACAATTACAATTTTTAAAAGGCATTTGGAAAGTCATATGGATAGGATGGATTTAGAGGGATATGGACCAAATGCAGGCAAATGGGACTAACTAAGAATACCATCTTGGTTGGCAAGGACAAGTTAGACCAAAGGGGCTGTTTCCATGCTCCATAGCTCTATATTACAGGTCTATGATAATGAAAAGGTCACTCAATGTTTTTCATCTCTCTCATTTAGGCTGGAAATAGTGAGGAAGGGAAGGGAAGGCATGGCTGTTACTCCTGCAGGTGGTAACCTTGCAAGGGCAGTATCGGTCTGAACCTGAGCAAAGTATTCTCCTCCTCTTGGACACAGAGGTGTCACAGAGGTGCAGTTTACCTCAGACAAAGTCTGCAGTAGACTTTCTAACAGATTTTTATTGTATTTTCTGCATCCACTTGGTCGACACTTTTATAACCACATGTACCATGGAATCACTGTAACGATGTTCTAGGAACAGTCTATAACTGCAATTGCTGTTTTCCTTTGTTGGGCATAAGGAGGGGCCTCAAGTTTTCCTCCCTCACCACAGCACCAAAACAGCAAGCAGAGGAGCAGAAGGAATGAGCGGCAGAGTGGTGCAGTGGTAGAGTTGCTGCCTTACAGCGCCAGGGACCCAGGTTCAATCTTGACCACGGGTGCTTGCCTATACGGAGTTTGTATGTTCTCCGAGATCTGTTTTCTCTCACACTCCAAAGATGTACAGGTTTGTAGGTTAATTGGCTTGATATAAATATAAATTGGCTCAATTGTGTGTAAGATAATGCTAATGTGTGGGAATCGCTGGTCGGTGTGGACTCGATGGGCCGAAGGGCCTGTTTCCATACTGTATCTCTAAACTAAACTAAAAGATGAAGAAGCAAGCATTTCCCACAGTAAACCAAAGACATTTGTGAAGACTTATGATTCATGGTTGTCCATCATTACCAATTGACAGATTGTCAAATGGCAAACAAGTGGCATTTAAGCTAATGATCAATGAATGAATTCCAACTTGTGTAGTATTTCATTTTTCTTTGTTATAAATGATTTTCCAAGCAATCCCACCGTTTAAATTCACACATAACATGTGTCAGTGCTCACATTGGCCTGGCAGCTGCTAACATTGCTGCATACTCTAACATGTTAACTGAGAACATTTGCTCATTTTATGCATTTCATGTCAACAGAGATATCAATAGGTTCTTGATTAGTAAGGGTGTCAAATGTTACGTGGAGAAGGCAGGAGAATAGGGTTAAGAGGGGAAAATAGATCAGCCATGAGCGAATGGGCCGAAGGTTCTAATTCTACTTCCATGTCCTGTGATCTTATGAACATGTTCATGCAAAACCATGATTGCTGCTAGACACACAGTAAGTGATGCTTTTCCATTAAAATAAACAGCTCACTGCAGTGAAGCTGTTGATTGAGAAATGATGTGATTGGCAAATATAGCTGAAGAAGGTTCTTGACCCGAAACATCACCTATTCCTTTTCTCCAGGGATGCTGCCAGACCTGCTGAGTTACTCCAGCTTTTTGTGTTTATCTTAAATGCCACATTACTCTGGCACTGATTACATGTAAACATGTAACATCCAAACTTTATCTTCTCTCCTTGGTATTTTCAAGGAATACATAATAAGACAGGGAACAATAGAGATGATAGGTTGAGAACTATGAGTGAGATCAAAAGATCCTTAATGGCTGCGTGCTTCTCCTTATGTAAGGGAATTTAGGTGAGAGGCTGTTGATTTAAAATGATTGCCTGTGCTGGAAAGCATAGTGCTACAGCAAGCACATCCCGTTGTAGTGAACTGATTTCCTTTCTTCCATGTTATGATCAAATATAAGAGTGAAACAGTGTAGGAAGGAACCGCAGATGCTGGTTTACACCATCTGAAGAAGGGCCTCGACCCGAAAGGTCACCCATTCCTTCTCTCCGGAGATGCTGCCTGTCCCGCTGAGTTATTCCAGCATTTTGTGTCTATCAGAAGAGTGAAATATATCGCCTTTCCCAGTGAAACATCTTTGTTCCTTCCCCCATTGCCTTCCTTGAAATGTCAATCGGTTCAATGACTGTGAGTGAGCCTCACCCAGCGTTCCATGAGGATTTTTTCATTGCTGACTGAGTGTGGACCTGTTGAATATGTTGTGATGCAGGTCACCCTCTGTGACATTGGCGACAATGGTCAATAGCCATCTTTCATGTTGAGCAGCTGCCCAAAGGATTAAGCTCTTGAACAATGTTTTCACGTGCAGATGGTATGTCTTGTGATGAAGGTGAGCTTACGTGGTGATTGGAGGTTTTTTTTATTAAGTAGGCGCTTCTCACCAGAAACTACAGAGATGTCGTAGCAATGAGATCAGGGATCCATTCATTGATGTATTTATAGTCAGTTAATGTGGAGATGTAAAGAAATGCATGAGGGAATTTAATGCATCACCTGGGCCCTGCTGTCCGCTCATCGATATGTCATGTTAGCAATTGGAGTGTAGAGAGTTGTGTGGATTGCTTAGGATTTTCACGTTCCTTGTGAAAAGTGTTTCTCCTTCAGGGACTCTCTTATAGTCTGTGCAGATGATTCTGACTCTTCCCACAGGTGGTGCAGCAGGAGAGTTGTTGCCTTACAGCGCCAGAGACCCGCGTTCAATCCTGACTACGGGTGCCGTCGGTATGGAGTTTGTACGTTCTCCCTGTGGCTGCATGGGATTTCTCCGGGTGCTTTGGTTCACTCCAAAGACGTACAAACTTGTAGGTTAATAACAATAAGTGATCATTTATTTGTATATTTATTTATTCTGTTGTTACAGAAGTTTAATTGACTTCTGTAAAAATTGTAAATAATCCCTAGTGTGTAGGATAGATATAGAGTACAGGGTGATCACTCATCAGCATGGACTTGGTGGGCCTGTTTCCATGCCGTATATCTACATTCTGAAACCACTCAACTAGTGGACAAAGCTTTGGATGTTGAACTGGGGTTCTCCCATGGGTCAACTTCCTTGTCCTCTGAAGAAGGGCCTCGACCCAAAACATCACCTATTCCTTTTCTCCAGAGATGCTGCCTGAACCGCTGAGTTACTCCAGCACTCTGTGTCTATCTTCCTTGTCCTCTGCTCCTCTTGCTGTGTGCTGCTCATTAGACTGAACACCATCACCTTTGTGATTCTGGTTTCCTTGCTGCCATTCTTCTGTTGGCAGCTACTCTTCAGATGGCACAGCACAGTGAGTTACTCCAGCCTGGGGTAGTCTGTCCCACAGGTACCGATTGAAGCAGGTACCAGAATTGATCCTTCATGGTGACATGTTCACGATCATGCAGATACTTCCATAGCATTTGCACTCATCTGCTGTGGTTGGAAAACAAATTGGCATGAGCCAATTGTGAGTAAAAGCTAGCCCTTGTTCCCCAAGATTAATACTGGGCACTGTCGACCACCAAAACCATCCTGCATTGTGGACTCCCTGAGGATTGAGATGCATCAGGTACACTAATGGTGATTGCAAACTGGAACATTTGATTTGGTTTTATTCATTTGACTTTGTTTCATTTAGCCCTTGAAAGGAATGGTGGTACAATTCCTTACGCGGGCTTGTGAGGAAGCCCTTATAAGGGCAATGTTTTCATACGGAGATAGTATGAAAGCTCAAAAAGTGAGACAATTTGACCATGCTAATGTCTTATAATAGATGCACATCTTCTATAAAGTAAAGTCTGATCCTTACTTCACAATGTAATGGGGTGACACAGTGGCACAGTGGTAAAGTTGCTGTCTCACAGCACCAGAGACCTGGGGTCGATCCTGATCGCGGGCGCTTTTAATGTATAGTTTGCCCGTTCTCTTTGTGACCATGTGGGCGTCTGGGTGCTCCCGTTTCCTCCCACGTCCCGTAGACATGCAGGTTTGTAGGTCAATTGTCCTCTAGTAAATTACCCCAAGTGTACAGAGAGTGGATGAGAAAGTGGTGAACTGGGGTTCTCCCATGGATCAACTTCCTTGACCCATACAGCACCTTACAGTTTGATCCTGACTACGGATACTGCCTTTTCAGAGTTTGTGCATTCTCCCTGTGACCACGTGGGTTTTTTCCGGGTGACAATAGACAATACACAAAAGACAATAGGTGCAGGAGTAGGCCATTCAGCCCTTCGAGCCAGCACCGCCATTCAATGCGATCATGGCTGATCACTCACAATCAGTACCCCGTTCCTGCCTTCTCCCCATACCCCCTCACTCCGCTATCCTTAAGAGCTCTATCCAGCTCTCTCTTGAAAGCATCCAACGAACTGGCCTCCACTGCCTTCTGAGGCAGAGAATTCCACACCTTCACCACTCTCTGACTGGAAAAGTTCTTCCTCATCTCCGTTCTAAATGGCCTACCCCTTATTCTTAAACTGTGGCCCCTTGTTCTGGACTCCCCCAACATTGGGAACATGTTTCCTGCCTCTAATGTGTCCAATCCCCTAATTATCTTATATGTTTCAAAAAGATCCCCCCTCATCCTTCTAAATTCCAGTGTATACAAGCCTAATTGCTCCAGCCTTTCAACATACGACAGTCCCGCCATTCCGGGAATTAACCTAGTGACCCTACGCTGCACGCCCTCCATAGCAAGAATATCCTTCCTCAAATTTGGAGACCAAAACTGCACACAGTACTCCAGGTGCGGTCTCACCAGGGCCCGGTACAACTGTAGAAGGACCTCTTTGCTCCTTAACCTCTTTTCTCCATGGGAGAAACCGGGTGCACCGGTTTTCTCCCACACTCCAAAGGCATATAGGTTTGTAGGTTAAGTGGCTTCTGTAAATTGTCCCAAGCGTGTTGGATAGTGGTAGTGTACATGAGTGATCGCTGGTCAGCGTGGACTCGGTGGGCCGAGGGGCCTGTTTCCGCACTGTATCTCTGAAGTCTAACGTAACGTCTAAAGTCAATGAAATATTGCACCTTGCAAGGAATGGTGTTCCTTACAAGTTGTGTTGAATGTTGAATTGTATACAGTTATGTTGCAGGGAGCATGGGTGGAACTTATCTTCACATCCCAGTTGGATCTGCTACTTTCTATAACAAACTTGGAGAAGCACCGAAGGTAAACTTAGCGGAGAATGTGGTACCAAGGTGCAAATGTCAATTCCAGTTATCAAAGAGCTAAACTACAAGAAGCTCCAGTATGACAGGAGAGGCTTACATATTATGCTTTTGAAATTTGAAAGAAATTCAACACTAATGTTTCATTGTGTATGCCTGTCAATGAATAATTCATGAACACCTTTTCCACTTGGATTTGTAACTGTGGCAATTCCTTGACATTCAACATGGCCTCAAGCCTTCATCGTGGAAATCCGTTGTTTTCAGACCCATCTGTTGTTGTACATATTAAGGGAGCGGTGATTAATAATTCATTATTACTTGCTGTGACTCAAAGCAACATCTCTGAGAAACTATTGGAATGATTTGCCTTTTCTTCTTTCGAGTTTGGCAATGAACTGTTTTATGTCATTCTGGGTATGATCCAGCAACAAGAGTATAGGGGGCATAAGAAACAGGAGCAGGAGTAAGCCAATTGACCCTTGGAGCTTGCTCTATTATTCATCAAGATCGTAGCAAATCTTCCAGTACAGCGGCATTTTCCAGAATGATCTTGTATTTCTCGATTTTCTTAATGCTGAGAAATCTATTGATCAGCAGTCCCAGCCGACTCAGTTCCTAATTTATTAGAAATCAATAGTCAAATGATCCAATATTAATTCACTGTGAACAGTGAGATAAGATTACAAAGAGTCAAATGCAGGTGAGGCCATTATCTCCTAGTCTCTATTGATCTAAGCCCATCTTAATAGCATTGAGTCATGCCCTCCATTAAAAGTTGTTCTAACTTTCCAGCTGTGCCCATTTGGATGCAAAGGGCTGAGCACCTCTTAGTTTAGAGTTTAGTTTAGAGATGCAGCATGGAAACAGGCCCTTCGGCCCATCAAGCCCACACCGACCATCAATCACCCACAAACTGGTTCTAAGTCTTCCACGCTAGGAGCACTTCTACAGAAGCCAATTAACCTACAAACCTGCATGTTTGGTTTAATTCAGTTTAGAGATGCAGCGTGGAAACAGGCCCTTCGGCCCACCGAGTCCGCACCGACCAGCGATCCTCGCACATTAACACACGAGGGACAATTTACACATATACCAAGCCTATTAACCTACATACCTGTATGTATTTAGAGTGTGGGAGGAAACAGAAGATCTCGGAGAAAACCCACGTAGTCACAGGGAGGATATACAAACTCCGCACAGATAGCACCCTGGATTCAGGATTAATTCTGGGTCTCTGTGCTGTGAGGTAACAGTTTCGCAGCTGTGCCACTTCTTCCCTTCTTATAGGAAAAATAATATTGAAATGTATTTTTAAAAAGCCCTCAAGCCTTTGTTCAGCCTATGTAAAGCCATGCCCTGTTAACACACAAACCAAACTGACAATTTTTTTTTTAAATCAATGAACACCCATACACCTGATCTGTGGGGCATTCTTTAAAAAAATCGCCAATCTTGAACTTATCAGCTTTTAAGTACTCAAAAATCAAAAACAGTACAGATGCTGGAAATCTAAAATTAGACCAGAAAATGCTAGAAAGAGAAACAGATGACGTATTGTGGCCTGAGCTCTTCATCAGAATGAGAGCTGAAGCATGTCAATTGATTTCATTGAATATTGTGATAGGAATTGACAGGTTAATTGCTCAGTGCCTCTTTCTTTGCTGGCATGCCTAAAACAAGAAGGCATGGAATTGAGAAAAAACGCCAGACATATAGGCCTGAAATAAAGAAGAATTGATATACACAGAGAATTATGAATCTTTTTGGATTTTTCTGCTCCAAACGGTGTGGGAAATGAGGTCTCAAGGTCGTGTCTGCACTGAGATCGGTAGCCGTTAGATGTGATGAGCTTATGGGGGTCAGAGAGGTGAGAAGGGCAACACAGTGGCCCAGCTGGTAGTGATGCTGCCTTGCAGTGCCAGAGGCCTGGCTTTGATCTTGACTTCAGGTGCTGTCTGTGTGGAGGTTGCACGTTCTCCTTGAGCCCACGTGATTTCCATCTGGGTGCTCCGGTTTCTTCCCACATCCCACAGGTGTGGGTCTGTAGGTCAACTGGCCTCTGAATAATTTGCCCTTAATGTGGATGAAAAAGTGGTACTCGTGTGAATGGCTGCTCAATGGTTTGTGTGGCCTTGGTAGGCCAAAGGGACTGTTTCCATGCTGTATCTAAAAACTACAAGAAAACTAAAGAAGAGGAGGAGGTAATAGAAATGCCTTCATACTGAATAGGGAACAAGTATATTATGCATTAGCCCTTCTTATCATATCATATCATATCATATATATACAGCCGGAAACAGGCCTTTTCGGCCCACCAAGTCCGTGCCGCCCAACGATCCCCGTACATTAACACTATCCTACACCCACTAGGGACAATTTTTACATTTACCCAGCCAATTAACCTACATACCTGTACGTCTTTGGAGTGTGGGAGGAAACCGAAGATCTCGGAGAAAACCCACACAGGTCACGGGGAGAACGTACAAACTCCTTACAGTGCAGCACCCGTAGTCAGGATCGAACCTGAGTCTCCGGCGCTGCATTCGCTGTAAAGCAGCAACTCTACCGCTGCGCTACTCTTAAAAAAGAGTTTTGAGAATACACCTATCGATGCTATTTGGACAGCTTTTTAAGCGGATCTCCGTGGTTGTTAAGCTACTCAGCTAGTTTTCCAGTAATCTATTGTGCCAAACACCTTGAAGGCTTGTCCGTCATTTTGAAATCAGCAGCGAATCTGCAAACTACCCTGCAGTAGGAAGCGTGGTTACACGCTCCTTGTGTGCTGCACTATCGGTATAGTCTACTAATGGGATAAAGATGAGAGAAAAGATACAGGGCCAGTAACTAATGCCTGTAATGACTTTTCATTACTGCCCTAGCTCAGAACTCCTCCATCTATCATGTCTCTCATTACGCAGAAAGGGTCCGAGGCATTCTATGTGTGTGGGCAAAGATTAGTGAGGAAATCTTTCCCTTGATTTCAAATGAGTGGAAGAAACCATAACTCACTGTTCTAAAATGGACTTATTCAATAACATGGTCTACAGGAGCACTGCAAAAAAAAAAAACAAGGGCTGAATGATTCTTTCTCCTTTAATAACATGAGTTAAAATGGCACTGCATGTTGCTGGAGAGGCATTGATTACTTCCGAAAATATGTGCACAACTGATGATGATGACGTGCAGGGACAATGAAAACCTTGCTTGCAGCTGCATCACAGGCATGTAAACGCAGACAACACACAAAAACATAAATTATACGCAAATTACAGATAAATCCTGCAAGATAGTGCAAAGCAAAAGGCTGTAAACAAACCAATTCAAGACACCATGAGAAAACAACTCCACGGTGGTGCAAGATGGTCTCCGCAGAGCTCCAGTTGCAGGGTTGCCGAGGGATTGAAGGTACCCAATGAACTAAATACAGTCGTGCTGTCACTCGTGCAGAAGGACCAGCAAGTGTCGCATCACGTGCCAAATGTACTGTTCACAGGAAGCAAATGCACTGGTGCAGTAAAGCATTTAAGTGGGGCCTGAAAACCAAATGCTGCAGCAAAGAACTTCTGGCCCAGATGTTTTGTCTTTCCTCATGAGTTACAAATGGAAGTCTGAGTGCACTGGCTATGTTTTAGACGTCAATGTAATTCACCTAGCACCAGTTTAAATGTCATGGACAAAGAAATAGCACAGAGAACGCAAAGCGTGTCCTTTGGAAATTCACACTTTCTTCCCCTCTGCAGAGTTCAGGAACTATGCATTCAACTATTGTCGTTTTGTTCAGTGAGTCTATTGTTTTGGGTGAGATCTTCAGTTTGGATAACACCTCACTACAATTTCTTGCCACTCGGAGACTTCGCTGCTGGTAGAGATGTGCGATGGTTCAATGGTGCTCCATTGATTAATTGATTGATTGATACTTTATTATCACATGTGACATGCCACAGTGAAATTCTTTGTTTTGCATATCACACACAAGGTGTGCAAAGAGTTACCACATACAGGGCGCCGACAGAGTTAGGAAGTATTAATTATAGTCTGAAATGGTCCCTATTTGTTATCGGCGGCTCCCCTACACTGGGCCCCTCTTTGTGCACGGTGGCCCCCCCACACCAGATCCCTCTTTGTACACAGTGGCCCCCCCACACCAAGATCCCTCTTTGTACACAGCGCCCCCCCCCCCCCCCCCCACACCAGGTCCCTCTTTGTACACAGCGCCCCCCCCCCCCCCACACCAGGTCCCTCTTTGTACACAGTGGCCCCCCCACACCAAGATCCCTCTTTGTACACAGCGGCCTCCCCCCCATACCAGGTCCCTCTTTGTACACAGCGCCCCCCCCCCCCACACCAGGTCCCTCTTTGTACACGGCGGCCCCCCCACACCAGGTCCCTCGTTGTTCTTGGTGACGCATCCACGATCGAACTCTGGCACCCACAGCGGGCTCGTCCGCACTGCGGTTCGATAGAGTATTGCCAAACTATCCCCGGTTAGCAATTGTACAGAGATAGGGCACTGAGCCGCTTGCAAGAGGCGCCATGATTTGGCATGTTCCATGTCTAGTCCACGCTACGGTTGTTATGAGCAGTGCCCGATTTAGGCGAGCCGCAGGCTGCTGCGGGCCTCTAGCTGACGCCTTCCTTGGTCGACCGGCAACCGACCTCCTCTCCTCGCCCTTGTGGGCACCTCCCACAGCCGACCTCAGCAGATCGTGGTTGCTTCTCCTCTCCTACCGGCCTCACTCCTCTCCTGCACGTAAGTCGTCATGTGTAGGAAGGAACTGCAGATGCTGGTTTACACCGAAGATCGACACAAAATGCTGGAGTAACTCAGCGGGACAGGCAGCATCTCTGGATTAGAAGGAATGGGTGACGTTTCGGGTCCAGACCCTTCTTCAGACTGAGAGTCAATCGCAAGCTCCATCCCCCCGCCCCCCCTCCCCCCCATCTCTGATCTTTGGGGGACGAGCAGGGTTCCACTCCCAGGCCTGCTGGGTTCCAGGCTGTGATCTACAGGGTCCTCCAAGCATTGGCCGGCTCGCCGTCTATCCCCTGTAGGCCACGGTCCGCCAGTGCTTACGGTCACTGCATTCTGCCTGATCTTGCATTCTGCTGCGGTTTGCCAGTGTTTGACAGCACTGGGCCTGTACTCGCTGGAGTTTAGAAGGATGAAGGGGGACCTAATTGAAACTTACCGAATAGAGAAAGGCTTGGATAGAGTGGATGTGGAGAGGAAGTTTCCACTAGTGGGAGAGTCTAGGACTAGAGGTCATAGCCTTGGAATTAAAGGACGTTCCTTTAGGAAGATGAGGAGGAATTTCTTTAGTCAGTGGGTGGTGAATCAGCAGAATTCTTTGCCACAGAAGGCTGTGGAGGCCCAGTCAGTGGATACTTTTAAAGCAGAGATATATATTCTTGATTAGTGCGGGTGTCAGGGGCTATGGGGAGAAGGCAGGAGAATGGGGTAAGGAGGGAGAGATAGATCAGCCATGAATGGCGGAGCAGACTTGATGGGCCAATTGGCCTAATTCTTCTCCTATCACTTATCACCTTATGATTTTATGGCTTGGCACCTTCCGCTGCAAGCCATGATGCCCTACGGGAGGGAGCCTTCAGCCATGTGCAACATCCTCTTGAACAATGTTAGTGTATTTACAATGGTATAAAAGTGTATTTGATTGCTAACTACGGAGGTCAAAGTAAATTATCACACTTAAATGAAGGAATAATTTTACTGAATTGTTTCTTCAAAACCTATTTCTTCTTAGTAAATATATGACCTTGACCTAAGTCCTTCTGAACAATGTCTGCCTCTGAAATGAATGCCTCTTAAGTAAAGCTCACGCACGTACATAAAGCAGTTGTCCATGAAGGAGTAAGGTTAATATTAATTACAAAAGGCCATTTTTAGATTTGCTGCTTGTGTTGTGGCTTCATTCTGTGCTTGCCCAGTAGTTTAGGTTAGCAAATATCGGCATTTGCATAAATTGCCGTGCATTTATCATCAGTAGAAGCCGATGATAAATGCATAATTCCCCACGTGAAGCAAAGTGGATATTTGAAGTCTGGAAGGTTTAATCTTCCATTGTGTGGCAGCTGGTGAGATAACATCGGATGAGAATGTGAGCAGTCTGAGAAACGGTAGAAGTGAAAGTCAATATCAACACTTTGAACAGCAGCTAAACAATGGATTTTACAGCTGTTTGACTCAGCCAGGCCTGTGCTCAGATACTGGGTACAAATAAAGAAAGAACCGCCCTTTCCTGTTATCTCCCTGGGCTGAAATTAATAACTGTCTGGTACCCGTGAAATAGATGCTGTCGATATTGAAATTATCTTCAGATTCATCAGTTTTCATTTATCTTGTCAGCTGCAAATAAAAGAGACGGTAGCCCATATTAATTCATAGTTAGTGAAATCATCAACTGGGATTTCAGTTAATTATTGCAAAATTATTGCAGCAAGAGCAGATAATATAAATATTGCATTGCTCAATGTGCAGTGTACCTGTAAAATATAGTGGTCTATAAATAACCCTCTTATAAGGAAATTAATGCATTTATCCCAATGATGCAGTACTTTGTAGCTTTGAAGAAAAGTTCATGGATCATAAGTAATGCAATGAAATGCCTCTCTCTCTCTCTCTCTCTCTCTCTCTTCCTCCCTGTTGCATTATCTGTTGTGCCTTAATGATGTTAGACTTAAAGTGAACTCTGCACATGACCAACTGAAATCTACCAAACATGGCTCTTTTTTGAAAGGAAACTATCACTGTTCATATAAGCAAGATAATAGGTGACATTTTACTTCATAATCATGATCTATCTGCATCATTAAACTCTCCCACACCTGCTATTAATTTTTTTTACAGTAAATGCACCTCTTAACCTGCAAATATTTGATTATTAACATTTACGTAAACGTTTTATATACAACTTTAGGTTTGTACAAAGATGTAAGGAAATAGGGTCTAAGAATCAGTTTCAATTGTGAATCGCATGTTTTATTTGTGCTGAGATATTTTAATCATGTTGCTTCTTGGCATTTAGATGCATAAATCTAATAACACTTTCAATTGTTGTTGTATAAATATAACAACACACGAACAGGCTTTAACTCATTTTATTTCAGAAATCAACCTAATGTTCTATGGCAAAATTTGCTATATATATTCTGTATAATTACAAGACAATTATGTCTGGTTGATCTTTCATGATTACAAATAAGCACTGACATTTATTTTGGGAATATTACAGCACTTTAACAAGCAGTTGTGTTAACACCCACTTGTAGATGCTGTGTTAACACCCACTTGTAGATGCTTTGCTTTTAAGGACATGTTTCAACAACCCACCTCAATCATCTTCCTGCAGTTCCCCACTATCCGAAACCTAATGTTATCTCACCCAGGGCAAATTAATGAGGTTACAGGTCCGTCTTGCTGTGGGAGGCAATGTGCCAGTGACCTTATGGATTTCATGGGTGACTTTTTGGGTCGAGACCCTTCTTCAGACTGAGAGTCAGGGGAGAGGGAGAAACAGAGATAAGGATAATAAGGTGTGAAAACGAGACATGAAAAGAGATGGTTGTTCAAGGAAAGTTGGAGAGCAGGAGGAATCACAAAGTGCGAGCAGTGAGAGGAGATGTTGCAGAACTCTCATCAGCAATAGGATGAAAACCTTCAAAATAGGCATAACTTGAGGCGATTTCACAGTGGAGCAGACAAAATGTGTAGGAAGTACTACAGATGTTGTTTTACACCAAAGATAGACATAAAAAGTTGGAGTCCAGCTTTTTGTGTCTATATTCAGTGTAAACCAGTATTAGCAGACCCTACACTAACGGATTGCATGAGGACTACTTTGATAATAAGTTACTTGCTGCTTGAAGCTAGGCCACTGTAAACAATGTTAGCACTTTGTACTGGAAAGAGAGTCCTGACTAACACTAAATCAGTCATGGAGAGAACATTTGCAACCTATAATCCAAGTTACTGATGCATAAAAACAAATTAATAGAAGGTGGATCCTCATTGCTTTGAAACATTAATGCTGAATCCAGTGTTTCAGGATTGCAGATAGTAAATATATACGGTAGAAACTCTTGGAAGTATTGCTATTGGCAACACATCCATATATTTCTCATATGCAAAACTAAAATTGGAACATCAACAATAAATCTTTGCAGCTAAATTTAGTATAAATATTTGGTAAATTTTGAATGGTTTCATAATGCAGATTCATCATGATTGTGAAATGAAGAGTGAACATCGACATCAACAAGAGAGCGGTCCTGAGCTACCATCTACTTCATTGGAGAATCTCGGACTATCTTTAATCGGACTTTGCTGGACTTTATCTTGTAATATACGTTTTTCACTATATCCTTTATCTGTACACTGTGGATGGTTCAATTGTTATCATGTATAGTCTTTCCACTGACTGGATAGCATGCAACTAAAAGCTTTTAACTCTATCTTAGCACATGTGACAATGAACGTAATTATTTACCTAATTTGCCAGCATAAATGGAGGCTTATTCCTTAGAAGGGAACTATGTTTCCCAATGGGCATGTGTGACACACCAAGGAATATCATGTTTTGAGAAATTAAAGCCCCACACCAGGACCTGAGTATATAGTCTTCGTAATAATCAAAGTAACACATCCATGGAGAGCTTCATTATTCAAGTTGTTATCCTTCATGTGAGGCATTAACCTAGTTCACTATCTGTTCCAGGCATTCATGAGGAGACAGTTACGATCTTGCATGCTACATGAAGAAAACAATGTGCTCACAAGGTGCCTTGGTCAATGTCATTCTAATAGCTGAAACAAAAGGAAAATTGGCCGGTGTAATGTAAGGGTTAAACAGATAAAGTGAGGTAAAATTGAGTTGTCAGCTAAATTAGCAGCACCACATTTCAAACCTTGCTTAGGAAAACAAGTAGATGTTTTTGAAGAATGCTTGGGCAAATTCAAATGGACCAGTATATCATGGACCACCTGCAAGGTCACTACGATAAGCTTTTCTCTCCCAGAGACATCCAAGATGAGCTTGATGTTTGATAGGACACATAACTCACGCCATTGTGGTACCAAGGAGGATAGCTAGTTTGACACATCATCACCTGTTGTTCTTAGAGATAAAAAATATTATATAAATACATGCTTCTACCATGAGAGCATGAGCTTCATCTTCGGGGAGAGGAAAGAGCTTCACCAAGGAAAGAGAGAGAGAGAGAGAGAGAGAGAGAGAGAGAGAGAGAGAGAGAGAGAGAGAGAGAGAGAGAGAGAGAGAGAGAGAGAGAGAGAGAGAGAGAGAGAGAGAGAGAGAGAGAGAGAGAGAGAGAGAGAGAGAGAGAGATGAGAGAGAGAGAGAGAGAGAGAGAGAGAGAGAGAGAGAGAGAGAGAGAGAGAGAGAGCTTGGTGACAGCAGACAGGAGACTCGAATACGCAGAGGGATGGGAGAGTTATTTTGTATTGTTTCCACATTGACAGTTGATAGTTTTTCTGTGTTTTACTTGTATTTTGCTTGGATACAAGTAAATTTAGTTATTTGTGCTCTTCACCATGTGCTTCCTCCATTCATTGATCCGAATCAATAGACAATAGACAATAGACAATAGGCGCAGGAGTAGGCTATTCGGCCCTTCGAGCCAGCACCACCATTCAATGTAATCATGGCTGATCATTCTCAATGAGTACCCCGTTCCTGTCTTCTCCCCATACCCCCTGACCCCCAGAGCTATCCTTACGAGCTCTATCTAGCTCTCTCTTGAATGCATTTAGAGACTTGGCCTCCACTGCATTCTGAGGCAGTGAATTCCACAGATCTACAACTCTCTGACTGAAAAAGATTTTCAAGAATCCTTGAATCCTGTATGTATTTCATTACAGCCGGTCATGTACAGATACAGTGTGGAAACAGGACCTTTGGCCCATTGAGTCTGCACTGGCCGGCGATTACCCCCGTACACTAGCATTATCCTGTACACTAGGGACAATTTTCAATTTTTACTGAAGCCAATTAACCTTCATGGAAGGAAACCGAAGCACTCGGAGACAACTCGTGGTTACAGGGAGAATGTACAAACTCCTTGCATACAGTACCCGCAGTCAGGATTGAACCCGGGTCTCTGGCACTGTAAGGCAGCAACTCTGCCGTTACGCCACTGTGCTGCAAATGCATTGAGATTTTATAAGAGAGGAGATGAGGCATTGTTACAGGCCAAAGTTCCATCCCATCTCATGTCATACCAGGCATGTTAGTTCTCAAGCGCCTTGAGTGTGTCACCTTAGTGATCACCGTAAAATAGCGTTTTTAAAATGAATGTCAGGAGATGTTCTCCGTTGCTTGATTTATCTGTTGGAAGGAGTCCACAATGCTGGCAGCTATACGACTTCAAAAGCCAACGAGTCATTCATGCCTGAAAGGGCTGGCAAAGAGAGCATCACATATGACTGTTATCATTGGTGATGATCAACCCACTGGAGACGGAGGCCGACTTTCTGTATCACAGCTGAATTGTTTCACAGGTGTAAGGATTATATTCAGAAAATCTATCAGGCACACACCACTGGTTTAATTTTAGCTCCTGGCCAAGAACATAGGAAAGCCATAAAGTAAATGGAGGATAAACATAAAGTGCTGGAGTAACTCTGCGGGTCAGGCAGCACCTCTGGAGGAAAAGGATAGGTGACGTTTTGGGTCAGAACCCTTCTTCAGTAAATGGATGGTCTGCTAACTTTAATATATGAGCTTTGCTAGTATACTGCCTATCTGCTTCCCAACCAAAATCACCGAATTAGTCAACAAAGTGTTGCTGACTGGTCAACTGCCATGGTTCCTAGTTTAAGCAAGTGGATCATTGGGGGTTTGCAGCAAATTCACAGCCAGGGAGGGGTCCATGTGTACAGCAGTCCTAAGTTTTCCTTAGACGACTCAATACATCACTTTCTGGCCCACAGCTAAATCAAACCTCTGAAACCTAGTCTGCTTTGTCCTGCTTGCTGTATCTGGTAGGATCATACTGGCAGGGATGCCATCAGTAATCTCCTGCTCATGGTTCAGTTTTGAAATAGCAATAATGTCCGTGTGGCATCTTTGAAACCCATTTAGTCAGAGAAATCAGAATGGAGTCTGCAGTGATTCCAGTAAGTGTTGTATTTTCCCCTTGTGTGTAAGGTGCTGTTCTGTTTCAGAGCAAGCATGAGCCTCCATGTAGAAAATGTAATAAGGCATGCTGTGTCTACAACATATTGCTAGGTCTGGGACATTATTTACTGCCATGCTCTATGACTATATACACTGCGGGCATATTTATAGGGAGAGGCTGGATGGACTGGGACTTTTTTCTTTCAAGCTTAGGAGGCTGAGCAATGAGAAGTGTAACAACATGGATAAAGTGAACAGCCACAGTCTTTTAGCCAGGGTAGATTATTCTAAAACTAAGGTGAGAGTGGAAAAATGTAAGTGGGACCTCAGCAGCACCTTTTTCACTGAGATAGTTGTCAGGATCTGGGACGGACAACCAGAGGAAGCTGTAAAAGCTGATACAAATGTAACTTTCAAAATATATTTATCTGGTTGCTAAACACTTTAATTCTCCTTCCCATTCCCACACAAACCTTTCTGTCCCAGGTCTCCTCCATTGTCAGAGTGAGGCTAAATGCAAATTGGAGGAACAGCATCTCATGTTTCGTTTGGGCAGCTTACAACCCAGTGGTATGAATATTAATTTCTCTAACTTCAGATAGCCCCGGCATTCCCTCTCTCTCTATCCCTCCCCCACCCAAGTCACACTAGCTTCTCATTTTCACCCAACAAACAGCTAACAATGTATAAGAAAATAACTGCAGATGCTGGTACAAATCGATTTATTCACAAAATGCTGGAGTAACTCAGCAGGTCAGGCAGCATCTCGGGAGAGAAGGAATGGGTGACGTTTCGGGTCGAGACCCTTCTTCAGACTGATGTCAGGGGGGCGGGACAAAGGAAGGATATAGGTGGAGACAGGAAGATGGAGGGAGATCTGGGAAGGAGGAGGGGACGGGAGGGACAGAGGAACTATCTAAAGTTGGAGAAGTCGACGTTCATACCACTGGGCTGCAAACTGCCCAGGCGAAATATGAGGTGCTGTTCCTCCAATTTCCGGTGGGCCTCACTATGGCACTGGAGGAGGCCCATGACAGAAAGGTCAGACTGGGAGTGGGAGGGGGAGTTAAAGTGCTGGGCCACCGGGAGATCAGTTTTGTTAATGCGCACTGAGCGCAGGTGTTCAGCGAAGCGATCGCCGAGCCTGCGCTTGGTTTCACCGATGTAAATGAGTTGACATCTAGAGCAGCGGATGCAATAGATGAGGTTGGAGGAGGTGCAGGTGAACAGGCTAACAATGGCCTGTTTCCTTTATCATCGTTACTTTTTTTGCATATCTTTCATTCAATGTTCTTTATCTCTCTACATCGTCGTCTATATCTCTCATTTCCCTTATCCCTAACCAGTCTGAAGAAGGGTATCGACCCAAAACGTCACCCGTTTCTTCTCTCCGGAGATGCTGCCTGTCCCGTTGAGTTACTCCAGCTTTTTGTGTCTATCTTCTTATATTTTGATAGATACGTGGATCAGAAGGGGTTTGAGGGATATGAATCAACTGCAGGTAAATGGGACCAGCCCCAAATGCCAACTTGGTCAGCATGGATAGGTTGGGCTAGAGAGGTTGTTTCTATGCTGCATAGCTCTGACTCAGTAGCCTCCATCTATGGATGCACCATGGCAGCAGTGGTCCGTGTCGCAATTTCTCAATGCGCACTATATGCACAGAGTGTTGAATATAATCAATTTTCACTAAAACTACTGCTGTGTTGTAAATAGTCATTGCACTCTGAATGCATTCAAGAGCGAGCTAGATAGAGCTCTTAAGGATAGCAGAGTCAGGGGGTATGGGGAGAAGGCAGGAACGGGGTACTGATTGAGAATGATCAACCATGATCACATTGAATGGTGGTGCTGGCTCGAAGGGCCGAGTGGCCTCCTCCTGCACCTATTGTCTATTGTCTATTGTCTAAAATATCCAGCTCACAAAATGTGTGCAGTTTTTTAATTAAATCTTAATTGGCTTAAAAATACAAACAGTTGTTGTAAGGTACAACATACAAAAGAGCGTTATTTTTGGAGTTGCCTATAAACTTCTTTTCTTCAAGATCCTGTGCTCTTTGAAACAATTATGTCTGTTTAGTCATTAAACTATGATTTTACAAGCCATAAATTGCCTTTCTTGGTTGAAGTAATTAGCTTCCTTATTACAATAGTGTGGAAGCGTGGCAGTGCCAATGTAAAAAGAATATAATGCAGCATATTATTGATTAGGATGAAACAAAGTGTATAACCATTGGGGAGGTCATCAGGTTGCTTAAAGTTGGCCAACGAACCTTGGATACTGTACATCTAAATGACGTGATGACTGGTTTCATTGTGTGCCTTGGACTGATGGAAGACACAAAGTGCTGGAATAACTCAGCTGATCATGCAGCATCTTTAGACTTTAAACTTTAGAGATACAGCTCGGAAACAGGCCCTTCAGACCACCAAGTCCGCGCTGACCAGCGATCACCCCGTACACTAACACTATCCTACACACAAGGGACAATTTCTAATTTTTTCTGAAGCCAATTAGCCTACAAACTCCTATATGTCTTTGGAGTGTGGGCGAAACCCAGGGCACCCAGAGAAAACACACGCGGTCATAAGCAGAATGTACAAATTCCATACAGACAGCACTCGTAGTTAGGATCAAACCCAGATCTCTGGGGCAGCAACACTACCTCTGTTGCATTCTGTCGCCTTCAGTCTGAAGAAGGCTCCTGATCCGAAAAGTCACCTTTCCATGTTTCCAGAAATGCGGTCTGACCTGCTGAGTTACTCCAGCACTTTATCTTTTTTTGTTGTTGTAAACCAACATCTGCAGTTCCTTTTTTTTAGTCTTAATGTCAACCTGTTAGTTTAGCTGTCATTGTGAACATACCAGCCGGGTCTGCTGGCATGATCTACGGTGAAGCAAACTGATGAATAGACAAAAGGAGGGGGACAAAGCCCTGATAAGCTCAGTATGAGGTGTGTGAGCCTGGGGAAGCATCGCAATGCAGAACACAGAGAGAATAATGGGCAGTTCAACCCTCAATAGCAGCAGATGCACAGCAATGACTGGATGCTGAGATGGAACTGGAATAAAGCCATTTTGTACGACAGAGAATAATGAGCATGGTGGGCTTCTCGATATCACAAATGTCGAAAAAAAGAGGACAGCACAACAATTGTGTTGGTGTCATATTCAGAATGCAGAAAGAGCCTGACACACACATGCTGTGCAGGACAATACAGAATGACACACACACTGTGCTGCATTTTAGTACAAGTTGATTAACTATTTTTTAATAAAATCCAGTTCAAACCCTGCACATCCCAGTGACCTTATTGGCACAGTTGCAATATTGCTGCTGCAGCAGTGTTAAGTTATATTTGACTCATTTCTAGTGCAAGCTTATTCAATACGATCTGAATTGGATTACAGGGACTGTTCTGTTGAACTTACAGTCACCCTGGAGAAACATCCACCTCGGCATCTTCCGGTTGGCTGCAAGTGAAGGCGGAGCACTTTTGCTTTGGATGTATAGAGTCATTAATTATCTGTGACATTTGGTATATGGAAAGGGAGAGTACATGGAGCCTGCAGTTTTGCATCTGATCACTGAGGAATTAGCTGCCACTTGGGACTCCATTTGGAGGAATCACAGATAGAGATAAAATTGAGTTGTCGAGCCCTGGTCATGCAAAGGTTGATTTGATTATCATGATTCTTTTGATTTGCACAATGGTTATCTAAATCGAACCAGCTTCACCTCTCTGTGCTAATGTTTCTGTTCTTTTGGGGAGCACTGAGTCCTAGAGTCATACAGCAAGGAAACAGGCCCTTTGGCCCTACTTGGTCATGCCGACCAAGATGCCCCATCTACACTATCTACATCCTCCTGCCTGTGATGGCCTATATCCTTCTAAACCTTTCCTATACAAATGCATTTTAAATGTTGTGATAGTACCTGCCTCAACTGCTTCCTCTGGTAGCTCATTCTATACACCCACCATCCTCTGTGTGAAAAACCTATCCCTTAAGTTCCTAGTAAATCTTTCATCGCTCACCTTAAACCTATGTTCTTTATTCCCATACATTGGGTAAAAGACACTGTGCATTTACCCTATTTATTCCAAACTCTGTGCATTTACCCTATCATTTCCCAGGTTAAACCAACGAGGAAAAGTTCTCCTGGTTGTAATGGAAATGTGCCGAAAAGATCAATGAAAAGTGGATATTATTCTCTGACAAAAAAACATCTATTGTTGCAGGTAAGGCTGTAAAACAAATGTGGGTAAACGGGACTAATGTAGGTAAGTCAAAATAGACATTGTGGGCGCGGTGGGTTGAAAGGATTGTTTCTATGCTGGAATGGTCAAAGATTGAACACGGGTTGCTAGAGCTGTAAGGCAGGAGATCTACGAACTGCAACACTGCGCAGGTGAGGCGGCCCTCATGGTGAAGGGAGAAATTAGGAAGATCACATGGCTTCTTCAACGGCTAGCACGAACCAGAGGAATGAGAGCTACCCTTCACGCCCTGGTTGATCACACCAACACACTGTCGAACTACAGCAGCAGAGTTCACAGTGGTGCAATAACCTCTCAAGCAGAAGGGTTGTAATGATAAAGATTCGCCAGAGATGAGATTTCATTGCCTTCGTAAGTTCAGGTGAACCCTGCACAACATCTCATATAGATGTGGAGATATCATCAACAAACATCACACAAGAGGCCTTTCAATCTATTGAAATCAAGCCAGGTCCTAATAGAAAAATGCCATCAGTCCTAACCCCTTCTCCTCTTATTTCCCATTAACCCTGCAACGTTTGGTTTGGTTTGGTTTGGTGTAGTACTATTATCACGTATACAGTGAAAATCGTAGTTTGCGTATCATCAACTCCTGGTTGATTCTTTTGACATTTACCTGCACCAACAGGTAATTCACTGTAGGGTCTCGACCCGAAACGTCACCCATTCCTTCTCTCCCGAGATGCTGCCTGACCTGCTGAGTTACTCCAGCATTTTGTGAATAAATACCTTCGATTTGTGCCAGCATCCTCAGTTATCTTCTTATATAACTCACTGTATCCAGGTAACCTACTAACCAGTGCATCCGTGGGATGTGGGAGGGAACCAGGGAGCTGAAGGGAAGAAATGGCAACGTCATGAGGGAGCTTGGAGCAAACGGTTAATTTGACTAAAAGTGAATGCAGCCTCATGAAAAGAGGCCTCCAGTTTATCACAAACACCTACATAGACTGGAAGAGCCAAAAATCCCTTTTCCATGATGTATGAACCTTGTAACTCTATTCATTAAATTGTAGTTACAGTATTTGTTATAGCACAAAACACATAAGCCATGCCATTAAAATGCATTATGGAGCAAGAGAGTGGACTGGGATGAAGCCTTGAACAATAGCTCATTAAGTTGATGCTTTTCAGAGACCTTCAATAACGACTTGAGGAAGACAAATTTCCTTCAACTCAATAACTGACTGAAAACAATGCAACTCTGTACCAAATGAGAACCTGCATCATTTTGCTACAACCTCCTATCCTCTACTGTGAACATTAAAATAAATCTGCCACATCAGAGCTTTCAAATTCTATCCTGTAAAATTAATACTAAGACCTTGGAGCATTACTCGTCGTGTTCTTGTGTAAAGTACCCTATGTCTTATATTTTACATTGTGAACAAGCTGCACAGTGGTGCAGCTGGTGGAGCTGCTGCCTCACAGCACCAGAAATGGGTTTGATCCTCACCTCGGGTGCCGTCTGTGTGGAGTTTGCACGTTCTCCCAGTGGCCCCATGGGTTTCCTCTGCGTGCTCTGCTTCCCCCCCCACATTGCAAAAACATGAAGGTTAATTGACTTCTGCAAATTGTAAAATGTCCCTAGTGTGTAGGATAGTGTTAGTGAATGGTGTGATCGCTGGTCAGTTCGGACTCTGTGGGCCGAAGGGCCTGTTTCAGCGCCGTATCTCTAAAGTCTTATACCCAAATACACCTTTATCCTTCCTGACCATGTCTACCCCTAGTCCCTAGACATCCCACAATATCCCTTTCCTATTTTGTACCTCCTGGGGTATCTCGCAGTGCACCAACCTGACCATGCACATCCAACTACCCTGGGCTGTTCCACAATGCACTCGTCTGACTGTATTCACCCCGGTCGCTGGGCCATCCCATGCTGGCACCGTCAGGGTGCAACTCTACTGCTGCGCCACTGTGCCGCTCTCCTGGGATGCTGCCTGACCCACTGAGCAACTCCAGCACTCCAGTCTTCTTCAAGCTGATGATCTTTATCAGTATAGGGGTTGTTAGAGGTGTTTCGTGCAGCTGGAGTACTTTCATTGCATGTACCATTACAGATACCTGAATGCTTTGCTTTCACCTCATTCAATAATGATACAAGTCATCAGCAATTGATACTATTCTTGCAGTTTCCGATTAAAGTTGCTATCGTTAGTTAAAAGTTTATTTGAGAAGAGCTGGCATTACAAATGTCGAACCAGTTTACATTTCCCTAGTTCCACGACAGTGGGCAGAGTTAACTGGTAATTGTTTAGTTTAGCTTGACCACACTCCAACAAATCTTTCCACTGAGGATAATCGGCACAAATGTTAGCATGATATGCTGTTCTATATTTTTTTTACCTTTCCAACAATATCAATAAAGTAATACCCAGCAGTAATCCCATTGTTGTTTATAGGACATTCCTGTGGATAAATTGGATCATCCATTTTACTGCTTGACAGCAACAACCATCATTCAGAATAAAACACCTTCGGTCATGAAAGTATAAGTGCAGGTTCTTTCTTCACTCTCTGTGTGGAAAAGACTTTAATGACAATGAATAGTTGACGATCCATCCCATAATTTTGACACCGGTGTTAATTTATAAGGTTATCAACTTACCATGCTTGAAGCATAGAGCCCCAGGAAAGACCAGAATAAAACACAATACAATTAAATTCTGATAATCGGCACTCTCAGGACTTGGACTGGCAGATTTTCAGGACTGTTGCATGTTCCTCCTATTAATATATCAACATGCTTTAAATTCACGTTATTAGATATTGCACAGTGATGTAATAAATCTTCCAGTGAATGGGAGGAAATTTAAAGAGAGAGTGAAAGGCAAAGCCTCGGTTAGTATAAGGAAAATGCAGGAATTGGGCCCCAGCAACAAGTGGAAGATAGACACAAAATGCTGGAGTAACTCAACGGGACAGGCAGCATCTCTTCAGTCTGAAGAAGGGTCTCGACCTGAAAGGTCACCCAACCCTTCTCTCCAAAGATGCTGCCTGTCCCACTCCAGCATGTGTTCCTTCCTACACATTTTGACTTTAGGTGGAATGCAGGAACTGGGCTCCAGTGACTTCAAGGGAAATAGAGTCTTGGTTGAGTTCAAGCAGAAACGCAGTGACAGGGCTCTTGTGAACCAGATGCCAACCCATGGGAGTTTAAAAAAATGTGATAGCAGATTATCCAAATTTTACTACAACAATATTCCAACCTGGAATGCAAAGGTGTTGTTTGTTTATGTGATTTGTGAATCGGAAAATAAATTTTGTTTCCACAGATTTCAAAGTCTAACCCCAAAGGAAAGAATGGGATACCTTTCTGTGCAATGAACTTCAAGGCTATTTGGTTGATTGGCCGTACTTTATACTGTGAAAATTCTTCTTGATTTGGGCTTTCAAATAAAATATGTGTGGCATAATCTATCGCTGACTGATACCAATCAGTCCATGAAAGGCTGGCGTGCATACAAAGCAGCTGACTTTCCCTGATAATTGCATTTATTTTAGTGATGAATACCGAAGCAGATGCTATATAAATTGAAAGTAGAAGAGGTAATTTTGAACCATGGCTAGCACAATCACTTTCAATGAGATAAGGTAATAAAAGGGAGTTCGAGAAGGCAGTCATGATGAAGAGGAAGTTAAAAGAGAATAATCATATTTTGGCAGTGAATTCACAGTCGGCAAGATTCATGCTGCACATTAACGCTGATTTACAAATGATGTTACTTCATTAGCAATTACTAATTGGAACTGTAAGCATTTTGATAAAAAAAATTCTGTTACAGGATATATTTTCTTTGAATCACAAACAAGTAATATTTTGGAGTAGCCCATCATAAAATGTCGGCGGGACTGATTCCAGTTTCAGTTATTCCACCCAGCTGGTCTGGAGTAAAGCCTGCGGCCTAGTAATGCATCATGCTAGGGGAATCTGCATAGTAGCCGCACTGTGTTCAGAACCTGTGCCAGTTCTATGCAAGATGCCTGGAGGCAAATATTGTAATGCGCACAAAGTGTAAAGCATCATGAGCATTACAATATATATTTTATATGACATATATTAGGCCTATCGAGTCTGTGCTGTCTTTCAGAGCATTCCTTTCAGTCCCATTGCCCCAGTTATTTCCCAGTATCTAACTCTTCCTCACACGCCCATCAACTCTCATGGATTCTCCTATTATCTGCCCACATTAGGAGTGATTGCAGTGGCCAATTAACCTATCAACCAAAGGTAACTGTTCAATGGTTCAATGGTCCTACCGTGCTTTATTTGTCGCATATGCAACTGCACAGTGAAATTCCTTTTGCATATAATACACATGCTGATGCCGCCATTTCTGGCACCATTATTCAAAGTCCAAAGTCTGGTTGGCCCGCACGTTCGATGTACTGGAACAGTTCCCGCGAACCGACGTCCCTCTCCTCTCCTCGCCTGGCCATCTTTGTGTCCTGGGAGTGCATCCTGCTGCCGACCTTCAAGGCTCTGGAAGTTTTATCCCGGTTCACCCTCCTAGTGGCCTACTCCAAGTGCCCGATGTCTCCAGCTCTCTCCCGTTTATGTCGTCTCATGAGCCTTTGGGCGGAACCCAAAGAGCCTTCGTGTACCTCGTGCGAGCCTTTGTTGCTTTGTGTGCACAAGCTATGCGGCAAGTCCAAAATCAAGATAACCTCCAGGACCTTCCATTATAACTGGAGCTCATGGTGGTTCCCATGTTGACACCCCTTCTCTGCCACAGAAGGTAGTTGAGGCTAGTTCATTGGCTATATTTAAGAGGGAGTTAGATGTGGCCCTTGTGGCTAAAGGGATCAGGGGGTATGGAGAGAAAGCAGGTATGGGATACTGAGTCGGATGATCAGCCATGATCATATTGAATGGCGGTGCAGGCTCGAAGGGCCGAATGACCTACGCCTGCACCTATTTTCTATGTTTCTATGTTTCTATGTTTCTATTGATTTGGAGTATAATTGCCATAAGTGACTTTGGATGTTTACACTATGTACACATATGCTTTCTGGGTCTTTATACGGTGCTGGCGTTGGCTGGTGATCAGGCCCCCTCCAAGAAGGAAAGACTCAGCGAATGGAAGTTTGACCCATTGTGGTGGAATCTTCACCACTAGACCACCAGGCACCACTAGACCACTAGCCCAGATAGGTAACAGATCATTTGGATAATGAAGCAAATTTGTGCATCCCAGCACTCAGGCACAGAACCACCTCTACATTCTTTACCTCACTGGACAGAATCACAGCACATTCTTTCCCATCATCCTCAAAAGTGGACAACAACTTCGATAGTCACGAGTAAAGAGTAGAGAGTCAAGAGTGTTTTATGGACATATGTCCCAGGTAGAACAATTAAATTCTTACTTGCAACAGCACAACAGAAAATGTAAACACAGTACATCATAAATAATATAATAAACAAGAAAAAAAAGTTCAGTGTGTGTCCAGGCAACCATACCTCAAAAGCCAAATAATATCAACTAATAAATACATCAGTTTTCTCCTCCTAAGATTTGACCTGAAGGAAGTCACATTGCATTTTCTCAGCTTCTATACAAATCAGACTCTGGAAAGGCAGCTGGAATGAACAGTACTAATCCTTTAGCTCTGCCTATTGATGTGTATCAGTTCCTTTCTTCAGTCTGAAGAAGGGTCTCGACCCGAAATGTCACCCATTCCTTCTCTCCTGAGATGCTGCCTGACCTGCTGAGTTACTCCAGCATTTTGTGAAATAAATACCTTTCTTCTTTGTGATTTGTGTGGGCAAATTTATCCTGAGAGGTAATAAATAACATGGCAATGCAGACAGATGTAAATCTAGAATACCCATCCCTTTCTTTTAAATGTCTGCTTGTTCTATTTCTCCCCAGAGGTGATTTTTTCCATTGTTGGAGAATGTTACCCATTCAGCAACCTGTCATTCCAACCACTTGTCAGCTTGTACTCCTAAGCACTATGCTGTACCACTTACTTTTGATTCAAGTCAAAGCCGATGCTGTGAAATGCTTAGGCTATATTTGAGTTCTGCAGCTGGTATACTGTTAAGTTTGGTTTAGTTTTGAGGTTTTCATGAAAGGGAACCTGACATGGGGAAGCTGCCGAGAACAAAGAGGGACCATTGGGGACAGTAATGAATGCTTTGTAACTTTGCCGGCGCCCTATATGTGGCAACTCTTTGCATACCTTGTGTATTGTATGTAAAACAAAGAACTTCACTGTGACATGTTACATGAGATAATAAAATATCTATCTGTCCGTCCTGTCTGTCTGTCTGTCTGTCTGTCTGTCTGTCTGTCTGTCTGTCTGTCTGTCTGTCTGTCTGTCTGTCTGTCTGTCTGTCTGTCTGTCTGTCTGTCTGTCTGTCTGTCTGTCTGTCTGTCTGTCTGTCTGTCTGTCTGTCTGTCTGTCTGTCTGTCTGTCTGTCTGTCCTGTCTGTCCTGTCTGTCCTGTCTGTCCTGTCTGTCCTGTCTGTCCTGTCTGTCCTTTCTGTCCTTTCTGTCCTTTCTGTCCTGGGCCTCTTCCATTGCCAAAGTGAGGTCACATGCAGACTGGAGGAACAGAACCTCATATTCCACTTGGGTAGCTGAGAACCTAACAGTTTGAACATTAAATTCTCCAATTTTAGGCATCCACCTACCGACAAATCCCCCCCCCCCCCCCACCCCCCAACCCTCCCTTCTCTCCCCATATTTTTATCCCCATTCTCTTCCCTGTACCCCACCTGGATTTACATCCATCTCCCCTTGCCCCTCCCCCTGACCTCTTCCACCTATATTTCTTCCTCCGGCTTCACAATTCATACCTCTTCTATCCTTATCTTCTTACCTCACACTTTGCCTTTTCATCTCTGGCCTTTCGCCAACCATCTGGCAATCAAACCCCCTCCTCAACTGTATCCACTTATCACTTGCCAGACTTTGTCCTCCCTCCACCTCTCTTCACCACTCTCCTCCTTTCTCCCCCCCATCTCCCTCACCCTCTCACCGCCCCCCCCCCCCACTCCCTCCCCCCCTCACCCCCTTCCCCTCCTCCCCCACTCCCTTACCCCCCCCCCCATTACAATCAGTCTGAGGAAGGATCCTGACCCAAAACGTTGCCGAACCATGTTCCCCAGAGATGCTGCCTGACCCCCGTTGAGTTACTCCAGCACTTTGTGACTTCCATGGTAAGCCAGCATCTGGAGTTGCTCGTGTCTCCAGAACTTATAAAATCAGGGAATCGAAGCTATGCAGCATGAAAACAGGCCCTTCAGCCCAACCTGTCTAAGCCAACTATGTTGGCATTCTGGGCTACTCCCATTTATCATCACTTGGTCCTTACCCCTCTGTATTCTTCCTATCCACATATCTGTCCAAAGGTCTTTTGAAAGTTGTAATTGCATCTGCTTCTACAGCTTCCTCTGACAGTTTGTTTCAGATACAGACACTCTTTGAGTGAAAAAAATTGTCCCTAAATTCACTTGTAAATCTCTGTCCTCTCACCTTCCGTCTATACTCTCAAGTTTTAGAATCCTCTACCACAGAAAATAGACCATGAGCATTCATTTTTCCCATGCCCCTCATGATCTTGTACAGTTCAATAAGGTCACCCCCCCCCCCCCCCAGCCTGTTTTGCTCTAAAGAAAAAAGGCCTAGCCTAGCCAACCTCTCCCAAAGCCTCAACCCCATAAGTCCGGGTAACTTCCTACTGAATCTCTTCTGCTCTATTTCGCTTCGCTTCGCTTCTTGAAGTCGATCGCGAACTCCTTTGTCTTCAGCCAGCACACTGATGCTGTGAAGCTGATAAGTCAGCAAATACATGATTAAATAAAAGTAAAGACAGGTTTTCTCATTCATTTATAACATTGGGTATTTACTTCACTGGCCAGAGATAGAATTCTCGAACCACTGCTCTCAACACAACACTGCCATCTGTTAAGATGCTGATTTGCATTTCAGCTCTCCCAGTTTCACCATTCTTTCTATTTTCAATTAATTTTCCGTGCTTCCATTAAACAGCAGCTAAATCCCAATTTAAAGTGCTCCACAACCTTGAGGTCTGAGCATTAGTGTGCAATTAATCTGCTTTTAGTTGGAACAAAAATCCAGATCATCAATTTGTTTGCCCAAATTATCCACCAGTTCCTTATAATTTATATTTTTAGCTTAGTTTTGTTTAGAGATACAGCACAGAAACAGGCCCGACCGAATCCGTGCCGACCAGCGATCCCTGTACACTAGCAGTATCCTATACACTAGGGACAATTTACAATTTTTACCAAAGCCAAACTTAACCTTTGGAGTGTGGGAGGAAACCTGAGCACCTGGGGAAAACCCACGTGGCCACGGGAGAATGTATAAAGTCCATACAGACAGCACCTGTAGTTAGAATTGAACACAGGTCTTTGGCGCTGTGAGGCAACAACTCTACCGCTGAACTACCGTGCCGCCCCTTTCTATCTTTAGGTTTACGCATTGATTATTTAATCCATCCAGTAATTGTGTCTCATATGTCTTAGATTCATCAAGCAGGTGGCTTTTGTTTTAAATGCTAAAAAAGTCCAGTTTATAAACACTGTGGATTACCTCCTCCACTACATTACGTCCTTCAATTCTGTGGAGTAAGCACCACACAGAATATACCCCACAGGTGCAACAATCGAGGAAATTCATGTACAAGCCACGTCTTGTGTGAGTCAGGTTTCAACAGTCTTGTCCACTTGTCTGAGAAGCACCTTGTGGCCACCAAACCTCCGAAACACTCCAACCATCACATCCCACTCCAAACCCCCTGACAACCTCCTCAGAGTTCATCACCAGGCTTCTGTTAATTGTACCTTTTGTGCACGCCTTAAAAGAGACTCTTAACTTAAACTCTTCCAGATGCAGGATGAGCAATAAGCCCCTTTAAAGCTTAATCTACTAAAATTGACTATTTCACACTAACTTATCCTGTAAACGATTTCGTACCAATCATTTAATATTAGGGTCTCACAGGTACTAGACTAAACATTGATTAATTATCCCTTTTTTTTGTGATAACACATTCTCCACTGTATTAACAAAACAGTGTTTAGTTATCGCTCCCTAGTACTGCAAGGAATATTTCCAATGCAATTAAATTAAGAGAACTTAATTCCAGTATTTCTGGATTGTGCTGAATCATCAAGGATTTTACACTGAGCGATATGTCAATACGCTTTGCAAAATTAGCACAATGTTGAAGGCAATTTGCATGCAAATCTCCGGTTGTCCCCAAAACAGAAAATCTTTGGCCATTCCATACTCCAAATTCCTGACCCTTTTCATTTATTCATTATGCCTTCGATTTCAGTTTCAAATCGTTCTTTTGATCTCTCATTTTTATTTTGTGCCATCATTCCTTCTGCAGGGTTTCTCTTATCTGCCTTTTCCCTCATTTCTTGCATGAAGCGTTTTCCCAGCTGCCATATAGTTGTCCTATAGCGAGCAGGCAATGGCAGGCTGCCTGACTCACGTTAGCTGTGGGTTGGGTTTGTGCTGCTAAAGGACTACTGTTCCTCCCATATCTCAGCAGTTTACACAGTAAGGCACTCATCACCAAGGAGCTTTGTGAGGTCCTCGGTTCGGTGTTCATGTGTGCTGAGCTAGCAGGTTGCAGGGTGGCGATATTACTGCTTTTTGCTCTAGATTAGGAAGGTAGGTGCATAGATTGGGTATTAGTTTCAGTTTCAGATTCAGTTCAGTTTATTGTCACATGTACCGAGGTACAGTGAAAACCTTTTGTTGCGTGGCTAGCCAGTCAGTGGAAAGACAATCGACCCATTCACTGTACAGATGCATGATAAGGGAATATTATTCAGTGCAAGAACTCAAAACCTCTGCTAATTTTTTGGATATAAACAGAATTTGTCTTTACAGTGATAATCCGCAGTCATAAAGGTATGCTGCTATTGTCCAATAGATTTTGTTGATACAGGCTATATTAAGGCATATCATATAATTCAAATGCAGTATTTTGGTGGCAAATGCCTCACACCTACAGTGCAACTAAATGAATTTCATGTAAATATATTTACCTGATAAGCATCTACCACTCTTTAGTAGGAAGGAGGTAAAAAGCCCTTAGAGATCAGAAAATTCCTGACACACTTTCTTTTACTGTGCTATCATACTGTCATACGAAGAAAGATTGGAAAGACTGGACTTGTATTCGCTGGAATTTAGAAGAATTAGAGGGGATCTTTTGGAAACAAATACAATTATAAACAAGCTAGATGCAGGAAAAACATTCCCAATGTTGGGGGAGTCCACAAACAGGGGCCACAGTCTAAGAATAAAGAGGAGGCCATTTAAAACTGAGAAGAGAACATATTTTTTCACCCAGAGAGTTGTGAATTTGTGGAATTCCCTGCCACAGAGGGCAGTGGAGGCCAATTCACTGGATGAATTTAAAAGAGAGTTAGATAGAGGGGCTAGCAGAATCAAGGGATATGGGGAGAAGGCAGGCACGGGTTACTGATTTTGGATGATCAGCATTGATCACAATGAATGGCGGTGCTAGCTCGAAGGGCCAATTGGCCTCCCCCTGCACCTATTTTCTATGTTTCTATTTTTTTAATGCTATCAAATGCACAAGAGTCAGGGCGGCACTGTGGCGCAGCGGTAGAGTTGCTGCCTTCCAGCAACAGAGACACGGGCTCGATTCTGACCACAAGTGCTGTCTGTACAGAGTTTGTACGTTCTCCCTGTGACTACGTGGGTTTTCTCCAGATGCTCTGGTTTCCTCCCACACTACGAAGACATACTGGTTTGAAGGTTAATTAGTTTCTGTGAATTGTAAATTGTCCCTAGTGTGTAGGATAGTGCTAGTGCACGGGGTAATCGCTGGTCGACACAGACTCGGTGAGCTGAAAGGCCTGTTTCCACGCTGTACCTCTAAAGTCTAATGGTCTAAAGCTGAAGTATATACGCTTGCATTGTGCAAATATTGACATTTCAGGCCTCATGACGGTGATTATCACTCTTATTTATTAATCAGAAATGCAATCAGTGCCTGTTACCCTCACATTTGAAGACTCTCCACTGTAGAGAAATGCCATTTGGTAACCAGTGCTCATAAAGACATTGTCTAAGATCCCTTTAAACATCAATGCATTGAATTGTTTGTATGTATTGGATTTAATTTTCTTCCATATATTTATGTGTATATGTGATGAATGTTGAAGAAGTATAACTAGATCTTACAATCGTATAGTCCCCTTACCTTATGATAACGTCCTAGGTCTCAGGCACATTATCAGAAATATTTTGATACTGATGGTAAAATGTAAAATTATGAGAGACATAGATTGGATAGACAATCAGAGCCCTTTTCTCAGGGTGGAAATGTCAAGGGGTAAGTGGGTGCCTGGAATGTGCTGTCAGGGATGATGGTGGTGGAGGCAGATACGATTGTTGCAATTAAGAAACTTTTAGATAGGCTCATGGAATTGGTTGGAATGGATGACTATGGATTGCATGCAGGCAGAGGAGATTAGTTAACCTGGCATCATGTTCCGCAGGGACATTGTGGGCTGAAAGGCCTGTTCCTGTGCTGTTCCACGTTCTATAAATGTGAGGTTATCCACTTTGGTGACAAGAGCAGGAAGGCAGATTATTATATGAATGGTGTCAAGTTAGGAAAAGGGGAAGTACAACGAGATCTGGGTGTCCTTGTTCATCAGTCACTGAAAGTAAGCATGCAGGTACAGCAGGCAGTGAAGAAAGCTAATGGCATGTTGTCCAGAACAAGAGGAGTTGAGTATAGGAGTAAACAGGTCCTTCTGTAGTTGTACAGGGCCCTCGTGAGACCACACCTGGAGTATTGTGCGCAGTTTTGGTCTCCAAATCTGAGGAAGGACATTCTTGCTATTGAGGGAGTGCAGCGTAGGTTCACGAGGTTAATCCCCGGGATGGCGGAACCGTCTGGATAAATCTTTTGTTTATTTATGTTTTATTTACTCTGTAAAGCGTCTTTGAGTTTCCAGAAAAGCACTATATAAATTAAATGTATTATTATTATTATTATTATTATTATATGTTGAAAGAATGGAGCGACTAGGCTTGTATATACTAGAATTTAACAGGATGAGAAGGGGATCTTATTGAAACATATAAGATTATTAAGGGATTGGACAGGCTAGAGGCAGGAAACTTGTTCCCGATGTTGGGGGAGTCCAGAACTCGGGCCCACAGTTTAAGAATAAGGGGTAGGCCATTTAGATCGGAGAAGAGGAAAAACTTTTTCAGTCAGAGTTGTTAATCTGTGGAATTCTCTGCCTCATAAGACATTGGAGGGCATTTTTCTGGGTGCTTTCAAAATAGAGTTAGACAGAGCTGTTCAAGATAGCAGAGTCAAGGAAAATGGGGAGAAGGTAGGAACGGGGCACTGATTGTGGATGATCAGCCATGATCACAATGAATGGCGGTGCTGGCGCAAAGGGCCGAATGGCCTACTCCTGTACCAATTGCCTATTGTCTATTGTCTATGTTGACATCAAAATCTCATCAATGATATTAGAATAGGTAACCATATATACGTAATCGAAGATGTTAGTTTTAACGATACAAAGAGACAGAGCAGTTTGGGGATCATAAATGAATAATTAAAGGTATTACCTGGCCTCACGTGCTTGCATTGAACTTTTTAGTCCAGCTTTATGTGCCACATAGTCACCTCATTAAAGTAGGTCATAATTTGTCCACTGTGTAGATTGCTTCAGTAAAACAGAGGAAGTGGCAGAGCTTATATCCTCTGAAATGATGGGTTTGCAGAGGAAGTAAATAAAATTGTTAGAGTGCCACTGCCTATCAAGGGTGCATCAGATTAATCCTCTCCAGCCATCAATGTTGGTATATATTTAGGATCGAAAACCAAATTTGAAGGAGCGAAGTCCGAAGGCCGTTGATAAAGAATGTGTTTCAGATTTTGATGCATGGTGTGTGCAATAAATGTTCCCTCAAGGTCTCTGTTAGTTAAATTCAAAACGGATTCTGCAACCAGCTCAGTTTGGCGTACTTTAGAAAATGTAACAGCTGTTCCTGCCTTGCATGTTTCTGGCATATTTCACACCCCTGAAGGTAATATTGCAGAGCTCAGCTAATCTATTATATATTGTGTTCTAAATCAGATGACAGATGCTTCACTGAGGGTAACAGATCACATTCTCAAAGTAAGCACTGTTAAAAAACATGAAGTTTAATAGCACATCTGCTTTACTTGGAGTCCATTGAATAGATGATGCTTGCTTTTTGAAATATTCTGAGGTACAGTGAAACTCTGCATTGGGTTCTGCATGCAAGAAAGTTGTCAATGACCCCTAGAATAAAAAACAACCACGCGTTTGATGACGTTCCAGAATCCCAGTATGAGCTTTACATCCTGTGCCAGTTATTACTTCCTAGTCACTTTGAGACAGATGGTAGTTTCCTAGATTGGCGTTGTTTTATGCATTGTTATATTATCATTTATTTTTAAAATACTCTTTATTGAAAAAAAATGTCAGGAACTCTTGGCGAGTTCTTGTGATCTTATGTGTAGGAAGGAACTGCAGATGCTGGTTTACACCAAAGAAAGGCACAAAATGCTGGAGTAACTCAGCGGGTCAGGTAGCATGTGTCAGCAGGAACTGGTTTACACCAAAGATGCTGGTTTACACCAAAGGTACTCCGACAAAATGCTGGAGTAACTCAGCACGACAGGCAGCATCTCTGGATAGGAATGGGTGATGTTTTGGGTCGAGACCCTTCTTCAGACTGAGAGTCAGGGGAGAGGGAAACTAGAGGTATGAAAAGGTACAAAGCAAATCAGAGCCAGCAGTGGTCCAAGGAGCTCACAATGGTCCATTATTGGCCGTGGAGGAGGTGATAAAGAAGGGGTATGAACAGTGAAACTAGCAGGACAACTAGGGTGGGGGAGGGATGGAGAGATTCCATTATTGGTTGTGGAGGAGGTGATAATGAAGGAATTCCATTGTTGGCTGTGGAGACCTTGTGCTGTTATATTTTATCTGTTGACTTTATAACTTCATCCTTACACACCTACACATTGCAAACTGTGTTGAGATGGTGATGCTGGTAAAACGGAAATCCAAATCAGCGGAATGATCAGATGTGCGAATAAAAGATCTGACGCAGATGCCAAATTTGCACCTCATTTGTTCAAAAGAGAAATTATTTGCAGTGGAAAAAGTAAACAATTGATGTGTATCGTATCTCAAAGATGGTGATAGAAACAAAATCGTTCATGCAATTTTCTATTTACGCAACCCTGTCTTTCATTGTACAGCTACAACTTTGAGAACTCTGGTCCCATTTTCAGATGTATAATGACCTGTGATCCAAGTTCACTTTTCTTAAAGTAATACATTAAAATGGTACTAAAGATGTAATTGGTCTGGCAGTTGCTGCTGTGATTAAACGAGCATTTTTTTTTTTCTCTTATTGTTACTGTATTAAGTCAACCTCAGAGTTAGCGAAATAAGATCAAATCTTTTATAATGAAGCCCATTTCCCTATTCTGTGTTAGTCTAGACTAACCCATTCATTTGCATTCAATGCACACATCTAGTCCACTAACGTAGATTATGCCATTGAAAGAATTTATTATATTATCCTTACACTTATTGATTTTTAATCTTTACAGCGAATAGCATAGTAGAGGGAAAGCATTTGATTCATATGTATCAAAATCAAAAGGGGCATTCGGATAGTATTTTCTACGTATCGTCAGCCACAATCATGGAAACCTCACAGCCCCGACACTATTAGAAACATTTGCATTAGTTGTCCTTTTAAAGTAAAAGAATGTCCCAATGTGTCTCGCACAAATATAATTCATCAAATATTGACGCTGAACCAAAGAAGGAGATTCTTGAAGATGCCGATAGATTTAAAAAGGGGAGTCGAGAATACAGGGTACGAATATCTGAAGGTTTAACAAGGCAATGGTGGTGAAAAGGTGAATACTACAGTGCTCCTCCAGAGTTGCATAGCCTGGTATTAGATGGGATCTTACAGTGGTTTGAACAGAAGAATGAAAATTCTAAATTGAATGTCTGAAGAGATCAGGAGCCGTGGAGCAGAGGAGTGAGCATGTATTTGGTATAGACTTGGGGAAGATATGGCCAGCACAGAATATTAAAAAACGAATGTGAAAAATAGAAGCAGAAACAGATTATTTCAGTCAGAGAGTTGTGAATCTGTGGAATTCTCTGCCTCAGAAGGCAGTGGAGGCCAATTCTCTGAATGCATTCAAGAGAGAGCTAGATAGAGCTCTTAAGGATAGCGGAGTCAGGGGGTATGGGGAGAAGACAGGAACGAGGTACTGATTGAGAATGATCAGCCATGAACACATTGAATGGCGGTGCTGGCTCAAAAGGCCGAATGGCCTCCTCCTGCACCTATTGTCTATTATCTATTGTCTGCTATCTGGCTGCACATTTTTGCTGCCCCAGAGTTTGGATACATGCAGGTTGATGGATTCGGAAGATGTAAAAGGAAAATGTAAGTTTGGAGAGGATAAAATTATGGATGCAATTCAACTGGCTGAAATAGGGGTCAAAATGACCAGTGTTACTGTACTGGAAGTGAGTGACTTTTTTGATGAGAAAGATACAGGGCCAAGAGCTCAATTTCTGGTCCATTAGAATGCTGGTCACTGGAGCCTGAGCAGTGGCATGGAGAGGGATAGAATTTATGGCTTAAGAACATAGAGCATAGAACAGTACAGCACAGTTGGCCCTTTGTCCCACAATGTCCACACCGAACATGATGTCAGGTTAAACTAATCTTCTCTGCCTGCACACGATCCACATCCCTCCATTCCCTGCAATTCCATGTCCCCTATCTGAAAGCCTCTTAAATGCCACTATCGTTTCTGCCTCTTCCACCGCCCCAGGCAGTGTGTTCCAGGCACGCACCACACCCTATGTAAAAATAACTTGCCCCAGTCACATCCTTTCCACTTTTCCTCTCACACCTTAAAGCATGCCATCCAATCTTTGACATTTCAACTCCAAGGAAAAAGGCTCTGGGTGTACACAATCTATCTGCCTAGCTCTATCTGTGCCTCTCATCATTATATATATTTCTATCAGGTCTCTCCTCAGTCTCTGACACACCAGAGGAAACAATCCAAGTCTGTCCAAACTCTCCGTATCGATAATACCCTCTGATCCAGTCTGCCCTCCGAAGCCTCCACTTCCATCCTTTAATGCAGCAACCAGAAATGCACCCAATCTGCCAAACGTAGCCTAACCAAACTCCTTTAAAGTTGCAAGATGAATTCCAAACTCTTATCCTCTATGCCTCAACCGTCAAAGACAGTCATACCGTACGCCTTCTTTCCCACTCTATCTACATGTGTTGCCACTTTCAGGGAGCTATGGACTTGGACCTCAAGATCCTTCTGTACTTCAATGTTGAAGGTTTTGCCATTAACTGTATGCTTTCACCTTACATTCCACCTCCCAAAGAGCACCCCTCAACAACTCACCCTTTTCTATCTGTTATTTTTCCGCACATTTCTGTAGCTAATCTGCATCCTGCTATGTACTTTAACAGCCATCCTCATTGACCGCGACTCCACCGATTTTGGGGTCATCCGCAAACCTGTTAACTAACCCAGGTATGCTTACATGTTTGATTTGAAATGCCGGCTTTGGTCTTCTCAAAGATTAATGCGAAGAAATGATTCTTTATCTGAATCTGAACATCAGACATGTAGGTTGACAATACAAAACCAATTGAGGGGTTGAGAAGAGGGACAGAGAAGTTCTGTGTCGAGTCCCAGTGGATCCTCTGCCATGTGCTTGGATGTTGTTACCAGGTTGCAACAGACCGATAGGAGAGAAGACAGGGCAGAGCGGAGAACCTTTGAAAGATTCCCAAGTTAACTGTGTGAGAGCAACGAATGACTTCATTGCTTGAGACCCTCAAGACATGAAAAGCCTATAAATATATAAAATGTTTAAGTTCTTCAGGCAGACTCATCATGGTAATAAACTGTAATGTATTTATAACGCTAGAGGTGAAGTTCCAAAGTACTTGAAACCAATTCTGCACATTAATTTTTCAAAGGGTGCAGCTTTGCATGCCAGTCATTTTCCAATGCTAGGCAAAGAATCCACCACTGCTCTACTTAGCCATTTAGTTGGCAGAGTTGGAGAAACCTCACAGTTCATTTAGTGTAAGAAAATAACTGCAGATGCTGGTACAAATCGAATGTATTTATTCACAAAATGCTGGAGTAACTCAGCAGGTCAGGCAGCATCTCAGGAGAGAAGGAATGGATGACGTTTCGGGTCGCGACCCATCTTCAGTTATGTTCATCCAGCAGATGAAGTCGCTTGAAAAATAATGAAACATCTGCAGCATTGAATCAAAGAGTCACATATCAGAAACAGGCCCTTCGGCCCAGCTCAATCATGCCGCCCCAGGTGCCCATCTCAGCTCGTCCCATGTGTCCACATTTGGCCCCTTATCCCTCTAAACCTTTCCAATCCATGCACATGCCCAAATGTTCTTCAACGTTTGTTATTGTATCTGCCTCAAACTCCTGCTCTGGCAGCTCATTCTATACACGTGTCACCTTCTGTGTGAAAAAGCAGCCCCACGGGTGCTGATTATTATTTTCTCCTCTCACCTTAAATCTATGCCGTCTAGTTCTTGATTTGATTCCCAGGAGAAAATCTCTGTACAATTGCCCTGTGATAACGTGTAGGTGAGTGGTCAAATCTGGGGGGGGGGTTGACAGGAATTAGGGGAGAATAAAGTGGGATAAATGAAAATGGGTGGTTGATGGTCAGTATCGACTTGGTGGGCTTTCCAAATCAGGGTGGTCAAACTGAACACAATACTCCAAGTGCAGCCCCACCCCAAAAAACGAAACATCCCAACTTCTAAACTGAATACTCTAACTGAGGCCAGTCCTAAAAGGCCAGTCCTAAAAGCCTTATTCGTGACTCTGTCTACCTTTGATGTAATCCATGCTATGTCTATGAATCAGGCGTTGCAATTATCAAGGTTATGGAACAAGTATTTTTGTAAACTCCACTCCCTCTCGATCACATTTCTTATGGGAAAAAGTAATGCTGATTCTCTGAGATTAAAAAAAAAGTATTAATAAATATGCTGGGAATAAAGAGGAAACAGCAATATTGTAGCCTGTTGAGAGATAGATCAATTAACACAGCACGGTGGCACAGCGGTAGAGTTGCTACCTTGCAGCACCAGAGACCCGGGTTCGATCCTGACTACCGGTGCTGTATTTTTGGAGTTTGTACGTTCTTCCCGTGACCTGCATGGGTTTTCTCTAGGATCTCCGGTTTCCTCCCACACTACAAAGAAGTAGGTTAATTGGCTTGGGTATAATTGTAA
The DNA here is from genome assembly GCF_053455715.1 of Rhinoraja longicauda. Taxonomy (NCBI): domain Eukaryota; kingdom Metazoa; phylum Chordata; class Chondrichthyes; order Rajiformes; family Arhynchobatidae; genus Rhinoraja; species Rhinoraja longicauda. Next base: position 30,903,260 of record NC_135969.1, on the reverse strand, counting down.
ATTGTCCCTGGTGCGTGTAGGAGTGTTAATGTGCGGGCATTGCTGGTCGGCGCGGACTTGGTGTGGCTAGAGAACCTGTTTCCAAGCTGTATCTCTAAACTAAACTAAACAAAACTAAACACAGGGCATAAATTTAGATTACATTTAATTCACTCAACCCCTCAACATCCAACCTTTGACTTTTAGACTTTTTAAAACTTTAATTTGGGATATTCCTATCTGTGTCCCAGATCAGTGGCAGCCCATTACTAGCATGAATCATGTGCCATATGTAGTAACGTGAACGGAATATTTATCTCTTCTGAATGGCTTGGCCTTTTAGGAATACCTGGTGTATTGTTTGCTTATTAATTGAACAGGACATGCACCATCTGGAGATATTTATGGAAATGATATGAAAGGAGATTAGGAAAAGTAATTCTATGACTTCAAAGGTACTCCAATTAAACCAGCCCTTGACATACGTTGACTCCTTGGTAATGAATGGATGATGTCATCATGGCAACTAGAGCACTGAAGGAAATCTCCTCCTCTCAGGAACTTTTCAATTTACTTCAAAACATCCTGGCTTCCCTTCGGGGCTCAATTACCCTTGCACCATCACAGACATCCACTTCCTCAACTAGGGGCATGTCCCTAGCAGTTACTGTGCATCCTGTGAGATATAACTTATTTTTGATTGGAAATAATTCAATTTGCATTGTAATTAAGCCTTTATGTCTGGTGCCTGATTTTAGCAATTAGCTATTGTTTTTTAATCATCATGGTAAGCAGACCTTTTGTTCTGGGTCAGAAGGTCATGTGCTCATCTCCCATCCCCAAAAAAGGGTTTCAATTCTATCTTGACATGCTCTTGGGATACTGGTCATAATATATTTGATTACTCAGCCTTTAACTATTTGGTATGGCCCACGTGAAACTGGATCACATGGACATTTGATCAGGAAATAATGCTGAAGAAAGTGGAAACAAAGAACTGCAAATGCTGGTTCACAAAAAAAGATACAAAGTGCTGGAGTAACTTAGCGGGTCAGGCAGCTTCTTTGGAGAACATGGATGGGTGACGTATCGTGTCGGGACCTGGGTCCCAACCCAAAACGTCACCTGACCATGTTCTCCAGGTAATTACGCTTATTACTTTCAAATTGATGACCTCCAGATTCAGGGACAGTTTCTTCCCAGCTGTTATCAGGCAATTGAACCATCCTAACACCGACTGGAGAGTGGTCCTGACACTCAGACTACCTTTAATCGCACTTTAAGCGCTTTCGCCTTCCATCACAGTGAGGAATGTGGAGGAGTCACTGTGGTGCATGTTCATGTTAAAATGTATTTTGTGTGTTCTGTTGCTTTTTATTGTTATGACTGTTTGGCAAATGAAATTCCTCGTATGTTGCAAAACATACTTGGCTAATAAAGTATGAAGAAGGGTCTCGACCCAAAACGTCACCCATTCCTTCTCTCCCGAGATGCTGCCTGACCTGCTGAATTACTCCAGCATTTTGTGAATAAATACCTTCGATTTGTACCAGCATCTGCAGTTATCTTCTTATAATAAAGTATCATTATGATTATGATTATGATGATTATTGGACTTTATTTTCCCCTAAACATTATTCTCTTTATTCTGTATCTGTACACTGTGGACGGCTCGATTATAATCATATAAGAAAATAACTGCAGATGCTGGTACAAATCGATTTATTCACAAAATGCTGGAGTAACTCAGCAGGTCAGGCAGCATCTCGGGAGAGAAGGAATGGGTGACGTTTCGGGTCGAGACCCTTCTTCAGACTGATGTCAGGGGGGCGGGACAAAGGAAGGATATAGGTGGAGACAGGAAGATAGAGGGAGATCTGGGAAGGAGGAGGGGAAGGGAGGGACAGAGGAGCTATCTAAAGTTGGAGAAGTCGACGTTCATACCACCGGGCTGCAAACTGCCCAGGCGAAATATGAGGTGCTGCTCCTCCAACTTCCGGCGGGCCTCACTATGGCACTGGAGGAGGCCCATGACAGAAAGGTCAGACTGGGAATGGGAGGGGGAGTTAAAGTGCTCGGCCACTGGGAGATCAGTTTTGTTAATGCGGACCGAGCGCAGGTGTTCAGCGAAGCGATCGCCGAGCCTGCGCTTGGTTTCGCCGATGTAAATAAGTTGACATCTAGAGCAGCGGATGCAATAGATGAGGTTGGAGGAGGTGCAGGTGAACCTCTGTCTCACCTGGAAAGACTGTTTGGGTCCTTGGATGGAGTTCAGCTTTTTCGCTGACTGGATACCACACAATAAAAAAGCTTTTCACTGTACCTCACAGTACACTTGACAATAAACTACTCAACTAAACCACTCAACTAAACCTGTTTAGCAACAAATCCTACAGCCCCTGACAGCCTTTCACAGCTGGTGAAGCCCTGCCTCCAGCCCAGCTGCTCCATGGACTGGCTGTGTTATTATCCATTGAGAATGTTTCTGATTCAGAAATATCTTAAAATTATTAAGACTGAAGTAATCATTCAGAAAATTGGAAATTGCTTCTTGTAAATAAAATACAAAAAAGTTTTTAAAACACACAAATAAATAAATGCATTGAGGTAAAGCAAAATCCTTTTCAAAAAGTAAGTTATCTTTCCTTTGGCTTCTTATTGCTTTGTTCAAAAGCCCCCGATGATGGGGTCTTGTATCCCCTACTCAAGGTCGGAGTTGGCAGAGAATCCACAAACCCATTCACTTAATGACATGAAAGCATGGTCAGATTAAAGATTCATCAAGTCATAGTTTCCTATTAAATCTTTCCCCCCTCACCTTAAACCTATGTCCATTAATTCTTGATCCCCCTACCCTAGGAAAAAGACTCTGTGCATTCACCCTATCCATGCCCCTCATAAGAACACCGCCTCAGCCTCCAGTACTCCAAGAAATAAAGTCCAAGCCTGCCCAACCTCTCCCTATAGCTCAGACTCTCGAGTACCGACAACATCCTTGTAAATCTTACCAGTCCTTTTTCCAATTTAATGGGATCTTTCCTTTCTGATCTTTCCTGACCAGAACTGAACACGGTTCTCCAAATGTACGTCAAAAACTTCTAATACAACTGTAACATAATACCCCAGTATTTATACTCATTGCCCTGACCAAAAGAGACTAGGGTGCCAAAAGCCTTTTTCACCACCCTATCTACCTGCAATGCCACTTTCAGGGAACCATGTATTTGTACTGTTCGATCCCTCTGCTCCACAGCATTACCCAGATATCTACCATTCACTGTGAAGTTCCGGACCTGGTTCGATTACCTAAACCAAAATACTTACCTGAGTTAACCTCCATTTGGCATTACTTGGTCCACATGCACAGCTCATTAAGATCCCCTTGCAATTCTTTATTACCACCTTCACTTTATTACCATCTTCACTCACATCTTCATATTAAGGTTAAAATAAGTTGACTATAGAATTATAGATCTTTTCTTCATTTACACATTTTTTTCCAGAATTATAGAATCAGAAGGTCTTTTGAGTTTACATTTTACTTGCAATTGGCTGCACTCCTATGGTGAATACTATATTTTTTATTGCATGAGTGTTTATCAAACCATGTTCTACAATTTTATCTATTTATAATTTGAACCAATGGTTTATGGTGACCGAGTTTGTCAGATTCCATCTGATTCCAAGGTTTCACGTTGTTCAGAACATCATACTCTGCTCTCTCATCTATTTTTGATGAAAGTTTCAAACTAGTGACATTAATTTCCGACCTAAAGGGAATAAATGCTTTCAGACCTAAAAGGAATGAGTCAAATCCAGAGCATGTACTGTAAAATATGGCAACCAAATCGTGGCTGTGCAAATTTAATGCAATTCTGCACTCTACATGTAGTCTAAAATAATTATTACCTATCTATTATATATATCGTAGTCTCTGCTTCTAATTGTATTTTACCTTTATCAGTGGTGATAAGTGAAGTTCATGCACAGCAGAAGCAGTGCAGAAAATGCATCAGAAAAATTGCTCTACATTATATCTTTTCAGGAGTTACAATTAAAGTGAAGCATAACTAATCCACGGAACCAACTAAAAATCATTTTAACAGTAATGTAAACTGCAATTTCGTCCATGCATGCCTTGGTCTCTGTCTTAATCCTTTAAAACCAATACTTCGTTGTGCTTTTAAAAGGGTACATTTATGATTCATGGTTCCATATTCTGCACAACTGCATAGACAATGGAACTGATTGTCTTGTAAAAAATCCACTGAATTCATCAGCACCTCTCACCTAGATTCTGAACAACATGAAACCTTGGAATCAGATGGAATCTGACAAACTCGGTCACCATAAACCATTAGTTCAAATTATAAATAGATAAAATTGTAGAACATGGTTTGATAAACACTCATGCAATAAAAAATATAGTATTCACCATAGGAGTGCAGCCAATTGCAAGTAAAATGTAAACTCCAAAGACCTCTGATTCTATAATTCTGGAAAAAAATGTGTAAATGAAGAAAAGATCTATAAATCTATAGTCAACCTATTTTAACCTTAATATGAAGATGTGAGTGAAGATGGTAATAAAGTGAAGGTGGTAATAAAGAAGGGGATCTTAATCAGCTGTGCATGTGGACCAAGTAATGCCAAATGGAGGTTAATTCAGGTAAGTATTTTGGTTTACTGTAATCGAACCAGGTCCGGAACTTCACAGTGTTATGTTTGAATAGTTGCCTAGTTGTTGAAGCTCCTGATAAAGATTAAAGTTGCCCATATCAATTCCTGCTTCAAACAAATGAATTTTGATGTTCAACAGCATGAAAAACAAGGGATTGAACAAACTAATATATTAACACATTGACTTCTGACTTAAACTACAATTATCTTTGATAGGCACAAATGCCTTTTCTATAAACAATCTATTTGTTAGTTAATTGCCCTTTGTTGTTTCATTTTACCGCTTACTTGTTTTATCCATTAAAATATATCTCAATTTGTGTTTATTTTTTATGTTGAACTATTTTACTGGCTTATTAATTCCATTTACACCCACAATTTATTTTCTGGAATCCCACTCTGTTGTTTTGCTTTTTAATTGAAACTTGAATTGCAACTTCTGTCTTGGTTTTAAAGCAACATCTTAGCTTCTTTATAAAACTCAACAAGCGATCTGGTCTTGAATGCACCAGCAAAAATAACTTAAGATCCCATCTTTGATTTGGGGGTTAGAGTATACAATTGATCTGATCAAAACTCAATTTCTGGATATTAAGGAACCAAGGAATGTATAGTTAGGACGAGAAAGTGGCACCAAGGTGAAAAATATACCTCAGTGGTGGCATGGTGGCACAGCGGTAGAGCTGCTGCCTTACAGTGCCACTTTCTCGCACTTTAAGGCAGGAGCGCTTCGATCCTGACTACGGGTGCTGCCTGTATGGAGTTTGTACGTTCTCCCCATGACCCGCGTAGGTTTTCTCTGGGTGCTTGGGTTCCCTCCCACACTCATAAGATGTACAGGCTTGTATGAAATTGGCTTTCATAAAATTGTAAATTGTCCCTCGTGTATGTAGTAACAGTGTTAGTGTACGGGGATCACTGGTCAATAGACAATAGACAATAGGTGCAGGAGTAGGCCATTCGGCCCTTCGAGCCAGCAACGCCATTCAATGTGATCATGGCTGATCATCCACAATCAGTACCCCGTTCCTGCCCCCTCGCCATACCCCCTGACTCCGCTATCATTAAGAGCTCTATCTAACTCTCTCTTCAAAGCATCCAGAAAATTGGCCTTCACTGCCTTCTGAGGCAGAATTCCACAGATTTACAACTCTCTGAGTGAAAAAAGTTTTTCCTCATCTCCGTTCTAAATGGACTGTGTCGGCATGGACTCAGTGGGCCGAAGGGCCTGTTTCCGCTCTGTATCTCTAAAACTAAACTGAAGTAAAATAAAGTAAAGTAAAGAAAAATATGATTGTATTGAATGGTGGATGAGACAGAATGAGCAAAATCTCCCCTCCCCCCCCCCCCCCCCCCACCAGTTCTCTTTGTTGGATTCTTTTGTAATATAATATTAATCATGTGCAAATAAAATATAAGTAACCTGGAGGGAAAGAGTTGATTGACAAAAGCTTAGGCGGTGTTCATCAGAACCTGTTCAGTGTAATGTTTTGGGAGGTGCATCTTTATTAGTTAATTCTGAAATTAAATAGATTAGATCTGTTCCAATTGTGTGCAAGATCAGTAGGATAATAAAATCCAACCTTCATGTTCTGATTAGCATTTTGCATAAATTACTGTGAAACAAACACAATAGATTTTTAGACACAGAAAGCTGGAGTAACTCAGCGGGACAGGCAACATCTCTGGGGAGAAGGAATGGTTGACCTAAATGTCACCCATTCCTTCTCTCCAGAGATGCTACCTGTCCCGCTGAGTTACTCCAGCTTTCTGTGTCTATCTTTGGTTTAATCCAGCATCTGCAGTTCCTTCTTCCACGATAGATTTTTATCCTTATTTTGTTGCGAACAGTTCAGGCAGTTCGCTAGCAGCCTTTCCCTTCACCAGAGCTCACTCAGGGCCAACTGAGAGCGCTCAATTGATGGCGGTATTTAATAGGAAAGTGATGACTTCCATTTATCTTGACGGGCCATGGAAATTACCCATTAATGAAACACCGAGGGAGCACGAGACAAAAGACAGGGAAAGGTGCTGACAAGAAGCAGCACGCAGAAGGAGGAAGGAACAATAGCAGAGCTCTGAAAAATAAGGGTTTTTAAATAGGCAGGAAATTCAATTGAAGATGGACACAAATGCTGGAGAGACTCAGCGGGACAGGCAGCATCTCTGGAGAGAAGGAATGGGTGATGTTTCGGGTCAAGACCCTTTTTCAGACAGGAAATTCAATTGCTTGGGAGCTTACGAGTTTTAATTGAAGTACTCAATAGTAAATGTATGAGGCAAAACAGCTGGAGAGAGACTAAAAAAGAGGAACAGCATCCGGAATGAACAGGAAATGAGGGATTTATTCAATTCGGCTAAATTGAGACTTACATTGTTTTCTTATCATCTTTTCATGATGATCTTATGATTCAGTACACTGATGGCAAATGTGTATCTAACACACCCAGTGACTGGTATTATATCATTTATCAGATAAATGATCATTTTACAAGCTGTTCACTGGACAGCAAATGAAGGAAGGTGATTAGTGGAGATGATGTTTATTTCATTTGGAATAATGGGCGATTTTGTGCCATTCGATTCATGAGTGTGTAGGATTGGCAGGCAGCGCTACCAAGATGGGGCACATCATACAGGCATAACCCCTCTCCCAAACCAAATATATGCATAGAGGGAAAAATATAATAAAAGGCATGATTAAACTTTAATTCTAATGTAGCTCTACTTTGTACTCTGGTCATTTATTTTATTGCTTATCATTCCAAAGTATTTAGGTAATGTGTTCCAGTATTTTTGTGAGAACTACCCATACTCAAATGGATTCTACACCTGCCTAAAGCCCCCTTCTCAATCCTCCCCCTACCTCATTTCCACAGCAGTTCCAGATTTAGGTTAATCTCAGTGAGAACAATTGAAACTCAAAACAATGTTCTGCACCATATATTACTATATGTTCAGCTTTTGCTGTTGGACTTGCTGCTTCCTTTCTTTGTCAGTCGGTTCTTCCCGTGAAAATGGGGCATCTTTATATATATTTATCTATTAATATGGTGGTTAATAGCAGAGGAGGCAGGAGGCAATTACATAATTTTAAAGACACTTGGTACCTGGATAGGAAAGGTTCAGAGACAAATGGATCTAGCTTAGATTGGGTATCTTGGTGGGTATGGACCAGTTGGGCTGAAGGATCTGTTTTGTGCTTTATGACTCGATAACTGTCTAATTAATTGAAATTGAAACATAAAGACTGATAAAGCAATCTACGCCAATGGTAAATAACAATATCATGTGCCTTGATCATTTTTAACAAATTTGAAGGAAAGGTCAACTGACGTTGACTGACCAAGACTCCACCTATTCTAAAAGGTGTGTCTTTTGAGGAGTCTCTGCCCATCATCTGGAGATAACTTCATAAGTTCATAAGTGATAGGAACAGAATTACGCCATTCGGCCTATCAAGTCTACTCCGCCATTCAATCATGGCTGATCTATCTTTCCCACTCAACCCCATTCTACTGCCATCTCCCCAGAACCCCTGACACCCGTACTAATCAAGAGTCTATCTATCTCTGCCTTAAAAATATCTATTGACTTGGCCACCACAGCCTTCTGTGGCAATGAATTCCACAGATTCACCACCCTCTGATGAAAGAAATTCCTCCTCATGTCATTCTTAAAGGAACGTCCTTTTATTCTGAGGCTATGACCTCTGGTCCTAGATTCTCCCAATAGTGGGAAACATCCTCTGCACATCCACTCTATCCAAGCCTTTCACAATTCGGTAAGATGAGCAATTCTTCAACACTCTCGGCACCCATGAAACCAACCACTGGGATTAGATTTTAAAATGTGATTATGCTAGTACCTATTTTTACTCAGGAAAGATTACTTGCATTGGAAGGGCTGTCATTTGAAAGGGCAGCCAGATGATCCTCTAACCTTCATTACAGATGTGTAAGCATGTTTCAGGTGTAATCACTGTTGTAAGGCAACAGATCACTGCACAGCATGATCCCACATAATTGATTATCATTTGTAAACATTTAGTTGGGTACAAAGTTCAGGCCGTATCATTGCCTCTCATTGAGTCAGAGAGTGAAACAGTGTGGAGACAGGCCCTTCGGCCCAGCTTGCCCACACCAGTCAATGTATCCCAGCTATACTAGTCCCACCTGCCTGCGTTTGGTCCATATCCCTCCAAACCTATCCTATCCATGTGCCAGTCTAACTGTTTCTTAAACGTTGGGATAGTCCCAGCCTCAACGACCTTCTCTGGCACCTTGTTCCATACGCCCACCACCCTTTGTGTGAAAAGGTTACCCCTCAGATTCCTATTAAATCTTTTCCACTTCACCTTAAACCTATGTCCTCTGGGCCTCAATTCCCCTACTCTGGGCAAGAGGCTCTGTGCATCTACCCGATCTATTCCTCTCATGATTTTATGATTTCTCCTTAAAATGTGTCATTGAAGTTGAGATGGCAGCCGGGGCATTGGCTTATCATCTCATCTAAAGGATGGTGTATGAAACAATGCTGCTTCCCTCACTTCAGTCAATGTGAACAAGTGCCTGGAGTGGGAATTAACAACACAACTTTCTGTCTCAAGCACACCTAAAGCAGAGACACCAAGCTGTGCTGTGTTTATGTGTTGATTTCATCAGTCACCTATCATGTTTGTTATGGGTGGCAATGTCTGTACCCAGCCAGCTGATTTATTTTAGAGTGGCTATAACAATAACACACGATGAAAGGGAAACTAGCTACAAACACTGCATAAGCTCTTTGATTTAATGATGCCAATACCCTTTCTTAATGAGCAACCTCTATGTTGGAAATGTTTAATAATTGTGGGCTGGGAATTCAAGCACACAGTGCACGGCTTTTATGAGAAGTAAAATCTATTGAGTTTGCCTAACTGCAAGGATAATGTGCGAAGCAACTGTGAAGCACATGCTGTATTTACTTGCACACTGAACTGATGCACAAATGATATAATGCAGTGATATCAGTCAGCACACGATGCATGGTTGACATCACTGCTACAGCACTGGAGCATTATTACATGGCTAGGAAACAGTGTGGACCATGACCACTAAGGCAGGGAATGACCATGAAGGGAATGACCTTCTTTAGATAGAAGATGAGTCCCAACCCAAAACGTCACCCATCCATGTTCTCCAGGGATGCTACCTGACCCGTTGAGTTACTCCACCATTTTGTGTTTATTTTTTTGTAAACCAGCATTTGCATTTCCTTGTTTCTACAATAGACAATGTAGGAATGGGAAGGGGAATTAAAATGTCTGGCAACTGAGAGATCCAGAAGGCTGAGACAAAGCTCACAGTTATCTTGTCTGCTTTTGGACTCACCAACATCGAAGCGGTCCCATCAAGAACACCGAGTACAATAGATGCAGATGGAAGTTGTATAGAAACCTTAAGAAGGTTAAAAACCGTAAGAACCTTAACAAATCATATTTTCCTGGACCTGGAAATCTGCTATGGAAAGCATCAAATACTTAGTGGACAGTAGTAATAGTCAGAAGAAATTGTCCATTAATTTAGCTCAGGAAGACGCAAGATCCCTTTAGATAATGTTGGGAGAGTCCTCTTTTAACATTTCTTTGGTCATATGATATTAAGAGATGGTATTAAGTGGAATGGAATATGCTAATTGACATCATGATTAAACAAGTCTATGGTCTTCTGGTCGGTGCTGAGTGCAGTCATAAGGACATAAGATCTTGTGATAGGAGCAGAATTAGGCCCTTTGGCCCATCAAGTCTACTCTGCCATTCAATCATTCATCTCTCCCTCCTCATCCCATTCTTCTGCTTTCTCCACATAACCTTTAACACCCATACTAATCAAGAATCTATCTATCTCTGCCTTAAAAATATCCATTGCCTTGGCCTCCACAGCCTTTTGTGCCAAAGAATTCAATAGATTCACCATCTTCTGACTAAAGAAATTCCTCCTCATCTCCTTCCTAAAGGAACGTCCTTTAATTCTGGCTATGATCTCTGGTCCTAGACTCGCCCACTAGTGGAAACATGCTGTCTACATCCACTCAAGCCTTTCACTATTCGATAAGTTTCAATGAGGTCCCCCCTCATCCTTCTAAACTCCAGTGAGTACAGGCCCATTGCCGTCAGACACTCATGCTAATACTCTTCGCAATATAGCATCTTGCACAACTCCCAGACCTCAAGTGTACATTTATGTAACAGTGCCAGTTTGGTACTCTTTCTAAACAGTTTCTAAAATGGACGTTGCCATGTCGAATTTCCAATTTCCGACAGGTTAAAAATCACTGCAGGAAGGTTTGAAAACAAAATGGTTTCCTGATGCCTGAAAACACTTGTCATTGCTGCAGATTCACATCAATGCTTTCTGTTTAGCCCCATTTTATAATAGACTTCTTCAAAAGTGCATTTGCACTGATTGAGTCGTGATTATCTTTCCATCAACAGTTACACAATCAGCACGTTGTATTTATCCTGGAGAAGTATTTGCTGCATATTGGCGTTTATGTCATTACAGTTTCGGCCGAAAGAAAAAGAAAAAGAATCGGTCTTGGATTGTGCCACAATCGCTATTCAGCTGTTTCCAGGCAACAGAAACTCCAATGGGTTAATGATTGACGGCAGAGTGATGTGAGTGAATGGGACATAAATTGTAATTCTGTTTAACGTAACACATTTCCTGCCACCCACGTCATCAACTGCAGCAATCCACATGGGCAGGAAGGGATTAGTTTGTGCAGCTGACAATCTTATCTGGGAAGGTACAATCTCCTCACACTTTCCAGAATCCACAGGTAACCATTGACTGTGACATGCTAATACTAGAATGGCATGGTGGCGCAGCGGTAGAGTTGCTGCCTTACAGCGCCAGAAACTCCGGTTCCATCCCAACTACAGGTGCTTTCTGTGCTGAGTTTATATGTTCTCCCCGTGACTTGCGTGGGTTTTCTCTGCGAGCTCCGGTTTCCTCCCACACTCCAAAGACGTGCAGGTTTGTAGGCTAATTGGCTTGGTAAAATTGTAACATTTCCCTAGTGTGTGTAGGATAGTGTTAGTGTACATGGATCGCTGGTCGGCGCAGACTCAGTGGTCTGTAGGGCCTGTTTCTATGCTGCATCTCTAAACTAAACTAAACTAGAATGATTCAGGCTCCCTTAATCCAGACTGTCACTCTTGTAAAGTACTCCATAAATAATTAAACTGAATCTGTTCTACATTTGTTTTTTTCAGGATGACCATTGAAATAGAGAGCAGAAAATTCTCTATTGCACACCCTGGCATTTAGGTCTAAACCAAGAACAATGGAACAAAACTGCTTGTGGGACCTGGCAGTCTGGCAATGGACTACTGTATTTCTTACAGCGTGAAGTGACTGTACACTTTAATTGCTTCTTTGGCTGAGTTTCTGCAGGCGAAATGAAATCACGAAAGGTACTGCTAAATCTTTCTTACTCCATTCTTTCACTTACGTGACCATCAGGGACTGCCTGAAATGCAGCAAAAGTTAGCAATCTACAGAGTATGTGACAACGTTGTCTGTTTCACCCACTTACTGAGTGGGCAGTGCCTGACACCAGAGATGGTGTTTCTCCAATCAGAATGTGAAACGTTGACTGTATCAGATGTAAACAAATGTTTAGAAAGGAACTGCAGATGCTGGTTTACACCCAAGCAGGTGCTAGTTTGCACAAAAGGCCAGAGTAACTCAGCGGGTCAGACAGCATCTCTAGAGAAATGGAATAGGTGACTTTTCGGATCAAGACACATCTTCAGGCTGAGAATCAGGGGAGAGGGAAATATGAGATATAGAAGCTACATCGAACAAATGAATGAAATAAATGTTTAGTTTAGTTTAGAGATATAGCATGGAAACAGATCCTTCAGCCCACCTGTTCAAACTAGTTCTACGTTATCCCACTTTCTCATACGCTCTCTGCACACGGGGTAATTTACTGGAGGACAATTGACCTACAAACCTGCGCGTCTAAGGGACGTGGGAGGAAACGGGAGTACCCAGAGGACGCCCACATGATCACAAGGAGAACGGGCAAACTATACATTAAAAGCACCCGAGATCAGGATCGACCCCAGATCTCTGGTGCTGTGAGGCAGCAGCTCTACCAGCTGTGCCACTGTGCTGCAGTGGAAAAGATCTTATCTGCTCCATTCTGTCCACTGTAAGTCAACAGCCAGTTAACAGCAGAATTACAAGTCAAGTCAAGTCAAATTTATTTGTCACATACACATACTCGATGTGCAGTGCAATGAAAGTGGCAATGCCTGCGGGTTGTGCACAAAAATAATTACAGTTACAGCATATAAATAAAGTTAATAAGTTCCTAAACGTAGAACAAAAAGTGTCGACAAAAATTTAGTCTCTGGGGTTATCAAAGTTGACAGTCCTGATGGCCTGTGGGAAGAAGCTCCGTCTCATCCTCTCCGTTTTCACAGCGTGACAGCGGAGGCGTTTGCCTGACCGTAGCATCTGGAACAGTCCGTTACTGGGGTGGCAGGGGTCCCTCATGATCTTGCTTGCTCTGGATCTGCACCTCCTGATGTATAGGTCCTGCAGGGGGACGAGTGTAGTTCCCATGGTGCGTTCTGCCGAACGCACTACTCTCTGCAGGGCCATCCTGTCCTGGGCAGAGCTGTTCCCAAACCAGACTGTAATGTTGCCGGACAGGATGCTCTCTACAGCCCCAGAGTAGAAGCAATGAAGGATCCTCAGCAACACTCTGAATTTCCTCAGTTGTCTAAGGTGGTAAAGGCGCTGCTTAGCCTTACCCACCAGTGCGGCAATGTGCGTTGCCCACGTCAGATCCTCTGCGATGCGGACTCCCAAGTATTTGAAACTGCTCACCCTATCCACAATAGACCCATTTATCTCCAGTGGCGTGTACGTCCTTGGATGTTTAGCCCTTCTGAAGTCCACAATCAGCTCCTTTGTTTTAGTGACATTCAAGAGGAGGCTATTGTCCTGACACCAGAGTGCCAGATCAGCCATCTCCTCCCGGTAGGCCTTCTCATCGTTGTTGGAGATCCGGCCCACCACCACAGTGTCATCAGCAAACTTGATGATGGAGTTTGAGCTGAACCTGGCCCTACAGTCATGTGTGTACAGGGAGTACAGTAGGGGGCTAAGGACGCAGCCCTGGGGGGATCCTATGTTCAGGGTGAGGGAGCTAGATGTGTGTTCCCCCATCCTGACCACTTGGGGCCTGGCAGTGAGAAAGTCCAGGACCCAGGCACACAAAGGGGTGCTAAGCCCCAGTTCCAGCAGCTTCTCAACCAGTCTGCTGGGGACTATTGTGTTGAATGCTGAACTAAAGTCAATGAACAGCATCCTCACATAGCCCCCCTGGCTGTCCAGATGAGAGAGAGCGGTGTGTAGAACCTGGGAGACCGCATCATCCGTGGACCTGTTCGGACGGTATGCGAACTGTAGTGGGTCCATGTTGCGAGGAAGGAGGGCGCAGATGTGCTTCTTGACTAGCCTCTCCAAGCATTTCATGACAACCGAGGTGAGGGCCACCGGTCGGTAGTCATTTAAACACGCTGGAGAGGCATTCTTCGGCACCGGTACAATGATGGATCTTTTGAAGCATGCAGGGACCACGGACTTTGCCAAGGAGAGGTTGAATATTGTGGTGAGCACTGGAGCAAGCTGAGTAGCACAAGACTTTAGTACTCGCCCAGATATACCATCTGGGCCTCCAGCTTTCCTCGTGTTCACACGCGTCAGAGCCCACCTCACCTCATGCTCGGACACCGAGAATGTGTGCACATCCCCGGCGGTGGATCCCCCTCCAGCCTCGCTAGCCAGCGCCCCTTCTGTGCTGTTTTTAGACGGCGAGCTGGTGGTGTTACCCGTCTCAAACCGTGCGTAAAAAGAGTTCAGGTCATCAGCTAAGGAGGAGCCGGCACTTCCGGTTGAGGGGGTGCTGGACCTGTAGCTAGTTATAGTCCGTAGCCCCTGCCAAAGGCGCCTGGTGTCCTGCTGCTCCATCTGTGACTCCATCTTGTCCCGGTACCTCTTTTTTGCATCCTTCACTGCCCTTCGCAGTCGGTAGGACTCTCCCTTGTAGTCGTCCATGTTGCCGGATGCCAGGCCGGAGTTGTAAGCAGCGGTGCGAGCATTCAAGGCCACGCGAATAGACCTGTCCACCCAGGGTTTTTGGTTAGGGAAGATACTGACCCTTACCGTGGGGATGATGGTGTCGGCTATTGTGGCAATGAAGTCCGTAACCGCTTCTGCAAACTCATTTACGTCTCTGGAACTTGCTTGGAACATGTTCCAGTCGACTTCGCTCAGTGCATCTTGCAGCATGGCCTCTGAATGGTCAGCCCACCGCTTTACGTCCCTCGTCACTGTCGCTTCCCGTACTATCCGTTGTTTGTACTCCGGCAGCAGGAAAATGGCAGCGTGGTCAGATTTCCCAAAAGGAGGGAGAGAAACGGCCTTGTAGCCTTTCCTGAACGGCGTGTAGCAGTGGTCCAAAGTTCTTTCCCCCCTGGTGACACACGTGATGTGTTGGTAGAAGTTGGGCATGACCTTTTTGAGATTTCCCCTATTGAAGTCTCCAGCCACCAGCACAGCCGCATCAGGGTTCTTGTTTTGGTGTTGACACAACACATCGTGTAGGGTGGACAGTGCCACGTCGGTGTCCGCATGCGGTGGGATATAGACGGCTGTGATGATCACCGAGCTGAACTCCCGGGGTAGGTAGAATGGTCGGCATAGGATAGTTAGATGTTCCAGGTCCGGCGAGCAGGAACGAGAAAGCGTCTTAATATTCCCAGGATTACACCAGTTATTATTGGTCAAGAAGCAGACTCCTCCGCCCTTGGATTTCCCAGATTCTTTCGTTCTGTCCGCCCGGAAAACAGTGAAGGACTCGGATGGGCAGATCACCTGGTCAGGCACCAGCGGGGTCAGCCATGTTTCAGTCAGACAAAGGATGTTACAGATGTTATCATCAATCTTCACACAATACCCCATAATAAAAAAGTGAAAACAGGTGTTTAGAAATTTTTGCATAGTAATTAAAAAGAAATAACTGAAATGTTACAATTTACAGAACTGCAAATCCTGCTTGCTGTTACAGAAAGCAGGGTACATTGAATGTTGCTGTAGATGTAATTTAGATTCAGTCACTACATAATATAAACACCTTCTGGAATCAGATTCATTTAGGAATTTGTCAACGTGTTGCGCAGTGAATAAATTAAGTCAGGTGCCATCCTTTTCAATAGTTGCCCAGAAGACTGACTCCTGAGGGTGAAGCCCAGAAATAGACAATCATGGGCTTGCTAAAGGAAGTCACATCATGTTTGCAATTTGCAGGCAAAGGAAAACATCAGAGCAATTATTTTTTAATCATCCAAAAGCTGCTTATCAGTAGGGACAGACTGTGGTGCTGGCCTTTGAGATTCAGATCTCATCTGCTTTCACAAGAACAGGGCCCCACCTGCATAATACATAGGATCCTTTTATGTTTGTATATACAGTGCATTCAGAAGGTATGCAGACCCCTTCACTTTTTCCACATTTTGCTACATTACAGCCATATTTTAAAATGGATGAAATTCATTTTTGTTATCATCAATCTTCACACAATACCCCATAATAAAAAAGTGAAAACAGGTGTTTAGAAATTTTTGCATAGTAATTAAAAAGAAATAACTGAAATATCACATTTACATAAGTATTCAGGCCCTTTGTTATGACACTCAAAATTGAGCTTATGTTCATCCTGTTTCCATTGGTTATCCTTGAGATGTTTCTACAACATAATTGAAGTCTACCAGTGGTAAATTAAATTGATTGGACATGATTTGGACAGGCACACACTTATATAAGGTCCCACAGTGGACAGTGCATGTCAGAGCAAAAACCAAGCCATGAAGATGAAGGAATTGTCCGTGGAACTCCGAGACAGGATTGTGTCGAGACACAGATCTAGGGAAGGGTGTAAAACAATTTCTGCAGCATTGTAGGTCCCGAAGGCCCATTAGGCCTTTATGGTAGTGACCAGATGGAAGCCACTCCTCAGTAAAAGGCACATGACAGAACGCTTGGAGTTTGCCAAAAGGCACCTAAAGGACTCTTAGACCATGAGAAACAAGATTCTCTGGTCTGATGAAACCAAGATTGAACTCTTTGGCCTGAATGCCAAGCGGCACCGCTCATCACCTGGCCAATACCATACCTACGGTGAAGCATGGTGGTGGCAGCATCATGCTGTGGGGATGTGTTTCAGCGGCAGGAACTGGGAGATTAGTCAGGATCGAGGGAAAGATGAACGTAGCAAAGTACAGAGAGATCCTTGATGAAAACCTGCTCCAGAGCATTCTGGACCTCAGAATGGGGCGGAAGTTCACCTTCCAACAGGACAATGACCCTAAGCACACAGCCAAGACATCACAGGAGTGGCTTCGTGACAAGTCTGTGACTGTCCTTGAGTGGCCCAGCCAGAGCCCGAACCTGGACTTGAACCCGATCAAACATCTCTGGAGGGACCTGAAAATAGCTGTGCATCAACGCTCCCCATCCAACCTGACAGAGCTTGAGAGGATCTGCAGAGAAGAATGGGAGAAATTACCCAAATACAGGTGTGCCAAGCTTGTAGCGACATACCCAAGAAGACTTGAGGCTGTAATCGCTGCCAAAGGTGCCTCAAGAAAATACTGAGTAAAGGGTCTGAATACTTATGTAAATGTGATATTTCAGTTATTTCTTTTTAATTACTCTTCAAAATTTTCTAAACCTGTTTTCACTTTTTTGTTATGGGGTATTGTGTGTAGATTGATGATAAAAAAATTGAATTTAATCAATTTTAAAATAAGGCTGTAACATAACAAAACGTGGAAAAAGTGAAGGGGTCTGAAAACTTTCTGAATGCACTGTATTACTGGGGGCATTCTGAGTCTCAAGCCTGTTCTCAATCCTGCAATCTATTATGTACTTAAACATTGACCCTGAGAAATCAAAGCTAGCATAAGATCTATTGTGAGGCATATCCTGATGCATTGCACATCAGACCTTTCCCGTATCTAACATTTGTATTATTTATTTTTAGTTCAGTTTCGTTTAGAGGTACAGTGCGGGAACAGACCCTTCAGCCAACCGAATCCGCACCAACCAGTGATCCCCGCACACTAACATTGTCTGACACACACTAGGGACAATTTACATTTATACCAAGCCAATTAACCTACAAACTTGCACGTCTTTAATGCATGGGAGGAAACCAAAGATCTCTGAGAAAACCCACGTAGTCACGGGGAGAATGTACAAACTCCATACAGACAGCACCTGTAGTCAGGATCGAACCCGGGTCTCTGGCGCTCCGCAGCAACTCCATGATTGCGCCACCGTGCTGCCCTACAAAGCCTTCACTTAAAGCCCGTTTTCATTCCTGCAACATAGACCCAAAGACAAGGTAAGTGTGACACCAACTTGATGCACGTATTGCACAACAGATCTTTCCTTTATCTAACATTTATATCATTTCTTTCTTTAAATTTCAATTTTTATCCAAAAAAATGAGAATCGTAGGAGCGATAATTACAATTTAGACAATATTAATTCTTTAAAAAACCAAGAGCATGTATCATTCACCCAACTCGTCATCGCTTTCAAGAATTCCTTGATCACAATAGGATATAACGAGACCAATAGGCTTCCACTGTGAATGTGTTTATATTAACCTTTCAGAAAAGGCTTCAAACTGGTTGATCACAGGCATTTCATATTCATCTGCAATTGATTGTTTATTTTGCAAAATGGAACCAAAAATGGAAACAATTTTGTCTTTAATGTACATTCCGTGTAATTATTTATGCGTGGGGTGATTGTAACTGGTGGGGGGATGGGAAGAGCAATAGTGTGCAGTGGTGGCGCAGAAGTTAAATTGGCAGACAGATAATCCTATCATCTGAACGAAAAATCCAGAGTACTGAGTTCAATCCCCTGAGCAATCCCAATCACTGAGTTCATTAACCAAAGGAAGTTAAGGATAGCGGAGTCAGGGGGTATGGGGAGAAGGCAGGAACTGATTGAGAATGATCAGCCATGATCACATTGAATGGCGGTGCTGGCTCGAAGGGCCGAATGGCCTCCTCCTGCACCTATTGTCTATTGTTAAATTCAGGTAATAATCCAAAATTAAAATAAAAAGTGGTGAAACAATGAAAACCAAACTTATGGACTATTGCAAACTCCACTCCTGTTCACTAATGTACTTGAAGTTAGGAAATTTGTGTCCTCTTGCATCTCTATCTAGTTAACTCTGAAAAGACCTACAGTACATTCAGAAAGTATTCAGACCCCTTCACTTTTTCAACATTTTGTTACGTTACAGCCTTATTTTAAAATGGATTAAATTCTTTTTTATCATCAATCTACACACAATACCCCATAATAAAAAAACAAAAACAGGTGTTTAGAAATTTTTGCAAAATAATTTAAAAGAAATAACTGAAATATCAGTTACATAACTATTCAGGCCCTTTACTCAGTACTTTGTTGAGGCACCTTTGGCAGCGATTACAGCCTCAAGTCTTGGGTATGGTGCTACAAGCTTGGCACACCTGTATTTGGGTAATTTCTCCCATTCTTCTCTGCAGATCCTCTCAAGCTCTGTTAGGTTGGATGGGGAGCGTTGAAGCACAGCTATTTTCAGGTCCTTCCAGAGATGTTCGATCTGGTTCAAGTCCAGGCTCTGGCTGGGCCACTCAAGGACATTCACAGACTTGTCATGAAGCCACTTCTGCATTGTCTTGGCTGTGTGCTGAGGGTCATTGTCCTGTTGGAAGGTGAACCTCTGCCCCAGTCTGAGGTCTAGAATGCTCTGGAGCAGGTTTTCATCAAGGATCTCTCTGTACATTGCTCCGTTCATCTTTCCCTCGATCCTGACTAGTCTCCCAGTTCCTGCCGCTGAAAAACATCCCCACTGCATGATGCTGCCACCACCATGCTTCACCGTAGGTATGGTATTGGCCAGGTGATGAGTGGTGCCTGGTTTCCTCCAGACATAACGCTTGGCATTCAGGCCAAAGAGTTCAATCTTGGTTTCATCAGACCAGAGAATCTTGTTTCTCACGGTCTGAGAGTCCTTTAGGTGCCTTTTGGGAAACTCCAAGTGGGCTGTCATGTGCCTTTTACTGAGGAGTGGCTTCCATCTGGCCACTCTACCATAAAGGCCTGATTGATGGAATAGAAACATAGAAACATAGAAAATAGGTGCAGGAGTAGGCCATTCGGCCCTTCGAGCCTGCACCGCCATTCAATATGATCATGGCTGATCATCCAGCTCAGTAACCTGTACCTGCCTTCTGCAGATATAGTTGTCCTTCTGCAAGGTTCCCCCATCTTCATAGAGGAACTCTGGAGCTCTGTCAGGGTGACCATCGGGTTCTTGGTCACCTCCCTGAACAAGGCCCTTCTCCCCTGGCTCAGTTTGGCCAGGCAGCGAGCTCTATGAAGATTCCTGGTGGTTCCAAAGTTCTTCCATTTAAGAATGATGGAGGCCACTATGCTCTTTGAGACCTGCAAAGCTGCAGAAATTGTTTTACACCCTTCCCCAGATCTGTGGCTCCACACAATCCTGTCTCGGAGGTCTACAGGCAATTCCTTCATCTTCATGGGTTGGGTTTCGCTCTGACATTCACTGTCAACTGTGGGACCTTATATAGACAGGTGTGTGCCTTTCAAAATCATGTCCAATCAATTTAATTTATCACTGGTGGACTCCAATCAAGTTGTAGAAACATCTCAAGGATAATCAATGGAAACAGGATGAACCTCAGTTCAATTTTGAGTATCATAGCAAAGGGTCTGAATACTTATGTAAATGTGATATTCCAGTTATTTCTTTTTAATTACTTTGCAAAAATTTTGAAACACCTGCTTTTGCTTCTTCATTCTGGGGTATTGTGTGTAGATTGATGATTAAAAAAAATTGAATTTAATCCATTTTAAAATAAGGCTGTTACGTAACAAAAAGTGGTAAATGCGAAGGGGTCTGAATACTTTCTGAATGCACTGTATCAAGCTATTCAGTTCAAGGGCATTTAGGAAAGGCAGCAAATGCTGACCTTGCCTATGGAACCAAATCTTGACAAATGAGCAAGTAAAAATAGATGCAGAATGCAGGATACACAAATATAGGGCTTTTTATTCTTTCATTTTAAGTACGATAAATGTCCATCCTACTAAAATGAAATCTTAAACTAATACAAAATACCAAAGCCAAATGATTGCTAAAAGGAATTTTCTTCCTGGAGAAGGAGATATCCCTCTTGACACAATTTCCAATTGAATTTATTGGACTGTCAATAAATGAAAATTGCCTTGATTAATTATTAATTTCATGATTTATTAGTGTAACAAATCAGCTCTTCCTGCAGAAATCTGATCCATGTCATTAAGATGAAAATGTTTATATTTTATTTGAGAGATGTGATTGTAAAATCAAAATCAACTAAAGAATTGCAGCGATTGTACAGGGTAAATGTTCCAATCCAACAGACCACTGCAGTCCGTTTGGTTTAGTTTGGTTTAGTTTAGTTTAGTTTAGTGTATTGTCAACAGGGAAAAGCTTTGGTTGTGTGCCAACCAGTCAGCGGAAATTCACAGTGTACAGATACATGATAAAGGGAATAACGTGAAAAACGTTTAGTGCAAGCTCCTTGTTTCCACTAATTTAGCTAATGTGATTGGCGAGTCACCATGTATACCATGCATCACATCACTGACCAGCAGACCCCTGTATCTGATGCTGCTCTCTCAGCATCACTTGAGAGGAAGAACAAGTTGGGCGGCATGTTTTCAGTTGGGCAGCATGGTGGCGCAGCAGTAGAGTTGCTGTTTTACAGTGCTTGCAGCTCCGGAGACCCGGGTTCGATCCTGACTATGGGTGCTGTCTGTATGGTGTTTGTACATTCTCCCTGTGACCTGCGTGGGTTTTCTCCAAGATCTTCGGTATCCTCCAAAGATGTACAGGTATGTAGGTAAATTGGCTTGGTGTATGTAAAAATTGTCCGTAGTGGGTGTAGGATAGTGTTAATATGCGGGGATCGCTGGTCGGCACGGACCTGGTAGACCGAAGGGCCTGTTACCGCACAATATCTCTAAACTAAATTAAACTAATACAGCATGGAAATGAAGCATTCACCACATTCTGGCAAAAAAATACTGATGAACTGAAAGTCGATGTGAGAAATTTCCCACCCATTGTTTCATTTCTAATTTTGGAACCATGTAAATCAATAGATGATGTTATAGCCATGCAAAAAGAAAATGAGAACTTTCTGTACTATCCTGGAGCCATGTTGTGTTGCATTGAGCAGAGGATCCATCCTAGTGCTTACTGGCATTCACTGGAGATTAATAAATATTGAAATGCAGGCATTTCTTAGCATACGTATTAGTGTCCGCATTACTCACTTTAGCTAGGCTGTACTATGCAAAACTGCTTATCACTAAAGACAGACCAAGGTGCTCAAGTATGACGTGACTTCCTTCAACATGTTACTTCTTGCCAGGTTGTTAAAGGTTATCACTTGGTAAATGCTTTGATATACGTCTGTGGGAGAAGGTTGCTTCAATACAAAATATTTCCTGAGTTCCATAAGAGCACTGGTTTGGATTATTTTTCCTTCGGTCCCGTTGTAAAGAAGGAAACCACTTTATGTCTGGCGGCTCTTTGCTGGAACAATATAAATCTTATTTCACTGGCCCATCTTTCTTCAGTGCTCTGTAATATCCTTGGCTTTATATATATATATATATACAACTGGCTCAGCCATTCCTTTTGAGTAGTGATATCTGCTCCGACAACTTTTGTCTCCAGTCGTTTAGTTTAGTTTAGATTAGTTTGGTTCAGTTTAGTTTAAGTTTATTGTCACATGTGTCGAGGTACAGTGAAAAGCTTTTGTTGCATGTTAACCAGTCAGCGGAAAGACAATGCATATGTATATGTAATATAAATGCCAGTGCCCCCTTGAGGCCAAGAGCAGAAGCTGGCCAATGGGCTTGTGCCTCGTGACTGAGGTCAGGTGACCTTCTAGAAGTTTCCTGGTGAAGGTTCATTAGTAAAATCTTCTTACAAGATGTCGGGCGTATATTCATTGTGCTAGCCACAACAGGGTCTTACAGCGGACATTACAATTACAATCGAGCCATCCACCGTGTACAGATACATGATAAAATAAATAACGTGAATAATGTTTAGTGCTAGATAAAGTCCAGTAAAAGAGCAGTATCCACAATGGATTTTATCAGTCCGTTTTACTGACTTACTGTTTATAAGTCAGTAATTGGTGGAAAAGACATGTCTCTGAATCTCCAACTTTATTACCTTGGGACAATTTGATTTTCTCTTTATCATAAACAGGATGCAAGGATTGGTGCCAGCATTTAATTCCCAACCCTAATTTCCATTAATAAGGTGAGGCTGTGTCATCTTCTTAAACTCCTGCAATCTTTGGAGTGCACACAGTGGTATTTGGTGAGGCCTCCAGCATTGTATCAGTGAGCGGATGAGAGCCCACTCGTTTGGATGTTGTGCAAATTGGAAGGGGATTTGCAAGTAATGTTGTTCCGAAACACTTGCTGCTTTGGTCTTTCCAGCTGGTAGAGGCAGGGCCGTCTTAACGCATGGGCCTGATGGGCACTTGCCCGGGGGCCCACGAGCATAGGGGCCCCATGCTGATCTGTGTATGTTAAGTGACTTGCAATAAATAAATACTACTTTCAAAATGTAGGTTCAATAAGTGCTTTTTTCGCAACATTTTCGCTCACTAAGTGCTTCTCACAGCGATCTGTAAGTGCTTTTCGCAACAATGTAGCACCGTAAGTCCATCGCTAAGTGCTTCTCGGTAAGTGCTTTTCGCCCGCACGACAGTGGGGGGGCTGGTAGGGAAAGGGGGGTGGGGGAGAGTAACGGTAGGGGCCCCAGTACACTGCTTTGCCCGGGGGCCCATAATGCTGTAAAAACGGCCCTGGGTAGAGGCCATGTGCTTGGGTCGAACTGTTGAAGGCAAATTACAACAGTCCATCCTTAGAGGGTACACATCACTGCGCATTCACTACACATTAGTAAACAGCAATATTTACTGAAGAAATTTTAGAATGATCGCTATAGTAGGCAGTGTAGGAAAATAACTGCAGATGCTGGTTAAAATTGAAGGTAGACACAAAATGCTGGAGTAACTCAGCGGGTCAGGCAGCATCTCAGGGGAGAAGGAATGGGTGACGTTTCGGGTCAAGACCCTTCTTCGGACTGATGTCAGGGGAGGGGGCGGGACAAAGATAGGATGTAGTAGGAGACAGGAAGACAGTGGGAGAACTGGGAAGGGGGAAGGGAAAGAGAGGGATAGAGGAACTATCTAATGCTGGAGAAGTAGTAGGTAGGATATCCAATTAGATGGAAGCAATAGCCAAGAAAACCCACCAATGCCTCTACTTCCTTAGGAGACTTTGGATGTTTGACATGTCCCCATCAACTCCCACCAACTTCTACAGATGTGCTGCATAAAGCATTTTATCGGGATGCATCGCAGCATGGTCTGGGAACAGCTCCATCCAAGACCGCAAGAAATTGCAGAGAATTGTGGACAAAGCCCAGACCATCACACAAACCAACCTCCCTTCCATTGACTCCATCTACACTTCACACTGCCTTGGCAAGGCCACCAGCACAATCAAGGACGAGTCTCACCCTCCTCTCTCCTCTCCAATCAGTCAAGAGGTATAGATGTGTGGAAATGCACACCTCCACACTTGTGGACAATTTCTTCCCTGCTATTATCAGGCAACTGAATCATTCTATCACCAAGTAGAGAGCGGTACCATCAACCTCATTGGAGACCCTCAGACTACTTAATCGAAATTTACTGGACTTCATCCACGGTGATTCCCTTTATCCTGTATTAGTACAGTGTGGACAGTGTGATTGTAACCATGTATTATCTTTCTGCTGGCTGGATAGCGCACAACAAAAAAGATTTCCACTGTACCTTGGTACACGTGACAATAAACTACACTAAAATAAAATTTCTTAGAAGGTGATGTGCTTTTTGATCAATGGCTGTGAACTCACCAAGGCAAGTGCATCGTATTCTGGTGTTGTATTGTAGATTTTGATAAGCACTCCATCCTCTAATCTGTTTCTATAGCCACTGTTATGTGGTTGCTTGAGTCAAGCTCTCAGTCAGTGGTGATACCAAGGATGTTGAAAGTGGGGATTAGATGTGTGGGAAGGAACTGCAGATGCTGGTTTAAACTGAAAATAGACATAAAATGCTGGAGTAACTCAGCGGGACAGGCAGCATCCTTGGAGAGAAGGAATGGGTGACGTTTCGGGTCGAAACCCTTCTTCAGACTGTAGGGGATTATATGGTGCTTATACAACTGGATGTCATGAGAAGGTAATTATATTGTCTCGTGTTGGAAATTTACCAAACCTGTCACTGCCTATTAAGTTAAATCTGTTAATTAGCTCAAAAAATTAATTAACTAAATGTGAATCAAACAAAGGAGATGCATTTGCAAGGCAAGTTGCAAAAGCTGCCATTCAACAACAACAACTCATAAATGACCAATCAGATTATATTTAAATAAACAGCAAATTGTCAGGCAGAAAATATAACAAAACTGACCAAATGTAATAATTTTTGTTCCAGCTCTCCTTAGTATGTTAACTATTGTAATTTGTAAACCAGATCCATCTATATATCACCATTTACTATTTGGTTTTAGTTTTTAGTTTTAGAGATACAGCGTGGAAACAGGCTCTTTGGCCCACCGAGTCTGCGTTGGCCAATGATCACCCGTACACTAGTTCTATCCTACACACACAGGACAATTTACAGATGCCAATTAACATACAAACTTGCATGTGTTTGGAGTGTGGGAGGAAACTGGAGTACCCGGAGAAAACCCACGCGGTCACAGGTAGAACGTACAAACTCCATACAGACAGCACCCATAGTCAGGATCGAACAGGGGTCTCTGGTGTTGTAAATCAGTAGTACCACCGCTGTTCCACTGTGCCGCCCCACTAGTGAAAGCATTCCAGCCCAAAAATTACCCCTTTATTCCAGCTCACTGGATAACTACCCCTTTATTCTTACTAATGTATCACTTCCAATTTCATGAGCTTTATTTTATGTAATAAAACATGATGTGACACCTCAATAAATGTCTTTTAAACATACTAATAATATTGTGTCTATTGGTTACCACCATTTGATATTTATTGTTACCACCATTTGATATTGATCAAGTTAATGAAGAAAGTTGGGTCCAATTGCCTAAGGAAATCTCCACTGTGATGTCCTGAAGCAGAGATGATTAACCTCCAAAAATCACAACTGTAATCTGTTGAGCAAGGAACCATTCTATTAAACATATTTTGATAATTAGACTGCGGTTGTTCATATTGTGGATAACATTTAGTGCAGGGAATAAGGCGTTTTTATCTATTTGTCCATTGTGTGTGAAGGATTTAATAGGTTCTATTTTGAAATTCAAATGGTTAACATTTGGTTGTCTAACATTTAAAATAACATTAGAATTTCAAAATGGAAGATATACTTGTCACCGGCAGCCATCCATTCTTCTCAATGCTTCTTAATACGTGGATATTATGATGAAAGTTCAAAGAATTTAAATGTCACCAGATAGCTCAATGTTATATTAACTTCAGTGAGGCTTGAAGTAAACAGTCCCATTACACTTTCCATCTGTTTTTCTTTCCATTGACATTAACAATCCCCTGTGTTGTTTTTCCTATTGAATGTGCTTGATGACTGGTCCCTGACAATAAAACTTTACTTTCTGAAGCACGACATCCATGGAATGGCAGCACAGTGGTGTAGCAGGTAGACCTGCTGACTCAGAGCACTAGAGACCCAGGTTTGATCCAGTCCTCAGGCGTTATCTGTGTGGAGATTGCACATTTTCCCTGTGACTATGTGGGTTTTCTCCGGGTGCTCCCGTTTTCTTTTCACACCCCGAAGACGTGTGGCTTTGAAGGCTAATTGGCCTCTCTCTGTACATTGCTGCTAGTGTTTAGGGGTGGATACGAAAGTGGGATGACATATGACTAGTGTGAAAGGGTGATCGATGGTCAGCATGGATTCGATGGGCCAAATGGCTATATCTTTCAAACAATTTCAATCAAAAATGTTATGGAAATGGAACTCTCATTGAGGTGTGCACTTACTGAGCCTGACCTGTGTTACCAAAAGATGTCACATTTATCTTTCTTTTCTTCCATTCCTTGGAATGCATTCCCTATTTTAGACCCCCCTCTCACACTTTATACCAGGGACAGACTCTTATTCTAGATTACAGGCTTTGGTCCAGTGTTGATCCTCACCCTAGCTTTCCTCCAAAGGATCATTCTCAAGATAATTATTGGGAGAATCTCCAATGAATTTCTCAGGTCAGATCGATGGCTGGGATTAATGTTAAAGAGGAAACCCAATGGATTCAGACTGGGCAATCCAAGTCAAACGTGAAAGAGAAAGACACAAAATTTCACAGATAAAAGGAGGCGAAAGTGGGGAAAATAAATCACTCTCTTTCCTTCTGGAATAGTGTTCAAGTCCTATCAAAACTCTAATAATCTATTTATGGATCATACAGCAATCCTGATGGTTTGGTATCTGCATCCCTTTCCGCTAACTGTGACCTTGGTTCTCACACTCTCTTTCCATGTACCTGGACCGCAGATCACATGCTCCTTTTAAACCTATCTTGTTCATTGGAAAATGTACCTCAAGACTGTGTACTATCTAATAAAAACAATGAAATGGAAACATGACCTTTACCCAAATAATGGGTTTCCAATCTCAGGTACAGACCGAGAAAGATTCTGAATAGTACCCAATTATTTACCCACATTGGACGAGATTCACCAAGAGAACTTACCCTGTAGTTGGTTTATGATGCAGCCTCAGTGGGGAAGGGGATAAATAGTTAAAGTGGTGGATTTAATGTCATCAGGCAAATGGTTTGTTCCTGGGTCAATGTAACCTTGTATTCAAGCACACGTGTCAGGTTCTCCCCTCATCAGGGTTCATGGATGGCAATTGGTTATTGCCAAGTCCGCACCATTCATGACCGCATGTGGCAGTGCAGCAAACCTTTGATCGGATCTGGCGGCTGTGGAATCACTTAGCATTGTCACTGGCATGCTGCTTCCATCATTAACACACCATTGGCAAAGCTAAGCAATGTTACTGCCTTCACTGTACAGCTGCCCATCAGATTGGCACCACATATTTAGGTGCCAACCCTGGCATGTCTTTCTATATTGCTTATTAAACCTGGGTAAGTCCCCTGCTTGGTGGCAATGATAAAGTGAAGGATAGACCTTGACAGTAATTGTGTCAGAATATAATTCTACTGCTGCTAAAGATGGACAAGTTTGGAGGGATATGGACCAAACGCAGGCAGGTGGGACTAGTGTAGCTGGGACATGTTGGCCATTGTGGGCAAGTTAGGCCGAAGGGCCTGTTTCCACACTGAGTTTGGTGGGCAGGTGTGCCTGCAGCAGGTTGACCGGTAAGAAGGACCTCCTCACGTTGGTTCTCTCATTACCTACTGTCCGTATGGAGGAAGTGGACATCAGCAGAAGGTTGCAGTGTTCATATTGGGTTGACATCATGGAGCTCCATAGGGTTCAGGAACAACGTTAGAGACTGTTACACCCACTTCCTTCTATGTGTGTAGCACAGTGCTGACAGCATGATTCAACGGCCAATGTCAGTGGAACAGGGACAGTCTTAGGGATTATGATGGAAACTATGAGCCTGCCATTCAAGGGTGGCGCAGTGATGTAGCAGTGGAGCTGCTGCCTTACATGCCAGGGACCCGGGCTCGATCCTGACTATGGGTGCTCATCTGAACGGAGTTTGTACATTCTTCCTGTGACTGCGTAGGGTTTCTCCGGGTGCTCTGGTTTCCTCCCACATTCCAAAGTTAAGGTTTCTGGGCTAATTGGCTTCAGTAAAATTGTTCCTAGTGGGTAGGATAGTGCTAGTGTACGAGGATCGCTGGTCAGCATGGACTCGGCGGGCCAAAGGGCCTGTTGCCTTGCTGTATCTCTAAACTAAACTAAACTCACTGGATTGGATTTGGGGACAGCTATAATTTAGGGTATATTCCCAGACATTAATGAGGAGGACTTCACATAGCAAATAGGCTATGTTCATATTTGCCAGTGCCTACACTCAATGCTGAGGTCAATGCTGGGTGGCCTGTCCTTATTACAATGTAGGAGCTGTTCAGTTGAGTCTTTGACTGCATCAGAGGACAGTTACAAGCTAATAACTCTGGTGTGTCAGAAGGAAGTGCAGATGCTGGTTTGATAGACACAAAGTGCTGGTGTAACACATGGGACCGGCAGCATCGCTGGATAGAAGGAATGGGTAAAGTTTCAGGTCTCACCCATTCCTTCTATCCGTGAGTTGCACCAGCATTTTGTGTCTAATAACTGGTGTTAGTCTGAAGCCACATATAGGCCAGAATAGGTGACCCTGGCAGATTTTATTTTCGCTAAATGAGGACATTAATAACTTTGAAATATAATTTGTTAGTTTCATTACTGTAGTTACTGCTGCAGTCTTTAACTTCGGATCTATTTAAAATAATAATATAAATGCCCAAATCTCCACTCTGGGATTGGAATTCCCATGACATGATCTCCTTCTCCACCATTTAAACAACTAATAAACTGAAGTTTCCAAAAATAAAGAAAACACCACAAAATTAACAATTTCAATGCCTTATAAGCTCCCCCCCTCCCCCCCCCCCCCCCCCGTCGTTATTTTCACCATGGCGTTAACCAAGAGTTTAATTTTTAGCTCCATGAGGTGTCAGTTATTCCCGATGGGCTAATTGCCCCAGCAACGATGCTAACCCTCCTTTGCAAGCACTGATCGCTCTGCCTTTATCTCAAGGAGAAAGGAAATAAGAAAGAAAATACTAAAAATAAAACTGCAGGAT
Organism: Rhinoraja longicauda; assembly: GCF_053455715.1. Taxonomy (NCBI): domain Eukaryota; kingdom Metazoa; phylum Chordata; class Chondrichthyes; order Rajiformes; family Arhynchobatidae; genus Rhinoraja; species Rhinoraja longicauda. Next base: position 30,873,552 of record NC_135969.1, on the reverse strand, counting down.
TGCAAAAGAACATTTCGCTCTGTCAGTGACGCTCCGTTTGACCTTCACCATATTCATGGAGGTACCAAGCTGGATTGGAGGCGAGAGTTACGTCTCAGCAGTCACAAGAATAATGGTGTCGGTAGCCATGTGTGGAGATGGAAAGAAAGTAGAAGGGCAGAAAGTAATTAGACGAAGGAGAAGATCTGGATATCCTGCACGTTCAACGTGATAAATCCACTGTCATGCATGTTTTCAGGCTTACAGAAGCCATCAAAACTACCAGAGATCTTTAATTTAAGTTTCAAGAAAATTTACAAGCAAGTCCAATTATATCAGGAAGCAGATCGTGCATTCCCGGCTGCTGCAGAACAAAAACATTTATTTCCTCGCTCATATATATCTTGTTTAAAAAAAAACACCTAAAGGGACAAATACATGCACAGATGACACATTTTAAAGAGGTCACTACTTTGTAAGTTGCATTGTATTAGCGTTAATGTGCACAATGGCTGCTTCAAGCCACCAAAAGAACCAATTATTAATTGAAGCCGGCAGCATTAAAAGACGGATTCTGACCCTCTTTTCATGCCGAGGGTGACATTTGGCCAAAAAAAATCAGCGTTCGGATTTCTGCACTGCAGTGCAAAAAAAAAACCTCAGGCTAGATGTTTTTCCAAGCAGTTCCTAAAACTAACTGGGCATCTTATCAAATGAGTTGCCCCCTAATCTCCTTGGACGCCAGCGGTCCTTACTTGGGAGTTTTAAAACAGAGGATAAGACTTCAGACATAACTCTCAGTCTGAAGAAGGGTCTCGACCCGAAAACGACACCCATCCCTTCTATCCGGAGATGCTGCCTGTCCCGCTGAGTTACTCCAGCATTTTGTGTCTACCTTCGGTGTAAGCCAGTATCTGCGGTTCCTTCCTACACACTCAGTATTGTAACAAGGGAGTCTCTAGACCCAAAGCGTCACCCATTCCTTTCCTTCTCTCCAGAGATGCTGCCTGACCCGCTGAGTTTCCCCATCTTTGTGTGTGTGTGTGTGTGTGTGTCTATTTTCGCTTTAAACCAACATCTGTAGTTCCTTCCTGCAAATTGTAACACACACAGAGGGCTGTCGCGTTTGGTCGGTTACCTTGAACGCTCAGGGAGAATAATGCTCGAGGGCATCCCTGACTACGCCGGCTTCCCCAAGCCCAAACTCTGCCTTGTTCTCACGGTAACTTCTCCCCACTCAAAGCGCCTCTTTTGTGTCCTCGACCGGCTTTGCAGATGGGTTTCTGCTTGACTGTGTTCTTTGATAGGCGGCGGGCAAGCGCCAATCAAGCGCTAGGAGTCATCCGACTGCTGTATTATATAGTCCCAGGTGCTCGCTGACAGAGGCTGTGGAGAGGAGAGTGTGTGTGAGAGAGAGAGAGAGAGGGGGAGAGAGGGAGAGAGAGAGAGAGAGAGAGAGAGAGAGTGTGAGAGAGTGTGTGTGAGAGAGTGTGTGTGAGAGAGAGGGAGAGAGTGTGTGTGAGAGAGGGAGAGAAAGGGAGAGAGGGTGTGAGTGTGAGTGAGGGCGAGAGAGAGAGAGAGAGAGAGAGAGAGAGAGAGAGAGAGAGAGAGAGAGAGCCTGCCTTGGCTCGCTGTCATCCTCCCAGCTGCAAGACTAACTCGCGTGTTGTTGCAGCCCGGGGGAGGGGGGAGAGGGAGGGGGGAGATCGTTTCCCCATGCAGCGATCGCGTCGTTCGTGAATTTGAAGCTTCCAGCTAAATGCTTCTTCTCGGCGATGGGGAGGAAATTGTGCTGAGATCCCGAGAACCGGGAGAGGACTGCGGGGTTGCTTGCAATTAACTAAACGAGCCTCTCACGGTGACTGCACACAAGCCCCGACTCACCGTGCGACCAGTTTGCACCCAGTGTATGACCTGCAGTTGGATGCAACACTTCACCTGACTTGGGTAAGCCTCTGCTATTCTTTCTCTCTTACACGAGTCTTTTGTGTTAGACTTGTGATTCCTCTGACAATTATTAATTTGAACAGTTTATATATATATATATATATATATATATGTATATATATATATATATATATATATATGTATATATATGTATATATATATATATGTATATATATATGCATTCTACCTACATTGTACACATATATATATATATATATATATATATATATATATATATATATATATATATATATATATGTACAATGTAGGTGGAATGCTTGCCTGTGAAACGCAAGGCATGCTCGCCCTCCACCCAGCCTCCCCTAATCTCTGATTTCCATTTAAATGAGGCTACATTCCCCTGCCTTTATTCGCAAGGAGGAATCTAAAGGGACAATGGGCCTTTTAAAGGGGAAGTGGGAAGCTCAGTGTGGGCCCTGTGTTTCCACGATCGTAGAGACCGCTGTCACCTTTCATAATGCTTGGCGAGGAGACTGGACGGAGACCTTCAGCTTGGCTGCTCTCTGTATGTGTCCCACCCTTGAAAGGCGACCCCCTCCCCCCTTCTCCCTCTCTCCCTCTCTCTCTCGGACCTCGAGTTCGACAGCAGACAAGGAAAGCTCACGGACAAAAGACTACTAACAAGTTGCGCGTGTGAACGTGGTTGTCAGAGTGTGACAGGGGTCTCAGACCTAGTCAAAGGGCTATTCATGCACAGGGACACAGTCCTTCACCCAACCCCCCCTCCTCCCACACCCCACCTCCCCCTCTTCGTAGCCTTACAAGGCAATCTTGGAGGAGGGGAGAGAGCGAGAGAGGGTTAACATCCAAACATTGTTGGTGATTTAAAAGGAGTCTGAGTGACCAAATGGAGCTAGTCTAAAGGTATGCAAACAAGCCTGGCAGCTGCTGCGGTGCTCTGTATATAAACTATACTAATGTGCCTCTTGTATTGACTTTGTGCTCCCTTGCCCTTACTCCCCTGAGCAGCTGTTCCTTCTTCGGGAAAGAATGCAGAGGGGTGGGGGGAGACGGGATAAGACAAGGCGCAACTTCTGCACAGTCTGTGGGATGCATCCTTAGACATTTACTTTCCCCACTCTACACAAAGTTTTACTTTGGGGCTCTTCCCTGCCCCCCCCCCCCCCCCTTCTCTTTTGGTTTGTAACGGTACATTTTCCTTTGCAGTTTTGTGTCTCTCTCCCCCCCCAAAAAAAATTCTCCCGTTTTAAGTGGATTAATTAGTGAGAAGACTAGCCTATGTTTCAACTATAAAAGTGATGTTTACAAAGGAAATGCCTGTAAGTTTTTTTTCCCCCAGTGTTTGGTGTTTTTGAAAAAAAAGGGACATATCGCGTTAAACAAACAGCTTATTCTTTTGATTTCCAATGCATTTGGATTAAAACACAGCGCACGTGCAGTAATTTTGGGACCTCCCTATTTTAAACTAAATATTTGTGTTTCCATAGACTGGGAGCGCTTGTGAAGTTATTCTCAGGGTGGGTTTTGATTTGACTCGGCGAGTTCCTGAGTCCCTGCACACATGGGACGTGCTACTCGAAGCGCCTCGATAGCAATGACCCAGGTCATCTTATCAGCAGTACCGGCAATTATTCAGAATGGCTTCCTAAAGCATTTAATAAAACTAACAGTGCAGTGGTCAAAAGGCATTTTTGGCCAACATGGGCTTCTAATTATAAGACAGAAAGTCATTCCACTTCCCAGTGTGTTCGCATGCTTGAGTTTAACACCCAATGCTAATGGTGTCTAATTAATGTAACCTATTGTGTATTTTGCCATCTGAATATGTAAATTTATGAAAAGCTATGCAGAATATCAGCCTTCCTTTTATCGACATGTTTTGCAGTGGAAGTAGGTCGTAGTTCGTGCTCGGAAATCTTCCTTACTTTTAAATGTTTCAATATTGCAATGCACTGCTGTATATTGCGAAGGGGTTTTTTTTTAGAAAATTATCTTGCATTCATGTTGCACGATGTGCATTCATTCAATTGTGCTTGATATTGATCTGTTTTTTTGAGCGTCAAATCCTAATCAATTACTGATATTTAATGGTTTATCAGTGGCTGAATATGTTCGGTGGTTACAATGGTTATTCAAAGCGAATTGCTTCAAACAATAACTTCAGTGACAATACTGCATGTCAGATACCACATTCCCCTTAAATAACGTTGCAGTGTGCAACTGCGAGGCCAATTCTCCTCGTCGAAAGGGCAGCTGCTGCAAACTCTCAGTCCCAAACAATTCACACACAAGTAAGTTTTCAAGTTCTCAGCGATACATGTTGGGGTGATGTCAGTCACTTGGAGACCCACGTGTAGGAAGGCACTGCAGATGCTGGTTTAAACCAAAGATGGACACAAAATGCTGGAGTAACTCAACGGGACAGGCAGTATCTCTGGAGAGAAGGAATGGGATGGGTGACGTTTCGGGTCGGTTGATGTGTTTTGAACATTTGATCTGAGGGTAGCACTCTGCTGCGTTGTGGGCTCGAGTCCGACTCCAGAGACTCGGGTACAAGATCTGGGTGGTGCACTGCTGCTGTTTGGACAAGACTGAGATCACATTTGCAGTCTCGGATGTATGCAAAAGATGTATCCCAAAGCACTATTTTGCAAACAGATGAGCCATCCCTTGTGCTCTTGCCAATGTTTACCCCTCAATCTCACTTACAGATTTATTTATTCCCTCAGGGAATGTGTACAGCACTGGCAAGGCATGCGTTTATCCTTCATGCCCAAGTGTTCCTTGAACGAGAACTTGTTTTTCAATATCAGTGGGCCGTTAAGCATTAATCATCTGGGGAAGGATGGAAAATGTATTTTCCTGGAGGATTATAATGAACCAGAGGGGCCTTTGCAGTCATCAGTAATTCAATATGGATTAGGTATCTTTATGGATAAAGCACTTTATTCTAGAGTTTATTGCTTGAATTTGTATTTCCCCCTGCTCTGTGGTGCATTTGAATGGGCATGTACAGTACTATCATATGGGCACACATGGCAAATTGCCACTTGTTGTTGTTTACTGTGTGCAAATTGGCTATTCCAATGGTGATTGCACTACAGAAATAATTCAATAGCCTGCTACACAGCCTTTTCTTGGAATGTCTCGAGATGTCCCTTAAAAAAACCCCTACATAAAGCAACTTGTACACCCTTGTTGAATAATAATAATAATAATAATAATAATAATAATAATAATAATAATAATAATAATAATAATAATAATAATAATAATAATAATAATAATAATAATAATAATAATAATAATAATAATAATAATAATAATTAATAATAATGCAACTGATGGTATTGCACCTCCTTGTTTAATGCATTGAAAGTTTAAAATTTATTATTCATTTATATCTCAAACTTCTGTCCAGGCTTTGCCAGTAAGCATGGATTTTATTTTAGAGTTCTGATACATTATTGCTGTTGCTACAAAAAAAAAAGCTTCTCGCCAGTCAGTAGTAGTAGTTGTGGTGGGGTTGGGGAACGAGCTAGGTGATGTTTGAAGATGGACACAAAAAGCTGGAGTAATGCTGGACAGGCAGCATCTCTGGAGAGAAGGAATGGGTGATGTTTCGGGTCGAGACCCTTCTTCAGACTGGTTATGGATAAGGGAAATGAGAGATATAGATGGTAACGGGAAACGAGAGATATAGAGAGGGAATGCCGGGGCTACTGTACGAGAGAGAAATCAATATTCATACCACTGGGCTGTAAGCTGATATTTGAGTTCTTGGTTGGGCTTGTCAGTTTTGCCCTGTAAAGCTCTGATGTTGGGGCACTCTAATGAGGGACCCAATACGCCGATCTTGGCTTGCCATTCTTTAACACCATCATGGCACTAAATAAATATTAATGAAGTCATCTGAATTGCTTCTGGCTGCCTTTGCGCATTAGTGCAGAGAAGTTTCAGCAGGAGGTAGTGAGTGCAAGTGACCTCTATTTCATGAACAAGGGATATGCAGCTATTTCTATCTGGGAAAAAAAGACATGCAATTAACACGATCATCAGGCTCCAAGGATGTTGACTTGTTCTAAAGATCTCTGCAGCGCCATTGTGGCTTTCTTTAACTCTATTTTAAAACATTAGTGCCATGTACATTTTTAGCATGATTTTCAGCAATTTGCTACAACCAAGCAGAAACCATTTGCACCAATGCACAAAATATTTGTTGTTGGAAACTGCAGAGCAAGCTCATTTTCCTTCTGCGCATTAAATAGAATTTAACCTCATCCTGGGGTCATGTGCTGTGAACAGCTTGAGTGGATTAAATAATCACAAGGCAGGGTTTAAAGGAAGCCATTAAGTTCATCATGGGTTGTCTAAGCTACATGTTTTGTTGCCCACAACCTCCACATCACTTTGTACAACAGGCAGTCACGTGTGTCAGCTCGACACAATGGTCGATTTCAAATAAGGACTTTCAAACATTTGCGCTAAACTTGTCTTTTGCATTTTGAATCTTTCGTAAAGCGATCAGTTTTATATGACCTTCTTTGAATCTAAAACTCGTGGAAATTAACTTCATTTAAGCCATTTAAAAGTAATCTTAAAAAAAAAACTATGACCTTAACGGATGCAAAGCAACTATATTTTTTAAAAAAAACGTTTTTCTATAGTGCAGTTGGCAGAAGATTGAATGGTCAATAAAAGTTACCATCAAAACCACTCAAAATGCATCTCCCTCATGTCTGTCCGAGACCTATTCCCAGTGACCCCGCAAAACGACTTGCCGGATTGGAAGTGTGGAAGCAGGCCCTTCGGCCCAACTTGTCCGCACTGACCAAAATGTTCCATCTACACTAGTCCAACAAATGAGAATCTTCAATGGTGGCAAAGGATAATTCATGGCTATCCAGGGGCATGTCACCATTCAATTTGTTGCTTCTGGTTAAAATGATCCAACCAAGCCAGTACTTTCGACTTTAAAAAAGTAAACTATTGGTCAAATCCATAATCCAGAAAGCAATAAGGCACTTTTTTTTAAATGGCACAACAGATCTACACTGAAAGATGAATGACAACACCTTTAGTTTAGTTGAGTGATGCAGCGTTGAAACGGGCCCTTTGGCCCACCGAGTCTGCACCGACCAGTGATCCTCGCACATTAACACTACCCTACACACACTAGAGACAATTTTACAATTATACCAGGACAATGAACCTGTACGTCTTTGGAGTGTGGGAGGAAACCGGAGATCTCGGAGAAAACCCACACAGGTCAGGGGGAGAACGTACAAACTCCGTACAGACAAGTACCCATAGTCGGCATCAAACCCGGGTCTCTGGTGCTGTAAGGCAGTAGCTCTACCGCTGTGCCACCGTGCCACACTGTGGGCACATTATCTGTCTCTCCACCTTCTGTTCTTCCGAGTACTTTATAAGCATCATTTGTGGCTTTTCCACTTACAGGTGAAATGCTGCAAGAACAGATTTCAGATTTCAGATTTCCATCAATGTGCGATGTACACACTGTGTACAATATCAACCGTTTGAGTTATTTTTAATATTGCTGGATCTAATATTGGTCTTATTTGTTAGGACGTCAAATATTAGAGGGAAAAGGCAGGAAAATGGGGTTGAGATGGAAATATAGAGCAGCCATGATTGAATGGTGGAGTAGACTTGATGGTCCGAAAGGCCTAATTCTGCTCCTTGGTCATGTGGTCTTATTTAATAACACGGCATTGTTCTTAATTTGCTTTTTCTGTTCGAAAAGTTGATTGCTTTCTTCAAAGCATTGAATGTTTGGCATTCTCTTCACTACTTTCCCCTTTGTCATCAAATGTTCAGGATTTCAATGGCTTCAATTTTTTTGTTTTGTCATTGAGATCAACTTTTTAATCTGAAATGCTGTTTGAGTTGGATTTATTAACTGACTGATTTAATTAGCTGAAGAGAAGCTGTTCCAGACTCGGCATCAAACATGACCGTAAACAAAGGCTTCACAGTCTGGGTGTCTGGTTGTTCTGGCAGGCATGTGCACTGTGCAGATGTCTCTTCACTTATTTCTGAGGTGGACAGTGGTGGCATTTATAGGGCTCCATAGTGATGGAATGAAATGCAGACGCGATGCTCGAAGGAGTTTAACATTGGTCTGGACTAATCTGAGTTCAGCTCAGCCACAGTTAGTCGCTGGTAAAAACCTAGTGGAGAATAGGTCTCCTTGTCTTAATAACCTGCCCATATGACTGAATCAATGGATGGTTAGTTCAGACTGCTGTGAATAAATAATCTATTGTTTTGCCACTACTACTTGTGGGTGTAAATTCTTCAGCTCAAAGTTTTAGTGGTACCTTGGGCTCACCAACAGTCATTTAAATTTGGGAATATGCAATCAATCTAAAAGCTATAACTGCTGTGATTGGGCTGTCTTTCCTTAATTTTGTGCTTGAAGAAAATTAGTGTTTACAACTAGTGTTTAATTTAGAGCCGTACAGTGTGGAAACAGGCCCTTCTGCCCAACTTGCCCACACTGACGAACATGTCCCATCTACACCTGTTCCACTTGCCTGCATTTGGCCCATATCCCTCTGAACCTGTCCTATCCATGTACCTGTCTAATTGGTTTTAAACGTTGCGATAGTCCCTGCCTCAACTACTTCCTCCGGGAGGGCACCAGTCGAGGGCGAGGTTGGCGGCTCGAGGGCAGTTTCAGTTTCAGTTTAGTTCATTGTCACGTGTACCGAGGTACAGCGAAAAGCTTTCTGTTGCGTGCTAACCTGTCGGTAAAAAGACAATACATGATTACAATCAATCCATTTATAGTGTATAGATACATGACAAGGGAATAACATTTAGTGCAAGGTAAAGCCAGCAAGGTCCGGTCAGGGATAGTCTGAGGGACATCAAAGAAGTAGATGGTCGGTTGTGGTAGGATGAATCAGTTGCCTGATAACAGCTGTGAAGAAACTGTCCCTGAAACTGGAGGTGTGCATTTTCACACTTCTATACCTTTTTGCCTGATGGGAGAGGGGAGAAGAGGACATGGCCAGGGTGTGACTTGTCCTTGATTATGCTGATGGCCGAACCGAGGTAGCGTGAGGTATAAATGGAATCGATAGAAGGAAGGTTGGTTTGTGTGATGGCCTGGGCCGTGTCCACAATTTGCTGCAATTTCTTACGGTCCTGGATGGAGCTGTTCCCAAACTGAGCTGTGACCAAACGGGTGGCACAGTCTGGGTCAGGGGCACTGGAGGTGGTGGACAGGTCGGCAGAGGGTGCTGCAGGTTGGACGGGCCACGTGGTGCCAGACATCTGGAAGTCGGACACGCTGCCAGAAACAAAGGGGGACCCAGCATTGGGGGCACCGAGACCATTGGAGACTAGATGGACTACTTTGTAACATAGTCAGCGCCCTATGTGTGGTGACTCTTTGCATACCTTGGGTACGTGAAAAAAAGAATCTCATTGTGGCATGTCACTTGTGACAATAAGGTATTATTCATTCATGCATTTATTCATTCATTCAATGTTACCCCTCAGATTCCTATTAAAATCTTTCCCCCTTCAACTTAAACCTATGCCCGAATCGGTTCTCGAATCCCGGCTCTGGGCTGGAGACTGTGCGTTTACCTGATCTATTCCTCTCATTCTTTTATATGGACTTTCTTGATGAACCCTCGTATTGGGAGAGCAATAGATTGGATCACAGTGATCAGAATGGGCACATCTTCAAATGGCTTGGTCATACTGCAGCGGCAGTATAAAGTGAGATAGCTAATTAACAACCTGCTTCTGCAATCCCCCCCTGTTCTCTGAATTAAAAGTAATCTTTTTACTTGCTAAACCACGTGGCTTGGCAACAGATGCCATGACTATTTCTCTCTGGGTAACCCCCTTCCTCGATTAGAGGCTGAACAAAGTCCCAGCGAGAATGACACAATGGAGACTAAAGAACTTTTAGCAGACCAAGGAGGACCTGCCCCCTATGCATCTGTTATACATGAGCTTGCAATTTGCATTTGCCGTAATTGTTTACCTCCTTTTTAGTTTAGTTTAGAGATGCAGTGCGGAAACAGGCCCTTTGGCCCACCGGGTCCACGTCGACCTGCGATCCCCGCACATTAACACCGTCCAACACCCACCAGGGACAAATTTTACATTTACCAAACCAATTAACCTACAAACCAGTATGTCTTCGGAGTGTGGGAGGAAACCGATGATCTCGGAGAAAACCCACACAGGTCACAGGGAGAACGTACAAACTCTACACAGACAACACCCGTAGTCGGGATGGAACCCGGGTCTCCGGCGCTGCATTCGCTGTAAGGCAGCAACTCTACTGCTGCGCCATCGTGACCACCCAATAATGTGTAATTTGGACAAGGTGGCACAGCTGATAGAGCAGCTACCTCACAGCACCAGAGAACCAGGTTCAATCCTGACATCGGGTGCTGTTAGTGTGGAGTTTACACGTTCTCCCTGTGAGACGTGTGGGTTTGTAGGTTAATTATCCTCTGTAAATTGCCTCTAGTGTGCAGGGGTGTGTATGCAAAAGTGGGATAACATAGAACAAGTGTGAAAGGATGATCGATGGTCATTGTGGATTGGTGGGCCTGTTTCCATTCTGCATCTTTACATCAATTGGGTAATGCGTTTGTTCGCTGATGGAGTGGAAGCTGTGTTGGAATAAATTTAACATGGCCGGCACTCTGACTAAAAAGGCAGCTCTTTGATTGTTTGTCAGCATCAAGAGACTATTTCCATGCTACATGACTCTGACTCTGTACAAGCTGTATACAATGCTTCCAGCCATCTTCTACAGTCGACAAGCCATTAGACTGAACAGTGAAAGACATCTATTTAGTTTAGTCTAGAGATACAGTGGAAACAGGCCCTTTGGACCATTGAGTCCGTGCTGACCAGTAACCAACCTGTACACTAACACTATGCTACACACTAGGGACAATTTACAATTACACAAAGCCAATTAGCCTACAAACCTGTATGTCTTTGGAGTGTGGGAGGAAACTGGAGGTCCCGGCGAAAACCCACGCAGGTCATGGGGAGAACCTGTGGTCAGGATCGAACCCGGGTCTCTGGTGCTGATTGTGCTTGATGTCCTTTGTTAATGGCTGTTGGCACATTGTACGCAATTGTATTTGAATGGGCTGGTGAAAGACTTGCCCCTTTGATATAGCAAGATCCCACAGAATCTGGCAATTCCTCTTAGGGACTACCTGGTGGTTGAGAGAATGATAGGGGATGTTTCCTGATCTATCTTAATCATGAGATGGAGCTTTTGAAGGCTACCTGAGCTAACAGTAAAGACAATTCTACTGCAGATGAATGCAGTCCACACCTCCCATCCTGATAGAAGTTGGGGCAGAGGACATACGTGGACGAAACAAACCACTTTTACATTTGCACTGGTCTTTAACATCCCCTTGCTAAACGTGTTCCCTTCCTGAAGCCTGGTCTGAATCTGCTACACTTTGACTCTAATTACTCTGCCAGCTCATGCCAGGCTGAGCTCAGGTGTCTCTGGTAACAAACTCCATGTAAACAGAAACCGGATTATCTATTCTGGCTGTCACTGCTGATTATCAGCCATCCCCACAGAGTTTGCTTTAGAAGAATCATGCTGACATAATACCCAAAGGTACCACTGCAGCTGCATAAACAGTGTTCTAGATTTGTGTCAAAGGTCCATTGAGACTTGAGTAAATAAATTAAGCCCACTGGTATTCAGGCACCTGAGTAGACCTGGTTACATTTATGCCCTAGATAAAGGGACCTTAACTTGCTGTATCAAGAAGGGTTAACATTTAAAGCATTCTCTTTTTTCGTAATGCCCATAACCAATGGAAGTTGAAGGCTTGTGTTTGCATCTGCTTTCTGCTTGGTTTGAGCTCCTGATTTTACTTCTGCACACCAGTGGGTACCAAGCATCTTCTAATGCACTTTGCGTATTTATTAATATTTTAAACATGTTCAGGGTGGCACAGGGGCACAACGGTAATGGCTCTGTCTCACAGTGCCAGAGATCCCAGCTCGATCCTGACACCAGTTGTTGTCTGTGTGGAGTTTGCACGTTCTCCCTGTGAACGTGTGGGGTTCACTCTGGGTGCTCGGGTTTCCAAAGACGTGCTGGTTTGAAGGTAAATTGGCTTCTGTAAATTGTCCCTAATGTACAGGGAGTGGATGCGAAAGTGGGATAACATAGAACGAGTGTGAACAGGTGAGCAATGGACTCGGTGGCCGAAGGTTGGTTTCCACACTGTATCTCAACTCTAAACTGGAAAGCAGACTAAGTCATTCAAGGGCATGTTTCCGGATGGAATCACTGTTGCATGGGTATTTATTCCAATCCAAATGTTAATCCACCACTTCTCATTAGGCAGTTTCGAACCTACAGGAATATTGGTGATTAATTTCTACAAACAATAAACCATCTTTCTCACAAAGCATGCAATGACTTGAACCAAGAGTAGCCAAGCTGAAGTAGCCAAGCTGATTTCTCAGTGGCGTCCACTCTTGTTTGTGGATTTGCAGCCAGCCATTTTCCTGGCTTAATCTTGCACCAATACCGATTGCAGCTATTCATTCTGTTCTTGGACCAATTACTGGCGAATAAAATAAATTTAAGAGGAGATTTTCATAAATCGGATCTGCAGAGATTTAGGTTGCAGAGGGGGGATTGTGCGTCAGGACTAAAATGTTTCCTTGTCACTGACGCGAGCACACCAAATGTATGAAAAAGGGACCAGTCCTGCTTGTAAGAAAAAAAATGATGGCTAAATCGAATGTTGTAAATTTGATCTGTGACAATTATGCTAACTGGTGTTCACATCCAAAATAAAATGCTTCACTGAGCAAATGAGCTTCTGCCAGAGTTTGTTTATTGTTCAAGTGTCATAGTCAACAAGAACAAACAAAAAACACAATTTATCTTTATCCTGTTTGGAGTAGGGATCATGCAAAACAAAATACCATGTAGCCAGCTGCAATAGGTACAACTGCCCCTTTTACCTCTGTAAATTAATAGTATTTGATGGGGATGATAGAGGGTTAAATTCAATGAGAAATATGAGCAATTGCACCTCTCCAGCAAACTTGATCCAAGTCATTAAGATGGAAGTTGGATCTTAATTTTCTGGAATAGGGTCCTTGTAAGTTTGGTGCCATGCACTAATTAAGCTTTGGATTTCTGATCAACAATTCCTCCTCATGAAAAAGTTTTACTCTAGTTTAACATTGGGTATTCCTTCCCTTCTTCATTCCTGGGGGCACGTGTTAACAAACCAGGCAGTGGCGCTACAGTCAGTTTGCTCTCTACTGTATATATGTACAGAGTATTTGGCAACATACTGAATCTCCTCTGACTTCTGAGGAATGAGAAATGTTATGTTTTTATTGTAATTGCATCACTGTGTTGGGCCCAAGACGGATCTTCAGAGATACTCCAGAACTAGAAACTACTGATCTCTCCACCACCATCCCATTGATGAAGACTGGTGCATTTTCCTTTTCTGATGTCAACAATGAGCTCCTTGGTCTTGTTGACATTGAGAGCAAGATTGATAATATGGTGCCAGTGCAACAATCTCCCCTCTGTGCTCTGATCCATCTCTGATGTACTCTAATCCATCATTACCCATTATTCATCGAAAAATGTTGGTAACATTGGCAAATTTAAAGATGATGTTGGAGCTGGATTTGGCTACACAGTCGTGAGTCTAGGAAGAGTAGCGCAGGGGACTGAGTGCACAACCTTGAAGCATTTGTGTGTCGATGGTCAGCAAGGTAGAAATGCTATTGCCAATTTGGACTGATTGCAGTCTGCCACCGAGATAGAGGATCCAATCGTTGCATAGAAATAAGCAAAGACAAGGTTCATGACCAGTCTAAGATTAGAGGGGATGATGGGCCTGACATAAACATTTGTGTGCAAATACGGAGAGCCAAGGAAATTGCATCCCCTGTTGAACTCTTGTTAACAAATTGTAGTGGGTCCAAGACCTTACTAAGGCAGGAGTTCATATGCATCATTAGCAACAACTCGAAGCACTTTATCACAATGGACATTGGTGTCAGTAGTCATTAAGTGTGTCACCTTGGGCACCAGTATTACGAATGTCCTTTAAAAACACATGGGAACCTAGGATGTAAGTAGTGAGGGGACTTAAAAGGGACAGGCTGCAGAGTAATTGAACATTATAGCATGGAGTGATGGCAAAGGGGATACAGCTTATTCATTAATGTGCACAAAGTCAGTAGTATAATTTGCCAGTCCAGGTCAATGAATGCTTTGCAGTTATTCTCAGCAGAAGCAAAAAAAAAACTCGGGAATTAATCGACAGCAGCTGATTATTTTAGAATGTTTTGTATTTCTTTTCCACCACCCTTGCTTGTTATACTTCTGAATCAAACTACATTATTGAGATAGTGTAAATACAATATTCATGGCTGTCGCCTTCAATTACTTGCCCCACCATACAGCAGGGGAAGAGTAGGAACGAAGCATCTTTTAATCCATTCAGCCTGCTGCAGTGATGTAGGTACAAATTGAAGGGAGGATAGGTACTTGTGTTACAGCAGTACATTTGACTTTTGCTAATGATCTTAGAAAAGGATTATCTAGGTCAGCAGAGAAATCTTGACAAAGAATGTACTGAATATGAGTACAGGACTGCAATTTTGCATCCTGAATGCATGAATGAATTTTGCATCCTATCTCCAGCCCATCCTTTGCTCTATTGCTGTTCATGGAGCACTTTAAGAAAATGGTTGAAAATCAACAGTAAAATGACTTTGTCCGTTCAGAGTGCAATTGTGGTTCATCTCAAATGAAAGAACATCCTTCACAAGATATGTTGAAAAACAGCTTTTACACCAAGATTGTCGTTTCACCTTTATTTGTTCACTTGTGTTGTACCTGTTTAATTATCAAAATGTTTTCTTTTTGGGTGGGTGAGAGATGGGGGGTGGGGGGGGGGGGGGGGGGGTGGGGGGGGGGGGGGGGGGGGGGGGGGAGGGGTGTACTTAATTCAAAAGTAAAATGTCTGCATGGTAATATTTTTGCTTTTAGTGACGACCTATTAAATATAACGGAGTAGTTTGGAAGAAGAAATTCTTGTATGCATTGATTGTTTTAAAAATGTGACAAGTGCATTTTTAAATGGTGGTTGCCAACCATTTGGACTCTCCTTCCCATTGCGACCTTTCTGTCCTTTGCCTCGGTAGCCTCAGTGAGGCCACATGTGAACTAGAGGAACAGCATCTTCTCTTCTGCTTGAGTAGTTTACACAAAGATATGAGCAAAAGGATTCTGCAATTTCAGGTAACATTCTTTCCTCCCCCCCCCACCCCCTTTCTTTCCTGTGCTCCCGTCTCCTTTCCTTCATTCTTGTTCCATTCCACCTATATCCCTCCTTCTGTCTTTGTACTTCACTCTTCTTCTCTCCCTATCTGACATCTTTTCATCCCTTGCCTTTGTCCAATATATGTTAATCAAACCTTTTCATCTGTATCCACCTGTCTGGCTTTGTCTTGTTCCACCTCTTTTCCAGCTTCCAGTTCTTCCCCCCCCCCCCCCCTTTACTTTATCTGAAGAAGGGTCCTAACCAGAAAGGTTGCCTATCCATGACCTCCAGAGGTGTAGCCTGACCTGTTGACTTACTCCATCCAGCACATTGTTTTGCTCAAGATTCCAGCACCTGCAGATCATTCTGTCCACTTTAAACACTTCTGAAATATTTTTCAAGCCAATCCATTTACAATGAATAGATAAAATTGATTATGGCAATCTGTTCTTCACGAGGACACATCAAGCAAAAGTTTTTTATTATGGGAGTATTCTCAATTTAAAACTAATTTATTTTCATAGATGAACTAAGCATGTAGATTGCAAGTCTGGAATTTGTAAGTCCTCGATTGTCTCCTGTACCGTGTTGGGCCATTATAGAGCGCAGAAATCAAATACACTGGGTGATCAAAGTCATCTACGCATAGGCCAAGCACTACTGAGCAACCTGTGAGCCACAGTCTTCCAACACCAAACAACCTGATAATCAATCCTTGGCTGTGCTTATGTTTTGCCTCAATGCCTTGCAGCCTAATCTTGCTTGCATATCACCTTGTAAAAGGTTTTTGGTTTAGGTACATTGCAAACTTGAAATAAATAATATTGGACAAATCTCTTAAATCGATCGCTTTAAATTTTAAATCATATGCCAATTCTATTTCCTAAATTCCCTGATACCATTTTACACTGGAATACTGTAGATTCTAGCATTTATACTGCCACTGTCAAGCTAAGAGATCAAAGTTATACTTTCCCTTGTCCCTTTCTTGAATAATGAGATGATATTTGCTACCCTTTCAATCTGTGAAAACCATTCTATGATTTATGAAAGATAGACACAAAAAGCTGGAGTAACTCAACGGGACAGGCAGCATCTCTGGAGAGAAGGAATGGGTGATGGGTGATGAGAGGGGATCTTATCGAAACATATAAGATTATTAAGGGGTTGGACACATTAGAGGCAGGAAACATGTTCCCAATGTTGGAAGAGTCCAGAACCAGAGGCCACAGTTTAAGAATAAGGAGTAGGCCATTTAGAACGGAGATGAGGAAAAACTTTTTCACTCAGAGAGTTGTAAATCTGTGGAATTCACTGCCTCAGAAGGCAGTGGAGGCCAATTCTCTGAATGCATTCAAGAGAGAGCTAGAAAGAGCTCTTAAGCATAGCGGAGTCAAGGGAAAAGCCAGGAACGGGGTACTGATTGAGAATGATCAGCCATGATCACATTGAATGGTGGTGCTGGCTCGAAGGGTCGAATGACCTACTCCTGCACCTATTGACTATTGTCTATTGTTTCAGGTCGAGACCTTTCTTCAGGCCTGACCTGAAACGTCACCCATTCCTTCTCTCCAGAGATGCTGCCTGTCCCGCTAAGTTACTCCAGCGTTTTGTGTCTATCTTCAGTTTAAACCAGCATCTGCAGTTCCTTCCTACACGTACTATGATTTATGAAAATTTGGACCATGGCAACCAATGCGCTGGTATCCAGTGCACCTCCTTCAAATGCTTTGAGATGCAACACCATACCAGTTTTCACTTCCATTAATATCTCCAACCTACATCTTTGTAGAGTACTGGGTAATACATATTCTTGATGAATTGAGGCCACTGCCTCCATTGAAACTATTTGCATTGCCAACCCATAAGGAATAGGTTAGCTTGCCACCCATTGTCCCATCTGTTTAAACCCAAAGCAGACAGGATTGAGGTTTCACTTTTTTAGCTGAATCTGACTTCACCATCCATTTGAAATCTAGACTGAATTATACAGTGAGAAAACAATAAATCAACAAAAATCCTTCATTTAATGAATGTTCAAAATAATCAATTTGTGATGGTTAATTTAAGACTCTTGACAAGTTTTATGCATTACTTTCTACTAGTATGGGTTTTCTTGACTCTACAAATGTAGATTATTTTATTGTGTATTGATGGCTCTTTTTGGCTAACAACCTTTACTAGAATTCTATGACATCTATATACTAAAACTCTTGTTTGTCTGTTTGTTCCTGAACTACAGATAAAACGGTACACGATAGCACAACAATTTTAGGCCCACCTTATTCACCGTCGTCCCTTTGGTGCCAATGGAGGAAGTTTCATTGAAATCGTTGTTATATTTTTAAAGTTATCCACATTTTAAAGTTTAAATCTATCTCCTAGGGAGGGAGAAGGGAGAAGGGAGGGAGGGATGAGGGAGGATAAGGGGAGTTGAGGGGGATGGAATGGGGGGGAGGGGGGAGGGGAGGGGAGGGCGGGGGGGAGGAGGTGAGGAGGAGAGAGTGCTGCACCAATGCAGGAGAGGTTTGGGCCCAGCGGGTCCACTTGGTCTAGTTGAATAATAAAACTAGATACATCTTAAGGGGGTAGATCTTGCACTCCCCCAAATCATGCCATTCAGTTTGGTGTGGTCCTGACAGCAGCTCTTCTGGAAGATCCCGCCACCTGCATGTCAACACAAGGCTGAAGCTCTTCTTGGCTGAGGCATCCATTTGCAGTTGTATAATGGGTTCGACAACTCCAGTGTCTGCTGCCTCCCCACTCACCCAGGGCCCAGCAGATGCCAATGCTTTCGCTGAAACTGAAAGCTCGTGAATGTTAAAACATCGTAAAGTACACAAATAACTTTAAAACATTTTCATACGCAATGGGAAAGAAGTTAATACATTTAAACTACCTCATTTGAATCAAAGATCGATTTGCAGTTTTAACAACTGTCTCTTCCCATTTGACTTCACTGAGGTTGCTCTGATTCTGTTGAATCTGGCACAAGTTTGAAAGGCACATTGTCTTTCTTAAATCTGTGCCAGTGCATCTATAACACTGCACACGCTGGGGGGAAACTAATTGTTGTTACGTGACCCATGAGGTGATGTCTTGGCAATTGAGAATGTAAATTTATATTTGGGATATTTTCGTATCTGAAAGGGCTGATTTACAAACTCTCATTCACTTAATACCTCTTTATTTGGAGAAAATGGTTGGAATGGACTATATTCCAAGAACCTTAGACAAATTCTTGAGAGCTCGCCTTCCGTAGCCAACAATGGTCCTACCAGGCATTGCCGTGCCTAAGGTCATTTATGGCCAGCCCTGATTGGTCCTGGTCTTTTCTCGCCTTCAGCTCTTTGCCTCTTTCCCCCCACACCCCCCACCCTATACCCCCTACTCTCAGTCTGAAGAAGGGTCCCGACCCGAAACATCACCCATCCTTTTCCACCAGGGATGCTGCTCGACCTACTGAGTTACTCCAGCACTTTGTGTCTAACCTTAAACGAATGATTGATTCCCTAACTGCCGCTTCTCCTGATGGAATCCCTAAGCAAATCCTTCCGATAGCTACCAATGAGAATAAAAACCCTTGGTACTGGATTTTAAGACTGGAGGCGGACACAGCTCTGTGCACCGTGAAATCTTCATGAGCATTCACAGTCATGGGAGAGCTGTCTTTGGTCCTGGGATTGTATCTCATTAACCAGTCAACTGCTTGGCCCTAAAATTGTATCTCGTTAACCAGTTCCCCATTCTGTCCTAGCATCTCTTTTAGAGGGAGAGATTGACTTGAATATTGACCCCGTTGACATGAAAGGCAACTACTTCCTGCCATCCCTTAATCAGCTAATAAACTTGTACTTGTCCCTATGTGAAATTTCTGAGTATCAAGGGTATAGAATGTACTTTGGATGGAGAACTTGTGTCTTGTGGTGCTATTTAGGTGTTTTTTTTGGAACAATTGCTACTTATGGTACATTCTGAGATGGTTCAGCACAGTGGCACAACCGGTAAAGATGCTGCTCCAGAGACCCGTGTTTGATCCTGACCTTTGGTACAGTCTGTGTGGAGCTTGCACGTTCTCCCTATGACCACATGGATTTGTTACTGTTTCCTCAAAACATCCAAACGAGGTGAGGGTTTGTAGGGTAAATTTACCCCCTGTGCGTAGGGAGTGGATGAGAAAGTGGGATAAACCTGTTGTGAATGGGTGATTGATAGTCAGCGTGGACCTGGTGGACCAAAGTGTGCCTTGACACAGTTTCCATACCGTCTCTTGAAAAAGAAAACTGGATCTATGCCAGCTTTCTCACCAGCCGTATTCACTTGGAGCTTTGCAACCTGCGGTGCCTAAAGCCTTCATCTCCTATTTTGGTTCTTTTGCTACTGAAAGACGATTTAGACTAGCCAACTAACCTACCAAGATGTCTTTGAAAGGTCTTCTATTGTCTTTCATAGGTCTTTTATTGTCACGTGCACCAATTAAGATACAGTGATATTCGAATTAACAAACAGCCATATCAAAAAGAAAGCAACAAGACACACAACTACATAAAAGTTAACATAAACATCCATCACAGCAGATTCCACACATTCCTGACTGTGATGGAAGGCAATAAAGTCTAAACATCTTCCCTCTTTATTCTCCTATGGCCGGGGCAATCGAACCAGCCGTCGGGGTGATCGAAGCTCCCACAGCTGGCGATCGAAGCTCTCGCGTCGGGGCGGTCGAAGCTCCTGCGGCCTGGAGCTCTCGAAGCTGTGGCCTGGAGCTAACCAGAGACCGTGAGCTCCACAATGTTAAAGTCCGTAGGCTCCCGCGGTTGGAGCTCCAGAGGTCGGTCTCCAGCAGAGGCCGCCGATTCCTCGATGTTAGGCCGCAGTGCGGACGGAGATACGATGCGGAATAAAATCGCATCTTCGTCGAGGTAAGAGATTTTTTTTTAAAATCCCCCAGCCAACCCCTCCATCCCCCACATAAAACAAGTTTAAAAACACAAAAACATACATTTAATACGTACTGTGAAACAACAAAGATGGAAGGGACAGACAGACTTGGCGAGGCAGCCATTGCTGGCGCCACCTGGTGGATACGTCACATGAGAGAATGTGAAGTAAATGATCAATATCTTGTTAAAAAATGTGGCCAATTCATGTACCTAGGAGGCTAATTCAAATGTGCACGAATTCAGATCCACCACTATAATCCGTGAGTGCAGATCTTGTGAAACACAATAACCACATGGGTAAGTCAGCAACTCTTTAACAGCACAGTGGCACAGCACCAGAGACCCGGGTTTGATCCCGACTATAGGTGCTGCCTGTATGGAGTTTTTGTACGTTCTCCCCGTGATGCATGAGTTTTCTCCGGGTGCTTCGTTTTCCCACTTACATTCTAAAGATGTGCAGGATAGTTGCCTTCTGTAAATTTCCCTTTGTGTGTAACATGCAAAACTGGGATAACGTAGAACCAGTGTACGGCTGATCAATGGTCAGAGTGGATTTGGTGGGCTGAAGGGCCTGTTTCCACGCTGTATATCTAAAACTAAAACACGCATGACATTGCCACAAGAGTTTCCATGATCACCGGGCAGCATGCGGTCATCTGTCAACATGGAATGCATCCTTCTTCAAAGCACTTAAAACACTTCCCACCATCAGGGAGTCTGAAAAAAAGTAATATGAAGGCTGAAGAAGAAACTAAGCACTTTTCACTGGCACAAACGCCAGTGCTCTGGTGCTAATTGTGAGGCGCTAATCATTCCGTGAGTGAAATCCTGCAGTTCTGAGTTGCGTAGCCACAAAGTGGTAAGATTCAAATGGTTAATTTCATTAATATGGAAGGATGTAATTCTGTTCTCCCTTTTGAAGATTATTCTGGCTGTATCCGAGATGAGGCATTGAAGAAAGCAGCATTTTGTGTTTCATGTTGCAGTGAATTTGTTTGATTTATTCAGACACCCCCAGCAGGTTAGTATACCCCACATCGCGATCCTCCATGTCCTTTGCAGATTCAAAGTACGCATTTAGTATCAGGCGTACTCTGACTCCAAGCATAAATGACCTCATTTATCATAAGTTGATCAATTATAGGAGCAGAATTAGGCCATTCGGCCCATCAAGTCTCCTCTGACATTCATTCCTGGCTGATCAATCTTTCCCTCTCAACATCGTTCTCCTGCCTTCTCCCCATAAACCCTGACACTCTTTATCCTTGAATGAAAAATGAAAGATATTATGGGAAATCAAGAATAGATTCTATCTAATTCACCTTTCTTGACATTCTGATTGCTACACATTCATGGATAGATTTCAAGAATTGCTCATCTCAGTGATTACAGTGGCACAGCTGGTAGAGCTACTGTCTCACAGCGTAAAAGACCCGGGTTCGATCCTGACCTCGGGTACTGTCTATGTGGAGTTTGCACATTCTACCTGTAACCGCGTATTTTTCCTCCAGCTGCTCTGGTCTCTTCCCACATCTCAAAGATGTGCGGGTTTGAAGGTAAATTACCCCTAGTGTGAGAAAGTGGGATAACATAGAATAGTGTGAATGGGTGACCGATGGTTGGCCTGGTTTGGTGGGCCGAACGGCCTCTTACTTCTGAAACACTAAATAATATATCAAACAAGGAGACACTTATGGATGTAATATCAGCTGCTACTCTGATCCAAATATATAGCTTGTTGGATCTGCTGCTTATAAGAACAAAAGAAATGGATTATATAATAATAATAATAATAATAAGCATTTATTTTATATAGCGCCTTATCAGGTGCTCAAAGCGCTTTACATAAACAATCATAACATAAAAACAAACAGACAAACTATCCTAACGGAAAAGCGGCGAATAAACAACGCCAGCGTCCTCTCACGTCAGGGTCCGGCAGTAGACAACAAAAAGCACAGGACACACAGATACAATTTTTACACAAACAGCCATCACAGTGATTGCTCTAGGCACACCCTCACTGTGATGGAAGGCAAAGAAAAGTCTTATCTCCTCCTCATTCTTCTCCCGTGGTGCCACGAGGTGATCGAGGCTCCCAACTTTTTGAAGCCCCCACCGGGCGATGGAAAGTCCCAGGGCCGAGCCGAGCAGGCCGATGAAGGTCCTGAGCCTCCACCGGGCGATGGAAAGTCCCAGGGCCGAGCCGAGCCGAGCAGGCCGATGAAGGTCCTGAGCCCCCACCGGGCGATGGAAAGTGCTGCGGCCGAGCCACGCAGGGCGATGAAGGGCCTGCGAGCGGGTCGATCGTACCTCGCGCTTCGGGGCGGTCGAAGCTGCTACGGCTGGAGCTTCCAAAAACTGGCCGCCAGCCAGGGACCTGCGAGCTCCCGATGTTGCGGTCTGCAGGGCCCATGGCCGAAGCCTCCGAGATGGTAAGTCCAGGCCCTGCGACCGGAGTCTTCAAGGTCGATCCCAGCTGGAGGCCGCCGACTCCACGATGTTAGGCCGTAGCGTGAACGGAGATACGACACGGTAAAGGTCGCATCTCCGTTGAGGAAGAGATTAGAAAAAAGGTTTCCCCCACCCCCCCACATACACAGAGTTAAAAATAGAACAAAACGCACATTAAACGATGACAATAGACAAAAAAACAAAAAAAAGACAGAGAGACTGCCGGTGAGCCGCAACTGCAGAACACAGCCACGCCCCATATAGTTTGGGTTCAAATGCTCTGTGACTTCAACTGTTTGCAGTCCAAATTGGACATTTTTCGGTTGGCAGTTCACTGTGTTTGAGAATTTGGGGAAAATCCACTGGTTTCAATTCCAATTTTTAAGCTGAACATTAATTTGGACATTTCCAGTATAAATAAATTCCTGGTGTCTTCTTGCTTCTTTGTATATAGATGGCTGAGGTGCTACCAGTATTGTCTGGTGCTGAAAGGCACAAGCAATCAATAAGGACATAATTGAGTGAATAATAGTGGAAGGTGATTTAGTTGAGCAAGAAGATGATTTGACTTAAGGTTAGATGAAAATACAATGTTGTGGAGCTTGGGTCTTGAATGATGATCAATAACTGTGAAATTGCTTCTCTACAGTTTTTACCAGCAGTCGAGGTGGTGATATCTGTGTATTGATTCCCTTAATTTGAGTTTTTGTTTGCTGCTCAGTTTTTGGAAACCTCTCCTGAATCAGTTTTCCTTAAAAGTGCAGTCCATTGCACATTGTTCTGTAAAAATGGTAGGATTCAACCTTCCCTTTGTTAGTGTGTGAATCGATGTAAATACTGTGGTAATTTGAAATGGTTGATTTTACTATCTGTATTCAATGCTCACTTCTTTTAGAAAACAGGCTTTTCATCGATCATTTTAAATCCTTTTCTTTTGGGGTGCTGAGATAGTTTTGGTTGTGAAGGCTTTGGATTCAAAGTGTCATCTCAATGCTGACAGATCTGATAAAACTCCCCTTAGTACTACACTAGAGTCCCCAATGAATTTGCGTGCAAATTCTCCAGTGGGGTATTAAACTGAGACATAGTCTGCTGGCTTGGGTGGAGATTAAGAGGTCGTGTAATATTAAAGGTAGAAAAACTAACTCTCCCTACTTGGCCATTTAGGCACCAGGGGCGGCACGGTAGCGCAGCGGTAGAGTTGCTGCTTTACAGCGAATGCAGTGCCGGAGACTCAGGTTCGATCCTGACTACGGGTGCTGCACTGTAAGGAGTTTGTACGTTCTCCCCGTGACCTGCGTGGGTTTTCTCCGAGATCTTTGGTTTCCTCCCACACTCCAAAGACGTACAGGTATGTAGGTTAATTGGCTGGGTAAATGTAAAAATTGTCCCTAGTGGGTGTAGGATAGTGTTAATGTACGGGGATCGCTGGGCGGCACGGACTTGGAGGGCCGAAAAGGCCTGTTTCTGGCTGTATATATATGATGATGAGACTTATTGCATCTGAGAGGTTGCTGAGTGAAAACTAACAGGCAAAATTGCGGTCGTGGATATTACAGTTCATTAATACATCGGGAAAAAGGTGCATGAAGTGCAGGTTCTGCTATATTTCCCAGATGTACACAGAATGCACTTTACTATTCAAGACTTTAGTTTATTTTTAGTTTAGAGATACAGCATGGAAACAGGCCCTTTGACCCACCGAGTCCGTGCCGACCAGCGATCCCTGCACATTATCACTATCCTACACACACTAGGGACAATTTACAATTTTACCAAGCCAATTCACCTATAAACCTGTATGTCTTTGGAGTGTGGCAGGAACCCGGAGAAAGCCCACGCAGGTTATGGGGAGAACATACAAACTCCGCACAGACAGCACCCATTGTCGGGATCGAACCCGGTCTCTGGTGCTAAGGCAGTAACTCTACCGCTGCACCACCGTGCCGCCTATGCGCTTGGATTGAAAACCCTTCACTCGAACTCTTTGACCTGAAATGTTAACTGTTTCACTTTCCACAGATGTTGCCTGACATGCCGAGTTATTTCTTTGTCTGTCATTTTCTGATTTTATTTCAGATTTCCAGTATCTTTACTCTTTTATCGTGGTTCACATCCTTAGGTCGAGTAGATTATTGACTTGGAGTGTTGGATAACTTGCACTAAATTTGTAAATACATTAAGTAGTACCTGAAATGGTAAACCTCCTTTGATAAGGACCAAAACGATGTAGCAAAAAAATGACTTTAGTGTTTAAAACGTTTCTTATTAAGCACACTTCTACAGTACGCAAGCATGGGGATATTATTTTTTTGATCTTCCTCGATTGTTTAATTACTTTAATCGGGGAAAGTGGCTTGTGATGGGTACCAGGGCTCCTACAGTCTCCCTTCACAACAGAGGCAGATGGGCCATGGAGAGCAGTCCACCTGAAGCACAGTGTGGTGCACTTGGCACCAAGGCTCAAAGCTGGATCCTGCAGAGTTAGTGGACAGATGGAAGACTTGTGATTATGAACAAGGTGATGATATGCCTACCTGCCTTATTGCTATATGCAGCAATAAAAAAAAGTAGCTTGTGCAAGCAGTAGAGATTCTTTTCCACAATTTTTACAATGCACTTCAGAAAACCTTTTCCTTTTGTATTTGCAAATTTGGTGCTAGTTATCCAAAGCACTATTTCAATAATCTACTCGACCTAAGGATGTGAACCATGATAAAAGTGTAAAGACACTGAAAATCTGAACTAATAGCAGAAAATGGATCATGTATTTTTTCTTCTTCTTGGAATGAGTAGTTCTTGAAATGCCTTGGGATAACGCTGATTTTTGTTCCATATTTTCTACTAATCTCTCTCAGTTGGTAGTCTATTAATTTTGAATAATAATTTTCACTGGGAAGAAATTACAGAGGAGACCTGCCACAGCTTATTAAAGCTTTTAAGTAAACAGTGGTAAATAGTACAATTCATTATTAATCTTTAACCTGAATGCCGCGGTTTAGACTCCTGCAAGATTTTTGAAATGTTCACTCAACCTCCTGAAATAGCTGACAGCCTAAATTAAAGCAGTGTTTGTCACTGCATCTTCAAAGACTACAAGCATTTTTTATCATTGTTGAAAATATAACCTTGCAACTGCTGCTATCACCTGTTGGAGATTAACAGCTCTGGGAATACATGGAGCACAGACGACGGATTGTTGAGTACAGGGTAGTGCATAAGTTACAGGAGCAGAATTAGGCCATTTGGCCTATCAAGTCTACTCCGCTATTCAATCGTAGCTGATCTATCTTTCCCTCTCAACCCCATTCTCCTGCCTTCTCCCCATAAACCCTGACACCCACACTAATCAAGCATCTATCAACCCCCACCTTAAAAATAGACAATAGACAATAAATAGGTGCAGGAGTAGGCCATTCGGCCCTTCGAGCCAGCACCACCATTCAATGTGATCATGGCTGATCATTCTCAATCAGTAGCCTGTTCCTGCTTTCTCCCCATACCCCCTGACTCCGCTATCCTTAAGAGCTCTATCTAGCTCTCTCATGAAAGCGAGAGAGAGCAAGTCAAATATCCATTGACTTGGGCTCCACAGCCTTCTGTGGCAATGAATTGCACAGACTCACCATCCTCTGACTAAATAAAATTCTCCTCATCTCCTTTCTAATAGTATGTTCTTTTATTCTGAGGCTGTGGCCTCTGGCCCTAGACTCTCCCACTAGTGGAAACATCCTCTCCACTTTCACTCTATCCAGGCCTGGTGGGTGTATGGATTGAGCTGCCCAGAGAGGTAGTTGACAACGGTTAAGAACCATTTAGACAGGTACATGAATAAGACAGGATTAGAGGTTTATGGGTCAAACGCAAGCAGGGGTGGGACTAGTGTAGATGGTATGTGTTGGTCAGGGTGGGTAGGTTGGGCCGAAGGTCTATTTCCATGCTGTATGACTCTATCTTGTTTCCACCTTTTTTTCTGCTCCCAAAATGGGAGGGCAGATCTTTATTTTTTGTGGAGGGTGGATACAGTTTGTATGTCAGAGCTGTAGGCAGCAGAACATGCTGAGTGCACAGCACATCTTGGCTTTAGGTTTATTATTGTAACATGTACCTAGGAGCAAAAAAGAAGCTTTGTTTTGCCTGCTATCAAATAAGTTCATACTACACATAAATACAACCAAGCCAAACTCAAGTACGGTCCCACCCCCGACATCAGTCTGAGGAAGGGTCTCAACCCGAAACGTCACCCATTCCTTCTCTCCCGAGATGCTGCCTGACCTGCTGAGTTACTCCAGCATTTTGTGAATAAATCGATTTGTACCAGCATCTGCAGTTATTTTCTTATACCACTGGTTGCTCCACTGCGATTTCTCTTCGAGGTATGTCCACTTTGAAGAAGTTCTCCTCCTCTCTTCGACGAGAGTTTAGCAACATGAGGTCCCACCCCCGACATCAGTCTGAGGAAGGGTCTCGACCCGAAACGTCACCCATTCCTTCTCTCCCGAGATGCTGCCTGACCTGCTGAGTTACTCCAGCATTTTGTGAATAAATCGATTTGTACCAGCATCTGCAGTTATTTTCTTATACCAAACTCAAGTACAATGGATAGAGCAAAGGGAAAGATGCAGAGTGCAGAATATAGTTCTCAGCATTGTAGCACAACAGATCCGGTGACAAAAGTCTAATGGTCCATATTAAGAGAGAGGGGAATCGGACAGCACCTAAGCCTATGGAAGGACCATTCAGGAGCCGAATAACAGACGGGAAGAAGCACAACTACACTGCAGATGCATTTTGTGGTTGTCAGGTACTGTCCTTTCCCTCTCCTTGGGAGGATATTTCAGTCCAAGGGGGAATAAACCTTTATCTATATTGGGTGTTAAGTTTAACGTGACCCATTCATTTCCTACCACTCTGGACCTTTTTAGAACAGTGTGTTGAGAGTCGCTGTTTGTTCGCTGAGCCGAACTGTGTAGAGATGATTCCAGCTTATTTCAATAAGGAAAGCAGCAGCAAGATATACTAGCACTGTGCATGACATTGACAGTTCAAATGCTCAGGATTGTGTCTGCTCTTGTGAAGGTAAAATACCGTGATTTTGTTAATAGTATTTTCTTGAAAGCTTAAAGCTTAATTTATCTGAATAAAGCTTAATAGTATGTGAAAGCTTAATTTTCCAGGAAGGGAAAAAGTTACTCTTCAAAGTAACATTACTGATTGAGTCCTTGGTTGACATCCAGTTTTTGAGCAAATCCCTTATGTTCTTCTTTTGTGCATTCTTAATATTCCAAATGGCTACATTGCATTTCAGTTCCCCATCCATTTCATTTGGACTGGTAGCCACACCTACAGAAAGCATGTGTGTAGAGCAGATGAACGACATGGTCCTTTTTAGTTTAGTTTAGTTTAGTTTAGAGATACAACGCAGAAACAGGCCCTTCGGCCCACCCAGCCCGCGCCGACCAGCGATCCCCGCACATCAACACTATCCTACACACACTACCAAGCAAATTAAACGACAAACCTGTACTTATTTGGAGTGTGGGAGGAAACCGAAGATCTCGGGGAAAACCCACGCAGTCACGGGGAAAACGTACAAACTCCGTACAGTTCAGCACCCATAGTTGGGATTTACCCCTGGTCTCTGGCGCTGCAAGCACTGTAAGGCAGCAACTCTACCACTGCGCCACAGTGCCGCCCACGCTAAGCCTTTCTTTTGAGCCTTTAGAGCCACTAATCCCCAGCACCACTGGCAGCTGTTGCAAGACTTTTTAAATAACAGTAAAACTAGTTTGCAGTCTTTGAAGTTAGGGGATATATTTTTTTAATGAACTGGTTGAATTTCTTTTCACTTTCTTTCTTTCACCACTCAAGCTGCCTAGACTGTTTGGAATGACTGCAATTTCCAATTGCGCCATACAGCTGGTCTTATGGATGCTGATACTCTAATAGTAAATATGCGGTATCTGAGTACTTTGTGACGTCTGGCAAATGGTTTGGATGTGTATACAGACCAGTTGTATGCAGAACCAGGCAGCATCGTGACATTGAGTTGAGATCTGAGCAGGAACTCACCAGGTGGCCTCCAAAAGGCATAACCTAATTGCAAGTGCTCCACTTGTCTATCAACCCTTTGTTTAGAGACAAATGGTGCTTTTGTTTTATTTGAGCTAGATCCACTGCAGATTGAAGAATTGTTCATGATGTTGTTGGGGTTCTTGCGATTTGAGCTTCCTGTCTGATTGTCCACCTGTAGCACACTTAGTTCTTCTTTACGTGAAATTGTAGCAAATCACTAGTGATGCTGTGCTGCTAGCGACTGGCAAGTGAGCTGGCACATTCCTTGGATGACAGACCCCATGGTTTTTGATTTAAAGATACAGTGTGGAAACAGGCCCTTCGGCCCACTGAGTCCATGCCGGCCATCGATCATCTGTTCTCAAAAGTTATCCCACTTTTCCCATCCACTCCCTGCACACTTAGGGGCAATTTATAGAGGTCAATAAACCTATAAACCCACGTCTTTGGGATGTGGGAGGGAACCAGAGCACCGGGAGGAAACCCACACGTTCACGGAGAGAAGGTGTAAACTCCACACAGACAGCACCCATGGTCAGGATCGAACTTGGATCTCTGATGCTAAGAGGCAGTAGCTCTACCAACTGCACCATTTTGTACTCTTTGTTGCTCTGATCTGCCTGGCAAGTGAACAGGCATAATCCAAGGGGGACATTTTCTATGATTGCTCATATATCTTTTTGTAGGAAACAGGGACTCAACAACAAATTGTAATTATATACGTTTAACATGGTAAAATCCCCCAATATGATAAAATGTCCAGACATACTTCAGTAGAATTTGATCAAACAGTATTTACCACTGAGCCAAAGAGATGTTGGAAGGGAGCATGAAAAGCTTGGACAAGGAGGAAGGATTAAAAGAACATCTTTGTGTGATGGGGTTGAGGGCAGAAGTTTGGTGATGTGATGCCAGTGTGTGGAACGTGAAGCTGCCAATTATGAGGCGACAGAAATCAAAGATGAGGAACTGCAGATGCTGGAATCTTCAGCAAAACACAAAGTGCTAGAGTAACTCGGTGGGTCAGGCAGCATCTGTGGAGGGAATGGTGGTCTGAAGTAAGGTCCTGACTCTCCACAGATGCCGACTGACCTGCTGAGTAATTCAAGCACTTTGCGTTTTGCTGCCATAAATCAAAGATGTGCACATCAGTGCCTCCAGTAAGGTAGTATAAGGGCTGGAAACACATGTGCACATCAGTGCCTCCAGTAAGGTAGTATAAGGGCTGGAAACACATGTGTGCCTTGATGTGGTTTGCAACCGTGCACTGCAAATTCCATTTTCTACCTGATATGTCTTTTCAGTTGAGCAAACGCGATGGTGTGCATAGTTTCACAGGATGGTTATTTAAAGCACACCCCCTAGGAACATGCACTCCATCCAAATGAGCACCAGTTAAAATTACTTCAGGGTGAGCCACTTGACATTG
This sequence comes from Rhinoraja longicauda, assembly GCF_053455715.1. Taxonomy (NCBI): domain Eukaryota; kingdom Metazoa; phylum Chordata; class Chondrichthyes; order Rajiformes; family Arhynchobatidae; genus Rhinoraja; species Rhinoraja longicauda. The sequence goes on along the minus strand of NC_135969.1, from coordinate 30,843,388 downwards.
GAATTCTGTGCAATGTTTCCGAGAGCAGTAGAATCAACAGGAAATCAAAGTACACTTTTTTTCTATTTTTGGTGTCTGTTGCTATATGTGACCATGATAGTCAATCTGCATTCGTAAAATCAAAGGTGCATGTTTCCAAAATTAGTACCTCTCTATAATTTAACCAAGTCGAGCAAATTCCATCAGTGACATGATTTGCATCTTTGCTTTTGCCTTTCATTTCTCTGTCGTACTTCAGTGCGTCCTTGACTGAAATTAGCACTGTTCATTGACTTTAGTTCAGCTTTCAATACCATAGTCCCCACCAGACTTGCTGAGAAGCTGCTGGAACTGGGGATTAACACTCCTCTGCATGCCTTGGTCCTGGACTTTCTCACCGCCAGGCCCCAAATGGTCAGGATGGGGGAACACTCATCTAGCCCCCTCACCCTGAACACAGGATCCCCCCCAGGGTTGCGTCCTTAGCCCCCTACTGTACTCCCTGTACACACATGACTGTGTGGCCAGGTTCAGCTCAAACTCCATCATCAAGTTTGCTGATAACACTGTGGTGGTGGGCCGGATCTCCGACAACGATGAGAAGGCCTACCGGGAGGAGGTGGCTGATCTGGCACTCTGGTGTCAGGACAATAGCCTCCTCTTGAATGTCAAAAAAACTAAGGAGCTGATTGTGGACTTTAGAAGCGCTCAACATCCAAGGACGTACACGCCACTGGAAATAAATGGGTCTACTGTGGATAGGGTGAGCAGCTTTAAATACATGGGAGTCCACATCAAAGAGGATCTGACATGGACAACACACATTGTTGCACTGGTGGGTAAAGGCAAGGCAGCGCCTTTACCACCTCAGACAGCTGAGGAAATTCAGAGTGTCTCTGAGGATCCTTCAATGCTTCTACTCTGGGGCTGTAGAGAGCATCCTGTCCGGCAACATCACAGTCTGGTTTGGGAACAGCTCTGCCCAGGACAGGAAAGTCCTGCAGAGAGTAGTGCGTTGCGGCAGAACGCACCATGGGAACTACACTCGCCCCCCTGCAGGACCTATACATCAGGAGGTGCAGATCAAGAGCAAGCAAGATTATGAGGGACCCATACCACCCCAGCAACCGACTGTTCCAGCTGCTACGGTCAGGCAAGCGCCTCCGCTGTCACTCTGTGAAAACGGAGAGGATGAGACGGAGTGTGAGGTTATTCACTTTGGAAGTAAGAATAGAAAGGCAGATTATTATCTGAATGGTGTTAAGTTAGGAGGAGGGGGAGTTCAATGAGATCTGGGTGTCCTAGTGCATCAGTCAATGAAAGGAAGCATGCAGGTACAGCAGGCAGTGAAGAAAGCCAATGGAATGTTGGCCTTCATAACAAGAGTTGAGTATAGGAGCAAAGAGGTCCTTCTACAGTTGTACCGGGCCCTGGTGAGACCGCACCTGGAGTACTGTGTGCAGTTTTGGTCTCCAAATTTGAGGAAGGATATTCTTGCTATGGAGGGCGTGCAGCGTAGGTTCACTAGGTTAATTCCCGGAATGGCGGGACTGTCGTATGTTGAAAGGCTGGAGCGATTGGGCTTGTATACACTGGAATTTAGAAGGATGAGGGGGGATCTTATTGAAACATATAAGATAATTAGGGGATTGGACACATTAGAGGCAGGAAACATGTTCCCAATGTTGGGGGAGTCCAGAACAAGGGGCCACAGTTTAAGAATAAGGGGTAGGCCATTTAGAACGGAGGTGAGGAAGAACTTTTTCAGTCAGAGAGTGGCGAAGGTGTGGAATTCTCTGCCTCAGAAGGCAGTGGAGGCCAGTTCGTTGGATGCTTTCAAGAGAGAGCTGGATAGAGCTCTTAAGGATAGCGGAGTGAGGGGGTATGGGGAGAAGGCAGGAACGGGGTACTGATTGAGAGTGATCAGCCATGATCGCATTGAATGGCGGTGCTGGCTCGAAGGGCTGAATGGCCTGCTCCTGCACCTATTGTCTATTGTCTATTGTCACAGGCCATCTGGACTATTAACTATTATAACTCCAGGGACTAAATTTTCTTTTCTGTATTAATTTTAATTTATATGCTGTAATTGTTTTTGGTTTTTTTTGCACAATCCGCAGGCATTGCCACTTTCATTTCACTGCACATCGTGTATGTGTATGTGACAAATAAACTTGACTTGACTTGACTAGCAGTTACAAAAAAGCTTCTCACTGTACCTTGGCACACATACCTGTAAACTAAATTAAACTGAGCTGACTTTGTTCTGTTCAGAGGTACAGCATGGAAGCGAGTCCACGCTGACTATCGATCACCCGTTCACACTAGTACTATGTTATCCCTCTTTTCTCATCCACTCTCTACACACGAGGGGCAATTTACAGAGCCCTCTTAACCTGCAAACACCGGGATGTGAGAGGAAACCGGAGCACCTGGAAGTAAATCTCGTGGTCACAGAAAGAACGCACAAACTCCACACAGACAGCGCCCGAGGTCCGGACCGAACCTGTGTCTCAGTGACTGTGAGGCAGCAGCTCCAGCAGCTGCACCACTGTGCCACCCTACTTCAGCAGAGCAATTTGATTTTGAAGCTCCAAAAGTTAAAAAAAGGAATGAAAGAAATATTCTGGAGATTGAGACTACAATTTGAAGGAAAGCCCATAAACAGAACTTGAAAATAAAGTTTCTGCGAAATGAACCCAATATTAAAAGAAATGCAAAGCATACATTTAATAAATGAAGAATCATAATAATAATCAAAGAATCATTGCACTAGAGTGCTATCAAATGAATCAGAGGGGAACTATGGAGATTTGAAGCACTTCAATACCCCTGTAGACATGCAGGTACTTCAACGTCATTTGTTGGTTATATCCTATAACTGGCTTGAGTTATAGGTAGTGGTTGAGTAGGCTGGAATGAATGAATGAATGAATGAATGAATGAGTTTATTGGCCAAGTATGTGCATATACAAGGAATGTGCCTTGGTGCTCTGCTCACAAATGACAACACAAACATACAGTTAACAATTAAGAATAAAGCATAAACACATCAAAACAATAAGGATACACCATTACAGTCTAAAAATGTGGGTGAAAATAAACCAGAATGAAAAAGAGACTACAGACTTTGGTTATGGAGTAGAACTATCACTCGTAGGAAAAAAAGCTGTTTTTATGTCTGGCTGTGGCTGCTTTGACAGTCCGGAGTCGCCTTCCAGAGGGAAGTGCTTCAAAGAGTTTGTGGCAAGGGTAAGAGGGGTGAAAGATGATCTTGCCCGCTCGCTTCCTGGCCCTTGCAGTGTACAGTTCATCAATGGGGGGAAGGTTGCAGCCAACAACCTTCTCAGCTGTGCGAACGATCCGTTGCAGCCTCCGGATGTCGTGCTTGATGGCTGAGCCAAACCAGACCATGATGGAGAAGGTGAGGATGGACTCAATGATAGCAGTATAGAATTGGACCATCATTGCCTGTGGCAGATTGTGTTTCTTCAGTTGCCGCAGGAAGTACATCCTCTGTTGGGCCTTTTTGACTGTGGAGTCGATGGTGGCCCCCCATTTAAGGTCCCTGGAGATGATGGTTCCAAGGAACTTGAAAGACACCACAGATGATGTTGTTGATGGTGTTGTTGATGGTGAGTGGGGGGAGGGGAGGGGGATCTCTTCGAAAGTCTACAATTAGTTCCACTGTCTTGAGAGCATTGAGCTCCAGGTTATTGCGATGGCACCAGGATGCCAGCTGTGTCACTTCCCATCTGTAGGCAGATGCCTCTCCATCCTGGATCAGTCCAATCAGGGTAGTGTCATCCGCAAACATGAGGAGCTTGACAATGGAGTCTGTGGAGGTGCAGTCATTGGTGTAGAGAGAATAAAGGAGAGGGGAGAGTACGCAGCCTTGCGGTGCTCCTATGCAGAGGGTCTGCGGGTCCGAGATGTGCTTTCTCAGCCTCACATGCTGCTTCCTGTCCATCAGGAAGTTGATGATCCACTGACAGAGGGGTTCAGGCACAGTCAGTTGGGAGAGTTTGTAGTGTAGTAGCTCTGGCACAATGGTGTTAAAAGCAGAGTTAAAGTCCACAAGCAGAATCCTGGCATAGGTCCCCTTGTGGTCTAGGTGCTGGAGGATGAAGTGCAGGCCTAGATTGACTGTGTCGCCCACAGATCTATTGTCCCTGTATGCAAACTGCAGGGGGTCCATCAGGGGGTTTGTGATGTTTTTCAGCAGGTCCAGCATGTCTTTCAAAGGTCTTCATGACTACAGAGGTAAGTGTGACAGGCCTGTAGTCATTAAGACCAGGGATCCTTGTCTTTTTGGGTACAGGGACAATAGTGGAGACCTTGAAGCAGGCAGTTGTTTATCTTTGGAATCCAGGAGACTGAGGGACGACCTTACAGAATCATAATAGTTAATAATGAAGTAGAGTTTCAAAGTCTACAGAGAGACTTGGGCCTTTTGGAAGGGTGGGCTGAAAGATGGCAGATAAGTGTGCTGATAAGTGTGAGGTGCTGCATTTTGGTAGGACAAATCAAAATAGGACGTACAGGGTAAATGGTAGGGAATTGAGGAATGCAGTGGAACAGAGGGATCTGGGAATAACTGTGCATTGTTCCCTGAAGGTGGAATCTCATGTGGATAGGGTGGTGAAGAAGGCGTTTGGTATGCTTGCCTTTATAAATCAGAGCATCGAATATAGAAGTTGGGATGTAATGTTAAAATTGTACAGGGCATTGGTGAGGCCGAATCTGGAGTATGGTGTGCAGTTCTGGTCGCCAAATTATAGGAAGGATGTCGACAAAATGGAGAGGGTACAGAGGAGATTTACTAGAATATTGCCAGGGTTTCAGCACTTAAGCTACAGAGAGAGGTTGAACAGGTTGGGTCTTTATTCTTTGGAGCGTAGAAGGTTGAGGGGGGACTTGATAGAGGTTTTAAAAATTTTAAGAGGGACGGACAGAGTTGACGTGGGTAGGCTTTTCCCTTTGAGAGTGGGGAAGATTCCAACAAGGGGACATAGCTTCAGAATTGAGGGACAAAAGTTTAGGGGTAACATCAGGGGTAACTTCTTTACTCAGAGGGTGGTGGCTGTGTGGAATGAGCTTCCGGTGGAAGTGGTGGAGGCAGGCTCGATTTTATTATTTAAGAGTAAATTGGATAGGTATATGGATGAGAGGGGATTGGAGGGTTATGGTCTGAGAGCAGGTAGATGAGACTAGGTCAGAGAGAGTGGTCGGCGTGGACTGGTAGGGCCGAACGGGCCTGTTTCCATGCTGTAGTTGTTGTATGGTTATATGGTTATAACAGTTTTTCTACCCGAGTAGATAATACTAAAACTAAGGGCATAGGCATAAGATGAAAGGAGAGAGCTTTAAGAATTATCTTGGGGCAACCTTTTCATTCGGAAGGTAGTCTGTATCTGGAACGAGCTGCCGGAGGAAGTTTTGAAGCAGATACAATTACACCTTTAAAGGACGTATGGACAGATGTATGGGTAGGAAGGGTTTAGAGGGATATGGACCAAATGACGGGAAATGGGACTAGCCCCGAACGCCAACTTGGTTGGCATAGACAAGTTTGGCTAAAGGGCCTGTTTCCATGATGTATAGCTCTGTAACTCTTAAGTTCTTATTTAGAAGCTTTTGATTTTGAAATCTAGTCTTCTAAAACAGTACAGTCATTGCTCCATATTAATGACGTGCAATGAGCTGCTGAGCCCGAACATGCACCTGTTGGGCTGAATGATCTATTCTATGCTGTAAGGAATGTATAATACGCAAAAATAAAAGACCTTTGGACAAGAACAGATGCAGTACAGATTGAAAATGTTCCTGGTCCACATTTTTGTACTGAGTTGATGTGGGCCGGAACAAATCAAACTCTTTTACAGGAAACACTTTTAGAATCAAACATTGTTTCTGATATCTTCTTAAACACTAATATAGGCTCATCGCACATTTGGGGTAATAACTGCATTCTCTTGAGGGGATTGAAGGACAATCAGAGGAATTTCAAATGATTGAATGCTGTTTGCATATCTTAACTGACGCGTATGATACAAAATTAATGTGACGTCTACCTTTGGTATATTTAGGTTTATTATTGTCATATGTACCGAGGTACAGTAAAGAACTTTGTTTTGCCTGCTTTCCAAACAGACCAGATATTGCCACACATAGATATGGGGACACAGCTGAGAGGATCTCTGTTGCTCTTGGCCCATTAGACTTGGTTTTTGAAGGTTTTCTGTGATTTCTAAGTTTTGATCTTTTTAATCCATCATAAAAGGAAGTTTTTTTACTTTCCTGATGACTTAAAAATTTGAAGATCAAAGTTTTGTATCCGGCAGGCTCATGCGAAGAATTACCAGCAAATTATATTTTACAATGAAAGAAAAGCAGTGTTTAAAACTACACTCTCCTGTGTATTTTTTACTCTTATTTTGCCTAAAACGGCATTGTTTGCTGAGGCTGGCTGAGATTAATTCTCTCCAATGTAGGTGCAAGCAATTTGTCTCTCTCATGTATCGTTTCTGTTTGTGCTTTTTAAATCTGCAGAGTTGTTAAAAGTTGAACGTAACAAAAAATTCTCTGTATATGTCAGGCAGTTATTTACAATGAAATCCCTTTTAATCTGTTGATGCCATAAGAGTAGGGAGGTACCCTTAACATGTCCTCATTGCTTCAACCTGTTAAATGATCCTTTTAGCACAGCTGCAGGAGCAATGATTTATTTCAGCAGAAGGTTGGCATATTTATGTGATGTGAAAGTACTTATTGTTCCTGCTCCAGGGCTGGTAGTGAGAAATAAAATGGGGGTTTGATGTTTTCAAATTGCTCCCGTGATTGAGAACATAATAGTGATGAGACCTACAATTAGTTTAACAGAAGGCCAGTGTTTACAGTGAGGAAAATGACATGGTTGGGACCAACCACTAAAGCTCACGTTACAATGTTGTTGCACCCAGGGGGGCTTTTAGACTTTCTCTGAGGAAACATTCATGTTGTTTGTTCCGTGATGCTTAATGCAAATAGGCAGAGCTCTTGGAGTGGCTAAGTTAATCACCCATTCTAAACCACAAGATGAATTGCACCACCAACATAGCATTGTACATTTCACTTGGATGTTGGCTATGGCTCGATAGGAAGTACACTCTCACAAGCGGAGGTTGTGGATCATTTCCCAATCACAAATTGACAACGACTCTGCCGTATTCCACAATGTAGCATGGTGTAGCATTCTGCAAGGATGTAAATATCCCAGAACACCTTAGCAACATAGAGTCATAGCGGCATAGAGTGTTACAGCGTGGAAACAGGCCCTTCGGCCAAATTTGCCCACATCAGCCAACATGCACATCCCAGCTACACTAGTCCCACCTGCCTGCATTTGGCCCATATCCCTCCAAATCTGTCCGATCCATGTACCTGTTTAAATGTTTCTTAAACGTTGGGATAGTCCCTGTCTCAACTACCTCCTCTGGCAGCGTGTTCCATACACCCACTACCCTTTGTGTGAAAATGTTACCCCTCAGATTTCTATTGAATCTTTTCCCCTTCATCTTAAACTTGCCCATTATTTGTCTGAAGAAGGGTACCGACCTGAAACATCACCCATCCTTTTTCTCCAGAAATGCTGCCTGACCCAGTGAATTATTCCAGCACTATGTATCTAACTTCAGTATGAACCAGCATCCACAGTCCCTTTCTACACATTCTTCCTATTATTTATTTCCTCAGTTAAAATTACCTAGTCATTATCACAGCTGTTGCAGCAAGTTTTGTGCAAATTTGTTGTTTCATATCCTGCACCCTACTGACATTTATTAGGACATTCTGAAGTTGTGAAAAGTGCAGTTTCAATGCAAATCAGTTTTCTATTGCTTCCAACCAATAACTGGTGAATCGTTTTTGAGACTGCTGAGTGGAGAAACAAGAACATTTTTCCCAATTATTTGAGCAACAAAGATTTTCTACTGCGTATGTAAAAAGAATAGATTATAAGACAGCATGAAGTTGCCTTTGCCTGCAAGATGAGAACAGCTGTTATGCGAAAAAAAAAATTAAAAAATTGTGAACTTTACAACTTTGGACTCTACATGGCACCCAGTGGAAGAGCACAAAGTCGTGGAAACTCCCGTACTTAACATCATCCATGATCAGAACCTGTACCACATCAAGCCTTCCATGGCAACAGTTACCCCAGTCAAATGGATGGAGAGGAATAGAGATGGGGTAATGAGGGACCAGGGTATTAGGTAATTTGCATTTTTGAATTAATTTAGGGTTTACAATGGTTCTTGCATTTTAGTTTTCATTTTTTGAAAACTTATTTCTTTCTCCTTTTTGCTTTCTCTCCTTTCACCCCTTTCTTTCTTTCTTTCTCTCTCACCTCTCTCTCTTTCTCTCTCTCTTTCTCTCTCTCTTTCTCTCTTTCTCTCTCTTTCTCTCTCTCTCTCTCTCTCTCTCTCTCTCTCTCTCTCTCTCTCTCTCTCTCTCTCTCTCTCTCTCTCTCTCTCTCTCTCTCTCTCTCTCTCTCTCTCTCTCTCTCTCTTTTTCTCTCTCTCGCACTCTCTCTCACACTCTCTATCCCCCCATTACTCTTTTTCTCTATTTTTTCCTCCACACCACATAATAGTATTTACGTGAACAAGTCTCTGACCATTTGTGGGGCCTCACCTTTGAGGATTGTGGTTCACGTTGCAATTGTCTCTGGAGATCTGGGCTGCGGAGTATTTATACCTGCTGATCTCTACATTGTACCAGTAGACACTGTCCTTGTGATGATTTCGTTTATGTCTAGCCAGCAGAGGTCTGGGTTCAATCTCAGTTCCACACTAACATGGTCAATAATAAGTGGGGAAACAGGCACAGCCTCATTGCAAACTTGTTCGCAAGACATGGTGAGCCACTATCACTCTATTGCAGAACGTGGCTGGTCCCATCCACAATTTGCATGTGAATGGCATCATTATTATAATGGTTTCCAAAGTAAGAAGCAGGACTGCGCAGTTATGCAGGCAGCTCGGTTTGAGATGCCCCAAGGCTGCACTAAAACTGGCAATAATGCTGAACCATCTATAAAAGAATATCATTTAAAAAGGAAAATTAGCTCTAAATTGGAGAGGAAAAAACACATCCAGAAGGCAATGAGGTAATAGTCATCGTTGGAAACTGTTGGCTGACATGCTATTGAAGTGAAATCAGATTGGAGTTGGGTTTATTGTTTAGTCAGGATGTGTGCAATATACTGCTGCTACTGCTGACAAGGGGGAGATAAAATTATGCTGAATGTGCAAGTAGCTGATCACTAACTGGAATGGTATATTTTATTCTGTTTTTATTTTCCCATGCACTGAGGTGATTTTAACTGGGCCTAAATGCATTTTTGTTCTTGTGGCATAGTGCGTTATTTAAAGAGTCACTATCTTTTTTCTGGTATTGCATCTAACTGTATACACTGGAATTTAGAAGGATGAGAGGAGATCTTATCGAAATGTATATGATTATTAAGGGGTTGGACACGTTAGAGGCAGGAAACATGTTCCCAATGTTGGGGGAGTCCAGAACAAGGGGCCACAGTTTAAGAATAAGGGGTAGGCCATTTTGAACTGAGATGAGGAAAAACTTTTTCAGTCAGAGTTGTGAATCTGTGGAATTCTCTGCCTCAGAAGGCAGTGGAGGCCAATTCTCTGAATGCATTTAAGAGAGAGCTAGATAGAGCTCTTAAGGATAGTGGAGTCAGGGGGTATGGGGAGAAGGCAGGAACGGGGTACTGAGAATGATCAGCCATGATCACATTAAATAGCGGTGCTGGCTCGAAGGGCCGAATGGCCTCCTCCTGCACCTATTGTCTATTGTCTATTGTCTAACTGGAAAGTTTGTTTTAGTGCTTGATGGAATTGGGCTAGGGTTTGCAGTAAAAGTAACACTAACCTAGCAGGAAAAATACTGTATCTGCAATCCCAGTCCGGGTACTTTAGTTTAATTTAAAGATACTGCGAGGAAGCAGGCCCTTCAGCCCACCAAGTCCGCACCGACCAGCGATCCCTGTACACAAACATTATCCTCCACACTAGGGACAATTTACAATTTTACTGAAGCCAGTTACCCTACAAACCTATACGCCTTTGGAGTGTGGGAGGAAACCAGAGCACCTGGAGGAAACCCACGCAGGTCAGAGGAAGAATGTACAAACTCCGTAAAGACAGCACCCATAGTCAGGATCGAATCCGGGTCTCTGGCCTTGTAAGGCAGCAACACTACTGCTGCACGAGTTCTGTGATAATTCTATTGTTGCAGTCCAAAAAAAACTCGTGCAATAGAAAATCATACGGCAAATGTCAGTGGGGGAGAAAAAAAGGGTTAAGGACGAGAGAGTTTCACATTTGTAATAACATTTGTAATTTTTCCTGCAGGATGTTCAAAAATAAAGATATTTTCGATAACAATAAGTTTATTTTTGCTGTTGCAAGTTAAAAATGTCCAAGGCTGTAACATTGTTTAACAGAGCATCATTGCGATTGCCTGTCAGTGTCAATGATCACCCACTGTGACAGTGTGAAAGCAGGAGCTGTGTCCTTAAGAGACAATGACATCTGATTACTACAGGGAGGCTGCATGGAAGCAGATTTTTCTCTAAACTTTTTTTCGCAAAGACGACCTTTTGGTGCCAATTTCCAAAGTAAATTTTAAGCGGTTCTCTAGTTCCCAAACGAAATTCATTGAATCAACAATACAACTGGCGTTCCCTAATTCATCACTCATGTTATACTAAATTTGTGTTTTGGAAACACACGGTATAGTAGAACTACCTGCATAAAGTAAAACGTATTTCATACGGGTAGACATGTGCCATTGTAGGACATGGGAAGAGTAAGGGCTTGGTGATCAAAGAACTTGTCCTGGATCAAGGGTATGAACTAAATAAGACTCTGTCTGTAGCAACAAAGAACTGCAGATGCTGGTTAATAAACAAAAGGACACAAAGTGCTGGAATAACTCAGTGGGTCAGGCAGCATCCCTGGAGAACATGGATCAGTGACGTTTGTGGTCGAGTCCCTTCTTCGTTCTCTGTCTAGTCCCATTTGAATAACTTTTTAACTAATGGTATGATGAGCCATCATTATTATCAACTTTACTGGGAGGAACTTAAATCTGAATTTGTGTTTAAAAAAAAAATATCAATAGTGAATAGTCAAAAGTCAATTTATTTGTCACATACACATAAATGCGCAGTGAAATGAAAATTTCACTGCGCATTTATGTGTATGTGACAAATAAATTGACTATTGACTATTGGGCTTTAACGAGGTTAAAGAAGATCTTACTTAATGGCTGGTGCTGCTCCCTGCATTTCCCTTGGAGATGTCAAACAGTGAAGTTGGGTTCAATGTGTCTTTCAATGGACAGAATGTGCATTCCAATGCAGGGAACAGCTCTCCATCCAGTAGTGGGTAATTCTGACGATGACTTTCCATGTGGCAGAACCAGGGAGACACTTTCTGTAGTTACCAGAATACCAGGGAGACACTTTCTGTAGTTACCAGAATGCGACTTAAAAAAATCACGTATCTCTCTATTCTTTTTTTGTTCTGATTTGCTTTAGTTCTTTATTCTGCTGTCTTTACCTGATTTTGACATTAAATTTCTAGCATGTACATTCCAGTTCATGCTCTGTGCTGTTTATTGATGATCTTTCATTCTGATTATGGAGACCTGCATTTGCTTTATCAATTGACACAAGTCCCAGATGATCTGTCCGAGGGGGTTTGCTTTATAGACAATTACAAGAATTTTCAGTGGAGAAGCTTGCTAAGTCCACAGGACGACGGTGTTATTTTCAGCTGCTGGTGAATATAAAATCTGGGCAATTATTTTAATGAAGTAAATGAAAACGAACATTTTCTCTTTGCACCCGAGCATGATTTTTCAGTTCGTAAAGGTTAGAACTTCCTGCTTCATATTGTTTCTCGACATATAATTGCCAGTCATGCAACTGTGTAAGGTCATTGAGATTCTCTGCAGAATTCAAGCTTAACATTTTAATAAAAAGGACTCTTATTATTTCAAGGTTAAAGAATGAGAATAAATTTAATACTGAAAGATTTTTTTTAAATTGGCACTTGAAATGAATAGATGGAGTTCATGAATGATTTTGATTAGGATAAATAAGCAGAACAAGGCAAATGGGGGACATGGATTTGAGACGATTAGCAAAAGCAACAGAGGTGATGGAAATAAATGTTTAAATTGCACAGTAATTCATTGCGATCTAAATTGCATTGCCTGACAAAACTGGTGAAAGCAGATTTCACAGCAACCTTCAAGCAAACTGGAGAAATCTTTTGAAGGGAAAAGAATTACAAGTATAAGAAAGTAGAACTAATTCGATAGCTTTACCAAAAAACCCATCACTAAGATGGATTGAATGTGCCCCTCCTGTCAGTGTAATTCAATTTTGACAATGGCAATTAATTTCATCATGTGTAATTCAGGATTTAGTTGGCAATTTAATCTTACCCAACGACTATTATTTCATCACAACGTACCTTCTTTTTTGGTGGGTGGGGGGGAAGAGGAGAATGTGTTTTGGTGGAGCGATATCATTTGGATTTAGGGAATTACAGCAGTAATTTTACATCAGCATTCCCACTGAGTAATACATTCAAATAAGTTGTTTTAGGTTTTGCCCTGGGTTAGATATTGACAAGGTGTCCTTTGAACAGTGCTGCAATTATTCTGCTATGTCCATTTAAAACCTTGTCTTTCTTCTACATGTGATGTTCCCTTGCACGGTATTTTCTCTGTTCTACCTGAAGGACTAATGTAGAATGTGTTTGGCATAGTGTTGGAACCCATGGTTTTAAATCTCAGTCAGGACAGTGTTTAGTTTAGAGATACAATGTGGATACAGGCTCTTCGGCCCACCAAATCTGTGCCAACTAACGCCACCGTACATTAGTTGTATGTTATCCCAGTTTCACATCCTACACACTAAGGGCATTTTTGCACAAGTCAATTAACATGAACCTGCCGTCTTTGGAATGTGGGAGGAAACTGGAGCACCCGGACAAAACCCACACGGTCACAGGAAGAACATGCAATCTCCATATAGACAGCACCCGTAGTCAGGATCGAACCTGGAACTCTGGCATTGTGAGGCAGCAACTCTGCCGCTGCACCACTGTAAAACCCTATAACTCCACTGGTAACCTCCAATAAGCTGTTGTGTTAGGGACTTTGGTGCTGGATTAGTAGACTTTCTGAACGATTGGATGTTATATCCAAAATTTATTCAATTTTTTAATATTGCACAGCATTATATCAAAATTTATTTCTGGACCTGGTAATTTTAATGGGAATGTGGGAACTGGGAACCTAGCATGTTGGAAGGGAGCTCGAGGGTTGAGGGTCTCTTATGGTCATAGGAGATTGGCACGTATCTCCTGGTGAGCCTTTGGGATTTCTCAATGTTTGGACAGCGGATCACTTGGTCTTTTATGCTCTAACATAAGATGGGGTCCCTGAATCTTTTGCTCTGTGGAAGCATTCTCGCCCAAGTTTACACAAAGGGAAACAGAAATGTTTGAAATCCATGCTCCCTGAATCCCCAGAACTGTCCATGTACACTTCCAAATAACTGTAGTTGTTAAATCGTTCTAAGCTGAAATTTCACGTCTTCACATTTTAGGTTGAAAATCTATTGAAAGTGGGGTGAGCTGTGGGGGGAAAGAATGAGGACGCTAAAGAATGAATGCAACATTTTGAGCAGACACTATTGTCAGCTGCAATGTAGATAAATGTAGAGCAACATCTTTTATACATGAAATATAGTAAACCCTCGCAATACGGACCATGGGGATGAGGGGGGAGGGATGGTGTTCGTTATTGCCAATTGTCCACTCTAAGCAAGCAAAGGGGGAATAGTTTAACACAAGGCTGGAATGGAAGAAATGCGGCTTCGTGGTGGGGGTGGGGGGGGAGGGGGGAGGGGTGAGGGGGGTGAGGGGGGTGGGGGGGGTTAAACAAGCGGGAGGTCTCATGCTCGGGGGCCACAGAGTCCCCTGCCCCACACGCAGTGCGCCAGGGACGGGCCCAGTACTCACAACGCCTTTCATGCTGCTCGCTCTCTCCGCTCCTGCAACTGGTAGCACATGACGTAGCGCCATCTCCCAGGGTAACTGGCGGAAGTTGGGGGTGGTACAGCTTTCTGCGGCAAAGAATTCCACAGATTCACCACCCTCCGACGAAAATAATTTCTCCTCATCTCCTTCCTGGAAGAATGTCCTTTAATTCTGAGGCTATGACCTCTAGTTCGAGGCTCTCCCACTGTAATCGTGTCTTATTGAAGATTCCATTGCTATCAATATTTATAATTATCAATGCCATTCTGCTTTCTAAATGTTTGAAGCCACATTCCTGATGCTCATTCCTACAATGTCGCCAAAGTATTTGAACATTGCTGATTATGTGTCCAGAATGAGTATTTCTTTCAAGAAAAAAAAAAATCAATTGCAGTCAAGCTATGCTCTTTTTAAAAAAAAAAGCCTCATAATAATTTTTTTTCCATTTTATGTCACCTTGCAGATGTCGCTGATGCCAAGACAGACATCACATGGAGGTGAAATCTTTCATGCACCTACAACTAATGATCGTGATAATTGACGGCCAGCACTAAATCCCACATTCTCCACACCTCCGACGTCTGATGATTTCAGTTGCTCAAGCATTGAAGTCCCTTGATAATATATAAGTTTACTCAGAAAACGTTACCAAAAAAAATGGCAAAAAGGAGGATTTGTTCACTCTTTCATCATGCAGTGATCGTTTTTATGACCTTTTGGCTCGCCAAAGCAGCCCAGCAGCACAGCGAGTGCCCTCAGCTGTGTGTTTGTGAAATCCGCCCATGGTTCACACCACAGTCGACATACAGAGAAGCTGCCACTGTGGACTGCAATGATCTGCGGCTGACCAGAATCCCGAGCAACCTCTCGGCGGACACCCAGGTGCTCTTGCTTCAGAGCAACAACATCGGCAAGACCACCAACGAGTTTGAGCAGATGTTTAACCTCACCGAGCTCGATCTCTCGCAGAATAACTTTACCAATATTCAAGATGTGGGCTTGATCAACCTGACCCAGCTCACCACTCTCCATCTGGAAGAGAACCAGATAGCAGACCTGCCTGATTATAGTTTGCAGGATCTCGCCAGCCTCCAGGAGCTCTACATCAACCACAACCAAATCAGCAGCATCTCGCCCAAAGCCTTCTCTGGCCTGAGGAGCTTGTTGAGACTTCACCTGAACTCCAACAAACTGCGCGTCATTGACAGCCGTTGGTTTGAGTTCACGCTGAACTTGGAGATCCTCATGATTGGGGAGAACCCAGTCATCGGGATCCTGGATATGAACTTCAAGCCTCTGTGCAATCTGCGGAGTTTGGTTTTAGCCGGCATGGAGCTGACGGAAATCCCCGCCAATGCCCTAGTGGGTTTGGACAGTCTGGAGAGTCTCTCTTTCTATGACAACAAGCTGGGCCGGGTGCCTCAGCTTGCACTTCAGAAGGTGCCGGCTTTGAAATTCCTCGACTTGAACAAAAACCCTGTTCACAAAATTCAAGAGGGTGATTTCAGAAACATGCTTCGCCTGAAAGAACTTGGTATTAACAATATGATTGAGCTGGTCTCTATAGACAGGTATGCCTTGGACAATCTCCCTGAACTTACAAAACTAGAAGCCACAAATAACCCTAAACTGTCTTACATTCATCGCTATGCATTTCGGGAGGTTCCTTCCCTTGAAAGCCTGATGCTCAACAATAATGCATTGAATGCGCTTTATCAAAAGACTGTGGACAACCTTCCCAATCTGCGTGAAGTCAGCATTCACAGTAACCCCATCAGGTGCGACTGTGTTATTCAGTGGATGAGTTCGAACAAGACGACCATTCGCTTCATGGAGCCTCAGTCTATGTTTTGTGCGATGCCTCCAGAGTACAGAGGGCAACAAGTCAAGGAGGTCCTCCAGCAGGAGACCGCTGAACAGTGTCTTCCCATGATCGCACATGAGACTTTTCCAAATCACCTGAACGTGGACGTAGATATGACTGTGTCCTTGGATTGCCGCGCCATGGCAGAGCCTGAGCCTGAGATTTATTGGGTCACGCCACTTGGCAGTAAGATCACTGTGGACACCCTCTCGGATAAATATAAGCTGAGCACCGAGGGGACACTCGACATTTCTCACATTCACATTGAGGACTCTGGCCGATACACTTGCGTGGCCCAGAACTCTGAGGGAGCGGATACAAAGGTTGCAACCATTCGAGTCAATGGAACCTTGTTGGATGGAACTCAGGTGCTGAAAATATACGTGAAGCAAGCTGAGTCGCATTCCATCTTGGTTTCTTGGAGAGTGAACTCCAATGTCATGACCTCAAACTTAAAATGGTCGTCAGCCACCATGAAGATCGACAACCCCCACATCACGTACACTGCAAGGGTTCCAGTTGATGTCCACGAATACAACCTGACCCATCTCCAGCCTTCCACAGAGTATGAGGTCTGTCTAACCGTGTCCAATATCCACCAGCAGGCTCAGAAATCATGCGTCAATGTCACCACAAAAGGGGTGGCGTTCTCGCTGGCCATTTCTGACCAGGGAACAAGCACTGCCCTCGCTGCCGTGATGGGCTCAATGTTTGCCATCATTAGCATCGCTTCAATAGCTGTTTACACCGCCAAGCGCCTCAAGCGGAAGAACTACCACCATTCGCTGAAGAAGTACATGCAGAAGACTTCCTCCATTCCGTTGAACGAGCTTTACCCGCCACTTATAAATCTATGGGAAGGGGAGAGCGAGAAGGACAAAGATGGCTCATCTGACGTGAAGCCCACGCCCGTCGACACGTCGAGAAGCTATTATGTGTGGTAAAGGGAGGAATTTTTTGCTTCTAGTTAAAGGGAGCACAAGACTTTTTTTGCTTTTATCTGCAAAAGTGAAAGTTCAGAACCTTTTTTGTATTTTGACTTTGCTAACTTGTGGCAGAGCTGTGACGACAGGTGGATATTTCAGACTTTTAGTATAGGGTATCGCCTTTGTTTGACTTTTTTTTAAAAAGAAGGCAGCTCCATTTATCTTGCTAAATGCTTCAGTTACTGTGCTTGAATGTTCCTTTCTCTCCCCAATGCAGAACTCCCCAAAAATTAAATTGGTGGTAGTCCGGGTACACACTTTTAAAAGAACAACAAGCTTTTGAGGGGGCACTCATTCACTAAAAGCTGTTTACCTTAATTATCAGTTACTGATGCATTTCCATGTTATAGTTCTTTTTAGAATCTTGAAGCTGACAACTGGGATTAGACCCTTTCATTCTTCTATTGAATGCTGTTAGCTAACTAAATTGTATTGTTGTATCAACTATAATTTGCTCTTTTCTTGAAGTTGAAAGCCCAAACACCTGTAAATTTTATTTGCCACCTTTTTGCTTGAATTACTTTTACAACTTAGAAAAATTGTGTGGTTAATATTTAATAAAACAGTAATAGAATAAAGTGCTTTAAAAAAATGCTACATAAAAAAGGTACATTTAGGTGATTTTACTAAGGAATTTTAGCTGCCAGGGGTTTCTGAATGTCTCTAACTGCATTTAGTATCTATAGTTTAACATAATGAATTTTATTGTGAGAAGTAGATTGTAAAATGAGAACAAAACTACATTAAATCAGTTTTGATCTTGATTTTTATGGAGCTTTGAATCTCTGATTAAAGTGTTCTTCTTTGAGGTTGTTCCCATTGCCTCTGCAGATTTCCTACACAGTGTAACGTTTGACAAATTGAGGTCCTGTCGCTAATTCCCCCTTGATCGTAGTGAAAAAATTAAGCTCATCATTGAAAGTGGGTCTGACACCTGGCAACTTCAATGATTCAGTCCATATAAAACGGATATTGTGGAATTGGGGCCAGTACTGATGAAGTATAATTTTTCTTGGTAGGAACTAAAGTTAAGCAATCTTCAATCTCCTCTTAAATGAGTATTAAAAGGGGAGAAAAAAGTAGTTCTGAATATTTATAGAACTCCCCTTGAATGAAGCCTGAAAGGTTGACCAATGCTTGAACTCAATATGCTTTGGTGCTGCTTTTTAGCCCTTTAGATAAATAACTAGTGTCTCTTAGTAGAAAAGAACTAACCCCTTCTATGGGCCTCATTTAGTCGACCATTTTGCTTCTAGAAGCCTTCCTGCTGCCAGAATTGAAATGTAAACTGAAGCTTTTGTGCCCTAACTGAATGCAATAAGCAATGTCCGTAGCAATAATTTTAAAACATGTGCTGGGATTTTTGAAAGTCGCAACAGGTTCTGCAGGTTTACTATCTTTAACAAGTGTGTTTCCAGTTTTGGCAATCAACGGGTTCCTACCTCACCACAAATTAATAAGATAAAGATACAGAAGAAAGGACATTTTGGCACATGACCTTTTTTATTTTATTAAGAGGCAGTTGAATGATCACCAGTAATGGTCCTTGGAAATGGCTGGAGAAAGTTTATCTTAAGTTGGGTCTAAAGTTTTCGTAACTTTACTTTTCTTTGAGATAATCTCTTTCCTGTATCTCCATTGAATTTGTATCAAAAGCATGGTCTGATGATGTGGTTCATTTGTTTGCTCCAGTTAACGGCACTCACGGACAGAGGAGGTTCAACTCTGTCTTAAAAGCCACGTCCTTCACCTTTTCTGTGTTTTGTTCACAACTGCCTTTGTCCTTTTAAGGCTCCCCACATTTTGCTTGCTCTTGGGCCTTCAATGTATTCCTCATTTTCTATCCAGGCTTTATTCCATTTATCAGCACGGTTGGAATTTGTCATGCTCTGGGATGGGGCTGTAGCAAAGAACAATGGCTCAACCAAGCCATTAAATCACTCCCTGCAAATAAATGATGCCTTAGAGATTCAGTGTGTAGCAATATTTTAGTGCTGTCCTTCAAGGCTTATTACAAACATTAGTTTCAAGAGTACAGTAGCATAGTGGTTAAGATACCTGACTGGCATCCAGAGGCCTGGGCCATTTGATCCCGTGGCATGAGTTCAAAGCCTGTTTCCAATAGCTGGAGAACTTGAATTTGAGCAATTTAAATCTGGAATGCTAGCATCAGTAATGGTATCTACAGAATTCTGGTTTTAAAACTAATGCACACTAATGCACACACATGTGTCAGAGAAGCAAAAATATCATCCTTGCCCAATTTTGCCAAAATGTGACTCCAGTCTCACAAACATGGTTGACCTTTAACTGCTTCCTTAGTTAAAAGGCAATTATGGATAGATGATAAATGATGGTACTGTCCATTACACAGCAAAGGAATCCATCTTACCACTGTTTAAGGACCCCAGCATTATTGCCTTAATATACTACTTTAAAAGGCACAATTTTCATATAGAATATGTACAGAAGGTTTAAAGAATTGCTAGATCTGTGAAATGGTTTGAAATTAGATATTGTTAATTGTGATTGGTGCAGCAGAACTGTCATGGATGTGTTAATATTTTTGATTTAATAAACATTTGCTTTTTACAATATTCCTAGGCAGCCATTACTCTTTTTGTTCTATGGGAACATTTGACTCTCTATGGATACTCTTTATTGTTGAAGCCAGTAGCCAGCAGGCAAATTGGCTGATGAAAGCAAAATCCAGATATGAAACATTCTTCGCTAACTGATAGGGAATAATAAATTTTATTTTTGTTTTATCATTTTGGCACTTCCAGTCTTGCTAAGATACAGTGCAAGAGAGCCTTGTGTAGCTTCATTCCTTAAACCATGGTCTTGAAGCAGATTGATGATTGTAACGTTTATAATCTGATTAATATTGAATATAATATTATATTCTATTATGAAAGCTGTTTTGATGCAGTGGGATAATGCACTCGTATTCAAATATCACTTTTAAAGCACTTCCCTTTAGATTATTTATCCCCTCCTTTTAATGGATTTTTTAGTGAGTATCTGTATAACATTTCAAACTCAGCAGAAGGGTTTATGTCATAACCGGGCACAAGAATTTCATATTGGTAGAACATAACATTGTATTGAAAAATTTGCTGGTCATTTGGAAAAGAATCATAAGATTGATTGAATTTATGGAAAGATGCAGCATGGAAACAGGCCCTTCAGCCCACAGAATCCATGCCAACCATCGACTACCGGTTTACATTAATTCTATGTTATCTCACTTTCGTATCCACATCCAACACATTTAGAGCAATTTACAGAGGTCAATTAACCAACAAACCCGCATATCTAAATATGGGAAGAAACCGGAGCACTTGGAGGTTTCAGGAAGAACGTGCAAACTCCACACAGACAGCACCCGAGGACAGGATCGAACTCTGGCGCTCTGGCGCTGTGAGGTTAACGTTTTACCAGATTATTTTATTCACTGAAAGTAATTAACCAATTATACATAGCATTTCTCATACACCATACCTCAGATCATCTATTTATAACATTGGCATTTGTAACTCTGGGTTATTTGGCCTGTGGGGTGAGTTTTAAGCTGCGTAGCGGTATTTAATTTGAAAGAAAACTTAGCATTTGATGAAATATCTAAGCATTGTGGTTTAAATAATGACGTGTTGCTTTTGGCTGTCACTGCTTTGTTAAATTGACAGCAACTTGTATTGACCGCACACACAATTAACTGCAGTGATTAGTGTCAGAGAAGTTTCACTAACCATAGGTTACTCTATCAAAATCTTTGATGCAGTCAACATAATCTTAAATATTTCTTATTAATTTTATTTGTATGATCTGAAAAAAACATCAAGCGAATTTACAGAATTCTGTACAAAGCGAATTTACAGAAAACTCTGCTTTAAGTGTCGAATTTGAGAAAGATTTCAGAAAGTCCGTAAGACCATAAGACATAGGCCATTCAGCCCAACAGGTCTGCCCTGCCATTTGATCATGGCTGATCTATTTTGCACTCTCAACTCCAGTCTCCTGCCTTCTTCCTATAACCTATGATGGTCATAAGTCACAGAAAGTCATAATTTTTGCTGAATTAATTACAGTGTCATTCATGCCATTTTGGTAAAAGTCAAAAAAAGTTAAATATCTTGGCCAAGGATTTGATCCCCTTACATTTGGGCCATGACTGGATCCAAAATGGATTGGCAGGTAATGATGGCAATTCACCCAACGTTTGATTGGCAAACCAAAATTAATTGCCAAAGTTCACTGGAAGTAGTGGAATTATATCCACTTAGCAAAAGTCATCACGCAATTGAACCAACGCTGAAGTAAACTCAGGGCTGCACAAAGGCTGGTGCCATGCATTCTTTACTCACAAAGGAGTGACAAACCGTGTCCTTTTATTGAATAGGGATGGAGATTTTACCACTGTTGTTAAACATGCATCCGACTGCCCAAAGGGCACCTTTTAAATTCTGTGATTGAAATGTTGGATGTCACCTTTACTACCTGTCGTGTGACCATTTGTTTTCTGTCGAGCTGTAAATCTTAAAGCAGTCCTTGCCACACTTCTATTGGCATTCGGCTGGAACCTGGCAGGTTAATTATCAGGTTTCCATTGAGCGAAGCTATTCCTACAGGCCTCACAGGAATGGATGGGCATGAAGAAGGAGAATGTAAGCATGTGTGGGGAGGGGCACACCCTGGTGGGATGTGGGAGATAGGGGTTTGGCCCCTCCCCCCACCCCCACCCCCACCTCCACCCAACCCAACCCGCACCCTGTGAAGGTTTTGGAGATCTCAATTCCTAATAGTAAACACTGATAGTTTGTGAAATCTCTCTCTTAAATATCTCCTGTGCTCTGTTTTGTTTTCTAATTTACCAGTCCATTTTGATCACCTGTTCTTGTTTTAACCCCAGTGTATTGTTTCCCATTTCCTAGCTAGGCCAGACAGCTTTGACTTCCACTGAACTATCTCTTGTTATGAAGATCATACGACATGGGAGCATAATTAGGCCATTTTACCAAATTTGAAGACGCATGCTTTGCAATACATTGTCATTTACCCACCTACCCAGAGCTAATTATTGCTCTTTTGGTGCTATTTTCTGTCTAACTCTCTTTTTTTTGCTTGGGTTAAATTTTTTCTTGGCCATGAGGTGAATTTCTGCTGCTACTTGATGGTCTAAATGGGTATTGTATTTGGTACTTCTGACCAGTTGGGGAACCTATAAAAAAATAATCATTAGATCCATGAAATTTATCAATTATAAAATTCTTGACAGCTGCTGCTTACAGAATTGTATGGCATCTACAAGCAGACAACATGGGTATCTTCCTATGGACGGTCAGCATGGCTGTTCTGGGCTGAATGGCCTGTTCCTGTGCTGTATGACTGTGGCTCTAAAGGGGTCAGACACCTAAATTACAGCTTCTATGACAGCTGCATTTTAGATGCAGAAAGCTGCCACAGAGCTGAGGAATGGGGAGTATTGGAGAAACTGGAGAAAAATGATCAGTAGATTTGGCGATCCTCCGCTCGTTGATCTGATCGGTTTAAGTGGCCTAAAGCCGTCAATCGGTATGGGATAACAATGGGGCATGATAGGCTGCTGCTGTGGTCCAAACCAGAGGTGACTGTGGACAACATTGCAACCTGTGAAAATCATTATGGCAGAGTGGATACCCAGCACAGTGTACCAGTGGGGACGTATGAATCCATGCATGGCTAATGGCTTGCTCCTTCCTGGGTTGTCAGTTTAAAAATAGTTTTATATAAGTGTAACATTTTAGATGCAGAGCACCATAAACAAGCACTTGTGTAGGGAATAACTGCAGATGCTGGTTTACACCAAAGATAGACACAAAATGCTGGAGTAACTCAGCTGCTCAGGCAGTATCTCTCAAGTAAAAGGCAGCATCTCCAGAGATGCTGCCTGACCCACTGAGTTACTCCAGCATTTTGTATCTATAAACAAGCACTTTGCATTTTGATGATGAAGGCAGGTGGAGTTGCAGGTAGTGTTGAAGAACCTGGGAGTCTGCAGACTTGGTCAAGTTGGGCAAAGAAGTGGCAAATGGACTACAGCATAGCAAAGTGTACGGTCATGCACTTTGGTAGAAGGAATAAAGGCATAGCCTATTTTCTAAACGGGGAGAGGATTCAGAAATCAGAAGTGCAAAGGGGCTTGGGAGTGCTGGTTTATGATTCCCAAAAGGTTAATTTGCAGGTTGAGTCGGTATAAGGAAGGGAAATAAAATGTTAACATTCATTTCAAGAGGGTTAGAATCTAAAAGCAAGGATGTAAAGCTGAGGATTTAATGTTCTGATCAGACTGCATTTGGAATATTGTGAGTAGTTTTGGGCCCCAAATCTGAGGAAGGTTGTGCTTGTGTTGGAGAGGCAGAGGAGATCTTACGAAAATGATCCTGGAATGATTGGATTAATGTATGAGGTGTGTTTGATGGCTCTGAGCCTGTACTTGCTGGGGTTTAGAAGGACGAGTGGGGAATCTCATTGAAACCTATCAAATAGTGAAAGGCCTAGACATAGTGGATGTTGAAAAGATGTTTCCAGTAGAGGGAGAGTCTAAGACCAGAGGGCACAGCCTCAGAATAAAAGAAGGTATTTTTTAAAATGGAGATGGGGAGGAATTACCTAGGACAGAGGGTGGTGAATCAGGAATTCATTGCCACAAACGGCTGTGGACGCAAGTCTCTGGGTATTTTTTTAACCGGAGGTCGATGGGCTCTTGATCAGTAAGGGATTCAATGGTTGCTGGGAGAAGGCAGAGGAATGGGGTTAAAGGTAAAAATAGATCAGCCAGGATCGAATGGAGAAGAATGGGCCGAATGGCCTAATTCTGCTCCTATATCTTATGATTTTAGGATTATTACACTGGCACAAATGTAATGACTGCCATCCTTGAGTGTTTCACCACTGGAGGTGCCTGATCACGGATAAAGACTGTACCAGAAATGGGCACATCAGTTGAAACATGCACAGACTGGATTTACTGCGCCATCCTGCTCTCCTGCTTGGCACCTGTTCTTCATCAAGTGTTTCCCTGTGGATTTCTAGCACACTCCACTCTGCTGTAAATGCTAATTATAAGGTAATTGTGCCACATCGACATTTACTTCACAATGTGTCCGTATCTATTTACACGAGGGGCATATTCTTCCTTGCCTCTTTTGGCCCAGCATAATTGTAGAACATTTGCGATAACTTTGAAAGGAAACTGGCAAGGAATGTTGTATTTGTCGTTTAGAAATGAAGCTGTTCATTTTTTTGAGTTCAGCCTGGCATTGAGTTCCTGTTCCCTCACTCTTCCCTGTACACCGCAATATGGGTGATCAGTCACACGTGAAGTTTGGTTTAGTTTCGAGAGACAGCATGCAATCAGGCCCTTCAGCCCGCCGAGTCCGTGCCGACCAGTGATACCCATGCACCAGAACAATCCTAGACACCAGGGACAATTTTTACCAAAGCCAATTAACATACAAACCTGTACATCTTTGCAGTGTAGGAGGAAACCGGAGCACCCAGAGAAAACCCATGCAGTCACAGGGAGAACGTACAAACTCAATACAGGCAGCACCCATAGTCAGGATCGAACCTGGGTCTCTGGCGCTGTCAGGGAGTAACTCCCCCACCGCTGCATCACTGGACAGCCCACTCGCCCTTGCAGCTCAAGACAAATGTTGGAACGCAGGAATATGAAGGAAAATCTGTTTTCTTTTTCCAACACTGAAGGCCTATTTTGAAAACGAGGCCTGGATCAAAATATACCACTCATCATTCTGGCAATAATAATAACGTGAGGGTTTGGGGTGGTGGGGAGGGAGGAGTGCAGTGGAAGGGGAACAACAGTCGGCTGCCCTTCAGAAGTATTGCAGATGCTATACCCAGCCGGGGAGCACTGCCCAGGCCTCAAGTTCAGATCCTGCCCATTTCATTTATGTGCACCTCTTCAGCTCGCTCAAGTTTTAGTTTTGTTTTGTTTCAGAGATACAGTGCGGAAACAGGCCCATCCGCCCATTGAGTCCGCACCAACCAGCAATCCCTGCACATTAACACTATCCTACACACACTAGGGATAACTTACACTTATACCACGCCAATTAACCTACAAACCTATACGTTTTTGGAGTGTGGGAGGAAACCGAAGATCTCGGAGAAAACCCACACGGTCACGGGGAGAACATACAAACTCCATACAGACAGCACCCATAGTCAGGATCGAGCCCGGGTCTCTGGCGCTGCAAGAGCTGTAAGTCGGCCACTCTACCACTGCGCCACCGTGCTGCTCTTTGCCAGATCTTGGGCCAACATTCCCACCTGTGGAGTCCTGAAGAGCTGGGCTTTGGGTTGATGCATGTCTGTAGGAGGTGAGGGAAGGGTGCAGAGTGGACAGTGAGTGGAAAGGGACAGTGTGACAAATATTGGGTTCAGTGAGTGATTTCGAATCCTCCCGGTTCCATGGATTTTTAGATAGAAGTTAGACATTTTAACCCCTTCTGTGGCATTGGATCTTTGCAGACACCTTGGAATCTTGGGAAATTATGATCTTCCTGTCGGCTGGAAAATTGGACCATAATCACTTTGTGTTGCACATCAATCAACACTGGAATTTAATCCATGCAAGACAATTGCACGACACCCACTAATGTGGTTTCACATTAAACTCTAATGTTCTTCTGGAGATTTCAGCTAAGGTGTTATCTTGTGTTTAAAAAAAAAAAAACTTTTGATAGTTTTTTTTATTGCTAATACTACCACAACTTATTTTCATACCATAATAACTTCAATTATCTTTAGGCCTGATATCTCTACATTACCTTGGCTAGGTTGTCATGCAGCTTGGACCAATTTGTGGTTTTAATCCAAAACGGCATCCATGAGGAACTCCAGCCATTCTCTGATGCTATTTCCCTCTGAGCTGCCTCAATTGGTACCCATCTTGTCTCCCAGTCAGATGGTCCTAGATTCATGACCCATACCAATGAATTAGAATTTTACCCGTCTCTGGAACAGCTACATTAACAAGAGGGAAAGAGGTGTCTTCCATTTTCACATTCACAGAGGACATTTAAAATGGGATCTCGGTAGCTCTTTCAGATTGGTGTTGAAGATCCCGTGATCGTATCCATAGATCATCCAGAGCAGTTGCTCCATGTCCCAGCTAACAGTTATCCCAATCAGCATTGCTAATGAAGAACTGATAATCCTAAAATAATGACTGCGGTAGTTTGTTAGCTGGAAAACACCTGCCTAAGACCAATGCAAATGAAAACTGGAAAAGAGAACGCAGGAAAATGTGACCTGGAGCAGATGATTCAGCTGGACATATGGCGTTAAAACAACTTCACTCAATACATATGAATCACAAATGTTACTTGACCCAGAACCAACAGAAATGTGGAGCAGGTCAGCTTGCCACATGTTCAATATTCTGGCCAGTACTGCACATGCAGCTCTCCTGGATGAAATTTAGGATGACTACTTGCGAATAGAAACATAGAAACATAGAAAATAGGTGCAGGAGTAGGCCATTTGGCCCTTCGAGCCTGCACTGCCATTCAATATGATCATGGCTGATCATCCAGCTCAGTAACCTGTACCTGCCTTCTCTCCATACCCCCTGATCTCTTTAGCCACAAGGGCCACATCTAACTCCCTCTTAAATATAGCCAATGAACTGGCCTCAACTACCTTCTGTGGCAGAGAATTCCACAGACTCACCACTCTCTGTGTGAAGAAATGCATCTTTGAATTCCTTCAGAGAACATTGTTAGTTCACCATTTGCTACAGCAGAGCGGAGAAAATGCAGCACTATTATAACAAATGCATTAACCAAAAAACACCCAATCAATGCAATCCAATCTGATCAAATCATGTTGGTAGAACAGTCAAAATTCCTGTAATAATGCTTACCAATTCCACAGGTAAGTTCTCAACCATAATGAAGTTGGAGACATCTCATGCAATGCAACACCTTGTGTTTTAAAGTAAGGGACTATTTCTGGAGAAGCTTCTATTAATTGGAAAATTATTGGTTACCCTGACTGCAATTGTTTGTGAGCTGTAAATCGCTCTCCGAAGACCAATGCAAAGGAAGACTGTGAAAGAGAATGCAAGAAAAGTTGATCGTAAAAAGGAGATTTGGGTGGAAATATGGTGTTAAAAAGACATCACATATGAATCACAACTATTACTTGACCCTGATCCTCCCTGTATGTCTCATCCGATAGCTAAAAGTGATTTTGTGCTATTTGTGCACAAGAAGTACCAAAAGTAGAGCATTATTTAGGAGAAATAGAACGTGTATACCACAATGATAGGGTAGATTTCTTTTAAGGTGGAGCTCCTATATCTTCATAACCATGCCAAGCATATGAAATAGTTTTACACAATAATTCTATTTTCTCTTAAATTATAAAATAATCTCAAGCATCATTTAAATTAATTTATTATCATTTCTGTATGTTTGCCTTAGTTTTGTTTTTCTTCAACTGCAAATTGATTGGAAAATTCAAAACTGACTCTCAGAATTTGGGCACCGTTTTGAACAATGCAATTTTAATAAGCCCTCCAAGCAAGATCGAAAGAAATATATGAAAATTCTCATGGCTCCATCTCTATAAAGAACTTAAAATTACATAAGAAAGCAATGGGGCTTCTGAGACTTGTATTACATTGCACATTCTGATCAAGTGAGACACCAAAAACCACAATTCAAGTATGGCAAAGAGCTCATTAATCTTTTATGATTTAAATTTTCTATAAGTACAGAATAAAATGGAGCATTCTAGCTTCTGTGGAGCAGATCAATTCCTCCTGAAACTATATTCAACTCATTTAAACTCCTGAGGGAAATAAGTGAGCAAAAAGATAATCCACCCTCAAACTGTTCCCTAATTCTCCAAAGTGATCTATCAATACTGCAGTATATCAAATCTAACATTATAGATATTTTGTTCAACCGGGAACTCTCACGGCTACAATTTCTATGGTTCGGCTGCCCAGCAACTCTTAAAGTGATTTGAATGATGAGTCATTTGTGTATAATATTCTGAGAGCTTCAGACTGTTGAGGATGGCTGTTCTCTCTGATAGTCATCTCCAGAAAATCATTTATTTTAAACCTTGTACAATAAAACATTATTGCATAATTAGTCAACCCTCCCATTTGCCATTTGATGGCCCGGTTATACCTATCGTAAAACGTGGCTGTTGAGCCTGTTCCGTGTTTAGTGTATTGTTAAGCCCTTATGCTTTCATAAACAGTCATTGTTTCAAAATGTAAAGACATTGTAGGCTCATTTGTTGAATTGAAAATCTATAGATCTAGGTAAATAAGTTCTCCAAATCCAGCTATGGCTTTTATGTTTGTACGCTGTTGACATAAAATATGTCAATCAAGACCCAAAACTTCACTGATGGCAATAAGGAGAAGATCACTGAGTTCTAATGGGGTGTCAGGGTTATGGGGAGCAGGCAGGAGGAGAATGAGGTTGAGAGGGAAAGATGATCAGCCATGATTGAATGGTGGAGTAGACGATGGGCCGAATGGCCTATTTCTGCTTCTATCATTTATGTATAAGAAGATAACTGCAGATGCTGGTACAAATCAAAGGTATTTATTCACAAAATGCTGGAGTAACTCAGCAGGTCAGGCAGCATCTCGGGAGAGAAGGAATGGGTGACGTTTCGGGTCGAGATCCTTCTTCTATCATTTATGTAATTATTGGACCAAGTGGATCTGTTGGGCCCAAACCTCTCTTGCATTGGTGCAGCACTCTCCTTCCCCATCCTCCCCCTCTACCCCCTCCCACCCTCCCCCTCCCCACTCCCCCTTCTCCTCCCCTCTCCACCTCCTCCCCCTCCCCTCTCCCCCTCCCCCACCTCCCCTCCCCCGTCCCCCACCTCCCCTCCCCCTCCCTCTCCCCCCTCTCCCTCCCCCCTCCCTCCCTCCTTCCTCCCCCCTCCCCCTTCCTCCCCCTCCCTCTTCCCTATCCCTGCTCCCATCCCCACTCCCTCCACTCTCCTCCCCCTCCCCTACCCCCTCCCTCCTCCCCTTTCCTCCCCCTCCCTCCTCCTCTCCCCTCCCTCCTCTTCTGTCCCCCTCCCCTCCCCCACTTCCCCTCCCCCCCACTACATCCCTCTCATCCTCCTTATCCTCCCTCCTCCCCCCCTCCCTCCACCCCGTCCCTCCCTAGGAGATAGATTTAAACTTTAAAATGAGAATAACTTTAAAAATATAACCCCGATTTCAATTAAACTTCTTCCATTAGCATCATTAGCGACGGAGTAAGGTAAGCCTAAAATTGTTGCGCCATCGTGTACCGTTTTGGCTGTAGTTCAAGAACAAACAAACAAACGAGAGTTTTAGTATATAGATGAACTTATAACTGACTCGAATCCCTCAGCAAGATGATGTTGATGCTGTAATAATCGGCATGCCACCAAGAACCTGCATTCTCACACCAGCTGGAGATGGGTGAAGATAATTGAGCTTCATAGCAGTGTCCATGTCCCGAGGATGAAATAAGGGAACAAACTAAGCTGCAAGATGCGTGGGCACTTCCTGCAGATTGGAAACGTCACCGTGTGTTTGCACTTCCCGTGTGCAATGCCCACAACCTGCTTGTGCAGCCAGACAGTGCAATATGCGGGAACACAAACTACAATGTACAAGCTGTTAGAAGATCACCTAGAGTGATTTACATATAATTTGCAGGGTGCACTGATATCACAATGATATACACTGATTTTGTCTATTATCTTCATATCATTTTCCTTATCATCCACTTCCACTGAGACATCCATGTTGTATGAATCAGAGCGTTCTATGAAGATGATGAGTAACTAATCACCATCTATCTCAGATTCAGATAAATCACCACCTACATTATCTCTCTATAACCTGTCTGATTAATATCACTCGGGCAAAGGTGGCAATTCAAAAGCCTACCTTCCAGCAACATTCAATGTATTAACTTCAAGGTCCTTCAGAGATGCTGCCTGACCCATTGAGTTAATCCAGCACTTTGTGTTTGACACCAGATTCCAGCATCGGCAGTTTAGTTTAGTTTAGTTTAGAGATAAAGCGCAGAAACAGGCCCTTCGGCCCAACGAGTTTGCACCGACCAGCGATCCCTGCACACCAACACTATCCTACACACACTAGGGACAATTGACATTTATACCAAGTCAATTAACTTACAAACCTGTTCGGCTTTGGAGTGTGGAAGGAAACCGAAGATCCCAGAGAAAATCCACGCATGTCATGGGGAGAACGTACAAACTGTACAGACAAGCACCCATAGTCAGGATCAAACCCATGTCTCTGGTGCTGTAAGGAAGTAGCTTTACCACAACTTGTGTCAAGAGTCAAGAGTGTTTTACTGTCATAGGTCCCAGATAGAACAATTAAGTTCTTATTTGCTGCAGCACTACAGAATATGTAAGCATAGTACACTGTAAACAATATGTTAAACGAGAGAAAAAAAAATGTTCAGTGTGCATACACACACATACTTCTTCTTTCGTATGTCAACTACAACAATCAAAAGTGGCAATTGGTGCTTCAGAGTGCCGTAGTTGACGCTTTGCTGCAAATGTTGCCTGTTCCGTAGAACTACCCAGGGTGGACAACGAGCTCCCACCCCATACACATACTCACATGTACACACACATAGATACAGTATATACACACATACTCAATCATTCTCAATAATTCTTACATACTCCCAATAATTAGTGACAAGTTTCATCTCATCTTGGCAGTTTCTTAATCATTTGGCAGTTCAGAGAGTTATGATTGTGTCATAAAAAGTTTTATCACATCTAACAGAGATTTATTTCACAATTTCGGTTTTATCACATCGAACAGAGAGACGGTAACTAAAATGTCCATAAATGGACAAACAATGTCTGGGGAACATTGAAATCATGTGATATTCTGAGTAACATCCAGATTCCCAGCTGCTTTCTCAGCAGTTTAGTGGCAGCTGACGTTTTGAAATTGCATGATTCTAATTAAAATATCGCCGAACACTGTTAAGGGTCACTTAAAAATAGTCAGTTGATAGAAGATAGCTTCAAAACCAGTCCAGTGACTGATCTAATGTGCAGAATCTGTTAAAAATGTTAATTTAAAAAATGCTTGGGCAGCCCAGTGGTATGATTTCTCTAACTTCAAGGAACCATTGCATCCCCACACTCTCCGTCCCTCCCCCCCCCCCCCCCCCCCCCCCCCCCCCCCCCAGTCATCGTACTAGTTTCACTGTCGTCCTGTTGAGACTCACTGTCTGTATAACTCGTTATTACCTATCCCACAGCCAACAATGGACCATTGTGGGCTCCACCTTTCCTTGATCATCATTACCTTTTGCTTATCTTCCATTCATTTGTCCGAAGTACCGTCTATATCTCTCGTTCCCCTTTTCCATGACTCTCAGTCTGAAGATGGGTCTCGACCCGAAACGTCACCTATTCCTTTTCTCCAGAGATGCTGCCTGACCCATTGAGTTACTCCGGCTGTTTTTGTTTGATTCTCATGTGTACTTTCCTTGCTATGATTGAGTCCCTCATTTTGAAACCCTAGTTAATTGTTAATTCCACTTGGCACTGATAGCAAATGTACTAGAACAAAGTAAATCTTTAGTTTAATTTAATTTAGAGATACACCGCGGAAACAGGCCCTTCAGCCCGCCAAGTCCACACCGAACAATGACCCCCCACACACTAGCACAATCCTACACTCCTACACACACTAGGGACAATTTACAATTTCACCAAGCCAATTAACCTTCAAACCTGTACGTCTTTGGAGTGTGGGAGGAAACCAGAAATCCCGGAGAAAACCCATGCAGGACATGGGGAGAACGCACAAACTTCCTACATAGATCGCCCGGCGCGGGGAGCTGAGATTCCCTCACGATGCCGGAGCTTGATCGTCTCGATGAGGGAGGCCCAACTGCCAACTACGGTAATCAAGATCATCCCATGAACGGAAGGTAAGAGGCCCCCGACCGCTGGAGGACAAAGAAGGGAGAGATTTAACTTTTTTTCACCTTCCATCACGGTGAGGAATATGGAGGAGTCACTGTGGTGGATGTTCATGTTAAAATGTATTTTGTGTGTTGTGTTGCCTTTTATTGGTATGACTGTATGGCAAATGAAATCCTCATATGTTGCAAAACATACTTGGCTAATAAAGTATGATTATGATTATGATACAGCACCCGTAGTCAGGATCGAACCCTGGTCTCTGGTGCTGCAAGGCAACCTTTTCACACAGAAGGTGACACGTACATAGAACGAGCTACCAGAGGAGGAGTTTGAGGCAGATACAATAACAAGTTTTAAAGAACATTTCGACATGTGCATGGATTGGAAAGGTTTAGTGGGGTATGGGCCAAATGTGGACACATGGGACTAGCGGCCTGAATGAGTTAGTCCGAAGGGCCTGTTTCTGTGATATGTGACTCTTTGATTCAAAGCTGCATTATTTTTCCAGCTACTTCGTCAAGCTACCTCTGGATGAACATATTCACCTAAATGAACTGTGAGTTTTCTCCAACTCTGCCAACAAAATGGCTACGTAAAGCATTAGTAGATTCTTTGCCTATCATCAGAAAAGGTCACGGGGAGAACGTACAACCTCCTTGTAGACAGCACCCGTAGTCAGGATTGAACAGGATTTAGCCATGTAAGGCAGCAACTCCACCACTGCGCCACCATGCCAGCCTTCTGTTGAGGAGAACTCAAGCAAAAGGCAGTTGTGTTCTTTCATGATATCCTGAAAGGGACCCAAGTTATCGGGAAAGACGAACATTTGAGTGACTCTGAAGTGAGTTGAAATATACCCTTGAAATAGGCAAAGTCCTTGAAGTAAAATCTTGCAAGAATCATGTTGCCTCGGTGTTTATTTTCATGTTTAATGCTGTGAGAATCCACATGCAGACTTACAGATCTAGATGGTGATGTTTTAGTCCCAATAAAAGACAAAAGCCGCGTAGAAAAATGGGATGACTTGTTTGTCGGTCATGCTTTGTGCTTGCCAGATCCATGCGGTTCCTAACCTTGAGCTTCCTCGGCACTGAGCTGAAGTAACGCATTAGCACTGCTGTGCGCTGTGCCTTGATCAGCTGAAGAAAGAACACCTTTCGAAAACCTGTCAGTGGCTGCTTTTGGCAACGCTTGCTGTGTGAGGATTTAAATCGTGATCAAATACATGTATTTTCCGTTGTGTGGGTCTAGTATTAGAGAAATGATGAAGTCCCCTGACTTACCCCATGCATACTCCAATGTGCATCCATTTAAAGATTTGGATATAAATGTTCAGGGCTACAATTTAGTGATTGGACAGCTATTCAAAACATTTCAAAGGGAAACTATTATAAATCCATCTTGAAATGTCACTGATCAAAGATAATGTAAATTATACTTTTAATCTATTTTCTTTAACAGTACATTACGGCTTTGGTTATATAATGCATCTGGAGCTAATTGATGTAGAGTGTGTTTCAGGGTGGTCAGTCACAATTATGCTGCTGTCTGCAGCTCAGATCAAAGTCATCAATAACACAATTTTGCACATAGTGGTTTGTACACACAGACAGCTATCCCCCTGGTTAGGCAACGTTAATGTTATAAAATCAAACCTGGAAGAGACACTTGTTTCATTAAGAAGGTGCCTTACAGATTCTACATCCAAGCCAATCCCTGACTGTTCATCATTTTCTTAAAGATATAACCGTGCATTTGCAATATTACCTTTGTAAATCCGTTTTCTTAACTGTCCACATTTCCTCCATATCTCTTTTATGTTGTGGTAACCAAAATGCCCGCTGTTCCAAGTTTGGTCCAATAATATAGTTTACCATGACACCTACAAATCTATTCCTCAAAAATAGCTGAATGGAAGCTATGTGTGGCTTTAACTTAGTCAATGACTTTTCATGAGTGCTATTCTTCTGATTCATTTGATCACAACTCCATTTGGCACCTTCACAGAGTTCTATAACTGGGTTCTTACATACCAACTGGAGCAACGTTACGTGTGCTTGCAGTTAGGGACAAAGTCCTCGAAGATCAAGTAATTTTCATGAATAATCAAAGGCTCTTGGTTAAGGCCATAGATTCCCCACTAATGATTGAACTGATGCTGGGAATGATTGGGGATTGGGGACACTGGCTGGTGGGGCTAAATGATCTTTTCTTCCTCATGTCCCTGCACATTGGGCTAGACATCTCCTGGGGTGCACTGTATGTAGCTCAGATGTATCCAGCAGTTAGATTACTGACAACAATAGTGGGACTTTCCTCAGAGACACACCAACAACATTGCTGTTAGAAACTCAACAGGTGAGAGAAATCAAAACAGAAGATGTTGGAAATACTCAGTAGGTCAGCAGCATCTATGGTGAGAGGAACAGAGTGAGTGGTTTGGGTCAATGAACCTATGTCAGAACTTTGACAATTTGGAAAACAGCCATGTATCCAAGTTGCGGGGGGAGGAGGGATTTGGATTGAGCAAAAAACCCTTCATAATTGGGTTAAGAGAGGGAAAATAAATGACAGATTTTCCACACCCTCGTCATCCTATTAGTTTCACTGTCATCCTGTCGAGTTTCACTGTCTGTGTAACTCGTTATCACCTACCCCATAGCCAACAACGGACCATTGTGGGCTCCACCTTGATCATCATTGCTTTTGCATATCTTTCATTCATTTGTTCTATCTGCCTTCTATATTTCTAATTTCCCTTTCCACAGACTCTCAATCTGAAGAAGGATAAACATAAATGTTACCTGACCTGCTGAGTTACTCCAGCATTTTGTAGCTTTCGTTGGTATAAACCAGCATCTGCTGCTCCTTGTTATTACATTAGGATTTTTTGCTAGTTTGATGCTCTTTCATGGTAGAGGATTGTGAACTGGGGAGCTAGTTCTTTATGTGTAGGAAAGAACTGCAGATGCTGGGTTAAATCGAAGGCACACAAAATGCTGGAGTAACTCAGGCAGCATCTCTAGAGAGAAGGAATGGGTGACGTTTTGGGTCGAGACTTGGTCTGAGGAAGGGTCTTGACCCGAAACGTCATCCATTCCTTCTCTCCAGAGATGCTGCCTGTCCCGCTGAGTTACTCCAGCATTTTGTGTCTACCTTCAAGCTAGTTCTTTGTCTCTCCTCACCACTTGTTCTTGTTTCTCGGATGCCCATTCAACAAGAAAGTGACTGCAGTGACTAATATCCCCAACCCATCTCCTAAACCATCTCCAAATGTTTAGCCTTTGATTCTCAACCTATTTTATCTGATGGCTTTTTCCAAGTAGTTCTTCTTTATAGCTTGTAACACAGTGATATTTTTATTTCATGACAGAGATATGCAAGCAGGCACATGGTACGTCCATGCCTTGGGCAATTTCTGAATGATTTAATATTTCACATTGTGCAAATGTCCTTGCTCACTCCCAGTGGCAGACAGCTGCTGTGATGTCCCATCAACTATTCCCATCAAGCTGCACATTAGCTGCTGAATAATTTTACCTTGAACTCCAGATGAACTTAAATTTGCTGATCCAAGCCATACTTGGGCACACATCACCTTAATGTTGAGACCAATTCCTCTTGTCTTTTCTATTGACAAAGACAGTGGAGATAATTCTGATTTGGCTTGGGTTTAGCAGGGAAACGCTGAAAACATTAGTTTCACTACTACCTATGGGCAATATAGAATGCTGGCATGGCAGTGACTGGGTGATTAGTTAGCATCTGGATGCCCTGACTAAGATTGAGAAAACTATTGGAGTCAGCCTGGCTTGGTACATCCTTCACAAAGCCATCAGGGATGCTAAGAGACAATTCCTGACTAAGTTAACGTCCCAGACTAACCTCACAAACATCTGCTGATTGCAGCAAGGCTTGCATGCAATAAAAGGCGAACAAAATGAAGTTGGGCAGAAATGCGGGCAACAATGCATCCTGAGCTAATTTTGAACAGAAGCTCAGCGGAATGACATCACCTGCCCGAACAGCCTTAGAAGGTGCTGAAGAAGGGTCCCCACATGAAAAGTCACCCATCCTTTTCCTCCAGAGATGCTGCCTGGCCCACTGAGTTACTCCAGCACTTTGTGTCTATTTTTGGTATATACCAGCATCTGCAGTTCCTTTCTGCACAGCCTTAGATGCATCGGCACCCACAATGATCGTTGCAATTCCACGCCATATCCTCAGAATCTACACAGACCAGCTGATAGGAATATTTGTGGATACATAATCATCTTTAACCTTCCCTACTCTATTCTGAGGTTCCCACCTATTTTAAGACCACGATCATCCCAGTGCTAAGAAAAACAAGATAGCGTGCCTTAATGACTACTTTCTGGTAGTTCTGCTATCAATCATCATGAAGTCTTTCAAGAGATCATGGTGTGAGCCAATTATAGTCTCCCAAACGCCTTGGTTCACTGCAATTCACCTACCACTGCAAGAGGTCCTTTTCAAACACTATCAATTTGGTGCTACACTCATCCTAGAACATCTGGATCATAAGAACACCTATGTCAGATTCTTATTTATTGACAACCAATATTTCAGGTTGGGATCCTTCTTCAAACTGATGGAGTGGTTGCCTGATCTGCTGAGTCCCTCCAGTAGTTCATTTTTTGCTCAAGATTCCAGCATCTGTAGTTTCTTGTGTCTCCCATTTATTGACTGCAGCTCGTCTTTCAATACAATAATTTCCAACCCAACTGAACTGAAAACTGCTATACTTAGGATGTAGCACCCCCTCTCATATGCTAAAGATGTATTCTCCATCTTCCAATTTTACCGCACTGTGGACCTTATTATTCTTTTCTATCTGCAGTTTCTCTGCAGCTGTAACTCAATAGTCTGCACTCTGTTTATTTTCTCTTGTTGCACTACCTGATAGACTCAAGTAGTGTATGCGTTTTGTAGAAAGGAACTGCACATTCTGGTTTATAATGAAGATAGAATCAAATAGCAGGCAAAATAAACTTATTCACTGATTCTCTGTACACACAACAATAATAATCAATATCAAGACCAATTGAAGGTCGAGTCAAAGGTAGATAAGGTGGTCAAAAAGGCTTTTGGCACTTTGGCTTTCATCAGTCAGAGTATTGAGTATAGAAGATGGGAAGTCATGTTGCAGTTGTATAAGATGTTGGTGAGACTGCAATTAGAATATTCAGTTCTGGGCACCATGTTATAGGAAACATATTGTTAAGCTTGAAAGGGTTCAGAAAAGATTTACAAGGATGTTGCCAGGACTAGAGGGTGTGAGCTATTGGGAGAGGTTGAGTAGGCTGGGACTCTATTCCATGGAGTGCATGAGGATGAGAGGAGATTTTATAGAGATATACAAAATCATGAGAGGAATAGATTGGGTAGATGCACAGTCTTTTGCCCAGAGTAGGGGAATCAAGGACATAGGTTCAAGGTGAAGGGGAAAAGATTTAATAGGAATCTGAAGGGTAACTTTTTCACACAAAGAATGGTGGATGTATGGAACAAGCTGCCAGAGGATGTAGTTGAGGCTGGAACTATCCCATCGTTTAAGAAACAGTTAGACAGGTACATGGTTAAGACAAGTTTGGAGGGATATGGACCAAGCGCAGGCAAGTGGGACTAATGTAGCTGGGACATTGTTGGCCAGTGTTGGTGAGTTGGGCCGAAGGGCCTGTTTCCACACTGTATCACTCCATGACTCTGACCAATTGCTTGACACCAGTCCACACAGAGATTAGTTCCTTTATGTAATTTGCTGGTTAAGATTACACCCTTCATGTAGCAGATATATGACGGAGATTCATTTATATTAATTAATATAAACCACAGTCCCTCTTGAGTGACCATCCACTGCAGCGACACCTCTGACTAATATTCCCTTGGCCCAGTGACAGATTGAGTGCTGCCATCTCCATGCTAGTTTTCATCTGTTCAAACTGTCATTGTTCTCTCAATCAAATTTTATTCAAAGAAAATAATTGAAATTGCATCACAGATCCTCCCACTCCAATTCAAACTGCTTGAGGAGCAAGTCCCAAGGAGATTTGGTCGGAAATCTTTGAATGGGTATTGTAAGTTATAAAGCCTTTGGAAATGGAATAATTGAGTTTGAAGGAGTGGTGTCCTTGGAGCTGAATGTCAGTTAAACAAAGCACTGATTGCCAACAATAAACTAAGATCTGGTGAGGCATGACTCCACTGGGGAGAGGAAGGTGACGGCGTTTAAGATAATTGAAGGCCACATTACAAAGTGACAAAGGGACTGGTTTTAAAAGGAACCATTGTTATTTCTCCTGAGGAACTCGTCATGCATATTTGAGATAGACACGAAGTGCTGGAGTAACTCATCGGGTCAGGCAGCCCCTCTGGAGAAAAAGGATATGTGACATTTCGGGTTGGGACCCTTCCTACATTGTGCACATTTGAGGTTTTTAAAGGTGAAACATTCATGAAGCTTTCATAAGGTCATAAAGTCATAAGTGTTGGGTGCGGAATTAGACCATTCGGCCCATCAAGTCTACTCCGCCATTCAATCATGGCTGATCCATCTCTCCCTCCTAAACACATTCTCCTGCCTTCTCCCCATAACCCCTGACACCCGTACTAATCAAGAATCTATCTATCTCTGCCTTAAAAATATCCATTGACTTGGCTTCCACAGCCTTCTGTGGCAAAGAATTCCTCAGATTCACCACCCTCTGACTAAAGAAAGTCCTCCTCAACTCCTTCCGAAAGGAACGTCCTTTAATTCTGAGGCTATGACCTCTTGTCCTGGACTCTCCCACTAATGGAAACATCCTCTCCACATCCACTCTATCCAAGCCATTCACTATTCTGCATGTTTCATTGAGGTCCCCCCTCATTCCTCTAAACTCCAGCGAGTACATGCCCAGTACCGTCAAACGCTCATCATATGTTATGGAATCACCTCCCTTCCCCTTTTAGCAGTGATCAATGCCAAAGGTGATTAATGTTACCATTTTGCAAATGGTGTCAGTAGGTGTTTCATACATAGAAACATAGAATCATAAAAAATAGGTGTAAGAGTAGGCCAAAGGGCCCTTCGAGCCAGCTTCGCCATTCGGTATGATCATGGCTGATCATCCAAAATCAGTACCCCGTTCCTGCTTTTTCCCCATATCCCTTGATTCCGTTAGCTCTAACAGCTAAATCTAACTCTCTCTTGAAAACATCCAATGAATTGGCCTCAATTGCCTTCTGTGGCAGAGAATTCCAGATTCACAACTCTCTGGGTGAAAATGTTTTTCCTCATCTCAGTCCTAAATGGCCTGCCCATTATTCTTAAACTGTGACCCCTGGTTCTGAACTTCCCCAACATCGGGAACATTTTTCCTGCATCCAGCCTGTCCAATCCCTTAAGAAATATATATGTTTCTATAAGATCCCCTCTCATCCTTCTAATTTCCAGTGAATACAAGCCCAGTCGATCCATTCTTTCATCATATGTCAGTCCCGCCTTCCCAGGAATTAACCTGGTGAACCTACGCTGCACTCCCTCAATAGCAAGAATGTCCTTCCTCAAATTAGGAGACCAAAATGGACAAAAATGATGAATCACATGGACTGATTTCTGCACACATTCTGCAGGATGCAAAAAACCTCCGGTCGGATCTTCAGACAAGGAAATAATGGGAAGAACTTCACTTTGATATCAAAATCTCTTGTGTTGGTACATGCTGTCAGTTCCTGTGATTCCCTCTGGGAATGGCAATACATTAAGTTCGCTGCATAACACAGTCAATGCTGGGCTGACAGGAAGACAACATTAAAACAGTACTGTTGTATTTTTTGAAAAGAAACTTATAGTTCAATTTCTTGCTTAGGAAGGAACTGCAGATGCTGATTTTATATCAAAGATAGACGCAAACATGCTGGAGTATTTCAACGTGACAGGCAGCATCTCTGGATGGAAGGAATGGGTAATGTTTTGGGTTGAGACCCTTTTTTCTTGGTTTGTTTTATCTCCCCTAACTTGTATCTTGTTTTGAAGCATTTTGTCAAGAACTCGGTTGCTACATTATTAATTGCAATGGTAATAATTTTGAAAACTAAAATAGCATTAAGGTTTTTTTTGTTGCATTCTTTGAAGGAAAAATAATTTAGGGCGGTACAGTGGCGCAGCGGTAGAGTTGCTGCCTTACAGCACCAGAGACCCAGGTTCGATCCTGACTGCAAGTGCTGTCTGTACGGGGTTCGTAAGTTCTCCCCGTGACCGCGTGGGTGAAGAGACTGTTTCCGCACTGTATCTCTAAACTAAACTAAACTAAGCTAACTGATAAGGAATGTCAAAGAAAGACACCAAAATGCTGGAGTAACTTAGCGGGACAGACATTCGGTCAGTCTGCAGACGGGTCTGGACCCGAAACGTCACCCATTCCTTCACTCCAGAGGTGCTGCCTGGCCCGCTGAGTTACTCCAGCATTTTGTATCTATCGTTGGTTTAAACCAGCATCTGCAGTTTCTTCCAACACGATAAGGAATGTCAATTTGTTTCAAATCACATTTTCGCTTGTAACCTTGTCTCTATTGGCAGAAACATCTCAGCAAAACTGCCATTCAAACACATATCGTTAAGAAGGCAGCAGCAGAACTATAGCATCTTCTTGGAGATGCTGCCCCCACGGTTGAGTCCTGCCACAGGGAATGCTGCCGTTGCCAAGATTACCACAGTCATGCCCTTCAAAGCTCTGGCGCATTGCAAGACGTATCAGTCAATTACGGCAATCCGTCAAATATCAGATAAATGAAGCAGGTGATGACTGAACTATTCACTGAAAAAAAGAATGAACTAACAATCCACAAAAGACTGGAGGAACTCAGCGAGTCTGGCAGCTTCTGTGGAGGGAACGGACAGAGGACGTTCCAGGTCGGGACTCTTCTTCAGCCAAGTCTGTCACTTGTATCTCTCTGCTAACTAAATGAGTGATCATTCATCCTGTCGCAGTATGCTAGATTTTACTGAACCATGCGGCCATTCGGCTGTTCTGCATAGTTAACACAAGCAATAGGAATCTGATTTCCATTTACTTCTGAGGAAGCTATCTGAGTCTGCAATAACACTGTAATAATTATGCAGCTGAATGTACATAGCTTGACTATTACATGGAGATTGTACTGAGGAGGGAATTAAAGTTCCTGGGCTTTCAGTTCTAGGAATAAGAGTGTGGTGATCTCTTCCATTGTTCTGAAATCCATGTATATTCTTCCATCTCACTTTCCCTTATAAATATTTAAAAATACAAATTAACATGGATTCATCGATTCATAGAGTTGTACAGAATGGAAAAAAGGCCTTTTGGCTCAACTCGTCCATTCCGACCATTTTGCCTAGAAATGTTAATCCCTTTTATCTGCATGCCTGCAACTTGTTCAATCAATAAGGCTATTTTCTGCCAGTTTTGTGAAATAACAGATTTTTGCACGTTGCTGGCAAGGGTGATTGAGGCCTTGATTGAGGTTCTGTCGTGTCTCTGTTGTCTGGCCTTTTTAATTTTGCGCCATGACTAC
This sequence comes from Rhinoraja longicauda, assembly GCF_053455715.1. Lineage (NCBI taxonomy): Eukaryota > Metazoa > Chordata > Chondrichthyes > Rajiformes > Arhynchobatidae > Rhinoraja > Rhinoraja longicauda. The sequence continues at coordinate 30,801,872 of NC_135969.1, read as the reverse complement.
AAGTGAATAAATAACAAAAGGAGAACAACACCATTCATAAGAAATCTTAACAGGCTTAGTATTTCCATACCCAGAATATCACACAAAAGGAGCCCCAAACAAAGCCTCAAAACAAACAGAGGAGGTTGGAATAAAAAAGCCAATTTGACATTGAAGAAGGGTCTCGACCCGAAACGTCACCCATTCCTTCTCTCCTGAGATGCTGCCTGACCCCATGAGTTACTCCAGCATTTTGTGTCTACATTTTTCATTTTACATTTCAAATTTCCATTCATTTCAAATGTTACAATTTGACATTAATTGTGTGTGTGTGTGTGTGTGTGTGTGTGTGTGTTCATGTGTGTGTGTGTGTGTTCATGTGTGTATGTATGTTAGTGGCGAAAACACTGAGATAGATTGTATCTGTGTATGTGTGCATGTGCATGCGTGTGTATGTGTATGTGTGTCCCCGTGTGTGTGTGTGTGTGTGTGTGTGTGTGTGTGTGTGTGTGTGTGTGTGTGTATGTATGTATGAAAGTATGTTTGTATGTATGTATGTATGTCAGTGGAGAAAATAATGGACAGTTTACTGCTACCATCAATTCCTTTGATCGCTTTTTCTGTGCAGTATCCTTAAATCACAAAAACGCCTTGCTTCCGTTAACTGGTCTCCTCTTTATTCCTGATCATACTCCTCTAACAGATTTTAATTAAAATGTACAATTAGTGCCATCTATCATTCTGTGATTAATTCATCTCCAGCACGTCCCCTTTTTACCCTGGCATAAATGGTCAAAGTTGCCTTGATGTAGCAGCTTAGAAGTTGATTTAGCAGATGTAGCAGTTTAGCTTTGAATTTGATTTTTCTTCCCCTTAGTTCCACTTCCGTTCAGTAAAAGGTGAAAATAATTCTTTAAATAAACATAAAATGTATGCCGAAAAGCAAAACCCATGCAAAACAAGGCAGAAACATAGGAAATAGTGAGATGTATTTCAGAGCAGTAGATGTATTTCAGCTCCAATCCTTATCCTGAAAGTCTGGAGACCTCCGAGACAGGATTGTGTCGAGACACGGATCTGGGGAAGGGTATAAAACAATTTCTACAGCCTTGCAGGTCCTGAAGAGCACAGTGGCCTCTGTCATTCTTAAATGGAAGGATTTGGAACCACCAGGACTCTTCATAGAGCTGGCTGCCCGGTCAAACTGAGCAATTGGGGGAGAAGGGCCTTGGTCAGGGAGATGACCAAGAACCCGATGATCACTCTGATAGAGCTCCAGAGTTCCTCTGTGAAGATGGGAGAAACTTCCAGAAGGACCTGAAAATAGCTGTGCATCGACACTCCCCATCCAACCTGACAGAGCTTGAGAGAATCTGCAGAGAAGAATGGGAGAAATTACCCAAATACAGGTGTGCCAAGCTTGTAGCGTCATACCCAAGAAGACTTGAGGCTGTAAGGTGCCTCAACAAAGTACTGAGTAAAAGGTCTGAATACTTATGTAAATGTGATATTTCAGTTATTTCTTTTTAATTACTTTGCAAAAATTTCTAAACACCTATTTTCACTTTTTTTTATTATGGGGTTAATTGATGATAAAAAAAAGAATTTAATCCATTTTAGAATAAAGCTATAACATAGCAAAATGTGAAAGCAGTGAAGTGGTCTGAATACTTTCTGAATGCACTGTCGTTTATGGCTTGTAATCCAAGTAATAATCCAGCAGTGTTCATCCCAAATTCAGCAGGATTAGAGTCTAGCGATGATAACATTTAAACTTTCTCAAGCTAAACCCCAACTGCCCACTTCTGGTTTTAACTGGTTTCATCCTCTCCTGCTCCTAATCATCATTGATTTTGGTTGTTGTGTTTCACGCTTCCATCTCTGTTGTTCCGCAGTGTCCGCCATAATATCATCCACTACAACTCCTGTTCCCAATGAACTTCCTCTCCAGAGCTGTTGCTGAGCATAAATGGTGGTTTGCAGATTCTCCAGGTTGACTCCTCACTGAATCCTATTTGTTGTTTTCGTATTGCATCCACTCTGATCTTTGACAATAATTCAACTGTGCTATAACTCTGCTGAAATATTCCCACTTTTCAACTGAGCATTATGTTTCCTTCAGCTCCTCATCCATTGCCTCCCAGTCTACCTCCTTGATATAATAATATAATAATAAACATTTATTTTTTATAGCGCTTTTCCAAATGCTCAAAGACGCTTTACAAAAACAGTCAAGACATAAAAACAAACAGACAAACTATCCTGACGGAGAAGCGGCGAACAAATAGCGCCAGCGTCCTCTCACGTCAGGGTCCGGCAGTAAACAATAAAGAACACAAGACACACAATTACAATTTTTAACACAAACAGCCATCACAGTGATTGCTCCAGGCACACCCTCACTGTGATGGAAGGCAAAGAAAAGTCTTATCTCCTCCTCATTCTTCTCCCGTGGTGCCACGAGGCGATCGAGGCTCCCGACTTTTGAAGCCCCCACCGGGCGATGGAAAGTCCCAGGGCCGCGCCGAGCAGGCCGATGAAGGTCCTGAGCCCCCACCGGGCGATGGAAAGTGCCGCGGCCAGGCCACGCAGGGCGATGAAGGGCCTGCGAGCGGGTCAATCAAACCTCGCGCTTCGGGGTGGTCGAAACTGCTACGGCTGGAGCTCCCGAAAGCCGGTCGCCAGCCAGGGACCTGCGAGCTCCCGATGTTGTGGTCTGCAGGGCCCACGGCCGAAGCCTCCGAGATGGTAAGTCCAGGCCCTGCGACCGGAGTCTTCAAGGTCGATCCCAGCTGGAGGCCGCCAACTCCACGGTGTTAGGCCGTAGCACGAACGGAGACACAACACCTCTCCTTCGACAAAGAGATCAAACCCTCTCCTTCGACAAACACATCAAACACATCACAAAGACAGCCTTCTTCCACCTCAAAAACATTGCCCGTCTCCGTCCATCCCTCTCCTCCACAGCTGCAGAAACCCTCATCCACGCCTTCATCACCTCCCGTCTGGACTACTGCAACAGCCTCCTCTATGGCGCACCCTCAAAAATCATCAGTAAACTTCAATACATTCAAAACTCCGCTGCCCGTCTACTCACCCACACCCCGATCCGTGACCATATCACCCCCGTCCTTTACAAACTCCACTGGCTCCCCATCCCCCAGAGAATCCAGTACAAAATCCTCCTCATAACCTACAAAGCCCTCCATAACCTGGCCCCATCCTACCTGACTGACCTCCTCCACAGGCACACTCCCACCTGCACCCTCCGCTCTGCTGCTGCCAATCTCCTATCCCCCCACATCCGGACCAAACTCAGATCCTGGGAGGACAGGGCTTTCTCCATCGCTGCTCCCACCCTATGGAACTCACTACCCCAAACCGTTAGAGACTCCTCCACACTCACCACATTCAAAACATCGCTGAAGTCTCACCTGTTCAGTACTGCCTTCAACCACTGAAGGTCACCTCACCTTCTGTCTCCTTTCTCTGTTCGTTTACTTATTTACTTATTTATCTATTTATTCATTTCCCTATGTTCTCTAAATCTCTGTAAAGCGTCTTTGAGTATATGAAAAGCGCTATATAAATGTAATGCATTATTATTATTATTATTATTAACACGGTAAAGGTCGCATCTCCGTTGAGGAGGAGATTTGAAATAAAGGTTTCCCCCACCCCCCCATCACCCCCCACATATACAGAGTTAAAAATAAATCAAAAGAAACATTTAAACGATAACAAAGACAAAAAAAGACAGAGAGACTGCCGGTGAGCCGCAGCTGCAGAACGCATACTCTTACATCCAATTATGCCTCCGCTGAATAATTTGTTATATACTTGCATGTCCTAGTTGGTGACATATTGAAACTTAATCTAGTGTCTGAGGGATAAAAAGAATGACCATGGTCATTTCATCCACAGTGTTCAATACAACGACAGAGACATGTTTATTCCTGGAGCCAATTATAATCTTTCTTTTATTCTTTCATGGGTATTGGGATGGGAGACAAGGCCTGCATTAAATGGTGTTGGATGGTCTCATATTTGAACCGCTCCAGTCTTTGTTTCAGGAATTTAATGAAGAGACGATAAAAAGCATAAAAAGACAGAGACACACAGCACAGAAACTGGACTTCGGCCCAACATGTCCACTCTGACCAAGATGCCCCATCTAAGCCAGTCCCATCCTCTTGTGTTTGACCCATATCCCACTAAACCTTTCCTATCCTATTCATGGACCTGTCCAAGTGTCTTTTAAATGCTGTTATGGTAACTGCCTCGACTAGCTTCTCATATAATGTAATAATAAAGAACTGTAGGTTAACTGGAGCTTTTTATACCAAAGATAGACACAAAGTGCTGAAGTAACTCGCCGGGTCAGGCAGTAACTCTGGAGAAAATAGATATGTGACATTTCAGATCAGGACCCTTCTTCAGACTGATTGTGGGGGTAGGAGTGGAACTGGAAGCAAGAAAAAAATCCACAAAAAATCAGGGCCAGCAACTGCTGACCTCAGGTAGGGAGGTACCCTGACAGGCTGATTGTTGGCCAGGGACAGTGTGATTCCAAGAGAGATGCATCATTGCAAACTGTGAAACTGGTTAACTGACTTTTAGTGGAGGAATTGGGGTGGGGAGGGGTGGAAGAGGGAGGGGTGGAAGAGGGAGGTGAGTTTGTAGATGTTACCTAAAATTAGAGAATTCAACGTTCATACATCTACCCAAGCGAAATATGATGTGCTGTTCCTCCAATTTGCATGTGGCCTCACTATGGCAATGGAGGAGGCCCAAGACAGAAAGGTCCTGTAGCTTGTTCCATTCACCCACCAGCCTCTGAGTGAAAAGGTTACCCTTCAGGTTCCTATTAAATATTCTCCCTCTCACCTTAAACCTCTGTCCCCTGGTTTTTGATTCCCCCACCCTGGGTGAATGACTCCGTGTATTCACCTTATCAATTCCCCTCATGGTTTTACACACAGTCAATTGTGTGCATGTCAAGATGGTGTGCTACACTGAGAAGAGCTTGTTGTCTGTGATCACGTTCTCTTGATCAAACTGCCCTTGTTTTTCAGTGAGCCTGATGAAGGGTTTGGAATTTGCTGTGGAAAAATTTAAATAATCCCATTTTAAACCAAAAAAAAGATCTCTGTCATTAATTTGGTTACTCCTTAGCATTTTAACACATGGAGAGTTCAATAGCAGTGTCAAGTGTGTACTGATCCAGTCAGCTCTGAGAGAACTGGAATATGTCTTTCCGTTACTCAGCTTTTCAGGCAATTCTGCACATCACACCCTTGAAGTGTTTCAGTGGGATTTGATGGTTCAAAATCAATGGAGCTTTGCATATGAGTAAGTAGATGCATCTGATAAAAAGTAGTTTGCTAGTCAAAATAGATTATGCCTCTATGGTCTGTACTACTCTCTTTAAATTTGATGGCAAACATCTTTTTTTTTAAAGAAAACTTCTGGGCAAATGTATCCTAAATGCAGCTTCAGTTGTTACTTTAATATTCCATTTAATATATTTTCCTTCGGACAATATAAAAGTTCAGCAGTTCAATCTTTCCCACTGCCATATTTACTAAGCTCTCGATAGATTTACATCCCAAATAAATAATATCATTATCCAATTTAAAAATTCTTTAGTTAAACTGCTTCTTCTGAAGGTCTTTATTTCTTGACCTTTTCGATCTTAACATTTAAGTTGAAAGATTTTGGCTCTCTTGATAAATAGCTTTGACTTGAATTTCTCCTTTTCCGTCACTTCCACCACATTTTTAACATGTTTAACTTCAAATGGGGTGTCTTATTTTGCTTTTGGTAAAGATTCTTATTTCCAAAGTGACCAAGTATGGAAGCAGTAAAAGAGTTCTGAGTCTGTGATTATGCTTTCGAAATGTTTTCATTAAAGCTCTTGAGATGGGAATCTATCATTTCAACCAGTGAAGTGAGAATAAGCTACTTTTTTTTTTTTTAAGTAATTTGCCCAGTTGTCCAGAGGAAAATGGCTTCTGTCTGACTGTGCATCTGGAAAAGCAGATGCACATCACCAAAGCTTTTATTTTTTATTGTTGAGTGTAAATTCCTTTGCATGGGAACAAAATCAGTGCAAGCTTCCTGACTGACTGAACAAAGGAGGAAGCCAGATGGCAAGAGACAGGTGGCAACTTGGGTTCAATAGACTGAAAAGAAAATACATAACTTTACAACAGATTGGATCTTTGAAATAGTATGTCCCCCTTGATCCTCACCAGGACAAGCTGCTCATTGTGATGTTTACATTCCCCGAATCTGGCTTTTCTTTTTCTTTTTCATTAAATATGTTTCTGATTCTCAAATACAAGACTGAGGTGCAAAATTCAAACTCTTCACTTTCAAATGCAAGACTGAGGTGCAAAATTACACCTCTTCACATTCAAAGCTAGGAATAAAGATGATCATAAGAGGTTACAGCCTTTAAAAAAAACACCATCGATACATGTGACAATTGAGCACCCATTTTGGAAGAAGCTTTGAGGATAACTGATGATACAATGCATCTATATACTAAAACTCTCGTTTGTTTGTTCGTTTGTTCCTGAACTACAGCCAAAACGGTACACGATAGCGAGACAATTTTAGGCCCACCTTACTCACCGTCATCCCTTTGGTGCTAATGGAAGAAGTTTCATTGAATTCGGTGTTTTATTTTTAAAGTTATTCACATTTTAAAGTTTAAATCTATCTCCTAGGGAGGGAGGGGGGAAGAAGGGAGGGAGGGGATGGAGGGGGGGAGGGAGGGTGGAGGAAGGAGGGGGGAGGAAGGTGGGAGGAGGGAGGATAAGGAGGGTTGAGGGGGATGGAGTGGGGAGGGGGGAGGGATGGGGAGGAGGGAGGGGGGGAGAGGGGAAGCGGGGGAGGGGGGAGAGGGTGCTGCACCAATGCAGGAGAGGTTTGGCCCCAACGGGTCCACTTGGTCTAGTATAAAATAAGAATTAACATACCTGACACCAGGTTTGTTTTGCAGGATAAACTTCTGTTATTTAAACCAAGCCAAGTGTAAGCGTGTCTTGGAAGATAGAAAAATTGGACTGCAAGTTATTCTGTTATTCCATTTGCGTAGCCTTCAACAATCAGCCAAATTATATTGTTGTTCAAGACTTTGAACAAAAGCCATCTGTGTGTCATCCTGTACAGAAATGACACGTGCCAGGTAAAAGCGAGTCAAAATACAAAATAAATATAACTTAGGTGAAAAAAAAATGAACATGTTTTCATTTTGCTTTACAACTGGCATTTAATCATTTGTGGGGGATATTTGGCAGGCTGGAAATGCCAATTTTAATCTTCCTTTTCATGCAGGGATTAAAACTTCCTTACACAACTCAGAGTGGCTTATTTTTTTTGTATACACAGGCTATGTAGTGAATCCAAACATAATTGTTCAGATTATGTCAGGACAGATCTGGTACGGTAGTTGATTCCTGGATGATATTTTACTGGGGTTACCATGCTTTTTGCATCCCTAACTATGATCTCATAAATCAACGAGGCAAATAGATGTTATATCCAGCTGCCACTGATGTCCTTTAATGTCCATATTGACTGAAGCCCTATTAGATTGAGGATAGAAAGCACGTCAACAAAAAGTCGATGGTGGGCTTCCTATTTCTCTTTTCGTGATTTATTCATTTTTTGGCATGTGAGTATCACTCCAAAGCCAAGATTCAGTTTAGTTTATTTAATCTATTGTCATGTGTACTGAGGTACGGTGAAAAGCTTTTGTTGCGCGCTAACCAGTCATGGTTACAATCGAGCCATTCACCGCGTACAGATACACGATAACAGAATAACGATTTGTGCAAGATAGAGCCAGTAAAGACCGATCAAAGATAGTCCGAGGGTCACCATAGAGCTAGATAGTAATTCAGGTCGACTACTCAATCACTATGATAGTACTACTCAGGATTCATCACTCAATCTAAACCCCCTTTGAAGGATCGTCTTCATCTGTTGAAGGTCCTCCCTTGGTGCCGTCGGTGGGAGAGTTCCAGGATATTAGCACGAAACAATGAAGCAACAGCCGTAAATTTCCATGCCGGAGCAGTGCACACAATTGTAGGGAATCTCTAGGTGGTGGTGCTCCCGATGCCATTGACCTTGATGGTCGATGCAAGATGGGGAAGCTTTTATAATAGTTTTGAGAGAAGCATATGTAAATAAATAGAAAACAATGCTGCAAGTGAATTGCTGAGCCAATCTCTCCCTCTTCCAACTAAAAGAGAGCATTAGGCTAGTACACTGTTACTGCTGCACAAGTTATTATATTTTATGGTAATACATATGGGAGCTGCTGCATAATGCAATGGCTTATTCAGATTTATGATATAAAAAATTGCTTTGGGCAATTGAGAACCTCTCATTGAGGAAACTGAAAATACAATATGACGCATTGTCATTAATATAGTGGTGTAAAATAATCTAATGGTTCAGATTTACTTTTTCCTTATACATAGGTGAAAAAGGCAATTATCAGAAGAAAATGGAAGCTATTATGAACCTAATTCAAAGCAATCATGTATTTTTTGAACGGTGTGGCAGACATAGATTTAAAATTTGCCCTCCAAATGTATTAATGTAGGTCAGCCCTTTGAAAAATGGTGTATATTGTTGTGTTAGACTAATTAGTAAAACTTCAGCTATCGCCATATGTAGTCGTAGTTGGTTGTAGAGGGAGAGGTACATTCATATTTTGATAAATTATCAGGTTGTAAACATTGGACAGTCTTTAGTTTAGTTTAGTTTAGAGACACATCACAGAAACATGCCCTTCGGCCCACTGAGTCTGCGCCGACCAGCGATCCCCGCACATTTACACTATCCTACACGCACTAGGGACAATTTACAATTATACCAAGCCAATTAACCTATAAACCTGTAAGTGTGGGAGGAAACTGGAGATCCCGGAGAAAACCCACACAGGTCACGGGGAGAACGTACAAACTCTGTACAGACCAGCACCCGTGGTCAGGATCAAACTCGGTGCTATAAGGCAGCAACTGTACCACTTTGTCACCGTGCTGCTAGTCTTCTTGAATGAAGCGTGGAAGCTTACTGTTAAAAGGTAAATTCTGCATCAAAACCTTTACAGTGAGGTCAGTATTTAAACACAACTCTCCCAACCTCGTTTACCGCGCCCGATGTGACCTCTTTACACCGGCAAGACTAAGCAATGACTAGGCCACCGTTTTGCCGAACTTGTGTGCTCAGTCCACCAAATCCTGGTTGCTGATGGTTTTAGCTCCCCTTCCCACTCCCATACCGACCTTTCTGACCTTGCCATCCCCCCACTTGCCAGCGTGAGGCCATTCACAAAATGGAGGAACAGCAATTCATGTTCTGCTTGGGTAGCTTACCAACAATGTACATTGAATTCTCCAATTTCAATTAATACCCCCTCAATTACCCCTGACCCCACCTAGTATACACACATTTTCCCCACCATCTCTCATCCTGCTCCATTCCCCTCCTTCGTATACTCATTTGCCATTCCCGAGTCGTTAATTTCCCTTTCATCCCGCCTCTTTCCCCCCCCTGTCAACTTTTACTCATATCCTTCCCCCAACTTTACGTTATTCCTCCTCTTTTTTCATTATCTGACACTCTTTTGTCTCCTTTTCACCTCTAGCCTTTACCATTACTACACCCATCTGCTAATCAATTCCCTCCCCCTACTCCTCGCCTGTATCTACCCATTACTTGCCAGGCTTTTCCCCATCCCCACCCCTTTTAGACTATAAGACGATAAGACATACGAGCAGAATTAGGCCATTTGGACCATTGAGTCTGCTCAGCTATTTGATCATGGCTGATCTGTATTTTCCCTCTCAACCCCATTCTCCTGCCTTCTCCCCGTAATCTTTGACACCCTTACTAATCAACAACCTATCAATCTCTGCTTTAAAAATACCTAAAGACGGCCTCCATTGCCGCCTGTGGCAATGAATTCCACAGACTCACCACACTCTGGCTAAAGAAGTTCCTCCTCATCTAAAGGTAAAGATTAATAAACCACCAACTTCTGCACATTAACTCAGTCACCACAGAAGAAACCAAATTCCAAAGGAACGTCCTTTTATTCTGAGGCTGTGCCCTCTGGTCCTGGACTCTCCCACAACTGGAAACATCCTCTCCATATCCACTCCATCTAAGCCTTGCTTTATTGGTAGGTTTCTAGGAGATCCACCCCCCCCCCCCCCCCCCCCCCCCTCCAATCGCTCTAACCTCCAGCAAGTACAGGCACAGAGCCATCAAATGCTCCTCATACATTAACCTAATCATCACCGGTTCATTCTCCTAATCCTCATCTGGATGCTCTCCAATGCCAGCACAACCTTCCTCAGATACAGGGCCCACAACTGCTCACAATATTCCACACGTGGTCTGACCAGCGCCTTATAAAGCCTCAGCATTACATCATTGCTTTTATATTCTAGTCCTCTCGAAATGAATGCTAACATTTTATTTGCCTTCCTTACTACCTACTCAACCTGCAAATTAACCTTTTGGGCATCCTGCACCACACTCCCAAGTTCCTTTGCACCTCTGATTTCTGAATCCTCTCCCCATTTAGAAAATAGTCTATGGCTTTATTCTTTCTACCAAAGTACAGGACCTTACAGTTTGTTGGGGGAGTCCAGAACAAGGGGCCACAGTTTAAGAATAAGGGGTAGGCCATTTAGAACGGAGATGAGGAAGAACTTTTTCAGTCAGAGAGTGGTGAAGGTGTGGAATTCTCTGCCTCAGAAGGCAGTGGAGGCCAGTTCGTTGGATGCTTTCAAGAGAGAGCTGGATAGAGCTCTTAAGGATAGCGGAGTGAGGGGGTATGGGGAGAAGGCAGGAATAGGGTACTGATTGAGATGGCGGTGCTGGCTCGAAGTGCTGAATGGCCTACTCCTGCACCTATTGTCTATTGTCTATTGTCTATTGTCTATTGTCTATTGTCTATTGTCTATTGTCTATTGTCTATTGCCACATTGTATTCCATTTGCCACTTCTTTACCCATACTCCCATCACGGCTCTATATATGTCACAATTCAAAGCTCAGTATCTCATGCCTTTACGGAATCCACATCAAAATAATAAACGGGCAACTTCTGCACATTACCTCAAACACCACATAGAAATACAAATACATTCCTCATTTTACTTTCGTTAAGATATGATTCCTGTAAAGGATGTTTACCTATCCCATTAACACCTTTCGTCTTACCCAGTTCCTAAACTTTTTTTTTGGTTTCTTCTTACCTTGGTTTCTTGGTTTTTTCATACATTGCAATCTATCAATTGCGCCGACAGCCCGACTTGTCTTTTTCTTCTTATGCTACTGTGTTACTCTCTTACTTATATGTTTGAGTGTATCTTTAGTTTTTGTATTATGGGAGATTGGGGGGGGGGTTTGGGGAAACCTTTTTTATCTTTCTTCGACGGAGATGCGACTTTTTCATCGTATCTCCGTCTGCACTGCGCGGCTTTAACATCGTGGAGCTGGCGGTCCCTTTGTTAGGGATGGACTGCGGGAGCTCCAACCGCAGGAGCTTCGACCGCCCCGATCACAGGAGCTTCGATCGCCCTGATGCGGGAGCTTCGATTGTTGACTGCGGGAGCTTCGATCGCCCCGACTGCACAAGTTTTGATTGCCCCGACCGTGAGAGAAAAGGATGAAAGAAGGTATAGTTATTTGCCTTCCATCACAGTGGGAAATGTGAAGTCACCGAAAAAAACAAGATGGACGTGCTGCCTGCACTGGTGAGGACTCGGAGGAAGTGCCGTGAATGCAGTGATCTCGGTGTTTGCAGGGACATGGGGCCATGAGGACATGACGTCTAGTGAGGGTATGAACTGCTTTGTGACTGTTCGGGCGGACAGGGACTGCAGAGAGAGTGACAGCGGTCGGTACAACTCTGGTCACATCACGGTGAAGGAGTGTGTGTGTGGCTCGGACATCGAACTGATGGCTGTGGGTCTCCACTTATGCTATGTGCCCTGGGGATTCTCACACGCCATTGTGGTGGCTGTTTAAGTCTATGTTTAATTTTATGTGTTTATGTATCTTGTTGCTTTTTTGTATGACTGTTGGCAAATAAAATTCCTTGTATGTTTACATACTTGGCTAATAAATTAATTACAATAACAATTCACTCTTGTTATGTGGATTTGCTGATCTATTTGGGAAATTTGATGAGCATAGACAGCTAATTTTCTGAATCTAGTCATTTTGAAACTTTGCTACTGGTATTCCTCAATTTCCGCTGTTCACAGATTAGTATCTTCCAAATGATGTCAGGACATGTAGTGAGAAGAGTCATTTTTTAATTGTGTGCCAAAATCAAATCTGTAAATGTACAAACGCGAACGTTTTCTTTTTCATCAGCTCAGACAGAATTGCCGTGGTCTGAATTGCATAGTCTGAGGCCTTTCAGAAATAGCTTTGAATTGATGTGCAGGCAGATTTTATTATTCCCTTTCATCACGGCCATGATAGAAGTTAGTTGTACCACTGACCAGTGCAAGAGCATTTCTATCAAAAAGCTCATTAATGTGCATCTTGACAAGTTTATTTTTATATACGTTGCCAACAGCAATTTAATGGCTCACAATTTTATAGGTGAAAGCCTGGAGTCAATTTGAAGTCAAGAGTACTTTTTGATTTCTCCCTCTATCTTAAATCTTAAATCCTCGTACTTGGGTACTGCATCGTGTTTCATCAGTTTCAATGTAGCAACCACTATTCTCACAATTCACTGTTATATGTTTAGTTTAGTTTAGTGACACAGCACAGAAACAGGCTCTTCGGCCCACCGAGTCCACACCAACCTGCTATCCCTGCACAGTAACATGATCCCACACACACTAGGGACAACTGAAGAAAGATCTCGATCCGAAAAGTCACCCATTCCTTCTATCCAGAGATGCTGCCTGACCCGCTGAATTACTCCAGCATTTTGTGTCTACTTATAATTTTACCAAGCCAATTAGCCTACAAACCTATACGCCTTTGTAGTGTGGGAGGAAACTGGAGCATCCGGAGAAAACCCGCACAGGTCAAGGGGAGAACGTACAGACTCTGTAAGGACAGCACCCGTAGTCAGGATCAAACCCGGATCTCTGGTGCAGTAAGGCAGCAATTCTGCCGCTGCGCCACTGAGTCGCTCTGTTGTGAATGTTGAATCATTTTAGAAACCAGAAAATGTCTACATTTAGAGAGCACAGTCTTATAACCCAGTGCTGTGTATCTTGTTGTTCTGGTGTATTCACAATATTAACCCTTCCTTTTCTTGGCGGCTTCCTTTTACATTTGTTCAGCATAAATAGTGTGGCATCAAAACCATAAAATATATCAGGCAGTCCGTGGTATTTATCCTCCTGTTCAATATTGGCAGCAGTACCACACAGCCTACAGATACTAACATCACTGTGGATTATCCATTAGTATGTTGGCACATAGAGGGAGATACATTTGATGTTGTAATTGGAGAGAAATCTCCCAGCCCCAAGTACATGGGATTCACACATTTGCACGATTGACTCTAGGCTACTTTTATAATATTAGTAAAGCAATATCAATACTCTCTGGCTTTATTCCTGTAAGCAGGAAAGATGAACAAAAATGATGATTAGACCTCTCCAATGTTTCCCTTAACACATTTACTTCGGGCCTGGCAATGTATCCATTTTAAAAGAAGCCAAATCCCTTTGTAGAGTAATGTGGAGATGAGGAACGCAGAGCCAGATCTGTCCTTTTTGTTTGCTTCGGCCACTGAACTCCGCAGTAACAGAGTGACCTTGGAGTGTAAATCCACTTTAAAGAGAGCAGCAATGTTGGACAAAGTGACTGGAATGACGTACAAGATGCTTCCCTTCATTCGCCAAGACAATGGATAAAAGAGCAGGGAGGTTTAATTTAGTTTAGTTTAGTTTAGAGATACAGTGTGGAAACAGGCCCTTCGGCCCACCGGGTACGCACCGACCAGCAATCCCCGCACACATTAATGCTATCCTACACACACTAGGGACAACTTTTACATTTACCAAGCCAATTAACCTACCTCCCTGTATGTCTTTGGAGTGTGGGAGGAAACCGAAGATCTTGGAGAAAACCCATGCAGGTCACGGGAAGAACGTACAAACTACGTACAGACAGCACCCGTAGTCTATTGTGGATTTTCTAACTTTATCTTTTACTATGCTTTTCCATCTGATATTTCACAAGCTTTCTTTATCACTAACCCATTTGGACCATTCCCATCTTGTTTAATGCATTAAATGCATTGTCTGTTTTTAAGCTTAGGCTATTTACTTGGTCTGTAATTGCTCCTACTCTTTCCTCAATTATCTACTTGGTATCCCTGTACATATCTGGATTTCCTTTGATATTATCTGCCAGTACATTATCATGTCCTCCATTTGCTCTCCTGATTTCCCTTTTAATTTCACTCTTGCACTTTCATTATTCTCATAGAGCCATTGAGTGATACGTGTGGAAACAGGCCCTTCGGCCCAACTTGCCCACATCAGCCACCATGTCCCAGCTACACTAGTCCCACCTGCCTGCCTTTAGTCCATATCCCTCCAAACCTGTCCTATCCATGTATCTGTCTAACTGCTTCTTAAACGATGGGATAGTCCCAGCCTCAACGACCTCCTCTGGCAGCTTGTTCCATATACCCACCATCCTTTGTGTGACAATGTTACCCCTCAGATTCCTATTAAATCTTTTCCTCTTCAACTTAAACCTAATTCCTCTGGTCCTCGATTCCCCTACTCTGGGCAAAAGACTCTGTGCATCTACCTGATCTATTCCTCTCATGGTTTTATACACCTCTATAAGATAACCCCTCATCCTCCTGCGCTCCAGGGAATAGAGTCCCAGCCTACTCAACCTCTCTCTGTAGCTCACACCCTCTAGTCCTGTCAACATTCTCGTAAATCTTCTCTGTACCCTTTCCAGCTTGGCAATATCTTTCCTATAACATGGTACCCAGATCTGAACACAATGCTCTAAATGCGGTCTCACCAATGTCTTATAAAACTGCAACATGACCTCCCAACAAGTCTAAAGAAGGGTCTTGAGCCGAAACGTTACCCATTCTTTTTCTCCAGAGACGCTGCCTTTCCAGCTGAGTTACTCCTGCTTTTTGTGTCTATCTCGTAACTTCTATACTCAGTACTCTGACTGATGAAGGCCAATGTACCAAAAGCCTTTACGACCACTTTTTCTCCTACCTTTTTGCAATATCACATTCTTAGTACCTGACATAAACTTCCATGTTTGATTTATCCTATCCTCCATAGACTTTGTCATCCGAGATGCCCTAGATTTTACAGTGCCGATCTTTCTCTTTTTATCACAAACCTCTTAAATCTCCTCCTCCCTCCTCCCCTCCCTCCACCCCCCCTCCCCCCCCCCCCCCCCCCCCCCCATCCCTAGGAGATAGATTTAAACGTTAAAATGTGAATAACTTTAAAAACATAACACCGATTTCAATGTAACTTCTTCCATTAGCACCAAAGGGACAAGGGACAATGGTGAGTAAGGTGGGCCTAAAATTGTCACACTATTGTGTACCGTTTTGGCTGTAGTTCAGGAACAAACAAACAAACAAACAAACAAACGAGAGTTTTAGTATATAGATAGTTAATTTAAATTGTCTTTTGGTAATATTTTATTATATTTTTATTTTCTTCCACAACTATGTTAAATTTGAATGAATTATAACTGTTACCATTCAGGTAATCGTCCAGCAAAACCTCCATCATTTGCCATGTTGCATTTTGTAAAAGTTCATCCAGAGTTTCACCCAACTACATGTACATGGATAAGACAGGTTTGGAGGGATATGGACCAAACGTGGGCAGGTGAGTCTAGGATAGCTGAGACATGTTGGCCGGTGTGGGCAAGTTGAGCCAAAGGGCCTGTTTCCACACTGTATCACTCTATGACTCCATCTCTTGGTGCAAATAAAGGTTTAAACTCTAAATCTACTTTAACTGGAAAACTGGAATAATAAACTGGATATCTGGATGCCCAGCTGTATTCACCATGTATGAATGCTTTCATACATGGCGGCTATACATGAATGACTTATATAACTAATAATAGACTGCCAAGAACAACTGAGTTTGTATGAGAGTTAGATTACAATGGATTCGTCCTTGACAACTTTTCTCATGTGGATCCATTGTGAAGGTTGCTGAATTTAATCTCATCTATCTTTGCCACAGTTCAGGGATTTTATGAGCATGGATAAAGGTTGTCCATGAGATGTCAGCATTGCTTCAACACAGAATCTACGTACACAGTTCAATCGTACGTACTACGTACAATCGTACGTACTACGTACAACTCACATACAATCTATGTGAGTTGTGAAAGGTACAGAGCTGTTTCGAGAAGACCATGCAATTATAGGTCTGGGATTGAGGAAAAAAACATCCAAGTGATGGTTTGAGTGGGGATTGCAAAGTCATGCACAAGTCCAGTGGAAAATCAGTTTGCTCTGACGCATATTCTCATATCTGCATAACTGTGAAGAAGAATCTGCACAGACTTGTTCGAGTTCACAGATGTAGGAATTGAGGAAAGCATTAGCAAGTTGGGGATTTGATTTGTTCTGCATATTTGCAAATAGCCACATACATATTTATTTTTAATTGCTCAGTGGATGTGGTGTCAGAATTTATTGATCATCAATAATTATCATTGAGAAGGTGGCTGTGAAACATTGGTGGTCTCTTGAAAC
The DNA here is from genome assembly GCF_053455715.1 of Rhinoraja longicauda. Lineage (NCBI taxonomy): Eukaryota > Metazoa > Chordata > Chondrichthyes > Rajiformes > Arhynchobatidae > Rhinoraja > Rhinoraja longicauda. The sequence goes on along the minus strand of NC_135969.1, from coordinate 30,785,108 downwards.
ATTGAAGTCCTTCAGGTGAAATCATGCCATCACTTCCTCCTTCCTATCTTGATTTTGTTCTTGCTCTCTCTCTCTCTCTCTCTCTACTTTGGGAATAGCTCTTTGGTGGTGCCTTCCACTACTTTTATAGTTTCTGATTTCCTGCACGCAACCAGCTTATTCTCATTATAAATGTTCAATTCTTCTACTTCCATCACACCCCAGCATTCCTTCCTCGAAACTACAACCAAATGGTTCCTTTCCATCTCCACCCTCCGTTACTAAACTGACTTCATTCTCATAATGAGCAACTCCTTTCTCTCCAATCTCTTTATTCTACAGTTTGATTTCCACAGTTTCTACTCGACTTGGTGAATGTGTCCAACATGTCCTGTCTCTATTTTAAATTTCCAGTCTCTGCCTGTTTTTGTATTTCACCATTTAGGTCTCGCTTCATGCCGGCAGGAACGGCTTCATTTTCTGAGGAGTTACAAATGGGATTGAATGTTGTGCAACCATTGATTGGGTATCACCACTTTTGAAGCTTCTGTTAAGATGAAGCAACTGAAGATTTTTCGGTCAAGGACACCACCCTCAGGAGCTCTGCAGCATTTTGTGTCGACCAAAAACTAAAATGATCTTCCTCTGTATAAGAAACGACACTGGTCATTGGACTGATTTTCCATTAATGCCCTCTGAATGTAGGAAACAGGAGCAAACATAAGCAATCTGGCCCTGTGAGTCTGATCCACCATTCATCAAAATCACGGCTGATCTTCCACCTCTGGAAGCTGCTTTTTCCAGAACCACCCATATAATCCCTCAATTTTCTAAATGTTAACAAAGTTATCAACCTCTGTTTGAGTGTAGACAATGACCACACCTTCACAGAGCCTATTTCTGTAAAATAGAGATAATTTGTGTCATAACAAAATATTATGGAGAAATATTAAACAGAATATCGTGAAGAGAATTCTGAAGGATCACCAGCCTGAGTGTTCTGTTCATCTCAGATACTTATCCAGCTGCATTTTGAACACTATAATTGAATCTTCCTCCACTTCCATCCTAGCCAGTGCATTCCACTTCCTAACCACTCGCTGTGAAAATAGAAATTTTCCTCATTTAACTTTGGGTCCTTTTGTTGATCACCTTGATTCCATTTCCCTGGTCATGTTCATAAGTGGCAGGAACAGAATTAGGCCACTCCACCATTCACTCATGGCAGATCTATCCTTCCCTCTCAAACCCATTCTCCTGCCTTCTCCCCATAACCCCTGACACCCCCTTACCAATCAACAAATCTGTCAATCTCCGCCTTAAAAATACCCATTGACATGGCCTCCACAGCCTTCTGTGGCAATGAACTCCAGTATTGCACACTATGAAATCATAGACCTTGAACATTCTGAGAATGAGAATACCTTCTCTCAATGTGCTTCCTCTATCTACCCTTCAAGATTTTATCTGTTGTCAGATATAGAAACAAAAAAAAATGTCTCTATTAGATCCCACTTCAAACTGCTTCCAAGGAGAATTTTAATCTTCTTCAGTTTATCCACATAAGACTCTCATTCCTGAAATCATCTTGGTAAATCTCTTCTGAACCTCCACAGTCTTCAATTGTGGTGCCCTAAATTGTACAATATTTCAGTTGTAGCTGAAATACTGTTTCATCAAAATTCATTATGAACCTTTTTGTGAGATGAATTGTCCAATTAGCAAAATGTACAATTAGGTTAAATCACTGAGCATTATTTATTCATAGAAGGTATCACAAAATGCTGGAGTAACTCAGCGGGCCAGGCAACATCTCAGGAGAGAAGGAATGGGTGACGTTTCGGATCGAGACCCTTCTTCCAACCCGAAACATCACCCATTCCTTCTCTCCTGAGATGCTGCCTGGCCCGCTGAGATACTCCAGCATTTTGTGATACCTTCGATTTGTCCCAGTAACTGCAGTTATTTTCCTACACTATTTATTCATAGATGTGCTTTTCATAGGAGGTGGGAGATGAAATCATACTTTAAGGCTTTTAAAATCATTGCTGGTAGAAGAACCTAGTTCTTTAAAAGAAAGATAAGTTGTGCTGTGTCTTAGCAAAACAAAATAATGTGAATAGAAGGCTGTTTTTTTTCCCATAATGTACCATTAAAACAATTTATCTGTCCCTATGTCAAATGATAGGGCGGCACGGTAGCACAGCGGTAGAGTTGCTGATGCGAATGCAGCGCCAGAGACTCAGGTTCGATCCTGACTACGGGTGCTGCACTGTATGGAGTTTGTACGTTCTCCCCGTGACCTGCGTGGGTTTTCTCCGAGATCTTTGGTTTCCTCCCACACTCCAAAGACGTACAGGTATGTAGGTTAATTGGCTGGGTAAATGTAAAAAATGTTAAAATTGTCCCTAGTGGGTGTAGGATAGTGTTAATGTGCGGGGATCACTGGGCGGCACGGACTTGGAGGGCCGAAAAGGCCTGTTTCCGGCTGTATATATATGATATGATATGATATGATAGCCAAAAGCTCTTTGGATTCAGGCATATCACAGTAGAAGTCCTATCTTCTTGTTACTAACATTATTTCACAATATTATTATTAGTTCACAATAAAGAGTTTCTTGCACTTAATTGATTTATGTTACTACTTTTGGCCATTGTCTCTCCTTCTGCCTTCAGGCGTGAACTATAAGCCTGGTGGCCACGCCTGTAGCGCAGCGGTAGAGTTGCTGCTTTACAGCGAATGCAGCGCCGGAGACTCAGGTTCGATCCTGACTACGGGTGCTGCACTGTAAGGAGTTTGTACGTTCTCCCCGTGACCTGCGTGGGTTTTCTCCGAGATCTTCGGTTTCCTCCCACACTCCAAAGACGTACAGGTATGTAGGTTAATTGGCTGGGTAAATGTAAAAATTGTCCCTAGTGGGTGTAGGATAGTGTTAATGTACGGGGATCACTGGGCGGCACGGACTTGGTGGGCCGAAAAGGCCTGTTTCTGGCTGTATATATATGATATGATATGATATGATATGATTCCTAGTTGTGCTCACAAATTGCAGCAGACCACTTTTAACCTAGATAGAGCTATCATATCTGCTGAGTTTGGTTCTATCACCAGCACCAGAGTGCAGGAGGATGAGGAGTGATCTTATAGAGGTGTATAACATCATGAGAGGAATGGACTGGGTAGATGCACAGAGTCTCTTGCCCAGAGTAGGTGAATCGAGGACCAGAGGACAGGTTTAAGGTGATGGGGAAAATAATTAATAGGAATCTGAGGGGTAACTTTTTTACACAGAGGGTGGTGGGTGTATGGAACAAGCTTCTAGAGGAGGTAGGGACTATCCCAACATTTAAGAAATAGTTAGACAGGTACATGGATAGGTCAGGTTTGGAGGGATATGGACCAAATGCTGGTGGGTGGGACTAGTATAGCTGGGACATTTTGGCTGGTGTGGGCAAGTTGGGCCGAAGGGACTGTTTCCACACGATATCACCATAGGACTCTATGACTTTAATTTGTATTTTTCATTCTCAGGTTCTCTTTGTGACTGCAAATGATTTTGGGTGAGGGCATGATCACTAACATAAATGGCCTTTAGCACTTGTGGATTTTTTATGGCTAAATAGAATCATAGTCACAGAGTCATACAGCATGGAAACAGGCCCTTTGGCCAAACTGGGCCCAGCCAACGAAGATGCCCCATCTAAGCTAATCCCATTTGCCCATGTTTGGACCATTTCCTTCTATATATTACCTATTCATGCACCTGCCAAGTGTCTTTTCAATGCTAATTCAACCTCTAGTTGCAGCTCATTCATTTACAAACTGAATGAAAAAGGTGGCCCTCAATCTTGCCCCTCTTACCTTATACCTATGTCCTCTGGTTCTTGTTCCCCCTACCCTAGGTAAAAGAGTCAGGATATTTGCCTTGTCTATGCACCTCATGATTTTATAAACCTCAATAAGATCCCCCGTCAGCCTCTTGTGCTTCAAAGACTATAGTCCAACCTTTCCTTATAACTCAGGCCCTTGAGACCAGGCAACATCCTCATAAATCTTTTCTGCAATCTTTCCAGCTGAATGACATCATTCCTATGGCAGGGTGACCAAATCTGAGCACTGTACTCCAAATGCAGCCTCACCAACAACGTCTTGTACTCCTGCAATGTAACATCCTACCTTCTATGCTCAGTACCCTAGCTGATGAAGGCCAATGTCCAGTATAATCTCAAGTAGACAAATAGAGGCAAAATATAGTTTTAATGTTCAAGCTTCTTTTTTATGCTCATTGTTATTTATTATATACCATTAAATGTTAAAGGAAAGTTAATGCATGGATCAGAACTTTGAACTGTTTCCAAGGCAGGAGGCTGCTGATGAGATAATTAGTTCTGCACTGTCGACCATTTTGCTCTGGTGCTTCAGTGAAATGATGCAGCCAAGTAAGTCCGGAATATGCCACGTGCAATCCTTAGTCTGTTATCTGCTCACTAATCTGTTCCTTCCTGAGAAAGCTTAGAGGAAACTAACTTCAGAGCGCAGAGTTACGATTTTGACAATTGATTGTAGAATGAACAAGGACTGCAGAATATGTGACGGTTAGATCCAAACAATTGCTTGAATAAAACAAAACCTCATCTAATATCTGCCATCTGAGAGCATTGTATATGTTCAGCATACATTGAACTTGGCAAACAATCTAACTTGGTCATATCCCTTGTGGACCAAATAGAATGAAAGATGGTTCACTTTTGCTTCACTTTGCATTTTCTTGCAAGTATGATGCAGCATCCAAAAGCATTTGATGTCACAAATCTAGGTTATTGGTTAATAGTTTTACTAATGGGATGACCAGATATTTGCTGAATTCCACAGTTTAAGGATAAGGGGGAAGTCTTTTAGGACCGAGATGAGAAAGTTTTTTTTCACACAGAGAGTGGTGAATCTGTGGAATTCTCTGCCACAGAAGGTAGTTGAGGCCAGTTCATTGGCTATATTTAAGAGGGAGTTAGATGTGGCCCTTGTGGTTAAAGGGATCAGGGGGTATGGAGAGAAGGCAGGTACGGGATACTGAGTTGGATGATCAGCCATGATCATATTGAATGGCGGTGCAGGCTTGAAGGGCCGAATGGCCTACTCCTGCACCTATTTTCTATGTTTCTATGTTTCTATGTTTCTATGTACATGTTAGGTCAGGCAAGATCAGTCGGTCGTCCTAGTATTTCTCCCAGCTGTTACAATGGTCAGGGAGACTATTGACAAACAGTGCCAAGGTCCAACTACATAATTGGGTCTCGGCCCGAAATGTCCCCCATTCCTTCTCTCCAGAGATGCTGCCTATCCCGCTAAGTTACTGAGCTGTTATCAGGCAACTGAATCATCCTACCACAACCAGAGAGCAGTGCTGAACTACTATCTACTTCTTTGGTGACCCTCAGACTATCCTTGATTTGTGGACTTTGCTGGCTTGACATTACACTAAACATTATTCCCTTATCATGTACCTCTACACTGTAAATGACTCGATTGTAATCATGTACTTTCTGCTGACTGGATAGCACGCAACAAAAGCTTTTCATTGTACCTCGGTTCACGTGACAATCATAATAAACTAAACTAAACTGAACTACTCCAGCATTTTGTATCTAATCACCAATCAAACCAGATGCCAGAGGACCCCAGTACTGTGTCATTGCATCTCAGCAAGCAAAATCGACGAGCAAAGATAATTTTACATTTGATGTTTTTAACTTCCTAAATCACAAGTGCATAATTTAGATTCAATTCTGTGCATTTAAAAATAATTCTAAAAGACACAATGTTTTTCTATTGCTCTTGGGATTGACAAGATGTTGTAGACTTGCTGTAACACATAGCTGGAACACATTATCTGCTTTCATGACCATTGTTAATCAAAGAATCAATATGAAATACTATTCATCGTGTTTTTCCCAAGGCCACTTGCTTTTATCACTATAACAACCAGCCTTATGGCTACATAATTCTTGGCTTACTGCCCATTACTGGTGTTACTTTTTTTTTTGTTCAGTTTTAAGGTGAGGAATGAAAAATGTTCTTGCATCAGCACTGTATGCTAACAGAGCAGCACAGCAGAGTGTCCAAGGAAAATGCTGCCCTTGTTCCTTCCCTGCTATAGAGCCGACGATGCAATTACTTTAATAATGACACGATTGTTTTTGCAGCTTGCATTCAGCTTGATTCTGCAGAATTAATTGCGGAGACGCACACCACCTCAAAAACCCCAAATGCTTTGACTGCTTAGTGTTCGGCAGAATGGGCAGCCTGGTGGGGCAGAGTTGAGTTGCCGCCTTACAGCGCCAGAGACCCATGTTCGATCCTGACCACGGGTGCTGCCTGTAGGGAGTTTGTACCGAGTGGGTTTTCTCTGGGATCGCCAGTTTCCTCCCACACTCCAAAGAAGTACAGGTTTGTAGGTTAATTGGCTTTGGTAAAATTGTAAATTAACCCTTGTGTGTAAGATAGTGCTAGTGTATGGGGTGATCGATCGCTGGTTGGAGCGGACTCGGTGGGCTGAAGGGTCTGTTTCCGCGCTGTATATATTAAGTCTAAAGTCTAAAGAAAATATGATCTTTATGTAGCTATTTTGAGGAACAATTAAACCACACTACCAATCACCCATGCATGAACTTCATTTGTCTGCAAACATTATCGCCATCTTGGCGAGCACCAACAAAAAATGAAGAAATTAAAAATAACTTGCCCCTCGTGAGTTGTAGAGCCTGGGAGGAGCGGAAGATGGAATTTATGAGAATATGGGAAAAAGGATTACAAAGAAAAAGGGTAGGTATACGGTTGTTCTGTGAGGCAATATAGACTTGGAGACCTCCTATGCCATACAGAAGTATGGAAAGAATGCATTCACAATGCATGTAACACTCTTCTGGCTTCTGGAGAGGATTGCTGCTGAATGAATGGCAGTTACATTGTTGGAAGTGGGGTAGAAGAGATATTCCGTGTTTCAGAGGGACTTGTACATACCAATAAATAACAAAGTTAAAGTGTCCACTGAAAACATTTGTTTCATGCATGAGGGCCACAGAAACCCTCTTGGGTTAGAGCCATCACTCCTGACAGAAGGCTAAGTGCAGTTGATAAGTGAAATCACTTTGGCAAAGTCTGCTATACAGGAAAATCCCTTTGCTTCTCTGGGCTGGAGAGAACGAAGGTGAAGCTTTCTTTCCTGGAGTACAGAGTTTGAGTGACCTTCCTAATGGATGAAACATAGAAACATAGAAACATAGAACATAGGTTCAGGAGTAAACCATTCGGCCCGATGAGCATGGCTGATCATCCAAAATCAGAACCCCATTCCTGCTTTCTCCCCATATCCCTTGATTCCATTAGCCCAAAGAGTGATATCCAACTCTCTCTTGAAAACATCCAGTGAATTGGCCTCCACTACCTTCTGTGGCAGACAATTCCACAGATTCACAGCTCTCTGGGTGAAAAAGTTTTAAGTCCTAAATGGCCCAACCCTTTTTCTTAAACTGAGGAATGGGCAGCAAACAGAGAAAAACAGTAAAGATCAACAACAGCCTCCTGGAATGTTTCTGAGGGTAGGAATCTGAGAGTGATCTTGACCTTGATCTCCACAGACAAACAAGACAAGGTTGTGCTTGAGGTTGCAAGTTGCAGTTTAACTTTTGCTCTTTAAATAGCTTAACTTCAGGTCATTGTCCATTTTTGTAAAAACGGGACTATTTTTCAATCTGGCTAGATTTAAAACATTAAACTATGTTGTAGCACATTTCAGAGCGTTGTATTCTTGGAAAAAACAAGATGTCGACTAACAAACATTTGGCTGAATAGTCAGGGGATTCATTTACCAACGCCCAGAAATTAATGCAATGTTGCTTCCCTCCAAGTTAAGCTTATTTTCAACAGTATTACAAAGTTTATTCTTGCTACCTACACAAAAGCATTTCTTGGCTCCTGTAACCAACGGAACAATGTATGGCTCTGGAAGATTAGTGGTTAACTTACTAGAACAGCATCCAAAGGATACAAAACTGCCTTATGAAATGGGTCAGGAGATCCTATTGATCCAGAGACACGAGTTCAAATCCCACGATGGCAGCCAAGGAATATAAAATCAATTAAATAGATAAATCTGGAATAAAAAATTAGTATAATTCAACTCTTAAAGTGCCTTAGAAACCCATCTGGTTTATTAATGTCCTTCCTTCATTTTGGCCTGGTATATCAATTCGGCTTTGTGGTTGAATTTCAAAGGCCTGTGCAATGAGCCAGATATCCATTTACTTTCAGGGAACTTGTGATGCACACTGCTCAAACTCTCTAAGCAACTAAAAAAAAAAACTCTACCTTATTCTTCATGCCCTCCGTAATGAAATGTTTAACACAACTTGCTCGTTACTGGAGGGGTGACATTTCTTCAGTTTAGGAGGCGTGGCAACAGGTCTGCAAGTTTTGCCTACCCTTTGCAATGACCATCTCCATTTGGAATTCTGTCAGGAGACTGCAGATGCTGGAATCTTCTGATGTCTGATGGGCGGCACGGTGGCGCAACGGTAGAGTTGCTGCCTTACAGCGAATGCAGCGCCGGAGACTCAGGTTCGATCCTGACTACGGGCGCCGTCTGTACGGAGTTTGTACGTTCTCCCCGTGACCTGCGTGGGTGTAGGATAGTGTAGGATAGTGTTAGTGTGCGGGGATCGCTGGGCGGCGCGGACCCGGTGGGCCGAAGGGCCTGTTTCTGCACTGTATCTCTAAATCTAAATCTAAAATCTAAATCTTAAACAAAGCACAAAGCTCTGGAGGAAGTCAGGAATTTAGGGAGCATGAGTGGAAGGAAATGGGTAGACAACGTTTCAGGTCGAGACCCTTCCACAGATGCAAGCTAATCCATTGAGTTCCTCCAGGAGTTTGATTTTTTGCTTGGCTTTTTGCAACTTGCATACCGAGGCATCTTCTGTTTTTGGTAGTGGTAAAGCCTCATGACAACAAACTGCTTATTTTTGCATATTTCCAAGTCTCCTTGCATTTAAACCCTGTTCATCCTTTCCATCATCTTTCATCAACCAGTGAACTCTTTTGTAATGTATAGATCAAAATGGCCTTGTCACTCTTTGTCCTGGATTATAGTGCCATGCATCCTTGGATTTTCATCCGAAAACTGATAGCAAGTATCAAGTATAACCTCAAGCACGAGTACAAGACATTGGTGCGGCCACATTTGTAGTATTGTGTTCAGTTTTGGTCTCCCTGTTATAGGAAAGCTGTTGTTAATCTGGAAAGAGTGCAGAGAAGAATTTTGAGGATGTTGCCAGGGTTCAAGGGCCTGAGTGAAAAGGAAAGGTTGAGCAGGCTACGACTTTATTCCTTGGAGCGCAGGAGGAAGAGGATTGATCTAATAGAGGTGTGTAAGATCATGAGACGAATAGATAGGGTAAATGCACAGAATCTTTTACCCAGAGGACATGGGTTTAAGGTGAGGGGTGTAAGATTAAATCGGAATCATTAGGGACATTTCTTTTACATAAAGAGTGATAGGTGTATGGGTAAGCTGCCAGAGGAGGTGGTTGAGGCAAATACTATCACAATGTTTAAAAACATTTGGACATGTACATGCATCGGATAGGTTTAGAAGGATTTGGGCCAAATGCAGGCAGCTAGTACAAATGCAAATGGGAGATGTTGGTCGGCATGGGCAAGTTGAGCTGAAGGGGGCGATTTCCATGCTGTGTGATTCTATGACTGTGAATCTATAACTGTAGGAGTGAAGTGGACTCAAGCTCAAATTAACATTTCAAAATCAAAGAAAGATGCCTAAATGATCCAATCTCAGAATTAATTTGTTTGAAAGCATAGCGTATTATATGAAAGTTATAAAGTGTTGAGCTCGAATACATTTAACCATCTCCTAGGCTCAGGGCATGAATATGTTGATTGCATTAATATTTCTAATTCATACATATTTAACTGTAAATTCAACAATCTAGCATTCCCAGCGGCAGTGTGTGCTCGTAAGAATGTAAGTCAGAAAATTAGAGCCATAGATTAAATCCAGATCTCCATCTACAAATGCCTTGGAGTATTGTGTCTCTGCTGGGAGCTATAATCTCCAGCGTTGCTTCCTGTCACACCCCTCTCTTTCCACAAGTATTCCTATGGTTCGTGCCAATGCTCTCTGGCGATTTAGCAGCAGTAACATTATAAATCTATCTGGAAAATTACCTCTGATTTCTTCTTTATGAAAACATACTCCAAGCATTCTTAAAAATTATACTTCCCCAATTTTAGTGAGATTTTCATAAACAATTCCTTTGGTAATAAGTATAAGCCTTTTCAGTCAGAAGAAGATACCCAACGCGAAATGCCACCCATCCTTTTTCTCCAGAGATGCAGCCTGACCCTCTGGGTTACTCCAGCACTTTGTGTCTATCTTGTGTAAGCAAAATCCGCCCATCAATGTTCTTCATCCCAAACCACCTAAAATGCGCATAAAAATCGCATTTCATTCTCATGTAAAGAGAAATGCGGTGGAGTTGAACTTGAAATTTCAATAAATAATATGGAAGATAGAATATTGTGTGTTTGATAATTGTCAATGGCGCGATAAAGTATTGACTAAAGGAATGAACATTCTTCCTGGATTAGTGGATTTGGAGCTGCATTTCCAATCCCAATCAGCTCATCAATGAAAATATGACACGTGTAAACAAGGTAACCCCTCCGCCACCCCCCCTCCGCCACCCTCCCCCCCCCGCCCGCCACCCCCCCCCCCCCACCACCGCCACCTCCACTCCCTTCCCCCACCCAACCTGAATATCAATTAATTTCAATAACGGTAAATTGAAGTCAGCCTGAAGAAGGGTCTCGACCCGAAACGTCACCCATCCCTTCTATCCAGTTATGCTGCCTGTCCCATTGACTTAGAGGCGTGTCCCACTTAGGCATTTTTTTAGGCGACTGCCAACGACTGCAATAGTCGTAGCAGTTCGCCGAAAAAAACGGCGATTGGACCCCCCCTATGACAATGTCTACGACAAGCTACAACAACGTACCACCTAGTCGACATCAAGCTACGGCAATCGTCGCAACATAGGACGTCCACCTATGATGGCACCGACGACAACCTACGACAACCGAAGTCAACCTACGTGTACCCGCGACAAGCTATGACAAGCTGCGACCGTTTCGACGACAACTGAAGACAATTCACGTCAATTTGCCCTCCGGTTTTGACGCCGGTACCTGTCACCGGTTCACGTAGGTAGTCGCCAATGGAATTCAACAAAGTCAGCACCGGTGACAACTTACGTTACCTGGCGACAACCTGGCGACAACCTACTACAGCGCGTACGTCAGGAGATGTCAAGATACGATCATTGGTGTCAAACCAACAGTCGCCGAAAATGTTTTAACATTTTAAAATCCAGCGGCGACCAGAAAAACGCTACGACTCTTTGGAGACGACTCACGACCATACAGGCGACACCCCGGCAACCGTGTGGCGACAGCCTAGTCACCTGTAGTCGCCTAAAAAATCGCCTAAGTGGGACAGGGGTTTTACTCCAGCATTTTGTGTCTAAATCGAAGTGTCTTTTTGATTGTGAACGTGAACTTTGTTGTCAATTGCTTGGAATGTTGTGTCTTTTTCTACGATTCATATTAGGTAAGCTTTATTTCAACAAATTTCTCGGATTAAGATAACAATTGCATGGGGATGAAAATGAACAAAGAATCTGAGGTGGATGGTTTGTGGAATTATGTTTGTCGGGCTCAGTCTGTAACTTGGATTGTTTTCATGTCATCATGATGAATGTGTGCTTTTATCACCCAGTTTACAAATGTCACCCATAGCATTCCCCAGGATAATGGTAGTCTGCATGAATGTAATCAACTGCTAGCTCTGAAGTTACAACAAGAAAAAGAGGCCATTTATGAAAACATCATTTAAAATATCGCTCTACTGCTATTAGCATGGAAGGGAAAGGAAAAAAAGTTCAGTTTCTGGTTAACTTGTGATGAGTGAACTATGAGCTGCATTTCCAATCCCAATCAGGTCATCAATGAAACTGACACAATTATTGTTGTGATATTGCAAGGACTACTTTGTTGTATCACAAGGACTACTTTGTTTGCCTGTGTAGTAACGTGTATATAAGAGAATGAGGTGATTTGGTGGGCACTCTGGTTCCAGGTGGCCATGGAATAAACAGCCTGGATTTAAGCTCCAGCATTCTAACCTTATAAACACGTGTACTTGTGGTCCGTCCAGAGTCATAACAAAGGTATAACAGATACCGGACCACGAAGTACAACAATTATAACCAGAGTAAAACAGCCCACACACATGGAGCAATTCGCGTAGAAAACAGGAACACATTTCTTGGGTTTTTGTATGATATTACTATTGCTTTGATCTCCAACAGCTTTATTACCACACCAAATTTGAATACAAGTAAAACAGTTTTGTGAAGGCAATGTTTAAGAAATAATCATTCCTTAATTCAGCTCCAGGAAGATAGGAATATGCTCAGATTTGCAGCACTGTAGCAGACCTTGTCCATAGTGGTCCCATTCCCTCACACAATATCTGGCATTTACAGGGAAGGGCCCTGCGTGAATGCATTTCAGCTCAATGAGCTTTAATCAGGACAGGGAAACATTAGCGATGAAACCTGTTTTACGAAATGTAGAAAGCCAAAAGGCAAGGAGACTATTAATTTGGTTTCCCGATGAGATGAAAGTCTAATTCTATTGAAGATTTTTACATATATATAACGCTCTGACATGAGCCACTTTGTGAGTAATTGGGCTTACAAGTAACCTTGAGAAATGTCAAATATCTAAATATCCAAATAACATAATAATATACATTAGTCTACTCTGCATGGTAGCTGGTACCATTCTTTGAAATCAAAGGAAAAATTGCTTCAATTAGTGCTATCAATTATGATTAGAAGCATTATTCAATTCTTTTGCCTGAATGCATTTCATTTTGCATTGAATCTGATTACTTAGTTCAATGTTTGACTCTTCAGAATAGTTCTACTTTCCAACATGTTGCTTTGAGCAGTTCAACTCAAGACTTGGAATTTCTATATCAGCAACATGGATCAATTTATTCTTTAATTCCATGGTGTAAAAAATCCTGAGAGCATCATAGAGTCGTAGAGTGATACGGTATGGATACAGACCCTTTGATCCAACTTGCCCACAACAGGCCAATATGTCCCAGCTACACTAGTCCCATCTGCCTGCCTTTGGTCCATATACCTCCAAACCTTGTCCTATCCATGTACCTGGTTAACAGTTCCTTAAATGTTGGGATATTCCCAGTCTCAACTACCTCCTCTGCCAGCTTGTTCAATACATCCACCATCCTTAAGCCTTTTATTCACAAAATGCTGGAGTAACTCAGCAGGTCAGGCAGCATCTCGGGAGAGAAGGAATGGGTGACGTCACCCATTCCTTCTCTCCCGAGATGCTGCCTGACCTGCTGAGTTACTCCAGCATTTTGTGAATAAATCGATTTGTACCAGCATCTGCAGTTATTTTCTTATATCCTTAAGCCTTTAATCCTTGGAAACATTTCTCCCTTAACTGACACCGAAAAAGACTGGTTAAATAGTTATTTGCAACATTTCATTTATATCATGATTTTTACTGTATTTGAAATCAATTCAAAGATTGTGGCACCCTTTGGAAAAAGTGACTATTGGTAAGAATTCATCCTTGATTGATAATGTTAAACAGGGTGGGGAAATGGTGGTTCTTCTAGAGTTTCATAAGTATTTTACAGGTGTAATATAATTGACACATGGAGCTTCATGAAAAAATAATATTAAATTCAGCTCAATCAGAGACGGTTCATAACATAGTGTGAGGCATCAGTGCTCTGGAGGAGTCGGGGCTGGAGTGGATAGTTGCTGATTTAGTTAAGCATGTATTTCCAGCTGTGGGGCTGAATTCTGTAATAACCCTGTCATTGCAAGTAGCTAATCATTTCCGAGCGTACCTTAGCAAGAGCACATTCTATTTAATGAACACTCTATTTTACAGCAATAAGTAGAAGCCATTAAAAAGCAACAATGTTTTCGTGGCAAACTTGTTTCCTTTGTTACATTACTCAGTCTTCACTCCAGTTTATTGCAGTGAGTGTTTTCCTCTAATCAACATTTAATAGCTGAACATGTATCTGAAGGCCATTTTGCGCATGTAACAACAATTACTGCACCAGAGATGGTAATTTGGAGTGTAGGGATTGGCTGAAATGTAATACTATAGGATTTTACTGCTTGAATATGCTCCCCTCGGACTATCTTTGATCGGGCTTTTCTGGACTTTATCTTGCACTAAACGTCACTCACATTATTATCTTTATCATGTATCTATACACTATGGATGGTTCGATTGTAATCATGTATTGTCTTTCCGCTGACTGACCAGCATACAACAAAAGCTTTGCACTGTACCCCGGTACACGTGACAATAAACTAAACCGATTCAAAGATGTACATTCCCTAGACCTAGGTGTACAAGCAAGAAGTTGTAAGTGTTCAGAGATATTGGTTTATAGCAAAATGCCCAATGCACTGTTATATTTAGAGTTCTTTAAGAAGATAGGTGCATAATCTCAGTCAAGAGGAATGCCAGATCAGTGGACAGCCTAATTGTATAAATTGCTGCAATGAGATTAAATCACTCACATTTAGAGATAAAATTCTATTGAAAAGTTTTGGTAAACATATTTATTATGATGATTGCTTTTCCATTTAGTGAGTAATCTCGAATCTTAATAACTAACAAGCAGCAGCTGGTGTGATGTATCTAAAGGATTTATTGATCCAAAGGATTATTGCTGTATTTCTTACACTTAGTACAGGCCATCTGGTTCTAGTGGATTTAAAGAGTAGAATTTTACAGCCCTTCATTTAAATGACAGCTCGGTCCAACTTGCCCAGACCAACCAACATGTTCCATCTACACTCGTCCAACCTGCCTGCCTTTGGCCCATATCCCTCTAAACCTGACCTATCTATGTACCTATCTAATTGCTTAAACGTCACGATAATCCCTGCCTCAACCACCTCCTCCGGCAGCTTGTTCCATCCCACCCACCGCCCTTTGCAAGAAAAGGTTATCCCTCAGATTCCAATAAAATGTGATTTTTTGTGATTTTGTCAAGTGAAATGTGATTTTTAAAAAAATAATAGTACAAATGGGATTACTGACGTCCATAAAGCCATAGCTTTAAAAAATGAAGCATGTGTCCAGAACTATTGCATTGTTGCCATTTAGTCAGGGTTTCGCTCTTGATGCAGGGTCCTCATGCTAAGTTCCTCCAGCAGCTTGTTTTTTGCTCCAGATTTCTACATCAGCAGTCCCTTGTGTTCCCATTGAGCTCTTGTCTGTTGGCTTTCAGAATATATTGTGCAAAAGTATGCAATAAGTTCAGTCCACCTACTCTTTAGGATTCAGACAACAGATTAGATCCATTGAGGTGTCCAAAGGATGAACTGGAGGCAATGGTTTTCGGAGAGCTCTGAAAAAGTTGAACACAAATATTTCTAGCGGAATAAGCGAGGATTGGAAGTGGAAATAATAGACCTGGCTCTGATAGTAATAAAACTTCCAGCAGAATGCATTTGCCCACATTGTTAGTCACACAAGACTATTTTTGATCAGTTCACAAGCTTGATTCAAAAGAACATTGATGATGAAATGCTGCATTTTTCCATTTACTGAGTTCTTTTGTCATGACCCACTGATGTTGACCTTCAGAGCAGGGTCAAAGTTCACTGAACTCTATGTCCATAATATGCAGCTTAATAGTGAGCAACTGCTAACGTGGTGAAGACCTGGCCATTTTAGAGAGTGGATGTCTGTGCTCATCCTCTGATGTCATTTGTACTGGGGCTCATTGCCTATACTTTGCAAGCTCGGTGGACCGTGGAACTGGGAACCCACCTGGAGGACCTGAGATCTGGCCTGTTGAGGAAAGATGCTGGGCCCAGTCCCTGCTCGTCCCCCGAAAAACTGATGAGGAGGGAGCCATTGGAGAGGTCAGACACAAGGAGCAAGGGCCGGCAGGAGGGTGAACCGGGGTAATGGTCAGGCTGCAGGAGGTGCCCCCGTGACACAAAGATGGCCGGGCGAGGAGAGGGACGTTGGTTTGCAGGCCGATCCAGTCGACGATGACGGAGGGAGACTCTGCAGAGATACAGGATCGGGAGCTGCTCCAGTAGACCAGGCATGGACTTTGGAAATGGAGCCAAATCCTTGGGGCC
The DNA here is from genome assembly GCF_053455715.1 of Rhinoraja longicauda. Taxonomy (NCBI): domain Eukaryota; kingdom Metazoa; phylum Chordata; class Chondrichthyes; order Rajiformes; family Arhynchobatidae; genus Rhinoraja; species Rhinoraja longicauda. The sequence continues at coordinate 30,768,827 of NC_135969.1, read as the reverse complement.
CCTGCATGTGTAAATATGCAAAAAGTATTTCACTATGCAATGCACATGTGACAACTGAAGTAACATTGAACCATTATAATTAAGAAGAAATTCACAAACTGTAAATAATGAAATGAGCACCAAACACAATATGAAAAACACAGAACAATACTTTAATACGAGGTGTACCTCAAATACAACTTGGAGTGGCAGGATATTGGGATATTGGGATGTTCCTCTTCACAAATATTGTAACTTGAGACCCATCAAAAGAGGGAATCTAATGAGTACCATTCTAACATTTCACTTATGCCTTATTCCTTGAATGTGTTGAGGAAAGTATTGCAGAATTTTTAATCTCAAGAAAATCAATCTGAATTTAATGATACTGAAATAATGTTACAATTGTAGACCGCTGATGCACAGTTTTTTTTTATAGCTTCACAGATTGAGACCATGAATCTCTCAATCAAAGCATAAACATCAATTCAATTAGGCTTTAATTTCTTATGCATACGGGATTTGTTTTAATGCTTCTAACTTTTGGTATCATAAGCTGTTTCTCCAATGTACCCGTGGGGTTGGATGTATACAATATTTTGTCACTTATGGAGTTGAGGTAATTTTAAAAGTTCAACTGTCCTCTGTACTCTCTGATCATGCAATTTCTCACAGCAGATTGTTTCATAACGCTAATCATATGTTTTAGTATCCCATATCATATCATATCATATCATATATATACAGCCGGAAACAGGCCTTTTCGGCCCTCCAAGTCCGTGCCGCCCAGTGATCCCCGTACATTAACATTATCCTACACCCACTAGGGACAATTTTTTACATTTACCCAGCCAATTAACCTACATACCTGTACGTCTTTGGAGTGTGGGAGGAAACCGAAGATCTCGGAGAAAACCCACGCAGGTCACGGAGAGAACGTACAAACTCCTTACAGTGCAGCACCCGTAGTCAGGATCGAACCTGAGTCTCCGGCGCTGCATTCGCTGTAAAGCAGCAACTCTAGCTGCACAGACATCAAACTGTTTTCCTCCATCTTTTCTAAATAGCTCAAAATATCATGGGATGTTGTTTTAATATTTAAAATTACACAGAAGCGAAAGTATATAGCAACATGCTGATAGCAGAAATGCATAAAAACGCATTACGGATTGAATCAATTTGGATGTGTAAAACGTCTCGAGAGCATTAACTTTTGCAGGCTTCCTGATGTGATATTTTGATGGTGAGACAAACACTCTCAGAATTAATGGCTTGAAATGGAGATGTGAGCATTCATTTTGAAACACAGTTTGCCGTTCATATAACATTGGGATCTGTACAGTTCATCACAGTGTATATGCATTTGACCTAATACATAATGCAAAATAATCTATTTTGCAGGGTGCATATCTTTGCAGTATCTACAATTTGATTCATGGGGTCATTGAGATTTGCAGTACTTTAGATGGTCTTTCAACTTAACATGCCCATACAATCAAAGGAGCAGCCTAACCATACTGTCCGGCTCTTTGTCCATAAATGCTGAGATGAGGTGTTTGTCCACTAACATTTAGGCAGTGAGTTACAGACATCCATTGAGTGAAAAGATTTCTTCTCATTTCCCCTCTGTTTCCACTGCCAAATATTTAAAACCTTTGTCCCCTTGCTTGATGACTTTTTGCGAATGAAAGTCAGTCCTGCATATCATCTCTATCTGAACCTTCCATAATTTCAAGTTCCTGTAAGCAATTAATTCTTAAGGGCCTGTCTCAGTTAGGCAATTTTAAGACGACTGCCGGCGACTAGGCTGTCGCTGAACATTCGCCAGGGTGTCGCGGGTCTGATCATGAGGAGTCTTCAATGAATCGTAGCGGATCTCGGCGCGTCGCGGAAAAATGTACCTGCTAGAAATTTCTCGGCGACAGCTGGCTTGTCGCCAGGTATCGTAGCTTATTGCGGGCGCTGTCGCATGCTGTCCTCAGGTTTGCCAGGTTGTCGCAGATGCATTTAGAAGCACGTAATATTAAATTAAGAAAAGGCATTTAAAGATACCAGAAGATAGTTTTGTTTAACCAATTTATTTACTGTCAGGACATTTGACAGGTCGATTGAAGGCGACAGTTTGACGGTCCGGTAAGCGTGGGAATTTTGCGATGGTTCCGAAGACGGTGTAATCTCTTAGCCAGGTGCTAGTTTCGCAATAAAAGTAACTTGTATTGACTTGACTCGGCATTGTCGTGGTCATTGACGTAGGGTAAAAGAAAATTTTGGCCATCTGCTACGACTTTGACAGTCGCCGGCAATCGCCTTAAAAATCACGTAACTGGGACAGGCCCTTTAACCTTCTCTTAACCAAATAAAACAATCTCAACCCAATTAAAACTCTCCTCATAACAGAAATGTTCCATTTGTAGTTCCATTCCCTAATCTTCCTCTACACTGTCTTGTAATTTCAGATAGGGTGGCAGAGTGGCCTCACAGCTCCACTGACCCAGATTTGATCCTGACTACGGGTGCTGTCTCTACGAAGTTTGCACATTCTCCCTTTGACCGCATGGGTTATCTCTGGGTGCTCCAGCTTCCTTCCACACTCCAAAGAGTGTGGAAGGTAAGTTAATTGGCTCCTGTAAATTGTAATTTGTCCCTAGTGTGTAGGATAGTATTATTACTGCATGGGGTGATCGCTAGTCAGCACGGACACGTTATATCCTTAAAGTCTAAAGTCTAAGTCTAAGTCTTAACCGTGCAGTGTCCACAATTGTATATTTGTTGCAGTTTATTGGTATTTTATACAATTGTGTCATTATTTTTCAGTTCTTCCTCTGCATGTCTTGGCCAAAAGAGAAAAATACCACATGTACCTTCTTAATTACTTCATCTATCTTTCCTGTTGCCTTGAGGAATCTCTGGATAATTGCCAAATATCTCTTCTCCTTTATTCTTATCAATATCTTACAGCTTTTTAAAATTCTCTTGCCTTCCGAGCCTTCCTTAGAAATGTTACGTTAGACCTCTATGCACTGAATTCCATTTGCACGGGTGTCAGAGGTTATGGGGAGAAGGCAGGAGAATGGGGTTAGGAGGGAGAGATAAATCAGCCATGATTGAATGGCAGAGTAGACTTGATGGGCCGAGTGACCTAATTCTACTCCTATCACTTATGATCTTATGATTAACCATGGAGACACAAGAGACTGCAGATGCTGCAATCTTGAGCAAAACATAAGGTGCAAGAGAAAAGCAGTAAGTCAGGCAGCATCTACGGAGGGAATAGACAGATGACATTTTGGGTTGGGATCCTTCTTCAGACTGATCCATTGACTGTCCATTAACAGCTATCTATAGTGTACACTATCCTCATCATCAACCCACAGTCATGTCTTGTATCATCCACAGACTTCCCAATCATGCTCTCTACATTTAAGTATAAATCATTGGGATATAATCACAAATCAGGTTGCTACTAAGAGTGCAGAACTCCTGAGGAAACAGCCTTCCAGTTACGAAAGATCTGGTTGACCATTTAGTTTTCTTTCCTGCCACTGAATCAACTTTGGAACCAACCTGTCATTTTCCTTTGGATCTCAGAAGCGTTTAGTTTACTGACCACCTTGTCAAATGTTTTTATTAAGATCCATGTAGACCTTGAAGGTGGTCCTGTCATCAAGCCACCCTGTTAGATCATCAAAGAACTTGGAAAAGTTATATAATGTAACTTCCCCTGAACAAAAGTAGGCTGACTATTAACCTTCTCCAAACAATGTTTCTCAGTACATGCAACAATAATAAACCAATACCATGTAGCAACCATAGGGATTGGTCCTGAGAGTCGAACCCTCGGATTGGCCAGCAAGGTCACGTGGTGGGTTTGGCGCCCAAAACCAGTCAGTGGGAAGAGGACTTCGATGTGAATAGTTTGAGTTAATGGTCGTCTGCGATCTCGGTTGTTATCCTTTGTAATTGAATATTGCTACCGCAATAAACTTCTTTAACAAAGTACAAGCCTTCAGACTCGCCATAACCAACACTAAAATTAGACACAAAGTGCTGGAGTAACTCAGCAGGTCAGGCAGCATCTCTGAAGCAAAAGGATACGTAATGTTGCGGGTCAGGTCCCTTCTTCAGACTCAAATGTTGAACCGCACTGTCTGTCAGAATCTCTTCCATTGTTTTTCCTAACAGGCCAACTGACCTGTAATTAATTAGTCTATACTTTTCATTATTTTGAGATGTGCATCATAGAAAGATATTACATTTTGATTCAAAACTCATCTCTCTTCCTCCATTGTCAGCTAAGCAAGGTATGGAATGGACATTTAATGAGTTCCTTCTTTCAGGGAGAACATGTGGCAAAATCCCTGTGCATAACTATTCTATTTTAATCTTCCGCCAACACCTCTTGGCTAGACAATTATGCCAGGTGCAATGCGGCAGGATGGATAAATAAAGTGAAGAGGGGAGATGAAGTAATGGTTAAATACTCTTTGGTGTTGAGAAGAACGAGACATGACCTTATTAAGATATTTAAAATTGTGAGCGGGCATTGCAGAGTAGATCCCGAGACATTTTCAACATCTTGGATGGAACATACTTACACGATAAATAGTGGACATTTATAAACTAAGGTTCATAGATTTTTTTCACAGAAGGTGGGTAAATCTTTGCAACTCTGTACCCAAGATGGTTATGAAGGCAAGATCATTAAAAGTATTTAAGGTTGAGATGGCTAATTTTTTGAAAGATTGGCATATTGAGGGTTATGAGGAACTAGTACAGTAGAGGAGTTAGGACAACTTTGGTTTGCCATGATCATATTGACTGGTGGGCAGGGTTAATGGGCCAGCTGGCTGCTCCTGCTGTTATGTTCTGGTATTCTTGTGACCTTGTATAAATAGGTATTAGTAGAGTCAACATTTATGATCTGCACTGGTGGACAACAAGTGATAACAGGCTGACCTGTTAACACTGTTTTTGCATCACCTTTTGACTCAAGTCAGTGAATTGGATGGTGATTATTCCAGTAAGCGATTTTCTTCTGCTGTTTCCTACTCCTGCAGGAGTTTGAATTGATTCCAATATATGTTATTGTTGCAGAATATAAAATACCAGCTCTCACCACTGCAGTCAGTAATCTGTCCTTGGCCTTTCATATAGTTTTGGATCATTTTATGCCTCATTGGGTCCCAATTCAAGTGTATCAAAGCTCTTAACGTTCTCACATAGACTCGCATAAACACTCTGCATAATCTATTTCGAATAGTCACAGTTTGCCACATGTCTTGCTTCAGACTTTGAGCAAGCACATCATATTCCTTGGATATAACAACTTCTTATTACACATTTCATTTCTCTCCTTCTCCCTCTCTCCCTCTCTCCCTCTCTCCCTCTCTCCCTCTCTCCCTCCCCCCTCTCCCCCCTCTCCCCCCTCTCTCCCTCTCTTTTTCTTCTCCGCATTCTATCAATTGGTCGCTACATTTCCACACCAATCATATGTTTCAATAACAACTGATCCTTGGATTAATTTAATCTCAGCACTATGCATAGACACAAAATGCTGGAGAAACTCGGCAGGACAGACAGCATCTCTGGAGAGAAGGAGTGGCTGACGTTGTCCAGAAATGCTGCCTGTCCCGCAGAGTTACTCCAGCATTTTGAGTCCATCTTCGGTGTAAATCAGATCTGCAGTTCCTTCCTACACATTATTACTATGCATCCCTATTTATTAGGCCTTTCACGTACCAAAACCAAATCATTGTAGCATGGTAACCAAGATAGACCACTTGCCTGAAGCTAATCTATTCTTTCATGCTGAAAAGACAATTCATTCACCCTGTGAGATGTTTGTTGCTCCTGGTCAGTTACCATATCATGTTTTGGAACATATCAGTTTCCAGCAGTGTTGTTATACAAGTATAAATTTGGTCAATTGTATCAGCTTCGTGATTAAGAATTCTGGCTATTATCTCAATGGTGATATAGTAGAAGTTAGCAACACTGCAGTATTTATTTTCATCCTCATGTCAATAGATTTGTTTAGAACCTAATTGCTTGATGCACTCTGCTGGTCCCTTAACTTTTACAACAGAACAGAGGGAGCCTTAATGCCATAGGAAATAATTCAACCATTTACAGGAGGCCTCCAGCTGCTACTGACTGATAACGAACGATTCAACAATAAAAACTGTCGTCCTCTTTGTTTAAGACATAGTATCCAATAATTTTGGTTTGTAACATTTACGAGACTCTTTGTTCGATCTGAATGATTCTGCATGCTCCTATTTCATGACTTTTATGAAAGGAATACTTTTACATCGCACCAAAAATGAAATAATGCTAGAATTCTGAAATGAATCAGAAAATGCTGGAAATAGTCAGCAGATCAAACGGTATGTATGGAAAGACCCACAGAGTTGCTGTTTCAGGACTGATCAAAGGTCATCAAAAAGTTAACTGTGCCCTTTCTGCGCATGGTGTCTGACCTTCCACATGAATCATGCACCTAAGTGTTGTTCAATTATGTCATTTCACTTGAAAGAAACTGGGAGATGTTTTAGCATGGAGGGGTGCATAATGTTATTCACATTATTCCCTTTATCATGTATCTGCACACTGTGGATGCCTCAATTGTAATCATGTGTTGTCTTTTCCACTGACTGGTTTAAACTCAGCAGGTCAGGCAGCATCTCAGGAGAGAAGGAATGGGCGACGTTTCGGGTCGAGACCCTTCTTCAGTGAAGAAGGGTCTCGACCCGAAACGTCGCCCATTCCTTCTCTCCTGAGATGCTGCCTGAACTGCTGAGTTACTCCAGCATTTTGTGAATAAATACCTTCAATTTGTACCAGCATCTGCAGTTATTTTCTTACACTCCACTGACTGGTTAGCACGCAACAAAGCTTTCCACTGTGCCTCAGTACATGTGACAATAAACTGGATGCATTCAGCTTCATCTTATTTGAAGATCAAGACATCTGACTCAGAACAAAACTCGTGGGCTATGGGACATTAGCAACCTCTGCACCTCCTATATGTTTCTGAAATCTGGACTGTCCATAGCAGGCACTTGAATTGAATTGAATAGATTATTGTCCCATTTGACAAGTCACAGTGAAATTCTTTACTTGCATACCTTGCCAAGATATGCAAACAGTCGCCCATAAAGGGCGCTTACAAAATTGTAAATCAACCCCCCCCCCCCCCACCGCCCCGCGCCAGTTCCCTCATTGTTCTTCCCCACTGCCCCCTCCTTCATGGTGGTCCCCCCACGCCTGGTCCCCATTGTCCATTGTTCTTCCTCCTCTCTCACAGCGGTCCCCCATTGTGCATTGTTCTACCCCATGCCCCCCCCCTCATGCCAGGCCCCCCAATGCTCTTCCCCCACCTTCAAGGTGGTCCTCCCCCACGCCGTCCTCCTTCGTTCCTTCCCTCGGCAGCGGCATCCTCACTTCCACGTGTCCGTCCTCGTCTGTAAGTCGGCGCCACAGGGGAGTTACCACCAATGCTATCACTGCAAAATCCTCCAAATTCACTGGAGGAATAAGCAAACTAATGTCAATGCCCTTTCCCAGACCAACGTTCACTGCATTAATGCCCCTGTTACAATCCGTCAGCATTGCGGAGGTCAAGACATTCACATGCTTGGTGCCAGGTTGCCAAAAGAGACACGCTATTCTAAATTTTGCCATGGATAGAGCTTGCAAGGTGGACAGAAAAAAGATTCAGGGGTGTGTTCCAAGACTCTGTGAAGAAATGCAACATCCCCATTAACTTCTGGTCCAAGGCCGCTCAAAATAGAACAGGAGTATCATATCATATCTTATCATATATATACAGCCGGAAACGGGCCTTTTCGGCCCTCCAAGTCCGTGCCGCCCAGCGATCCCCGCACATTAACACTATCCTACACCCACTAGGGACAATTTTTACATTTACCCAGCCAATTAACCTACATACCTGTACGTCTTTGGAGTGTGGGAGGAAACCGAAGATCTCGGAGAAAACCCACGCAGGTCACGGGGAGAACGTACAAACTCCTTACAGTGCAGCACCCGTAGTCAGGATCGAACCTGAGTCTCCGGCGCTGCATTCGCTGTAAAGCAGCAACTCTACCGCTGCGCTACCGTGCCGCCCCGTATTCAAGACAATATTGAGAATGTGGAATTCATACATCAGAAGCCCAATATAAATGAAAGAAGGAATGAAGTGACCCACTGGATTGCGCTGTCTGGCACGCCAGCCCTACTAGTGTAGCACATCTGCCCCAGAGTGTGCACTTCCCACATCCGCCTCATTACTCACTTCAGATCCCTCCAAGCATGAGTGGAGTTGGAACCCCAGTGACCATTCAGAAGTGTTATTGTGCTCTCTGTAACATCGTGCATTTTAATACAGTTGCGTTTGTTAAGCTGTGCTCTAGTATATTGTCCTGTTACATTGTGCTTTTTGTAGTATCTGCCCCAGAGTGTGCACTTCCCACATCCGCCTCATTACTCACTTCAGATCCCTCCAAGCATGAGTGGAGTTGGAACCCCAGTGACCATTCAGAAGTGTTATTGTGCTCTCTGTAACATCGTGCATTTTAATACAGTTGCGTTTGTTAAGCTGTGCTCTAGTATATTGTCCTCTGTTACATTGTGCTTTTTGTAGTATTTTGTTTTGTGTTGTTTTCTGCTCTTTGATATGTCACGTTACATTGTCCCCTTCGCTATTTCATTCTCTTGGTTAAATGCTTACTTGTCATTCCTTGTTATGTTGTGTCTATTGTATACTGTTCTCTCTGTGTTTTATTGCGCTGTCTGCTATATTGGGCTCTGTGTTCTGCTCTTTAAAATCTTGTGCCCTGTGTTACATTGTGCTCTCTGTAACACTGTGCTGTATCTTAAACTGGCCTCTGTGCAAAATTGTGGTCCTCGTAGTATTGTGCATGATGTTTTTCTTGTGCTCCAAGCTATAGGTCTGGAGGTTACATCATGAAAGTTTTATTTTCAGGAGAACTAAGAGGGACCTGGTGGGGGGGCTGCCGAGAAGGAATAGGGACCCAGTAGGTGGCTGCTGAGAACTAAGAGGAACCCAGCGGGCCGCCTACAGCGGCAGGCCTGGCTCACTGCTGCGAGAAGATAAGACTGTACTGAGAACTTTTGAAACTTTGTCGGCCCCAGAAACATGGCGACTCTCTGCATACTGCCGAGGTGAAGACTTCTGTACGATTTTACCTAGATTGTATGCAAACACAAAAAATGTCACCGTACCTAGGCACATGTGACAATAAAGTATCATTGAATCACCGAATCGTTCTCTGTTGGTTCATTGAAGATATTGCTCCCTCTGCTCCTCAACTAATCCAACTGAATTATTTTCCACCACTAAATGAACCTGTGGTAGCTGGATGGGGCCCTATCGATCTAACTATTCTGGATCGAGCAAGATTAGTCACTGTTTCTCTCGTAAGCAGCAGTTGGGTGACATAATAATAATAATAATAATACATTTCATTTGTCTAGCACTTTTCTGGAAACCCAAAGACGCTTTACAGAGTAAGTAAAACATAAAAATAAATAAATAAACAAACAAAAAAGGAAGGATAAGGAGAAGCGACGGTCAGTGGTTGAAGGCAGTGTTGAACAGGTGAGTCTTAAGTGATGTTTTGAATGTGGTGAGTGAGGAGGAGTCTCTGATGGTTTGAGGTAGTGAGGTACATCTCATGGACTGTAGCAGAGATTAGAGAATGAGCTGCAACAACAGCCCAGACACATTGAAGCTGCAGCAAAAGCAGATGAGTCAAGATTTTGGAGAAAGAGATTATTTTTTGGAGGTCTGTGAGATCTTGTCTCTCAATCTAAGAGAATGGCAATCCAGGCTTCTAGGGGAATGGATCTATCAATAGTCAATAGTCAATAGTCGTTTATTTGTCACATACACATAAATGTGTAGTGAAATGAAACATTACCCGCAGTTGAAACACTAAGACCAATAAGAATAATCAATAAAAATGCAATAACACATACAATCACAAACTAACACCAAACAAAAGAAACATCCATCACAGTGAGTCTCCTCCAGTCCCTCCTCACTGTGATGGAAGGCCAGAATGTCTTTTCTCTTCCCTGCCGTCTTCTCCCGCGGTTAGGCTGTTGAACTTGCCACGTCGGGGCGGTCGGGGCTCCCGACATTGGAGCGCCGCGCCGGACGGTGAAAGGTCCACGGCCTATTTCAGGCCGCGCCGGACAGTGAAAGGTCCGCGGTGGGCCGACCGAAGCCCCGCGATTCGGGGCGGGCGAACACGCTGCCTCTGCCGCTGCCGGTGCTCCCGATGTCGGCCCCCACCCAGGGGCCTGCGGGCTTCCGACGTCCACGCGGCCCGCGCCGGAGCCTCCGGAGACGAGTCGCAGCCGCTCCCGCAGCATCCGCAGGCAGCCAGCGCCGCAGATGGTGGATCCCGGTCGTGGGCTCTGCGAACCAGAGCCCCAGGTGGTCCCAGGTGCATGGCCGGTGGTAGGCCGCAACGGGAACGGAGACACGACACAGAAACAAAGGTCGCGTCTCCGTTCGGGAGAGAGAATTTTTTACAGTTCCCGTTCCCTCCCACCCCCTCCCCCCCACATAACATACAAACACTACACCATATTAAAACTACAATTCATACAAAAACAACAAACAACACAAAAGACAGACGGACTGCAGGCAAGCCGCAGCTGCGACGGCAGCGCTGGCTCCTCTAATAAAGGGATATTGCTGGACTGTGGATCCAATTTATTGTATGTTGTGGAGTGAGGATTTAGCTGCACTGGAGGTCAAAAGCATCGACACTCCCAAACCTGGTTGTCGGACAGCTTTGTTTGAGGTGCCAGATTTAAGAAGGTAGTTAATTGTCACTCCATTAATTAAACCTGAGGTATAAAGAAGCAACTTTCATGATCTTCAAGATCTAATTTGTTCCGTTTTCTCACCTCAGAACTCACAAAACCTGTTCCCCTCATTCCTTATGGGTGGCCCAGTGGTGCAGCTGGTAGAGTCACTGTCTGACAGCACCTGAGACCCGGGTTCGATCCTGATCTCGGGTGCTGTCTTTGTGGAATTTGCACGTTCTCTCTGTGACCGCATGGGTTTCCTCCAAGTGCTCCGGTTTCCTCCCATATCCCAAAGACATGCGGGTGTGTCTGGATGAAACCCATGTGGTCACAGGGAGAATGTGCAAACTCCATCCAGACAGCACCAGACAACAGGATTAAACCTGGGTCACTTGCACTGTTAGGCAGTAACTTTGTTAGCAGCATCACTTTCCCAGATAAACGTTTGCCCACAATAAAGGCATACTGTACATAAAGCTGTTCGCCAATGGTACTGATAAATACCAGTACACAAAGAGCAGTGAAGTTCATCCATGGAGTAGAACATCAACATTTTCCATTTGAAACAATTTAGTCTAAAGATTTAAACCTTTGATCAATAAATGCCAAAACCAACTTTGAAGATCCATTTGTGTAGGAAGAAATTGCAGATGCTGGTTTAAACCGAAGATGGACACAAAAAACTGGAGTAACTCAACCCGAAACGTCACCTATTCCTTTTCTTCAGAGATGCTGTCTGACCCGCTGAGTTACTTCAGCTTTTTGTGTCTATTGAACATCCATTTGTCCAGGTCAGTCAGTGATAACGGTATGTAGCAGCAAGAGGTAATCAAATTATTCAGTTTGTTATCTTGCATTCGATACTTTTTCTGCTTTTCTTAGTAGTTAGCTCCAAATCTATGTTATAAAAATAAACCTAATATATTGAAATTAATAAAACATCAAATATTTGTGCTTGGCTCGTTGAACTTTCTTCCAGACCCCAGAACTCACCCAGACTCCCTGCACACGTGGATGACTCCATTGAAACACAGGTTATAACAGCAGCGTAAAGGTGAGACAGAAGTAATGGCAAAGTAAGAAATTCAATCACCATGATTATCATTCATCATTTGCACATGCCCCTCACACTGGGAGAAAAGTATTGTTAACCATCAGAAATAATAACACTACAATGTACATAAATCTAACATACGTCTTGGAGATCGTGGAAGAAAGCATTCCTTCATGCTCCAAAATTACTCAGATATTAATGCAACGGATGTTTATCCTGCTCATGATACACTGTGGATGTTCTTCAGGAAATAATCATAAAGTAGTCCAAACAGCAATCTTAGTTTAGAATTTTAAATGAAGATTAGTAATCAGCTTTCATTTTATTTTTACACATCAAAGCATATTTACTCTCCTCTCTGTTGCAGAATAAAGTGATTTAACCTGATTGAATTAGAAGCTTGGGTGATTACTGATTGAAAGACTTTTTAAATCTGATTAATTTATTGTCATGGCACAATGAAATGAATTGTTGACACAAAGTTCACAGAGTAAACAATATACATACATAATGATAAATATGCAATGAGGAATATAACAACAGTTGAATGGTGCAAGATGTTGTAGTGCAAATCATAATGCTGCAAAAATATGATTAAAGTACAATAATGGAATAATTGAATGAGGCAGAGTTAAGTAGAAGTTTAGTTGCCCCCTCACCTTAAAGCTATGCCCTTTAGTGTTTGACATTTCTACTGTAGGAAAAGGTTTCTGACTGTGTACCCTATCTATGTTTCCCATAATTGTACAGACTTCTACCAGAAGAGATTGGGAAATAGTTCTCCAAATGTTAATGTTACAAAGCTCACTTGGTGCACCTTTTTTTATGTAATGGAAATTCTTTGGGTATATCAGCTGAGCTTTCTCTTCTGTTATTTAATAGGCACCCTGGAATCTCAGGGTAACCTAGTTAAATGCTGGGATCTGAACAACATGGGCGCGTCATAAGGTCATAACTGAAAGGAGCAGAATTAGGCCATTTGGCCCATCGTCTACTCTGCCATTCAATTACGGCTATGGCCTCTAGTCCCAGACTCTCCCACTAGTGGAAATATCCTCTCTACATCCACTCTATCCATGCATCTAGTTCAATCCAAATGCTAGTCTAACACTTATTGCCTGTCCCAAATTCCCCTTGCGTTTATGGTGGTAAGCCAGCTTCTTGAAGTACTGAAATCCTTCTTATGAAGGTAGCCACACAGTGCTATTAGGTAGGGAGGTATACTTACATTCTCAAATTTGAATGATGCAAGATTTGGAGGGGAACCTGCAGCTGACAGTGTTTCCATGCACTTACTGCCTTGATCTTCCTGATGGTAGAGGCCAGGGGCTTAACAAGTGCAGCGGCAGTCACTCGTTGAGTAACTGCAATGTAATTTGTCGATATCCGTCTTGCAACCATAATGAACCAGCAATGCAGGGAAGATGGTGGATGGGTGCAAATCAATCAGGTGTTTTATCTCGATGTTACTGACGTCTTTTTATTGATTGATTGATTGATTGATTGATTGATTGATTGATTGATTGATTGATTGATTGATTGATTGATTGATTGATTGATATTTTATTTTCACATGTACTTGGGGAAGCGACAAAGTAACAAATTCAATATTGTCCCGATGGTCCCTCTTCTGCCCCCCCCCCCCCCAACATTTGCCTTTTCATTCTCGGCACCCCCCACCCTCCTCCCACGCAAGATCCCTCTTTGATCTCTCGGCACCCCATCCCCCCCGCCCCCCCCCCCCCCCACCTCCCCCAGGCCGGGTCTCTCTTGAGTTGTTGGAAGTGTATTCATCTTGGTAGGTGAAAAGTATTCCGTTGCAGAATTTGACCTGTGCTTTAACAATGGTGGAAACAATGTATTATGCACAGAAGGCCTCAACAGAAATAATCTGCGCAAACCCAACTTTTTCCCATGGAGCTGCATTGATGTCAACACATTTCTTTGAAGCAATGATACGATTTTTTAATGCTCCTCTCTGTTTCAAGGACGAGAGTTTTAACAATGGCTATTTACTTGCTGATACTTTCGATCACACACCCGTGTGTAAACCCTGCATCTATTAACATTTTAATCCTGCTTCTCACCAGCATCAAAGTTGAAGCTCCGTCAATGTATCTGTGGAGATCAGCTTTGTGCCTATCTCATTCTAGTGGCAGGACTGTGGCCTATTTATTTGCGATCAATTTTGTGAGCAAATTTGTGAGCAATTTTGGGCACCAGATCTGTGAGCAATTTTGGGCACCAGATCTGTGGAAGGATGTGCTGGTTCTGGAGAGGGTCCAGAGGAGGTTTACAAGAATGATCCCAGGAATGAGTAGGTCAACCTCTGATGAGCGTTTGTCGGCACTGGGCCTGTACTCGCTGGAGTTTAGAAGAATGAGGGGGGACCTCATTGAAACATACAGAATAGTGAAAGGTTTGGATAGAGTGGATGTGGAGCGGATGTTTCCATTAGTGGAAGAGTCTAGGACTAGCCTCAAAATTAAAGGACGTTCTTTTAAGAAGGACATGAGGAGAAATCTCTATCGTCAGAGAGTGATGAATCTGTGGAATTCTTTGCCACAGAAGGCTGTGGAGGCCAAGTTAGTGGATATTTTTAAGACAGAGACAGGTAGATTCTTGATTAACACAGGTGCCAGAGGTTATGGGGAGAAAGCAGGAGAATGGGGTTTGGAGGGAGATAGATTAGCCATGATTGAATGGTGTAGTAGACTTGATGGGATGAATGACCTAATTCTACTCCTATTCCTTATGACCTTATGACGCTATCATCAGTGTACACGACACACCGTGTTTTAAATCTCACTCTTTGAAGAACACCGCATCAAACATAAGGTTGGTTGCGACTTCTTACATGAAACGGCTTAGCTGTGCATGAAAATAAATAAATCTGGAACATTCTGAAAATCATTGACAGTTTAAGTGGCAAAAAATGCCAATGGCCGGGCACGACAATGTGTCAGAAATTGAAATGAAATGAACTGAAACAGAAGACAGTACTGTGAATTGTGACAGAAAGTATTTCCAAAGTGGTGAAGCATGTGTTTTTCAATATTACAATGGGAGTCGCCCAAATGTACAGAATGATTAAACATTGACGCACCACTGTGCTGGCATGTTCAGCTCTAGGAAGGGAGATACAAGAAACTACACATGCTGGCCAACAGACACCAGTTTGGGAAACTAAGCAAGACTGCCAAACAAAGCATGGATGCAATCATTGGCAATTGTAATTATCCAGCAACAAATCAAACAGAACAAGGCGAAGGTATTTATTCACAAAATGCTGGAGTAACTCAGCAGGTCAGTTTAAGAATAAGGGGTAGGCCATTTAGAACAGAGATGAGGAAAAACTTTTTTAGTCAGAGAGTTGTGAATCTGTGGAATTCTCTGCCTCCGAGGGCAGTGGAGGCCAATTCTCTGAATACATTCAAGAGAGAGCTAGATAGAGCTCTTAAGGATAGCGGAGTCAGGGGGTATGGGGAGAAGGCAGGAACGGGGTACTGATTGAGAATGATCAGCCATGATCACATTGAATGGCGGTGCTGGCTCGAGGGGCCGAATGGCCTACTCCTGCACCTATTGTCTATTGTCTATTGTCTATTGTCAGGCAGCATCTCGGAGCCAGCGCTGCCGTCGCAGCTGCGGCTTGTCTGCAGTCCGTCTGTCTTTTGTGTTTTTTGTTGTTTTGTATGAATTGTAGTTTTAATATGGTGTAGGGTTTGTATGTTATGTTTGGGGTGTGGGAGGGAGGGAACGGGAACTGTAAAATTCTCACTCCCGAACGGAGACGCAACCTTTGTTTCTGTGTCGTGTCTCCGTTCCCGCTGCGGCCTACCACCGGCCATGCACCTGGGAACACCTGGGGCTCTGGTTCGCAGAGCCCGCGGCCCGGACTCACCACCTGCGGCGCTGGCCTCCTTCGGATGCTGCGGGAGCGGCTGCGACTCATCTCCGGAGGCTCCGGCGCGGGCCGTGTAGACGTCGGATGCCCGCAGGCCCCAGGATGGGGGCCGACATCGGGAGCACCGGCAGCGGCAGCGTGTTCGCCCGCCCCGAATCGCGGGGCTTGGGTCGGCCCGCCGCGGACCTTTCACCGTCTGGCGCGGCCTGGAATAGGCCGCGGACCTTTCACCGCCCAGCGGGGGCTTCAATGTCGGGAGCCCCGACCGCCCCGATGTGGCAACTTCAACAGCCTGACCGCGGGACAAGACGGCAGGGGAAGAGAAAAGACATTCTGGCCTTCCATCACAGTGAGGAGGGACTGGAGGAGACTTACTGTGATGGATGTTTCTTTTTGTTTGGTGTTAGTTTGTGATTGTGTGTGTTATTGCATTTTTATTGATTATTCTTATTGGTCTTATTGTTCAACTGCGGGTAATGTTTCATTTCACTACACATTTATGTGTATGTGACAAATAAACGACTATTGACTATTGACTATTGGGAGAGAAGGAATGGGTGACGTTTCGGGTTTCGAAAAGAAGGGTTTCGACCCGAAACGTCACCCATTCCTTCTCTCCCGAGATGCTGCCTGACCTGCTGAGTTACTCCAGCATTTTGTGAATAAATACCTTTGATTTGTACCAGCATCTGCAGTTATCTTCTTAAACAGAACAAGGCGATCATGGGGGATGGAGGGTAGTAATATATTCACAGTAAAAAAACATGGAAACCAGTATTAAACACAGTGTAGTTAGTTAGTTTATTTTATTGTCACATGTGTCAAGGTACAGTGAAAAGCTTTACGTTGCGTGCTATCCAGTCGGTGGAAGGACTATACATGATTACAGTCGAGCCACAATGTATAGATACAGGATAAATGGAATAACGTAGAGTGCATGATAAAGAATCTGAATTAAATATTAAACATTTGGCCTTACATTGGTTGTGTCAAACCTTAGGAGATGTCAAGATGACATTTGGAAAATATAGAAGGTATTTTTTTTAAAAATTAGGAGAGGAAAAGGGGTCACAAAGTTACATCGTGAGACAAGATTAAGGAATATTCCAGAGCATTTTACAAGTATTATAAGGCCATGGGGTGACTGGAGATAGAGTGGTGCTCATTACAGAAAAATAATGCAATCTATCTGTGGAGACAGAGGGTGTTGGTGAAGATTAGTTTAAAGATACAGCATTGAAACAGGCCCTTCAGCCCACCAAATCCACACCAATCATCAATCACCTAGTTCATACAAGCTCTATGTTAACAATTTCTCAATCACTACCTCCACATTAGGGGCAATTTACAGAGGCCAATTAACCTACAAACCTGTGCATTGTTGGGATATGGGAAGCAGAGCACCCGGTGGAAACCCTTAGAGTCACACAGAGGATGTACAAATTCCTTACAGGCAGAACCAAAGGTCAGGATCATATCTGGGTCTCAGGCTTTGTGAGGCAGCAGCTCTACCAGTTGCTCCACTGTGCCACTCCCCACACCACTGTGCCACCCTAAAATGAATACTTCCCATCTTCATTCAATAAGGGGAAGGACATTTTACCTACCAATTTCAGGGAGTGCGATGAAATTCTGGAACAAATTGCTATTGAAGAAGAAACGTCTTATCAGTAATGTTAGAGGTAAAGGTGGATGAGTCCCGAGGGCCCGATGAGATGTGTGCTAGGATGGATAACATGTGAGGCAAGAGGAGATGGCCACAGGTGAGATACCAAATAATTGAAGAATTGCAGTGAAGGGAGACACAAAATGCTGCAGTAACTCAGTGGGACAGGCAGCATCTCTGGAGAGAAGGAAACTTTATTCAAGAAAGGCAATGGGGATACGCCAGGTAGTTCCAGGACTGTGAGTTTAAAGTTGCTGTGTTACTTGCAACAGAAAAAAAAGAATTGTATTCTATCCACGTATTCAGTCCACCAGTCAATTGAACTATCGAGTAAAACCCAAGTACCAATGGTGCTCAATTTGACTTGTCCTACACTTTGCCACAACCGATGTGAGGACAAACATTTGATATTTAAGTCAGACTCTTTAAGATGTGCCACTCCACGGCTCCAGAGGAAATAAAGAGTTGGAATCTCGTGAAAGGCAAGCAGGAACGCGTCTTGTCACCATCCTGTTAATCCTCTTTAATCTTCATTGCAATTATCATAACAGCAACACACAGTGTAAGCAAAAATTGGATTTTAAAAAAAACACTCACAGTTCAGCATTTTTCACCATGTGTTTTGCTCCGCAGAGCCATTTTATTTTGTGCTGTTGAGCAAACAATGGAAGGAGCTGATTTTTTTTTTTTAAAGGAACCTCACTGAACAAGGATTATCGGAGCATCAATGCACAAGATCTGCTTCAGGGCACCCGACAGCCTTCTGATCAGAAAAGGCTACTTACTGTATCTCATCCCATGGATCCTCCTGACGTTCTTCACCAGCCTTCCAGTAGGCCCATGCCAGACAGCTCACTGACAGTCGTAGCCATGAGTATGAACCAATATCGGAAACAATCCTCCATCCAAATCAGCGACTGAAACATTGAGTAAGCTTCCTGGACATGTGATCTTCCCCATAGCAAGTTTCTGTTCATAATCACAGCACAGCTTCCTTGAGGGTCATGATGACCTTCAAGCTCACATGTGGAGCTAGCATCGATGACTGTGTGTTGTCTATTTAGTTTTAGTTTTAGAGATACAGTGTGGAAACACCCTTCAGCATACCGAGTCCATGCCAGACAACGAGTTCAACGTATTCTAGTTGTATCCTTGGTCAGAAATGTAAGGTTTTCTGCGTAAGACCAGAATTAGATTGGGTACAAAAGTGTTGCCTCTCATTGAGGTATCTCCATATGAAATAATTAAAGAAATAATTCTCTAATTTAAAAAAACTCCAAGTAACTCACCTGGTGCTGCCATGAATCTGCCATAACCTCTTTAACCTGTCTTTTGCATCTGATTCAAACAGACAGGTGGCCAGTGTTGGAAGTGAAGCCCATTACTTCACTGAACATTGGCATGAAGGGTCCCAGGCAGAAAGGCTGTTGGATTCTATGCAGCTTCCCATCCTGGAGCTAACACTCACGCTAATGTAGCTGGGAGTCAAACAAAAGGCCAACTTTATGGGACTGCACCTGTCTCTTTAATGTTCTGGGTTGGCTCTTTCCCTCGGTGTGCTGACTGCATGCTCCAGCTGATGGTGACGGTAGATGAACTTTTCCTAGCTGTGTGTAGAATTGCCTTTGATTGGTTGGAAACACTCCAGGCATTTGCAATGAAAAAGTAAATTTGGAAGTAACTATTTCCAGCATGTCAAAGTCACACCTCAGGCAGTGGAAAATATGCTGCTGTATTGCTTTCTCTATCAATATTGCAGATAATCAATAAAGGATTTATGGCACCATAGTCAGTAATGTTTGAGGACAATGTCAATTATAGAAGAACACATTCGTTCCTGCAGCGAGCTGCACTGGCACAAACCATATAAATAGAACATGTTTACTGTTCAATTAGCTCAAAAGGGACCCAACGTTTACTAGTGAACGTAGCGGAAAGGAGAGGGTTGAAAATAGCTTTGGACTTTACACTTTAGAGACTTTCGGCCCACCGAGTCCCATTGTTTACCTCGTACGCTAACCTACAAGGGACACTAGGGTCAATTTTACAACTTACCGAAACCAAATAACCTGCCAACCTGTACATCTTTGGAGTGTGGGAGGAAACCGGAGCACCCAGTAAAACCCCATGCAGTCACAGGGAGAACGTAGAAACTCCGTCCAGAAAACACCCGTGGTCAGGATCGAACGCAGGTCCCTGCCGCTGTAAGACCCTACCCCTGCAGCACTGAGCTCTCCTCATTCCTTAGTGTTTAAGTCCAAAGTTCAGACATGTTTATGAAGCAGGTTAATTATCATGCTCTCCAGCCTTTTGCCTTTACCTCACAACTGAGATTTCACATAGAACGTAGAACAATGCAGCACAGGAACAGGCCCTTCGGCCCACAATGTCTATGCCGAACATGATAACAAGACCAACTCTTACCTGCTAGCACATAATCTGTATCCCTCCATTCCCTGTATATCCATGTGATTACCCCAAATTCTCTGAAATGCCATTATTGTATCTGTCTCCACACCCATCATTGTGGATTACAGCACTAAATATAATATAGGCATAAATAAATCCAAGAGCCAATCCACTCTACACCGGTAGCACGTTCCAGGCATCCATCACCCTCTATGTGTAAATGTTGCCCCTTAGATCTCCTTTAAACTTTGCCCCTCTCACCCTGAAACCATACCCTCCAGTATTTGACACGAGGGAGCATTAATACCCATTATTTCACTGAACATGGTCGAAAGACAATAAGCCAATAGCACATGTAGATTTGGGGAAATTTGCATTGTAATGACGAATGGGTCCTGAGTGTTGGGGGTCAGTTCCCACAACGAGTGACTCATGCGGTGACATTAGGAATATGTGAATAGATAAATAATTAGAGTAGCCATTACGTAACATGGTCTGATTGCTGAAAGCATTTATCACATAAAATTTAATAAAGAACATGTGTTCAAAATATTCTTGAAGCTTCTTCAAGGAGCAATATGTCAGAGACATGGAGCGGATCAGAGTTAGTGCTGAGTATGCCCCTTGCCACTTGAGGCCTATGTTGTTGAAGGAAATTATCAACCACAGAATCCTCCTCAAACCTTTCATCGTACGATCTTTTCAATGATTTTAGTTTCAGGGATACTGGGTGGAAACAGGCCCTTCAGCCCACCGAGTCCACACCAACCGCTATCACCCGTAAACTTGTTCTATCCTACATAGTCGGGGCTATTTACAATTCACAAAAGCTAATTAACCTCCAATCCTGCACGTCTTTGAAATGTGGGTGGAAAACAGAGCACGGTGATGCAGCGTTAGAGACCCGGAATCGATCCTGACTACGGGTGCTGTCTGTACGGAGTTAGTACGTTCTTCCTATGACCTTTGTGGGTTTTCTCCAAGATCATCGGTTTCCTCCCACACTTCAAAGACTAAAACACCCGGAGAAAACTCAGGTTTTCACGACCCGGGCGATCACAGGGAGTCTCTGATGCTGTAAGGCTGCAACTCTGCCACTGCTCCACCATGTTGCCCCAATACCTCTGTTCCTACCTTATGTGGCTATACACACACACCCTCCCTCTCCTCCAAATGTTATTAGCCTCAAATACAGCAGGTGGTGAGCACTCTCTGAGTAAGGAAGTGTTTCTTGAATTGGCTCTTGGATTTATTTACGCCAATATTATATTTAATGCCGTGATCTATAAATCATTTGCAAGTGGAAACATCTCCTTCATATCTACCCTCTGAAATTATTTCATAATCTTAAATAAGGTCAAATCTCAGTCTATTATTGAGAAAAAGGAAGTAGTTCCAACATTTCCAATATTTCCAGATTCCTGTGACCTGTCAATTCTGGTAAATTATTTTACACCTTCTCAGTCGTGCCTTCTTTTTGTGACCTTTTAAATCCATTTCCCTGGGTATCAAAATTTGTCTGCCTCGTCTCCAAATTCCTCACCCCTGTTTAGATCACTTATGTTTCAAAATACATATGACCTTTGCATGCTGCCCACCGAGGTATATATTATCTCCCACTTGTCTGTGCCGATGTTCATTGCAGGTTTGCACATCCACTCTGCAAATTTATTTATTTATCTTTGCATGTATTGATGTGGGGGTGACAGAAAAGAAGATAATAGAAAACTGTGATCATTTTATAGTGAAGATATTCTCTTGAATTATGATCAGTATTCTTAATATTCTTAATATCCTAATAATAATAGGTTTATGATCCTATATTCGCAATGCTACAGACAATGACATTATCAATTGATGTTGAAAGTAATTATGGAGAATACAACACAATATGTTTTCTAAAAGAGTTAATATGTTTGTCAGCTAAATGCTATAAACTCTGTCCCCTCTTCACAATGGACACTCTCCCAGCAGAATTGATTTAATAATATAATTCATAACGAGTTGGATTGATAGCTCCTTTATTCTTTTCTATTGTTAATTTTTTCATTTCTCAGAGATGCTTGAGTGTTCAAATTTTTTATCAGAGCAACTCAGTGCAGAAACTGTGAATAAAACACTTGAGTGCTCTGTAAACACAGAGTTGAACTGAGATATTTGAAAGTAATTCTAACTTCCTATTTTAAATGATCTGTATAATCACCAATCCTCATATCCAAACCTTCCTCTTGAAAAAGAATAACTTCCTTATCCAGACGGAGGTTTGAATATGGAACTTGCTACTACATGAAGTAATTGAGGCAAATACCAAAGTAAGAGGATGCTTGATAACCATTTAAGGCAGTTCATACGTTCATAAGATCTAGAAGCAAAATTAGGCTATTTGGCCAATCAAGTCTTCTCCACCATTCAATCATGGCTGATCTATCTCTCCCTCCTAACCTCATTCTCCTGCCTACTCCCCATAACCACTGGCACCCTTACTCATCAAGAACCTGTCAATCTCTGCCTTGAAAACATCCATTGACTTGGCCTCCACAGTCATCTGTGGCAATGAATTCCACAGATTCACCATCCTCTGACTAAATAAATCCCTCCTCATCTCCCTTCTAAAGGTTCATCCTTTTATTCGAAGGCTATGGCCTCTGGTCCTAGACTCTCCCACGAGTAGAAACATCCTCTCCACATTCACGCTATCCGGGCCTTTCACTAGTCAGTAAGTTTCAATGAGTTCCCTCCTCATCCTTCTAAACATATAAGGTAGAGGAAATGAATGGAAGCATTAGATCCAGTTGTCAATATCCTTCACTTGGCCTTCCGTGAGCATGGCCTCAGGTGCCAAGTCCTAACCCTTAATCCTGTAAGATAATGCAAATTAAATGTACTCCTTGTTTCCATCAGCTTTAGGTTAATGCCAAATTTTAATAGCTGCACATGAAAATTGGAAACTCTCTCCCTCAAAGGAAATTGAATTAATGAGTTTCACGAGTACTTGATCAATAGGTATTTGTTAGATTAGTTTATTGCGGGATATTGTGGAAAAGGGCAATTAATTAGTGTTATAGTTTAGTTTAGTTTAGTTTGGAGATACAGCATGGAAACAGGCCCTTTGACCCACCGAATCCACTCTGACCAGTGATCAACCCATACACTAGCACCATCGTACACACTAGCGACAAGTTACAATTTTACCGTAGCCAATTAACCTACAAACCTGTACATCTTTGTAGTGTGGGAAGAAACCAGAGCGCCCAGAGAAAACCCATGTGGTCATGGGGAAAAAGTACAAATACCTTACAGATAGCACCCGTAAGTCAGAATCGAACTTGGGTCTCTGGTACTATGAGACACCAACTCTACTGCTGCACCTGTAATTTTGTCACGGATGAGCCATGATTTATTTATATATTGATACAATCTTGAGGGCTGTTGGCAATTTTCTATTCTAAGGAAACCTTGTTACCTATCGGACACCTAATAGCACTTTCTCTCTATTTTTCTTGCTTTCTTTATCCCCCATGTTCCTGCCTCCTATCTCCTATCCAAGATTCACAAACAGGATTGCTATGGCAATGTTTTCACCTGCTCTTGCCACACGGAACTCATCTCCTCATATCTTGACTCCATCTTGTCCCCCTTATTCCATCTTGTCCCTCTTATTGTTGACGTATCTCCACCAGAATGACTGCAGTGGCTCAGGAGGATGGCTCACCATCATTTTCTGAAGAGCAATTAGGGTTGAGCAATAAATTCTCACCTTGCCAATGATGACTTTATTTCATTAATGAATAAGGACATTTCTAGTTGCAGATCCCTACTGTTATTGAAGGTGATTGGGTTTCTATAGATCCCTGGCCTGTCTCCAAGATCTAAAATATATAGGCAATGACTGCCTTTTTCTTTTATCTATTGCTTTGTGCAACTCCATAGTGTGATGGATGAACAGTAGATGCAAGAATACACCATTCAATTGGTATGGTGTTATTTACTGTAACTTGGAGGATTTGCTGTTTTATTATAATGACGATGTTTATGCTATTAGGGCATAGCACAGGAGTGTTGATTTACTCTACCTGTAATAAGTCAAAGTCATTCGTATGTTAAAGGTTAGATATTTATTGCTGCTTTGGGGATTGAATTCCACAAATCTACTCCTTATACTCTGAAAATGAGATGCTTTTACTTTGTAGATTTTGCTTTGTCTATGCTTTGAGCATTTACCCTTTACAATTTTTATCTTTGAACAGTAATACAATACACTCTGAGGAGGCAATTTTAACCAACCTAAGAGAATTACAGAGTATACTGTATGCGATTTGTAAATGAGAAAACTGATCAATAAAGTGACGTTACCAACAATGCACAGACATAGATGACTCATGTTTAAATAACGTCTCAAGTCAGTAGGACCAAAAAAGCATGGCTTATGTATCTGATGAATCAAGAAAACTTATACCCAGGGACAGACGTTTTGCTAAACTGAACAAAGCATTGGTTTGACCACAGCTTGAGTAGTGTGAGCAGTTTGATGTCCTCAGAGGGAATACAGCTGAGATTCACCAGCAATGGATTTCAATGACTTAAAAGCAAAGATTATATTTCTTTTGAGTGTAGAAATAAATATGACTTATTCAATGTTTTCAAGCTTTTAAAAGTAATTTGGCAGAAACATGAAATGAAGCGTAGTTTCCCATCAGGGCTAGAACAAAGCATGAAAAAAGTTTTCAAAAAGATGGAGAAATTTAGATATTTAGAATGGGCATCGGTGATACTCAGAGTGCAGTGGTAACAAAGTACCGGCACCCAGCTTTTACGTGTGTTTGATTTATGCGTTTTTTGAAATTACGAGCTTGCTCATTTAATACTAAAGCCAGATTTATGCGCTTATATTTTTTAAATAAAGCGCCCAAATTTACACCTGGCAACAGAGTCGTGTATACGTTTAATTTACGTGTTTTTGAGATGGCGCTGCATTTCTAGAACGTAACCCCGTGTAAAACGCGAGGTATCTGTAACGAAAACGAGAAAGTCCCATGTTAACCTATTAAACTGGCTTCCTTTCCTTTCAATAAACTATCCTGAATAAGCTGTCACCAAAACGATTTCAAAGCCAATGAGATTAATTAATTAATGTTAAAGACAAAGTTTGCAGAATATTAAATGAAAGTATTTACTTTCACCATGTCCTCACAAGTACAGCATTCAATATTTCATATTAATAGCAGGCAGAATAAGCTACTTTTTTCAGGTAACGCCTGTAAAAATGTTGAAATGTTCCAAAATATTCTTGGAGACTCTTGTATTTTAAAATGTCAATTATCTCACAGTACATTGAACGGTTTCATATGTTGTAACCTAAACTTGTGCTGTTTCTTCTCTAAATGTTTAGCAGAAGTATTATACCATGCAACTCATGAGTTTACGCAGCAGAAACAAACAAAAATATGACAAAATATGAATTAAATTTTCACTCTAATTCCTATGACATCTTGAATTGCTTAGAAGGGAGAGATTAATTATAGATTGTTGTAGAACTCCCATTGCACTGTTTCTGACAAGTCGCCTTTTCATCAAATAAGATAGTGCTCGGCTAAAGGTATATTTTTACATCGACCGAATTAGTGCCAAGTATAATTTTAAATATATATTCGTAAAACAGACTCCTTCCTTCAATAAAATACACTGGCTTTGGGTGGATAAAGAGCAATCTCAGTGAATTCACGTTACTCCGGTCAGTTTAAGCATTCAATAAGACAATAAACCGTTCAAAATGAAAGGCTGAACGTCTTCATTTACATTCCAGATAGAACCTAATCGCTTAAAGGACACGTAGAAACCAATCAGTTCTCACAATGCAAGAGATGAGCCACTTTGTGCAGCAGAAGTCTATAAAACCTATTCCGTTTTGGATTGAAGGTAGACACAAAAAGCTGAAGTAACTCAGCGGGTCAGGCAGCATCTCAGGAGAGAAGGAATGGGTGACGTTTTGGGTCGAGACCCTTCTTCAGACTGATCAGCTGATCCGTTTTGGATTGATCAGCAATTTTTCCCGATGCTGGGCGTGAAGGCCAATAATAGCACTAAGAAGAGAGAGTATTAAAGTGTGACATAATCACACAATCGGTTATCTTATAAAACCAAAGTTGGAATCATCGAGTCATAGAGTGATACAGAGTGGAAACAGGCCCCTCGGCCCAACTTGCCCATGCCGGCCTACATGTCCCAGCTACACTATTCGCACCTGCCTGCATTTGGTCCATTTCCCTCCAGATCTGTCCTATCCACGTACCTGTCTAACTGCTTCTTAAACGATGGGATAGTCCCAGCCTCAACTACCTCCTCTGGCAGCTTGTTCCATCCACCCACTACCCATTGTGTGAAAATGTTACCCCTCAGATTCCTATTTTATTTCGGAGTCACGTGAGTGACTACGTGAAGACCCCGTCCAGCACGCGTGCGCGACATTAGCGTTCATGCAGTGCACCCGCGACGAACGGGAGTTCAAGGTGCTCCCGCTACAAATTCAAAAGTCGGGCCGACAGGTAAGTTCTACCGTGGCCGTGAGTATTTTCTCTGTGGTCTGCTTTAGGTCCCAAGATGAGCAAGACCAGAGGAAAGAAATTTGCAGCTCGCCCCCGTTCGTCTTCCGTTGAGGAACGTTCTATGGAGGGGGGGCAAGAGGCGGCAGCAACTACCGAGCCGAGCCCAGCACCGCTAGTGCAGCCTGAGCAGCGAGCTGGAGGTACCTGCAGCCAGAACCGGGCGGTAGTATCCGACGATTCGGATGAAGATGCCACACCGCTCGAGAGCGGCACTGGCAGCCGCCTAAGCCGAATGGAACGGCTTATGGAGCAAATGCTCCAGCGAGATCTGCTGAGAGAGCAGCAGCAGACTCGCCAAGGGAGCCCAGGTACTCCCGCAGTGCCCTTTACGGCACTGGCCATTGCCTCACCTTCTTTTGAAGGCAGCATTGGCGACCAGGTCTGGGCTGGTCAAGAAGAGGGGTTGTTGGCTGAAGATGTCCGGAGTACGCAGAGTGTACAGGATCAGGAAGAGCTGCTGGGTGTGGTCAACCGCTACGTGGTCATTCCACGAGGGGGTCGGCCTTTAGAGCCGAAACTTGCAGCCAGCATTGACCACCTGTCCTCAAAACCCCTACAAGAACGGGTGGTCAATGAGGCTCTTGAGCTATATACAGCCCCAGAAAATTGTACATCATTGAATGTACCAGCTGTAAACAGCCAAATTTGGGGACATTTGGGGCAGAACATCAGGAACCTGGAGTTGAAGCTCCAGAAAATCCTTAAACTCCTGACTGCAGGGATGACATCATATGCTCGGTCCATTGATGGTGTGGACATCTCCACAAATCAGCAAGATACATTAGCTCTGCTGTGCACCACTCAATACCAGATAAATATTTTACGGAAGGAAATCATCAAGCCTGCCCTCAACCCTAAGTTTGCGGGACTTTGCAAAACACCGGGTTCAGAACCTCCAATTCTGCTTTTGGAAAGGATCTTCCAAAAAAGGTGAAAGACCTAGAGGAAGAATCCAAGACCTTTGGTCTCGTGAGGGCAGGTTTGGGACCGAGCAGACCTAACAAACCCAGGCGGCAGTACCTCACGGCGTCCACCAGTCATAGACCACCATATGGGACTGGTGAAAGCTCGGGGTCCGCAACCATTCCCCGTAAGCCTTTTTTAGGCCAGGGCCCAGAGCGGACCCCATGGAAAATGCGCCACCCCCAACAACATCAACGTCAACAGCAGCCCTCTACAGCCCAGCAGACACCTCATCGTCCAGCGAAGAGGCAGAAGAAAAATTAACACCAGTAACCATGGAGGTAGGTGGGTCTGGTACCTCTCGGCATATGAGCAGTAGGGACTCTATACTATCAGGGGGGAGATTGCACTTGTTTTTGGATGCATGGGAAACCATCACTAATGACAAGTACATACTAAGCTGCATTCATGACTATAAAATTGACTTTGTTCATGAAAACATTCCGCCAGTTCAGCATATACCCCAAAGGGTATTCACCCTCTCAGTCAAAGAGAAACAAGAGGGTCAAGCTGAACTTGTCAGGCTACTAGCAAAAGGTGTCATTGAAAGAACAAAACATGAACCTTTGGAATTTGTGTCTAATATTTTCACTAAAACTAAAAAAGATGGTGGATGTCGCATCATCATTGACTTAACTACGTTAAACGAGTCAGTTAAGTATACACATTTTAAGATGGAAACTTTTGAAACCGCCAGACTTTTGATTTCTACAGGGTACTTTCTAGCAGGCATTGATTTAAAAGATGCCTACTACTCAGTACCCATACACAAGGAGCACCGTAAATACTTAAAATTTATCTGGATGAAACAGCTATGGCAATTTAAAGCCTTACCAAATGGACTAACCTCTGCTCCAAGGTTGTTCACTAAAATCTTAAAACCCGCCTTGGCATTATTGAGAAAACAAAAGCATATAGTCATGGCGTACTTAGAGAAAGCATCACAATTGGCACTATCATGCCACGAACTAATGCATAAACGTCAGCCAACCATACGGCAGGTAGTTAGAGTTATTGGTAAAATGGTAGCAGCTTTTCCAGCTGTACAATTTGGGCCTTTGCACTACCAAAATTTACAAAGAGCAAAAGTGCACGCACTAAAGCAAAACTCAGGTCACTTTGACCGAGCTATGTATTTAACTGCTGAATCCATTCCAGAGTTACAATGGTGGACAAGGAACATTAGGCTCAGTTCCAGTCCCATAATAATCACCAACCCAGTATTAACCATTCAAACGGATGCCAGTGCTTTGGGCTGGGGAGCAACTAACATGCAATCCAGCACAGGGGGCAGATGGACTAATTCTGAATCATCTTGCCTACAGACACGGGGTATCAACTATTTAGAAATGTTGGGTGCGTTTTATGGTTTAAAAGCATATTCATCTAATACGCATCATGCACATGTCCGGTTGCAATTAGATAATACCACGGTGGTGGCTTATATCAACCACATGGGTGGTATAAAGTCGATATCGTGTGACAAATTGGTCAACCTAATCTGGCAATGGTGTGTCGACAGACATACTTGGTTATCAGCAACTTACCTACCAGGTAAGCAAAATACAGTGGCAGACACCAGGTCACGCAAATTTAACAATAACATCGAATGGATGTTAAATCCCAAAGTATTTGCCGAAATTACAAAGCAATATGGCACACCAGATATCGATCTATTTGCATCCAGGCTGAATCACCAGGTACCAACGTATGTCGCTTGGGAACCAGACCCTGAGGCAGCAGCAGTTGATGCATTCACGCTGTATTGGGGGAAAATGTTCTTTTATGCTTTTCCTCCCTTCTGCCTCATCAGTCGGGTATTACGCAAGATTCAATTGGATTCCGCTTCAGGAATCTTGATAACACCCGACTGGCCTACACAGCCATGGTTCCCAGTGGCCCTCGACATGGCTGTCGAAACACCGTTGGAATTCCCCAGCAGTCCGGAATTATTAATCCACCCAGTGTCAGGCATTAGTCACCCGTGCCATGACAGAGTCAATCTCCTGGCTTGCAGATTCTAAAAAGACCTCTACTGGGCCTGGGACTGTCTGAGGACGCCATCAACATGATGACCGCATCCCACCGGGAGTCCACCAGGAGACAATACCTGACCAACATAAGAAAATGGGAACGGTATTGCTCCAAAACAGGAACTACCTACACTACAGCAACACCCACCAGTGTTGTGGAGTTCCTGGTTGGATTACATCAGGAAGGACTCAGCTACAGCGCTATAAATACAGCCAGGAGTGCGTTGTCAGCTTATTTGGTTCCAGCAGCAGGACAACTGGCTTTGGGGTCCCATCCACTAGTAATCAAAATCATGAGGGGCATTTTTAACACTAACCCCCCCAGACCAAGGTACACTCAGATCTGGGATGTCAACATTGTGCTGACGTACCTTAGGGGATGGCCACCGCCCAGGGCACTCTCGCTGGAACAACTTACACTGAAATCAGTCATGCTCATGGCACTAGTGTCAGCTCAAAGGGTACAATCCCTCCACCTTCTGAGGCTGGACAGCATGACAGAGTCATTGGACTGTTTCACATTCCATATTCAGGGACTGGTCAAACAAACTAGACCAGGTACCACGCCTCCAGTCATGGAGTTCTGGGCATATTCATCTGACCCACGGCTGTGTGCCAAGACCCATCTCGCCAATTACATAGACACAACACACAACTTAAGAGGGAGAGAAAAAGCCTTATGGATAAGCCACAAGAAGCCTCATGGTCAGGTGACGAGCCAAACCATTTCAAGGTGGCTCAAGCAGGTGCTTAAGTCCGCGGGAGTCAATACCAATGTTTACAAATCTCACTCCACCAGGGCTGCATCTACGTCGGCGGCTAGTCGAATGGACGTGCCTATGGACCATATTCTGGCCAGAGCAGGATGGTCCTCGGAAAGAACTTTCCAAAGGTTTTATAATAAACCGCTGGCGCAACCTGCTACATTTGCAGACAGAATTTTAGAGTCTGCAGATAATATTTAATTTGAGCCCTGGGGAGCTCTCTGTTTTTTGTTGTCATTAATAAACCTTTTTTGTTCACAAACAGGCTCTTTATTGCGATAACATACTTCCTCCCTCTAAGTTCTTCAGACAGTGAGTGAAGCATGAGCTGGTACACGGTTCGGAATCACAGAGCTTTGAAGTCTTCACGTAGTCACTCACGTGACTCCGAAATAAAATAGTAAGATTAAATGAGAACTTACCAGTTCGAAGTTTGATCTGTATTTTATGAGGAGTTACGATGAGGGATTACGTGCCCTCCGCTCCCACCCTCTTTTATACAGATCAACTGGTAATTAAGTTCTTATTTTTTCTTTACTATATTTATTTCAATCGTTGTGTTTTTTCTGTGAATCCACACCGCTGCTTTGAAGAATGTCGCGCACGCGTGCTGGACGGGGTCTTCACGTAATCCCTCATCGTAACTCCTCATAAAATACAGATCAAACTTCGAACTGGTAAGTTCTCATTTAATCTTACTATTAAATGTTTTCCCCTTCACAACTGACATTAGAAAACTTGGCAAGGTGCTTGGAAGGGAGAGATTAATTATAGATTGTTGTAGAACTCCCCTGGCACTTTTCCTGACAAGTCACATTTTTATCAAATAAGATAGTGCTCGACAAAAGGTATATTTTTACATTGTCTGAATTAGTGCTAAGTGTAATATTAAAATTGGGTCATGAATCGTTAGCAGATTTCTAGATCCATAGAAACATAGAAAATAGGTGCAGGAGGAGCCCATTTGGCCCTTCGAGCCAGCACTGCCATTCATTGTGATCATGGCTGATCGTCCACAATCAATAACCCGTGCCTGCCTTCTCCCCATATCCCTTGATTCCACTAGCCCCTAGAGCTCTATCTAACTCTCTTAAAAGGCTTTAAGGGTTATGGGAAGTAAGTGACAATATGGTGTTAAGGCCGAAGATCATATCGAATGTTAGAGTCGCCAGGTCCCATTGGCCTTATCCTCCTTTTTTCTATGTTCTATGTTTCATTCTGGGTTGTTTTTTCTGTTGCCTTCTAGATTAAACATCATAATGCTGCCCATTTCTCAGCTAAAACTTTATAGGAGTAAATGGCACAGAAATTGACATATAGATGTTGATCAAAACTCCATGATAAAGAATTTGAGGACATTGCCAGAAACTAATGAAATTACTCCACATAGCAGCTGACTAAAGAGAATGATATGTTTAAAAATGTTTTTGTACTTATAGTTTCTGGGTGCAATCTGAATTAAGTTCAGTGTCAAGTCTCTTGTTATAAAGAGACTCTGTCTGGCAAAAGGCCAATAGAGACATTTTGAAACTGAAAGACAATCTAATCAATCCATATCATTATGTTATATGCAAGACATAATAGCTCTGATGTTGTACTTTTTTTATTCGTATCTAAACTGAGACACACTAACTAAAGTTTGTGTGGGCTTGAGGTTTATTTCTTGTAAGGAAAATGATGGGTAACCCTAAAGAGAACTTAAAATTATGAGGATTGACAAATGAAGATATACAGATTTCTCCATTTGTAGGGAGAGTCCAAAGTTAGGAACTATGTATGTTACTGCTATGAGGAGCCACTAGAAGCCATAAATCAGAGGACAGGAGGGAGATCAATAGTCTGATTGAATGGTGCCAGAAAAATAATTCTGATCTTAACCTTAACAGGAACTGAATGTTGACTTCAGGAAAGGAAAGCTGAGAATCCATGAACTTGCCTTCATCAGCGAAATGGCAATGCAGTCCTTAACTGTACTACCAAATATCCTCCAGCCATTTAATAAAATCATGGCTATTGTGACATTAGCTTTAATTCCATAGCCTTCCTGATCCTCATAACCCTTGAGCCTGGCCCGCTGAGTTACTCCAGCTTTTTGTGTCTATGTTTTTGGTTAAACCAGCATCTTCAGTTCCTTCCTACACAATGTCTATCTTGTTGAAGATAGTGGCAGTTAGAATAGATGGTCCATTGAACATGGAGACATGTGTGCTGGGAGCTGAAGGTAGGGGAATCCATTCCGTATTAGAGTGGGAAGGGAGGAGAGGAAGAAATGCAGGAAATGGATCAGACATCTTTCAATGACCGTGCAGAGGAAACCATGTCTGAGGAAAAAGGAAGAAATCCCAGAAACAGGTGTGGAAGGTGTCATCATCAGAAGAGAAATGACAGCGATAGAGACTGGCAGAAAGGAATGGTATTGTGAGAGGAATAGCATCAACATAGCCATGGGAGTCAGTGGGCTTGGAATAAATATGTCACTAACCTATCCCTTGAGAGAGAAAGAGAGAGAGAGAGAGAGAGAGAGAGAGAGAGAGAGAGAGAGAGAGAGAGAGAGAGAGAGAGAGAGAGAGAGAGAGAGAGAGAGAGAGAGAGAGAGAGAGAGAGAGAGAGAGAGAGAGAGAGAGAGAGAGAGAGAGAGAGAGGAGAAAAGGTGTGTCATGAACGGACCATGTGAAAGTGAGAAGGGAGTGGGAGTTGGCAGCAAAGATGATGAAACTTCGAGATCTGAATGAGCACTAATACAATCTTCAAGGTGCCAGAAAGAGAGGTGACAGTGGGAGCTTGAGCCAGACTAAAACAAGAACTAAGCCATGAAAAAAATGTGTTTTTTTTGGTGTAATCACATTCATAATCGCTATGATATGACATATGATATTCAGGAAGCTCAAAGAGGATTGAAATTGGGTCTGTCCACCCATAATACATGCAAAGAGTACCCATTGAGGTGTGAGCCCATAGACTTGGTTAACTTCTGAGTACTTTAACAAGGAGAGGGTCAGTGCTGGCAATGAATTCTCATCTCTGATCTCATGTTTACCATACTTAAGATGAATACTAATAGAAAATTATGGAAGGAATTGCAATATGAGTTGGTTGATTAATGAATTAAATTATTGCAGGAATCTTAAATTACTTGCTATAATAAGAGTCATGTTTTATTAAATCAGATCTGGGAATAAGTAAAAGAAAATTGAAATGTGTAATTGAATCTATTTGTTAGCTTTGGAAAATATATTTTCTTTCCCTCATTTCCAAAAGGCCAGCATTATTGTCCATTGTTAACTGCCCATTAACTGAGTGGTAATTAGACATCAACTCGGTGTCATTTATGTCAGATCAGGTAAGGACTGCAGATTTCCTACCCTGTATGACATTAGTTGACCAGATGTGCTTAAAAAAAACTTCACAGTCACTATTTCACAATGTATTTAATTCATAAGTTCATAAGTGATAGGAGCAGGATTGGGCCATTCGGCCCATCAAGTCTACTCTACCATTCAATCATGGCTGATCTATCTTTCCCTCAACCCCTACTCTCCTGCCTTCTCCTCATAACCCCTGACAAATTCATTTGATATGAACCTTTGAACCATTAGTCGTAGCCAATTCTTAACAGCTATAGTCCTCATGTTCTATGTAAAAACAAAATGTATGTACCACCTTAATATTCAGTATCTAACTCAAGTGCTTTGTAAATGAATAATTCCTTGAGAAGTACAATTGCTCCTTCAGGATAAATCCTTCATTGGTGCACAATTAGGAGACAACCCAATCGATATGAGCTATTGATTTCTATTTGCAAATGCTGCTGATCTTTTCAGATGCAGCTTTTTAAGGTTATGCTCAGATGTGATTGTGGAGAGGGCAACGTTCATTGATTTGGAGCATATAATGTGGTTTTACGTGGAATAGCTTTTATATACCACCCAGCTGAAAATCAAGACGGTGTATGTTACACATGCCAATGCACATTTAATAATGATTGAAGGGAAAAGGATTGTTAGCAAAGCTTCCTTAACCCAACTGAAAATTGCTTAAGCATTACAATATAACTGTATGTCTCTGCTTCTGAAAGTCAAGTGATCTCCCAGAGAAATACCCACTTTAAAGGAAAAGCATTCATCTCCTGAGGGTACGACTTCATTGATGTCAACACTGGTGAAAGAAAATCGCTTGATGTAAACACATATGGGGTTTGTAGACTCCAGTTACCCTGAACAAGGAGTCCCACACACTGAACTTCACTCAATCATCTTCAAACTATATTTTGTGATGCAGCAGGAGACCTGGGTTAATTCTGATTTTTGGTGCTGTTAGTATAGAGTTTTGCAATTTCTCCCAGTAATGATGTACTTTCCCCTCCCCCATGTCAGGAACGTGCTAGTCAGTAAGCTAATTGGCTACCTTAAGTTACCCATATTGTAAGGAGTTGGAGGATAAATATGGGCATATGACAGAAACTAAATGACACAAGGTATCAAATGGAGAAAGAGACTGCTCTAAAAGACTGCACTGACTTGATGGGCTGAATGTTCCCCTTCTAAATTATGAGAATATTAGATAATATATGAGGCATTATTCTTTGGTTGAAGCAGCCTTCCCTGCAACCTCCCTGGGGCAATCTATACATTCTCACTGGATTCCTTCTCTTGCCATATCTCCATGTCCAACTGGCGCCATTTTCTTCCTCACACTCTCTATATATCTCAAAGTATCGGAGGCAGTACTTAGATGTTAGAAAGCAGGCAATGCAAAGCATGACTAACATGTTTGAAGAAAATCTCATTGGTGCACAGCTTGATCCAGAGGTTTTTTATTTCCTGTTCAGCATTCTCTTCATCGTAATCAATAAAGAAAATCTGTATTAAAAGGGGACTGCAGATGCTGGTTTATACAAGAGATAGACACAAAAATCAGGAGCAGTCTAGCGGGTCAGGTAGCATCTCTGGCGAAAATGGATAAGTGACGTTTCAGGTTGGGACCCTTCTTCAGATTGATGAAGTCTGAGAAAGTATCTTGACCCAAAACGTCACCTATTCGTTCTCTCCAGATCTGCCGCCTGACCCATTGTGTTGCTCCAGCATTTTTTGTCTTTGTTAAGAAAAAATGTGTCGTTTCTCTGCCCTTCTTGCAAACTCCTCTCACTTGTACTCTTATGCCTAACTCTCCCATCCTTGCATCTGTACCCACTATTAAAACTCTATTCTTCTTCCCTCATTTACCTGAAATAATTAGGTGAAGGATACTTGTGGCATCTCCTATATGACATGTGAACAACGTGTGTTATTGGTTTGTGTAGAACCCACAAAGGATTTAGAGGTTCAGAGTGGATTCTAAATTTAACCTTGTAATAAATTGTCCCCAAAATCACAGTGCACAGCAAAGGAAAAATTACATGCCGTTTAATGGTTACTAAATTAGTCAAGAAAGGAGTTTGTTTAAACTTGTGCTGTTGTTTGTCACTGAAGCACACGTTTCTGAGGTGAAAAAGACAAGCCCTCTCCCCTTGAGGGATACTATTAATGGTTTCTTCCTAATGAGCGCTCAGCCATCTCTGTATGCCTTTTCCATTAGTCTTTCATACTGACATTGACTCCAAGTTTCCCAATTATTAATACTTAATTGCTGCTGCATTACATTCATTCCTGTTGTTGCAGGCTTTAGAAAGAGAGCTGGAATAAATGCCTGTCTCTGTACTGAAGAATGTGTCCACTTTACATTACATGTCTGGAGAAGGGTCTCACACATCCCTTCTCTCCAGAGATGCTGCCCGTCCCACTGAATTACTCCAACATTTTGTGTCTATCCACTTTACATCACATTGGTGTAATGGATCTAATGGATAATAATGATTAAGCCAACTGGCTGCCCATAAGAGGATACCACTTCTGGAGAGGCACAATGTCATGTATGTGGCTCCTTTGATTTTTTTGTACAATTGTTTGAAATAACACAATACATGTCAGGGATGGCACAGTGGTGCAGCAGTAGAGTTGCTGCCTAACAGCACCAGAGTCCTTGGTTCGATCCTGACAATGGCTGGCTGTACGGAGTTTGTACGTTCTCTCTGTGACCATGTGGGTTTTCTCTGGGTGCTCCGGTTTCTTCCCACGTTCCGAAGACGTACAGGTCTGTAGGTTAATTGGCTTTGGTAAATTGTCCCTAGTGGTAGGATAACGTTAGTGTACGAGGATCACTGGTAGGTGCGGACTCGGTTGGCCGAAGGGCCTGTTTCTACGTTGTATCACTTAACTAAACTGAAAGGCTGGGGGAAAAAAGACAAAGACATTTCTCTACCTCTGAGGAGAAATGGTTCAGTGATGTGCAAATTCTGCTGATTTCAATTGCAGTGTCTGTTTAATCCGCCCAAGGGTAAAACTGGATCTCCCCAAATCAGAATGATGCACAAAATAAAATCATTATTCTAGCATCAATAATGTGCAAGGTTGCAACATTTACATTGAACTAATCTCTCTCAGATTATCTGAGCACCATTTCCTTTGCTGTTTGCACAATCTAGCTGGGTGCAAATTGGCTGTCGCGTTTCCAATGTTACTTCAGGACTTCATTAGCTGTAAAGCTCTTTGGGATATTCTGAAGCCATAAAATGTTATATAAATGCAAATTATTTTGTTCTTTAGCATTTGGGGATAGATTTTAAATAGCTGACAACAGCAGACTTCTGAGCATCGAAAACATTAGCTGGAAACAGTAACTGGAAAATGCAGGCCTGCTATTTTAACCAATGTTGAAATCATCAGGAAGGGACAATGAGCATTAATTATTTCCTGTACAGTCAGGCCTCATGTCACTGCAGCTAGAGTGGGAATAAAAGAGAAGGCAAGTGCAAGACCTGTGATTATAACCCTGTTTCTTTATCCTCTTGGATGCTGTACTGTTCCAATCAGTTGCAGTTCGAAGAAAGTGCAAATAAGGGAACAAATATTTCCCTGGAGGACTAATTATCCAGTTACATTATTGAATACGAACTTACAACACAACTCACGGATGGTTCCCTGTAAAATGCACCATTAATTGCATTCTTGGCAGCAGCCTCAGAACATTTGTAAAGGTGATTCACATCTATATTCTTAATTTTAACAACCGCCCTCATTTTCCTTTTATTCTGGCAGTATCACCCGAAAATGCACAAAACATAAGGAACATGAGTTAGTAATCCCAGTTCCGTACTGTTCAATCATATGAACATTCATATACCAAGCGGCAAGTGAGAAAAAAAAAAAGAAAAGATACACGTTTTCAGTTTGTAATTGATAACCATATTGCGCTATGCAAAAGAGTTCGCTTTCAGCACAGTGTCATCAGAGGCGTCCTTTGAAAAACTGGGCTACACTAGATCACAGATTGGAACATGAAGTACCCGATATATGGGTTAGTCTGCCTATAATTCTATTTTGATACACACCGCGTGAAGCAAAAACATATTTCAGAAGTATAGGATTATTGCAGCACAGGAAGAGGCCACCTGTTGAATTCAATCGATGCTGGTTTTAAGTAGAGCAACCTCTTCATTTCATTTCCCCAATCTCCCCCGCCGTAGCCCGGTAAATAATTATCTAACAAGTATCTCTATCCAAATCCACAACTCCACTAGAGCAGGCTTAAAATATACATTAAAAATCACAACTTGCATTTACATATCTCTCTTAAGGTTTATGATTTTCACTTCATACTTTCATTCATATATATTGTAACATTGTAACAGAAGTTTAAATTTAGAATCCTGCAAACTGAAAACCATTAAATAGTGGAGAATAACAATTGGTAAAAATAAAAATCTGGAACCTAAGAGGGAGACCTAGATAGAGCTCTTAAGGATAGCAGAGTCAGGGGGTATGGGGAGAAGGCAGGAACGGGGTACTGATTGAGAATGATCAGCCATGATCACATTGAATGGCGGTGCTGGCTCGAAGGGCCGAATGGCTTCCTCCTGCACCTATTGTCTATTGACTATTGTCTATAAAACGGATATCTCCTGAAGCACTGTACAAAACAAATCTCATAAATGACACATCATCACACGTCAATCGATTATAATTTAGCTATTGCATTAAAATAAATGTGTCGCCAACCGTAAAATGAATTACTAGTTCGTCAGGAAAGCCGACAAGCATTAAATAATAGCGAATAACATTAAATGTTTTAAGTGAATAATATAAATATTATAAAACAGACACACACACACACGAAGCTGCACTATTTTCTCAATTTCATAGTCTCTGTGCTATATTTAATATAGCAAGGATAGAAGAAATGTGATTCCTGATAAACCTAGCGCATGTTTGACGATGCTTATTGTGGTTCGCTGAGGATACCATAAGATGGTTTCAAGCAGCTGACCAGACTAACATAGGTTGAGCAGCTCATGGGCGATGGTAGAGGGTCTGCAGCTGCCTGGGACCTACCTGGATCGAAGGCATTCCAGTACATCCAGCATGTACATCCAGACTTTGGACTTAGGACAGTCTTCTTTTTCTTTTTAAATGGCACGAAAATATGGTGACGGGTGCAAGAATTTCACTGTACAGTGCATATGTGACAATAAAGAAGCATTGACACAAAATGCTGGAGTAACTCAGTGGGACAGGCAGCATCTCTTGAGAGAAGGAATGGGCGATTATTATGTGATTCTGTGCGCAAAGCCAATCTATTTTTTATGGTTATCTGAGTCCTAGACAGATTTGATAAAAGTACCTCAACATTTCTTGACAAACAAGGGTTTACCACATATCTCCCTACTGAATGTAAGGGAAATACAATCTCTAAAACAGGAAGTTACAACAAAACTATATAACAATATTGTCCATATTAATGCCTTACAGCACCAGAGACCCAGGTTCGTTCCTGACAATGGGAGCTTGTCTGTATGGAGTTTGTACCTTCTCCCCGTGACCTGTGTGGGTTTTCTCCGAGTTCTTCGGTTTCCTCCCACACTCCAAAGACATACAAGTTTGCAGGTTAATTGGCTTGGTATAATTGCAAATTGTCCCCAGTGTGTGTCGGATAGTGTAAAAGTGCGGGGATCGCTGGTCGGTGCGGACTCGGTGGGCCAAAGGACCTGTTTCCACGCGATAACTAAACTGATCGTTCAATCACCCGTGGCACATAAAGCAGCCCACTTTGCACTGGGCCTTTCATAGATGGTTACATCTCTAGCCAAGGTATGCCTGCCTGTACTCTAACATTTTCAGCAGTTGGCAAGGAAATGCCTGCTTCCAGAAACCTTTTAACTTGTTCATTTAATGACTGCAATGCACAATATCCAATGTAGTCCTGATGACATTTCATCTTGCAGTGATCGTCCAGCCACACCTTAAATCGGACAGGCCCAGGGCAATCAATGAAGCAGCTCGATAACCAGCTTTTTTTTGTGTGATGAATTGTACGAATAGAGCGTCATTTACTTCAAAATGGCAATCACATTTTTCCTTCCGCTTCACCGGCTTGGAACATACAGCAGTGCTAGGCTCTGACTTTGTGAAATCCAAACTTTCAACTTCAGTAACTCTGCAAATATTTCTGTTTTGTTGTTTAAATATACAGGTGCTTGTCTGTACGGAGTTTGTACGTTCTCCCCTGTGTGACATCCCACACTCTAACGACGTACAGCTTTGTATGGTAATTGGCTTGGTATAAGTGTAAGTTGTCCCTAGTGTGTGCGGGATAGTGTTGGTGTGGGGGGTCGCTGGTCCGTGTGGACTCAGTGGGCCAAAGGGCCTGTTTCCGCGTAGTATCTCTAAACTAGACCAAACTAAATTTGCTGCAATAGGTCAGTAAAATTAGAAGCTTCAACTTTAGTCATAATTTACCTCATTTCCTTTTCACTTTCCATTTAATCCTTTGAGGTTGAGGGATATAGGGTTGTGCTCACATCCTTGTCTCCATTTTTTCTAACCAGCAAATTACTTTCATTCTATGCAGCAAGTAAGAGGAAAGACATTTGCAAAAAAAGAGATCATTCTCAACTTTGAAAGGCTTGCATGAGGATTCAGCGTGACCACAGGCCTGTGTGTGACGACTTGGACTGAACACCTATGATGATTATAACTTTCCCCATAAGCAGCGGTAGAGTTGCTGCTTTACAGCGAATGCAGCGCCGGAGACTCAGGTTCGATCCTGACTACGGGTGCTGCACTGTAAGGAGTTTGTACGTTCTCCCCGTGACCTGCGTGGGTTTTCTCCGAGAATCTTCGGTTTCCTCCCACACTCCAAAGACGTACAGGTATGTAGGTTAATTGGCTGGGTAAATGTAAAAATTGTCCCTAGTGGGTGTAGGATAGTGTTAATGTACGGGGATCGCTGAGCAGCACGGACTTGGAGGGTCGAAAAGGCCTGTTTCCGGCTGTATATATATGATATGATATGATATGATATGATAAATTGACCTGAAAATTCCATATATATCCATAACTAAGGTTTATTCGGCCAAATGTTGGAATAAGCTGCAAGTGAATCCTCGTGTAAAACACAAAGTGCTGGAGGAATTCAACGGCTCATGAAGCATCTGTGGAGGGAATGGACAGGCAACGCTTTGGGCTGGGACCGCTCTTCATGCTGATTGGAGCAGGGGAGAGAAAGCTGAAAAAAGGAC
Source organism: Rhinoraja longicauda (assembly GCF_053455715.1). Lineage (NCBI taxonomy): Eukaryota > Metazoa > Chordata > Chondrichthyes > Rajiformes > Arhynchobatidae > Rhinoraja > Rhinoraja longicauda. Next base: position 30,727,993 of record NC_135969.1, on the reverse strand, counting down.
TCGAGACAAACCAAAGCCTGGCAAGTGATAGGTTGAGACGGGTGAAGAGTGGAGGGAGGGGGGTGGGGGGGGGGGCTTGATTAGCAGATGGGTGGAGTAAGTGACGAAAGTAGACAAAAGGGTGTCAGGTAAGGAGAGGAAGGGAGTGAAATGTAAAGCCAGAGGCAGGGATGGGGGTGGAAGTGGAAGTGGAGAGGATGGGGGAGCAGAAAGAAGAGGGAGAATGGGGGACTCGGGGATGGGAGATGAGTATATGAAGAAGGGGAAAGGAGTGGGGTGACTGCTGGTGGGAGATGATTGGACAAATGGGAGTGCACCCGAGAGGGGCATTACTTGATGTTTTAGAATTCAATGTTCATACCATTTGATATCATATGCATTTCTGTTTGGAGTCACAAGGAACTGCAGATTGCTGGTTTACAAAAAAAAGGCACAGCATGCTGGAGTAACTCAGTGGCTCAGGCAGCATCTCTGCAGAACATGGATAGGTATATGAAAAGCGCTATATAAATGTAATGCATTATTATTATTATTATTATTATTATAGGTGACGTTTCAGGTTGAGACCCTTCTTCCATTTGCCTTTTCCCAGCCAGAAGCCAAAGCTTCAAGCAACCTGCTTAATGTATAGTATGCAGTACATAGATGTTCTTCATGCAGCTACTTCTGGATCATTTCTCCATCTTATGGAACAACATCTATGAATCCCCAGAGAACCAGATCATTCTGAATGCTTTGTTTCAATCGTCAATCATCCAAATTCTGACAAAACGAAGTTAATCTAAACCATTACCTGTATCCTGATGCAGTCTCTACTCGAATCATCAACAATTCCTTCCCACACACAAAGGTGTAGCTCAACCCACTAAATTCCTACAGATGCTTTTTTTTTGTTGCTCCAGACTCCAGCATTGGATGTCTCTTGTGTCTACATTAGCTCTGTTTTTCTTTCTATACATGCCTCCTGACCCGTTGAGTATTTCCAGTAATTTCTGTATTTATTTATGGCTCTAAATTGTCCTTGCAGTTCTCACACTTATTCAGTGGCTCACTGTTAGGAGAGGTTGTTAACTGCAGAGATGGCCAATAAAATGAGCTGCAGCTTCCTTGATGATAGAACTGGAACATTGTTGGAAAATACATGTATTTGTTAACAGGATATGATAAGACTGTCAATTTATTATCCTCCCTTGTTCTCCATGAACTGATGGGAAAGCTAAAAACATTGGTGGCTTGCAGCCACATATGGGTCAGGGTAAGCAAGGACAACAGATGTCCTTTTCTAAAGGATATCCATAAACAGGATGGGGTTTAAAATCATTTTTAAAAAAGCTACATGATCGCTATTACTGATATTAGTGTTTAAATTCCAGATGCAATTATTTTGACAGGGCATTGTGAGTTGGGTTCTGAGTTTAGTTTATTGTCACATGTACAGTGAAAAGCTATTGTTGCATGCTAAACAGTCAGCAGAAAGACTATACATGATTACAATCGAGTCATCCACACTGTACAGATACATGATAAAGGGAATAATGTGAATAACATTTAGTGCAAGATAAATTCCAATCAAAGATAGTCCAAGGGTCTCCAATGAGGTAGATAGTGGTTTAGGACTGCTCTCTAGTTGTGGTAGGATGGTTCAGTTGCCTGATAACAGCTGGGAAGCAACTGTACCTGAATCTGGAGGTGTGCATTTTCACACTTCTATACCTTTTGCCCAGTGGGAGAGGGGAGAAGAGGGAGTGGCCAGGGTGCGACTCATCCTTGATTATGCTGCTGGCCTTGCCGAAGCAGCGTGAGGTATAAATGGAGTCAATGGAAGGGAGGTTGGTTTGTGTGATGGTTTGGGCTGCATCCAGAATTCTCTGCAATTTCTTGCGGTCATGGATGGTGCAGTTCCCAAACAGCATTGTCATGGTAAGATTGAGCTCATGTTGAATAACACTGGTCTGCAGGCTGCTAATACAGCAACTCACCCACAACTTGACCATACCCTATCCTCAAGGCAACCATTCCAAACACACATTTAACATCTTTAACCGTGGTAGAGTTTTGCATTAAAAGTAAGTTAACTTGGCTTTGCTTCCCCTGACCCCATCCTGGTCAGCTTGGAGTACTGCTTAAAGTACAACAGGGAGAATAATGCCCATTACATTCTTAAAGTAAGAGACAGTAATAACAGTGGGACATATCAATGTGACAAATTGTTCAGCCTTTCATTATGCCACTGCAATTTACCATTGAATTGTGCATATTCAAATAGATAAAGAGAATTGTGCTTCATCTGCAAACATAATTCGTTTCTGCGACATTTATGATTTGTGGGAATTTGCACACTGGAAAGGATAATAGTAACTCATTGTCTGTCGTGAATAGTTGTCCATATCTCCCATGTATATTTTAATTCCCTAGCCATGGGGAATTCTGAATTCAGTACTGCTAAAGCTCACAATAGGGACATGGTATATCTTGCTAGTCCTGAACACTGTCATTTACCACATTTCACAACCTATTTCTTGCTATGTTCGTTTTTTATTTTTAGAGACACAGCATGGAAATATGCCCTTCGGCCCTATTTGTCTGCACCGACCGATGATCACCCGTACACTAGGGACAAGTTACAGAGGCCAATTGACCTAAAAACCTGGGATGTGGGAGGAAACCAGAGCACCCAGAGAAAACCCATGTGATCAGAGGGAGAAGGTGCAAACTCCATACAGACAGCACCTGTCGTCAGGATCAAACCCAGGCCTCTGGCACTGTATGGCAGCAAATCTACAGCTGCGTTACTGTGCCACCCTGTGCTGTTATGGTGAGCTCCGTTCTCAGCCATCTATGGTCAACCAACAGTGGAAAAAAGCTACTCTTTCTTTTTCACCCCTTCCTTCGAACAGATGAAGTGGGATCTGTAACACGGGGGACTCACTTTAAAGTTGCACTTCACTACGAACAGATGAAGTGGGATCTGTAACACCGGGGACTCACTTTAAAGTGGCACTCCACTTGATCATTTCAAGTTTTATTGAAAAAAGAAGCCGTGGGAGCCACTGATTTTCGCCGGAAGCTTGTGCCCTTTTCAGGACGGACGATGACAGTGATGTAACATTTGAAACATGGATGATGGATACGAAAGAAGAAGAAAAAAGAAGCTAGGTGGATGTTTCAAATCTAATTGACTTCTTGGTGAACCTCATTGAACCATGGAATCATACAGCACAGACGGAGGTCATTTGACCTATCGTGCCTCTGCAGGTTCTTTAAAAGAACTATCAAGTCATTGAACACAAATTGCTAGAATAACTCAGTGGGTCAGTCAGCACCTCTGGGGGACATGGATGGGTGACACTTTGATCAGGACTCTCCTTCAGACTGATTGTAGCAGGAGGGAGACTGGGAATGGGGGCATTCATGGAATCAACTGGTTGTTTAATTACCTACAATTAATAGTATATAGATTGTAGCAAAACCGGACGCTGGCTTACCGACTCTTTCTCAAGGGCCGAATGGTTACTAAATTCTGCTATATCATTGACAGTGAGATTTGAACTAATATCTTGAAAGGACACACAAAACATTTATGAGGATGTTCCCAGAGCTTGAGGACCTGAGCTATGGGGAAAGGTTGAGCAGGCTAGGACTTTATTCCTTGGAGAGCTCGAGGATGAGGGGTGATCTACTCGAGGTGTACAAGATCATGGATAGGGTAGATACACAGTCTTTTACCCAGAGTGAGGGAATCAAGAACCAGAGGACATAGGTTTAAGTTGAGGGGGGAAGGATTTAATAGGTACCTGAGGGGCAACATTTTTACACAAAGGGTGGTAGGTGTATGGAACATGCTGCCGGAGGAGGTAGTTGAGACAGGTACAATCACAACATTTAAGAAACATTTAGACAGGTACATGGATAGGATAAGTTTAGATGGATATGGGCCAAATACAGACAGGTGGGACTAGTGTAGTTTGGGCACGGTGGTCGGTGTGGGCAAGTTGGGCCAAAGGGCCTGTTTCCATACTGTATGACTCTATGACTCTATCTCTCGATCAATGTGCTGTTGTTTTACTTCTGATCCAGAAACCTAACCACTCAACCAGCTCAACCAATATCTAAATCAATGTATTGTGGCTCAATGATCTTTAAACTGACTTTGGCAGTGGATTGAAGCAGCAGGGAGGCTTGGTGAGCCATTTCAGAGGCTGATTAAGAGTCAACCCTATTTCTTTGAGTTTGAATCCAATTTGGGCCAAACAGGGGGAGAATAGTAGACTCAATTTCCTATGGTGCATAAGTAAACAAGGTAGATTTTTATAACAATTCAGTAATTTAGTGGAGCCTATTACTGGACTTTTGTCCCAGGTTTGCTTAACTCACTAACATGACATCCCACAGCTGTTGAAGTGGGAAAAGAGGGCACATTTTTGGATCATTTTTGGAATATTGATCAAGACCTTTCGACTATTAGCCAAGCAATATGTAACCACTCCGATACCATGACCAATAAATGCATTCAATCATTCTTTACTGCTAAGGTTGCTTTTGATTCTGTATGTCAACATAGAGTTATGTTCCCTCAGGCCAAGCGACCTCCAAAGCACTGCCACACGTTGTACGAAAGGCAGACAAATGGTTCTGATGCCATGATTTCATTTACAAGTACACTAAGATAAGTTGCTGATAAAAAGCAATGGACTGAAATGATGAGAGTACAAAACGTACTCCACTTTCAACTCTTTATTCATTCAAAGCCTAACACAGAAAATGGAGATGGAAGGGATGGAAATAACATCATAAAACTTGTTTAGTTTGATGCTTCTTGTCTCAAACAATAATAGTCCAAATGGTAGACCTCTTTCTCTTGTCCCCACAATGCTAGGAAAGTATTCAACGATGGTAATCTTCACAACAATGTCACTTCATGAAAGCTGACTCAAACGATAATTTTTTAATGGTTCCAGTGTGGGAGGATTATGTCAAAAACATACTGTCTTACAGAGCGTAGATTAAGCATTAAATGGATATATTGTTGGCTGAAAGTGATGAGATGAGATGCACTGTCTCATTAGAACCCATTATACTGCCAGGTTATTCGTTATTTGTAACATGACAGAAATAATAACACATTAGGATGGAGCTTTTTATAAGATTTTGAAGTTTCAGCCTGGTATTTCAATTGAGCATTTACATGTACCGATGAGATTTTCCATAATACAGTGAGAATATGTGTTTTTCACAGGCAAGGATTTCCATTCGGATCCCATGGTCCCTGGCCCAGTCATCCACCCACCAGGGCTGTCTTTACAGCATTATGGGCCCCGGGCAAAGCAGTGTACTGGGGCCCCTACGACAACTACTCACAGGAATAAAAATGTAAATGGTCGATAAGCATGGGGCCCCTATGCTCGTGGGGCCCCGGGCAAGTGCCCATCAGGCCCATGCGTTAAGGCGGCCCTGCCACCCACCCCAGTAATCTTTCAGCTGGCATTCCTGCCACATGCATTCATAGAATTGGAAATCCACTGTCTGCTCAATGTTCAACTGGTTCGGTTAGATTAGTTCAATGACCAGGACTTAGCCAGATAATAGTGCACCAATCTGGGCATAATAGATAAGGATGTTCAGCAAGTTCAGGCAGCCAGGTGGAGCAGTAGTTATGTTGCTGCCATACAGTGCCAGGGACCTCGGTTCGATCCTCACTATGGGTACCGTATGCAGGGAGTTTCTATGTTCTCCTCATGAATGCGTGGGTTTTCCCAAGGAGCTCTGGTTTCCTCCCACACTCGTACTCTACAACTGCGGAGGTTTGTAGGTTAATTGGCTTTGGAAAAATTTTTGTAAATTGTCTCTACTGTGTAGGATAGTGCTAGTGTATGGGGATCCTTGGTCGGTGCAGACTCGGTGGGCCAAAGGGTCTGTTTCCGCGCTATATCTCTGAATTAAACTAAACTACAAAGTTTCTCTTCCGGAATTCACTCTTCATTGGCATTCTCCAAAAGACAAATCTCAACCCTAAAATGCGTGGAACCGGAGGATGAAAATAACACCTCGGTTCGATTTTTTTTCCCTCAAAATCTTGAGATGTAAAATATCAGATCCATCTAAAACCAAATCTGCAATTCTCCCCCCACCTTCCCCAAGCAAAACTTGTTAATACGATAAGCCTTGTGTACCTGAAGGTTAATAACTCCTGCTCGCAGTAGCTTGCTTTATAAGTCTTGGTCTCAGGTGGTTGCTAAGGAGTTCGGGTAAAGGGCAGCAAAAATTAAGTAAATAAGTAATGATTGGGTGAAGCTACACTTGAATTTGAAGACCATAGATTTTAAAAGGAAAGAGTCATGTGAAAGTACTGCTCTCCAGTTTGGTAGTCCTGGGGAAAACAGAGTTATATTAGGACATCACTATCAAAACAACAATTCTAGCTTTTTGTATGCGTGTAACTAAAAGTTAAGTGTTTTATCTCCTTGTCAGAAAAGCTGAGTCTGCAGCTGTGGTGTAACACTGAACTTTCCATTTGTTTTGATTTTAAATAAATAACATTATATTGGATTCTGGACTTCTTTGGAAAGGAAGGCCAGTTCAACATCAAGATACTATTGGAGCATGGATCAAGAATAAAATCAAGCCCTGTGCATAGTGTTGACAATGTCCTTTGATAACAATCCCAGGTAATTCCCTATTGGAAATATTCAGTCATTCTATAGAGAATGGTTGATTTCTGGCAAACAAGGAGGCGATGGAATCAGGTACATTTACCATGTTTAACATGCATTTAGAAGAGGAAGGCATAGAAGGATATAGCCCTAATGTAAGCAAATTTGATTAACATAGATGGGCAAGAAGGCCAGCATCAATGCGATGAGCCGAAGGCCCTGTTCCATGCTGTATCACCCTATGACTCAATTGTAAATTTTCCTCCTCACCCCACACCTTCTTTAACCTCATCTACTGCATCCAGTGTTCCCGATGTGGCCTCCTTTACATTGGCAAGACCAAGCATAGACTTGACGACCATTTAGCAGAAAACAGGCTATTCACCTTAACTTTTTTCCCATCATGACTTTAGTTTAGGTATCCAGCATATGCAGTTTCTTTGACCTCCATTTGCTTCCAATGTCCATCACATGCAACTCTGGAAGACCATGTGTTGTGAAGATCATTCCGAACTTTGACGTTGTCATTGGAAATGCAGAGGTATCTATTGAAACCACATCTATCCATTCACAAAGTGCATCCAGTTTGATCATGATCACTTTTTCAGAAAAATGGACTTGCAAGATCCGCACGCATCATGCACCAAGGATTGTTCAGCCAGGATCAGAGGTTAAGAGGACATACTGGTGGATTATTTTGATGCTCTGTAATTCTCAGAAAGCTTAATCATTTCATGGCCCCTGATGCCTTGCTCTGTTAAGTTTAATGTTTTAGGATAGAGAGATAAAGCTTAATGACAAATTGCCACAAGCAAAAATTTGCCAGTTGAAATGATGAATCAGACTAACATAACAGTTATATATCACAATTCAATGAACATAAAGGTCACAGAGGCAATGCCTGCCATAGCCATTGCAAGCTGTCATCTATTAACACAATTAATTCTTCTCAGTGCAAGCTGAAAACTACCTTGCCAAAGAGCTAGAGCTTTTGTGCAATTTAATACCAAGCTCAATACAAGGGAAAATACATTCCCATCAGATGACAAGATAATGAGTAAGCCTGAGATCAATATCCTGAGGGATCTAATCTGTCCTTCTTCCCTTACTTAGGAAACACAGTTGCCTTATCAGATCTTAAAAATTACTTTCAGAGGCTCTGGTCACTAGAACAGAAGGTTGAAAGCGATAGTTGCATTGTTATAAGAAATCTTCTCTCTGGCAAATTTGACACAAATTTTATTGTCACAGAAAAGGGATATCGGATTATTTCTTTTACAACTGCAAACCAAATGCTGAATCCAAGCCGAACCACAAATATTCTTTAAAGGCTTAAGTCCTATATATAACCTTCTGTATCCCCATTATAAGTGGTTGGATCCAATTAATCTTTAAGATGTCTTTAATCACTCGACATACATTTATTTTCTATGAGTAATATCCAATACAGATGCCCGCTCATCAATGGATATGATTCTAAAAAATTAATAGACCCAATGGTTAAAAGCTTTAAGAGCTATGGATAAAAAAATGTTGGTTCTTCTCAGACATGTCAGTCCTCACATGCTGCGGCTGACTTTTCTCATATAACACCCCACAATATCATTTAGAGGGCTGCCTGCTTGAATCTGATGATTAATGAATTTTATCTCAATATTGTTTCCTCTCAAACTTGTCATAGCATATTCCCAGTGCTCAGAATTCATCCGTCACAATCCAAAATCTGAATGCATCTATCTAAGTTAATCATTAATATAGTATAAGACTTTGTAAAGTTCAATTTGTGGAGAAGTACAATGGAGTGTGGGGTATGGAAGCAAACCAGTGGACTAAGAGGAGACCCAAGCTGCCACAGTGTGAGCGTGCAAACTCTACACAGACAGCTTTGGAAGTCAGGATCGAACCTTGAGTTGCTGGAGATGTGAGGCAACAGCATTATACAAACTAAGGTTTGATATGTACACTAATTACGCATTTTTGACTTCTGTAAATCCCAAGTAACAGTGTTGCTGTAACAGTAACAGTAACAATTGTTTTTCTGCCATGCGTTTAATAATACTGAGAGATATGGCTAGGACAAACATGATGGCTCCTGTGAGCTTGGGCCATTTCACAACTGAAAATAGAATCGCACATTTTACCATATTTTAAGAATAAGTGTAACACTGTCAGAGAAAGGCTGTGCAACAATCTATATTTGTAAGTTGCTGGGCACAAGGCAACCTAATTATTAACCTGGCAATGGGATGCAAACTCCGAGATATATTTCCTTGTCAATGCTGGGAGAATATAAAACAACCTGTATTTTGCTCATACCTTCTCATAAATGATTTATCACTGGACTGTAATTCAATTCCTGCAAATCCATATATGAAAATAGATTGGGGTTCTTCTTCCACTTTCGACCAACAATCTGGAGAAAATTGTATTCAAACTAACTTAAGCTACTTTCTATTGTGAAGTTGAGGATTAAGTTGCTACTCAAACACTATTTCATAATCATAAGTTTCAGATTTTCCATTCACCAACAGAATTTCACAGTTTTGTTAGATGGTAATTGTTAATTTTCTATTATAGAAATAACCCTTGATTCATTTAAGTGAGAAACTCTGTTGATTTTTTTTTTTTGTCTGCTTTGGAGCTGAAAATTGATGCATGGCAAGAAAAATAACCATTTTACATTAAAATGCTCAGTCCACCCGCTGTAAGTAACCTGAAATAAATAATCACAACAACAAGATAAATGAATACTTCTCATCGGTTTTTACTGAGAAGATCATGGAAGCTAAGGAATTGAGGCAGATGAGTTGCAATCGTGTAAATCATAAACAAGTTTCCAAAAAAAGAGGTGTTGTCAGCCTTAAAGTCCATTAAGATGGATAAATCTCATAAAAGCAAAATATTATGATGATGAATTGGTAAAATGGGCAGAGCAATGACAGTCGGAATTTAATCCTGGTAAATGAGAGATGATTTTCAGAAGAGCATAGGACTCAGACATTACAATGAACTACAGGGCCTTAGGAAGTATTGAAGAACAGAGGTACATTGGTATTTATTTCCAAGAATCCCTGAAGGTGACTGGGCATGGAGATAAAATGGTTGAGATGGCAAAGATCATACTTAACTTCATTAGCCCAGAATAGAATCTAAAAGCAGGGTGATTATGGCTCCCCTCTATAAAACTTTGACTAATCCACAGCTGTGGAGAGTGTTCCGTTGGCATACTTGAATAGAAAAGAGAGTCTGGACAGGCTAGGTTTGTTGCTGTTGGAGCAGGGGAGGAGAGAGGACCTGATTGAGGTGTGCAACATCATGCGAGGCAAATGAGAAATGTTTCCCTAAAGCAGTGGTGTACAAAGTCCAGAGGACATAAGTTTAAGATCAGGGTTAAAGCTTCAGAGGAGATCTGGAGATATATTTTTCACCCCAACGTGGTTGAAATCTGGAATATACTTCCCGAATAGATGAGGTAGAGATTTTCATATCATTTAGAACATAGAAAATAGGTGCAGGAGGAGGCCATTTGGCCCTTTGAGCCAGCACTGCCATTCATTGTGATCCTGGCTGATCATCCACAATCAGTAACCTGTGCTGCCTTCTCCCCATATCCATTGATTCCACTAATCCCCTAGAGCTCTATCTAACTCTCTTTTAAATTCATCCAGTGAATTGGCCTCCACTGCCTTCTGTGGCAGAGAATTCCACAAATTCACAACTCCCTGGGTGAAAAAGTTTCTTCTCACCTCAGTTTTAAATGGCCTCCCCTTTATTCTTAGTCTGTGTCCCCTGGTTCTGGACTCACCCAACATTGGGAACAATTTTCCTGCATCTAGCTTGTCTAGTCCTTTTATAATTTTATACGCCTCTATAAGATCCCCTCTCATCCTTCTAAACTCCAGTGAATACAAGCCTAGTCTTTCCAATCTTTCCTCATATGACAGTCCCTCCATCCCAGGGATTAACCTCATGAAATTACGCTACACTGCCTCAATAGCAAGGACGTACTTCCTCAAATTAGGAGACCAAAACTGCACACAATACTCCAGATGTGGTCCCACCAGGGCCCTATACAACTGCAGAAGGACTTCTTTGCTCCCGTACTAAAATTCTCTATTTATGAAGTATTTGAGATAAAAAGTATTGAAATTAACTTGAATCGTGAGGCTTAGAGGACACGATCTAAGTGCTGGAAAATGGGATTTGTGTTGAGGTTTATTCAATTCCAATAGGCCTCACTCTGTATTGATATGGCTCTACGACTCCATTAATCCCAGTCACATATGATAAACTACACAAGGGTTTCTGAAATGCATGGATGCATAAATTTATTTTGTAACCAGGCTTTATTAACTTCTTCCACAAAGTGGAACCTGCACGTTATTTAAAGGACATCTCCTGCAACATTGTAGTGCAAATTAAATCTAATTTATTTTATTTGATTCGCCGAATCAGAGTTTTACTGGGTCTTCAGTTTATTCCCCATTGATGGTTTGATTAGCTATTCTTAAATAGGACAGATGACTGACCTCAAATTGTCATTGAGACCTGGGAATGGTTGAGATCACATCTGCCGGCTCCTATTAAATTTAAATTTGTCATAATTTTGGGCTGTCAACAAGCCTTTCTTGTTGCATTAGTCGCAAGGCATTTGTCTGGAAGATTTGACTGTAAAAGCAATCACTGAAACGTTGTTAAGGAAACATTTAAACCCATTCTGCCAAGGATAAAGGCAGCCAGGAAAAGAAGAATATAAACCTTTTCCAACATTAAATCTACATGAGCTGCTGATTGGAACAACAACGACATAAGGCCTTCCTGCATCTGCAACTAGATTTGCACTTATATCAAATTAGGGTAGATAAATCTCATTTATTGACTCACATCAATCATTCCACTGAGCTTAAATATTACCCCTGGGGACAGAGCATGCAAAATATCGCCACATAGACAAAAAAATGTTCATTCGATTTTTTCTCAGCCCCTTCACTGCAATGTATACCATCTACAAAATGGACTCATCAAGATTTCCATGGCTGTTCCTGCAAACTCAAGATCCCCATTAATTAGATGACTAGTAAAGCAAGTATGTGGGACTGTCCCGAGCAGGTTTACATCCATAATCACATGCTACCCTGACCTGACATTCCTTGCTATTTCCTAATTTCTTCTCAAAGGGCTGACACCTTGCGGAAACTTGCGTGTGTCTATGATCCAGAACCTTTTGCCAAGGGTGGAAATAGGAAGGACTAGAGGGCATAGCTTTAAGGCCAGAGGGGAAAAAGTTTAAAGAGAATGTGCGGGGCAAATGTATCACACAAAGGGTTGTAAATCTGTGGAATTCTCAGAAGGCAGTGGAGGCCAGTTCTCTGAATGCATTCAAGAGAGAGCTAGATAGAGCTCCTAAGGATAGCGGAGTCAGGGGGTATGGGGAGAAGGCAGGAACGGGGTACTGATTGAGAATGATCAGCCATGATCACATTGAATGGCGGTGCTGGCTCGAAGGGCCGAATGTGGCCTCCTCCTGCACCTATTGTCTATTGTCTATTGTCTATTGTCTATTGTCTATAAAGGGTGCTGGGTGCCTGAAATGCACTGCCGTGGATGGTGGTGGAGGCAGATGTGATAGTGGATATGCAGGGAATGGAGGGATATGGAACACATGCAGGCGGAGAATATTAGTTCAACTTGGTATCATGATTGGCACTGACATTGTGGGCCAAAGGGTCTGTTCCTGTGCTGTACTGTTCTATGCAGGAAGGAACTGCAGACGTTGGTTTAAACCGAAGATAGACACAAAATGCTAGAGTAACTCAGAGGAACAAGCAGCATCTCTGGATAGAAGGAATGGGTGACGTTTCGGGTCGAGACCCTTCTTCAGACAAGCGTCTGAAGAAGGGTCTCGACCCGAAACGTCACCCATTCCTTCTATCCAGAGATGCTGCCTGTCCCGCTGAGTTACTCCAGCATTTTGCGTCTGTACTGTTCTATGTTCTATATTCTGAGAGTTAAACTGTCAGGAGATATGCTCCGGGCAGGGTCACCCCCATAGCAGGCACATCAAAGGGGAGGTTCCTGTCCAGGCACTGCCAAAGAAGATGACCTTAATGGTGAAACAGGCGGAGGTTGCTGGCTGCCCAGGGGCTGGAACCCACAACGACTAAGGCAGAACAAAGCTGCACTTGACCCACTCACTACACCATGGTCTCATTCACCAACACCACGTGATGGGCATGGTGGGCTGTTTCTGTGCTGTACGACCCTATGATCACGTGGTTGACTCCAGCTCTGCTGCTGTCAATTCAGCCAAGCTTTCTGACCATAGCCCCACAAGGTCTCGTGGAGGTTGATGAAGAAACCATCAGATATGCATGGGGTTGCCTCTGGAGTTAAACTGGCTAAAACCAATATAAATTACAGCTGTAGAAAAGAAATAGGCTTGCTACCATTAGACTTTACTTTAGAGATACAGTGCAGCACAGGCCCTTCGCCGAGACCACGCCGATCAGAGATCACCCTGCACACTAGCACTATGCTACACACTAGGAACAATTTACAATGTTGCTGAAGAAAATTAACCTACAAACCTGTACGTCTTTGGAGTGTGGGAGGAAACCCGAGCACCTGAAGAGGAAACGCTGTCACAGGGAGAACATACGAACTCCGTACAGATGGCACCCATAGTCAGATTTGAACTCCGTACAGACGGCACCCATAGTCAGATTTGAACTCCGTACAGACAGCACCCATAGTCAGATTTGGCGCTGTGTGGTAGCAACTCTACTGCTGCGCCACTGTGCCACCACCTGCTGAGAACACGGGCAACCACCACAGAGGTTTAGACTTAGCTCTGGAAGTAACATCTTGTGGGCTGTAGATAGTCTTTAACAGATAGGACAGAAGGAGAAATAAAAAGGAAATTCTGTCTGAATTTGTGGGAGAGATTTAATAATAAAATGGACCGGGCATAATAGGATGAAAATAAGACAAGTAAAGAAGCAAACGATTAGTCTGGAGGAGGTGCGAATTAGGGAAGCAGAATATTTATTTGAAGGAAAGTGTTAGGAATGTTGGAAATCTGAAATACAAACAAAGAATGCTGGCAATGCTCACTATTTGATGTGGATGAACTCAGTGTCCAAAAGCCCATGAAATGTTGAGTCAGAAGATACCGCTGCACAAGCTTACGCTGAGCTTCATTGGAAGAGCATAGGAGGTTCATGTGTGGAAAGGAGAAACAAAATGACAGGCAGCCAAAAGTCTCGGATCATGCTTGTGGTTGATTGGAAGTGTTTCACGAAGCATCATCTAACCATGCTGGGAAGATTGTACTGCCCAGTTTAGTTTAGTTTAGAGATACAGCACAGAAACGGGCCTTTCGGCCCACCGAGTCTGCACCTACTAACAATCCCCGTACACTAGCTCTATCCTACATACTAGGGGCAATTTACAATTTTTACTGAAGCCAATTAACCTACAAAACTGTACGTCTTTGGAATGTGGGAGGAAACCGGAACACCTGGGGAAAACCCACAAGGTCACGGGGTGAATGTACAAACTCTGTAGAGACAGCACCCATAGTTAGGATTGAAACCAGGTCTCTGGCACTGTAAGGCAGCAACTCTTCCGCTACACCACCATGCTGCCCACAGTTAGTTGAGCTGAGTTTAGAGACACAGCGTGGAAACAGGCAATTCGGCCTGCTGAGTCTGTGCTGACCGGCGATAATCCATACACTAGTTCTGGTATCCTAGTTTTGCATCCAACACGCTAGGGGCAATTTACAGAAGTCAATTAACCTACAAACCTGTATGCCTTTGAAATGTGGGAGGCAACCTGGAGAAAACCCACATGGTAATAGAGAGAACGTAAAAAACTCCATACACACAGTGACCTGAAAATGGGTCTCTGGCACTGTGAGGCAGTAACCCTACCACTGTGCCACTGTACCGCCCTTGAAAGACTTCACCCTGACGTGTCTCAGTACATTATTACACTGATTGTTAAAATCAGCTCCATATAAGGAGAATTTAATTGGACTGATACATTATCAATTATTTCTATTATGAAGCTGGCTTCCTTCCTAACAAGCTTTTCTTCAAATGTTTTAATGAGATCAGAATGCTCCCCTTTCATTACATTTGTTAACAAAATGAATCCCTGCTGCATAGCCTTGTTTGTGCACCTGGTGAGACCTTTAATTGAATGTCCTTCTTTGATTCTCTGTCATTCCCCAACAACTTATTTCTCCCAAACAGATAAATCATAATTAATAAGATAATATTTTACCAGGCATTATCCTGCAGAACTAACTAGTTGCCTCTACATGTGTATATATATCATGGCTATGGTCTCTGGAAAGCGAGGAAGCGGAGGTGCATGCTACTTATCTTCCCTTATTAATCAGGAAGTTATTTCATATTAAAATCATCCTGGCATTGTAATGGTTAGCCTCAGCTCAGCAGTTCATTAGCTGCTTTGATTTGCGGCACCCATGTAACCACTTCAAAGAATGCAAATCGTGGATCATCCTTTTCTGCCTAACAAAGAATGAGGCAGAGATTAAACGTTGGATGGGGCCACAGTTCAAGGCAAAAGAGGGTGGTGGCAGAACAATGAAAGAAACAACATATTGGCCTGGAGGAGATGTAACTTGAACATGGGGAATTGTGAAACTATAAAAAACCTTTGCTGAAAATCTGGAATAAAAACAGAAAATGCTGGAAAATACTTGTTATTTGAAAAACAGTTGAACTCAGTATTCAGAAAACTGTGAAGTACAATGTAGATACAGCTGGTATTACCTTGTGCATTCAGTGCTCATAATATTTTATATTAAAGTTTAACCCTTTGCTTAAAATATATTTCTGTAATTGCCCCACACCATTGTTGGATTTACATCACTGTAAATTGCAGCAGCAAAGTGGACCATTCAGCCCGTCATGCCCATACTGGCTAAAAATGGAGCTGCCCAGCCAAGTTCCACTTCAAAACTTTAGGCACGAGTGATGAGTCAAGAGTCAAGAGTGTTTTATTGTCATATGTCCCAAATTTCTTACTTGCAGCAGTACATACTGTAATTTAAATTGTGACAAGAGCAGGAATAGATAGCAAAAAATTCCATGCATTTTATGATAATTCCTTGCAAAGATAGATTTTGAAACTGTTACCCTGTCTTACTGATGTCTGCAGCTCATTAAAGGATAAATGTTAGTAACCATGTCTGCTAATTGTCTATTGCTAATGATGTCACTGAGGATTTAATTAATTTACATTTCCGCTAGGTTATGATCTTGACATTTAACCATCTTAATCTTTTACGCAAAGACAATTTGATGAATTATTATGCTGCAGTTTTGGATGGGATTGACAGTCCTTTTCCCCTTTAATTTAGATGAAAGCTCAGATAAGAGGTAAAAGCACTATCGTTAAATGGAACCTTGTGCTTCGTTGTTCATTTGCTATATGAAATAAGAAAAGCTAGTTCACATCTTGCAAACTGCCATCTTCCCCCTATCTTCTCAACATGTCTCCGGTAAGCTTTTAGAATCCGAAGCTCTAACACATATTCTTCCATTGAATCTTATTGAGATTCCTCTGCATTTCTGCTGATGAAAATATGCTCACATCAGCTCAGGTTAGACGTGGATTAGGTTAAATTAAATTAACATATGTATAGAACATAGAGCATGGAACAGTACAGCACAGGAACAGACCCCTTGGCCCACAATGTCCATGTCGAACATAAGGCCAAGTTAAACTCATCTCTTCTGCCTGCCTGATATAGATTTTCCATCATGATTTGTGAATTCTATGGGGGCAAATTTCCATTTCTTGAACTGTCGTAATGTGGGGAGTCACCAGTATTCACTTTATAGAAGGGACAAAAGTGATTGGATCAGTTTAGTTTCGAGATACAGCGCAGAAACAGGCTATTCGGCCCACCGAGTCCGCACCGACCACTGCGCCACCATGCCGCTCTGTTTCAAGAAGGGGAATTTTCTCCATAAATACCAGATGTTTGTGGCTCACTCGTAGCCCAGCAAGCTTGAAGTCACATTGGGCCGGCGAGGGTTACACACCGGAATAATTTACTTGCATCAGTTGCCTGGCGATGAAAGTGAGATTTGAAATTAATCTATTTTTATGGATTATAAAACCACTGTTAATAATACGGAGAGCACTGCTCAGTGATAAATGTCAAAACTGTTAGCTTTGCATCTAGCTGATGCTCTGTTTCATTTTAAAACAGTTACACGCTTCCAACAGAATTAATGAATATCCAATTCTCAATGTTCCAATTGTCTTCGCACTGCACATGTTTGCCCTGGAGCTGAAGTAGAAAGTAATCTAACACTGTTGAATAATGATCAAATGAAGGAGATAGGGATCTCGGAGCAATTGATCTTGTTAAAAATACTTTTTGTAAAAGAAAATACTCACTCCAATGTAACTCAGATTGACATTTTCCGAAGTGAATAAAGTCCAGTGGTTGTGGTGCAGCGGTGCAGTTGCTGCCTTACAGCGCTTACAGTGCTTGCAGCGCCAGAGACCCAGGATCGGTTCCGACCACGGGTGCTGTCCGTGTGTAGTTTGTATGTTGTCTCCTTGACCGTGTAGGTTTTCTCCGAGAGCTTCGGTTTCCTCCCAGACCCCAAAGACATACAGGTTTGTTGGTTAATTGACCTGGTATAAGTGTGAATTGGCCCGAATGTGTGGAGGATAGTGTTAATGTGCAGGGATCACTGGTCGGTGTGGACCCAGTGGGCCGAAGGGCCTGTTTCCATGCTGTATCTCTAAACTAAACCATACTAAACTAAACTAAACTAAAGTAAACCAAGTCTATTCCCATAAGACGTATTTGTGTTTGTGTGTGGCATATGGCAATGCTCCTGAACTTAAAGAGAATGGTAACTGAATGGGGATCACCTTAAATTCCTAGTCCATGTCCAGAAATAACTTTACTATCCCCCAGGTTTACACAGCTAATCTCCTTCTCCTTCTCTGTTCTATGCTGTACGGCAATATGACAATCCATATCTACCTTGGTCACGGCAACAATTTTGTCATCTACCTGCTGATATGCAATGAATATTTTTTTTAAACCTGCACAAATGGCATCATGGCATGACTGAAATAAGTAACTATTATTAAACCACAAGGATGAACTTCATTTAAACGTAGCCATTTCAGGCATAAATCCCTTCAACGTCGGAGATGATGTTTAGTGTAAGAGAACAGCAAAGTTGTGAACCTGGGGAAAGGGAAAAAAATACTGGAAGTATGAAGTAATGGAAATTTGCTGTTGTAAAGCAATCTATATCCACTTACTAAAAGGTGGTGGAAACAGATACGATAGTGGGATTTAAGAGGCTTTTAGTTTCGCATGTGGATATAGAGGGATATGAATCAAACGCAAGCAGGAGCGATTAGCTTAGTTTGGCATTATGTTTTGGCATAGACATTGTGGGCCAAAGGGTCTGTCCCTGTGTTGTATTGTCCTACGTTCAATGTTCTGCAAGGCTATAGCAGACAGCAATATTTAATTACATGGAAGTACATGAAGTAGTGAAAAGGGCATATAGGTTCCTGTGATGTATTCGCCTATTTTTCTCAAACTTTCCTCCAAAATAAAGGAAGACATTGAGTCCATTAGAGTCTCTGGCAGTTGTCAAATTAATTCCATTAATCCCATTCTCCCATTTATTTTTCTGTAATCTGTTCTCCCAAGTCCAGAAGTGGTGGTCAGATGTACGATCCTTTCCCATACATCCTCCCCTGACCTGGAACATCTCACAAATGAGGCTGACTGTTCTACTTATCAAGTGAGACAGTAGTCTACATCCTATCTCAAGCAGACATCAAGCTGGCACTTGAACGTTACGATCAACAAGCACAAAATGGCACACCAAGATGCCTTCCACATCATCGCTGGCTTCTTCAACCAAGTGAGCAGGAAGAAGTCTCTGCCTAAATGCCAACAATACATTGCACTCGGCCACTGCTACACCATCATCAGGAACCCCCAGCGTTCCATCCCTCACCTGCACCTTGGAAAATCTGTCCTGGCAAACAAGCAGAGACTGAAGAGCTTGGCATCAGCAAAGAGGACTACATGAGCTGGTCAGGAGAAACAGAGGAGCAAACACGAGACTGCTTCAAATCAGTGGATTGAGCTATGTTCAAGAATTCATCAGCAGACCTGAATGGATATGCCACAGTCATTACCACCTTGACAAAGAAATGTATGAACGAGTGAATACCTACAAAAACATTCAAAGTCTTCCCCAACCAGAATCCCTTGATGAATAATGAGATTCATGATATGCTGAGGCCTGGATCTATGGTGTTTAAGACTGGCGATCCTATGTCATACAAGGTCCAGCTATGACCTCCTAAAGGCCATCACAAGCATAGAGAGGCAATTGGAGTTTGAACTGGAGACATAGGCTGATGTTCGACAGATGTAGCAGGGCTTGTATGAAAATCGCTCTCTTTTCAACGACTGCATGATTAAGCACAGCTTCAATGCCATCTACAAATTTGTGGATGACATCATCATTGTTGACCAAATCACAGGAGCTGATGACTTAGCAAACAGGAGAGCAATGGAACCCCTGGTTGATTGGTGTGCAACAACAAACTCTCACTCCATTTCAACTAGACCAGCGAACTAATTGTTGACTTTGGAAAGGAAATGTCAAGAGGCCACGTTCCAGTTTTTACTGGTGAGTTGGTGGTGGTGTTAGCAGCTTCAAGTTCATCTCAGATAACTTGTGCTATACCCAGCACTTTGATGTAATCATCATCAAGAAAGTGCAATAGTGCCTCTACTTTTTTAGAAATTTAAAGAGATTCGGCATGCCATAAAATACTGTAAAGGCCTGTCCCACTTAGGCGATTTTAAGGCAACTGCCGGTGACTAGACCGTCGCCGACAGTTCGCCGGGATGTCGCGGGCATGATCGTGAGGAGTCTTCCAAAAATCGTAGTGGATCTCAGCGCGTTCCTGAGAAATCATCCGGTTTGAAATTTCTCGGCGACAGCTGGCTTGTCGCCAGGTAACGTTGCTTATTGCGGGCGCTGTCGCATGCTGTCCCCAGGTTTGATAGGTTCTCTCAGATGCAGTTAGAAGCACATAATATTAAAATGAGTCAAGTCATTTCCAAATACCATAAAATGCTTGTGTTTAACCAATTTATTTACCGTCAGGACATTTGACAGGTAGGTTGGAGGCGACAGTTTGACGGTGAGGTAAGCGTGGGAATATTCGCAATGTTTATGGCCATCAGCCATTACATTTAAAGTGGGCTACCAATCCAGATATGCAACCCAGAAACCAGATATGCATCTCCCGTACATTTTCAAAGAATTTCCACACACATTTCACAAAAATTCCACTTAACCACTTAAAAAAAAATTTTTTTTAATACTGCTATTAGTAAACTGGAAGTAAATCCAGTTCATGCCTTGTTACAGTGAAGCTTGGTTTTTAGGTAACCCATACAAGATGTTATAGTTCAAAACTCTCAAGTACTTACCAACTTGTCAGTGATTTCAGCGAAAATTAGGACGCCGGAGAAGCATTGACAGCGTGGGAATTTTGCGATGTTTCCAAAGGCGGTGTAATCTCGACCTGACTCAGCATTGTCGTGGTCATTGTCATTGGGAAAAGAATTTTTTTGGCGATCTGCTACGACTTTGACAGTCTCCGACAGTCGCCAAAAAAATCGCCTAAGTGGGACAGGCACTTTACAAACCTTTACAGATGCACCACTGACAGGCTGCATCATGGCAATCCATGCAAATAATACAGGAGGCTGCGGTGAGTGGTGAGCTCAGCCCATTTCATCATGGGCACAGCCCTTCCCACCAACTAAAGCATTCCCATGAGGTGCTGACACAAGGCGGTATCTTTCATCTCCCCACCATCCTGCTCATGCCTTCATATCACTGCTGCCATTGCGCTGGAGGTACAGAAGTCTGGAGTCCAACAGCATTAGGTTCCTGAACCAACCTGCATAACCCTAATCCTAACTTGACAATGGAACTCCACAGTCCACCTCTTGCACTACTATGGACTTGTTTTTAATTACGTTTTTGCATTAATGTCTTGTTTTGCATGAACTTTTTCTTTACACATTCTTGTATAATTTATGTATAATTTATGTTTTATGTGTTGTCTGTGATACTGCTGTAAGCAAGTTTTTATTATTATACTTGTTCTTGTGCTAAATTTAGCTTTGATAGATTACGCAGTCTCGGTGGGCCTTTTATTTTGTAAGAAATTTTGAGAAAAACAGTGGAATATATTGCAAAATCTTGCCTGTTCATTTTCATGACTGCATAAACTTCTGTAATTAAACATAGAAACATAGAAACATAAAAAGTAGGTGCAGGAGTAGGCCATTTAGCCCTTCAAGCCAACACCACCATTCAATATGATCATGGCTGAGCATTCAGAATCAGTACCCTGTTCCTGCTTCTTCTCTATATCCCTTGATTGCGTTAGCCCTAAGAGCTATAACTAACTCTCTCTTGAATACATCTGGTGAATTGGCCTCCACTGCCTTCTGTGGCAGATAATTCCACAGATTCACAACTCTCTGGGTGAAATCGTTTTTCCTCATCACAGTCCTAAATGGCCTTCCCCTTATTGTTAAACTGTGACCCCTGTTTCTGGACTCTCCCAACATCGGGAACATTTTTCCTACATCTATCCTGTCCAATCCCTTAAGAATTTTATATGTTTCTATAAGATCCCCTCTCATCCTTCTAAACATTGCTTTGAAACCTCATTATATGTCAGTTCATCTGCAATAAAGTGTACATCCATGTTCTGAAGTTCACAGTGTCTGCTTGGAGATTATCAACAGAAAATACTACAAGATCATCTCATAGTATTTCTCTGAATGCAGAAATACTGAGTGTTCAGAATTATTAAGAAAAGATTGAATTTCTATGAGTATACGTCAGAAGAATGGATTTGAAAAGTTCATAGCCACTGCCTATGATTGTCTACTCATGGGTTTTAACGTCCTAGTCATTCCAAATATCTTAGCTTTTACTAAAGCTTATGGGTAGGATTAAGCTCCACAATATCTTCATTCCATTGGTGGAGCTGCTTGTCAAAAGAAACACTGACAATTAAGTATGTGACATATTTCAAAATGGCGACAATATAGCACCAGGTGAGAGCTAAAAAACCTAAAGAGGTAGAAAGGGATAGAATAGAATAGAATAGAATAGAATAGAATAGCCTTTATGGTCATCCAAAAATGTGTTTTTGGACGAAATTCCGTTACCCACAGTCAACAATAAGAAGCAATTTTAAAAAAGTAATAAAACACTCAATCACAAAACCAACATAAAACAAAATAACATCCATCACAGTGAGTCTCCTCCAGTCACCTCCTCACTGTAATGGAAGGACAGAATGTCTTTCCCTTCCTTGCCGTCTAGGTCATTTGTATCTTTTAGTATCATTCGTAGGCAATGGTTCCATAGCCTTGTACTACTCTGCATTTTGTCTTCAAATGAATATTCCTTTGTACAGTTTCAATATAATCACCAGCCAATATGGTTACCAATGTTTAGCATTGGCAACAAAGCTTAGTTATGCCCCTGCCAGACTTTGGAATTCAGGTACAGTGGTAGAGAAGTGGTTATGTTCGAGATTTTTTGTCTATTTGCTGATTTATTGCCTATCCATCAATGTCCCCACCGAGTGTGGGTGAAAACCGAAGCACCCGGGTGTCTGGCACTGTCAGGTTGCAACTCTACCGCTGCGCTAACGTGTCACCCTCTGCTGCAATGTGCGCGCGTCCTCTTAACCCAGGATCTCAGTGTAATATCTAACGTCTCCATTAGTGCACAGCTCTTGGAGAAATCCCAAATTATGTAAGCATTATCACTCATTTGATTATACGCAGTCTTAGCTCTATTGTCTTGTCTCTCAAAATCCACCTACGTGCAGTTTTCCTTGTGAACAGCCTCAATCATTTCCCGAGAGAATGCAATTTCCTGGCTCTCAAAGCTCAGCTTTAAATAATAAAGAAACGTTTCTTTATATAACTTCCATTTTTCCTGTACACATCCAAAGATGTGCATTGTCAGCTGGAGAAATAAAGAGAGCAGGAGCAAGAATATTACCATTGAATCTTACAACACAAAAGCTTTGATGCGATACAACATTGTAAAAAAAATCAAAGCAAAACCAGTTTGAACTATTGTATATTTTAAGTATGTTTTCCAAGAAACGGGACTGTATATCTTTTTTTCCCCAAAGCACTGTGCAATTTGAAAATCTATTTAAGCTGGAACAAATTGCATTTCCGATAATTTCTGTGTCAAATCACACCAGGTGGAACCTTTTACCAAGCACTTACTGTCATGAGTCACACCTGTGACACCATCGTGATTTCTGCAACCAAGCTGCATTCGGTCAGATGAGTGCCTCTCCTGATGGAGCATCGCAGTGGGACTTGGTCCACGTAATGTTGGGCACTCCTGGGACATGGCCTTCTTACTCCTGCAGCACAGATCTTGGCAGTACTTACTGTACCTGCATTTATGCCTTTCCTATTACCTATTGCACTGTACCTGCCTCCCAGTGTCCGATCGAACTTCAATCCACTCCATCCAACCAAACTGAATCACACAACCCTCCACAACCCCCAATTTGAATCTCAACGTCCTCCGATTCCTTAATCTGACCCACATCCCAAACTCTAATCACACTTAATCCGAGTCTCGATACGATATGATACGATACGATACAATACGATAAAGCTTTATTCATCCCCGGAGTGAAATTAGTCTGCCGACAGTCACAACATCAGTCTGGAGAAGGGTCTCGACCCGAAAAGTCGCCCATTCCTTCTCTGAGATGCTGCCTGACCTGCTGAGTTACTCCAGCATTTTGTGAATAAATAGTCACAACACAGAAGGTACACAAAAACTTGAAATTAAAAGTGAAAACAAAAAAAGGCAAGCGACAGTTGGCTCGCTGCCGTGTGCACAGCGCCTTCACCGGAACAAATGAACAAACAAACAAACAAACACAGACTTAAGTACAGATTCTCAAGTACAGTGCCCCCCCCCTCCCCTCCGGGCCCCCCTTTGTTGTCCCACCGTCCCTCACAGCGGTCCCCCATTGTTCTTCACGGCGCTCCCCCCACACCAGGTCCGCATTGTCTTCCCCTCCCCCTCACGCTCATCGACCGAGAGGCCCCACCGCCACCGAGGCTCCCGTTGCCTCTGAGGCCCATGTTGCCGCTGAGGCTCCCGCTGCTGCCGAGGCACGCGCTGCTGAAGCTGAGTCTTCCGCTGACATCGGCAAGTCTCCCACTGCCGCCGCCGAGGCTCCCATCGTCGCCACCGCTGAGACTCCCATTGCCGCCACCACTGAGGCTCCTTTGGCCCAGACAGGCCTCGCCGCCCGGCTTCTCCGCAGTCCCCTGGAAGGCCTGTAGGGCGAGTCGGGCCTACCGGGGGGGCATTCCAGTCTTCAGTTGTCAGTCTGGTCGTCAGCAGAGCGGTTGTTCGGCGGGTGGATCAGGCCCGCATGGCTCCCCGGGACGCTCCCCCCTCCTTCTACAATCAGTCTGAAGAAGGGAGCCCCTCAGCCCCTCAACCTGAATCCTGCAGCACTCTTGAAGCCCTGATATGAATCCCAGATCCCTCAACCTACAATCCACTAATTTCTAACCACATTTCCACTTTACCCAAGCTGACACCCACTGCACTCCCAAACCCCCTTTCTACTCTCCCCCACTGGCTCTCCAATCTAAAACCCACAGTCCCCAATCCCTAGGCAGAGCAATGTTTCCTTCCGGAACCCTCTCCCCCCACAAATGAGCAGCAACCCTACTCCCAGTTCCCAAGATAAATGCCCCTCTCGCTTCCCAGAAGTAACTTTTCCACCCAGACCAGAGGAGTACTGGTGGGCATGTGTTCCACCCCACAAGTACGTAAAGCCTGGAGCCTTGTCGCCATCCGAATTTTGATTCAGTGGGGCAATAACCTTAACGATCATTGTTCCAGCTTATCTGCACATTTGCGGCACGCTCTTTGGGGTGCAACAAAGTTTCTCAGCAAATGTCGGTCTGATTTACCACCTGATTTAAAATGGAAAAACCTTTTCTCATCATCACACCAACAATTGCAGCATGTATTCACTGTTTTAGTCCCAGTGTCAGTACTAAGAGCAGTATTTTTAGTAACACTAGCTGACAGATTCACTCCTCTGTATTGTATGACTGCACACATTTTCCAACAAGGACGTTGCCTCTATTTTCGGAGATTGAGCACACAAGGCAATTAGATTGCAATTTTTTTGGTATAGTGTTGCATTGGTAAATTTGTGTTATAAATTGAATTGTGTTGATTTATCTTATAAATATTGGGCTCAAGCTGTTTTATGGAAATAAACTCAGTTTAGAAGTTACTAATAAGTAAAATATTCTAAAATAATTCTAAAATAAACAATTAACAACTTAAATAACTATGGCAATAGAAATTTGAAATGGCTACCTTTGCTAAATTATCAATAACAGTATGACTGTTCCATGGAAGCAGCATTGAAGGACATTACAGCATTTGTCCCAAAGATATTTACTTTGAGGACAGTTATTGTAGCGCCAGCAAAAAGTTTTAAGGAACTCATACACTGCAATGGTTCAGCAAAACTAATAGTGGTTTAAAAATTCAGTTGGAGCTGCATAATTTTCAATGCTCTTCATTATTCATACTAAAGCGTTTCCTCTTAAGTGTGACAGGCATATCCTTAAAATTTACTTTTCAACAAATAGCTTTTGTATTAAAGACCCTTAACTACAGCATGGATAGTGATTCTCCAGAGAATAGTGACTGAATAACTGTGAAATCATCCTGTATGACGGGCTAATAAATTCTTAAGCAGTAGCGATCTGCATTTTCATGAGAGGGCCTGCTGGTATATATTTGCAATGCGAATGCTGTACCAGAATAGAAAGAATACAAGGATATAAATTTGATTGCATGGGATTGGTTACTTTTGTTCTTTGCAATTGAAATTGATTTCATCAAGAGTAACAAGAGTAGATTTCATTACTCATTCTTCATTTCCAATCTATTCTCACCCAATCACTGGGCCTTAGTCACAAGTGAAATCTGATGCGAAGAGATAACCAAAAAGCAATCTCTGTTCCAACGCAATAATGTTTCAGTGCATCCTTAATTCCCACAAAATAATGTTTGGGCAACATTATCTGTTGTGCATCATGCAATTTATACCGTAGACAAGCAGGACCTCAGTGGAGAGCAGCAGGAAGAGTAGTGATCCGAATTAATGAAATGATGGTCTGAAACATGCTCATCTTTTGTTGGCAATTCAGAAGAGAACCATTGTATTCCATAAAGTGCAAAAAGTGCTGGAGTAACTCAGCGGGTCAGGTAGCATCTCTGGAGAACATGGATAAGTGACGTTTCGGGTCAGGACTCTTCTTCAGACTGATTCTGATGTGGTGAATCAGTGTGAATTAGGGTCATAGGTTCTAGGAGCTGAATTAGGCCATTCAGCCCATCACGTCTGCTCCGCCATTCATTCATGGCTGATCTACCCTTCCCTCTCAATCTCCTGCTTTCTCCCCATACTAATCAAGAATCTATCTATCGCTGGCTTAAAAATATCCATTGACTTGGCCTCCACAGCCACCTGTGGCAATGAATTCCACAGATTCACCACCCTCTGACTAAAGAAAATCCTTCTCATCTCCTTACTGAAAGTACGTCCTTTAATTTTGACGCTGTGGGATCTGGTCCTCAACTCCCCCACTATCGATGTTCTCCAGAAATGCTGCCTGACCCGCTGAGTTACTCCAGCACATTGTGTCTTTTTTTTACACTCTATGCCCACTTTGAATGGTTGGTAGGTTGGTGGAGAAACATACCCTGCCCCGCCAGTCTCAGGTGCACCTGTGGCAGATGTAAGATTGGTCTTCCTGAGAGTAAATTTGCAAGTAAAGCAAATGGCCCGAATGGAGTTATTGGTTAGATCCTCAGGATTTGTGTGTCTCACCTGGCAGAGGTATTCACAGACATCTTGAACTCCTCACTTCCATTCTAAGGTCCCTACCTGCTTCATTCATAGTCATAATCATAATCATACTTTATTAGCCAAGTATGTTTTGCAACATACAAAGAATTCGATTTGCCATACAGTCATACCAATAAAAAGCAACAAAACACACAAAATACATTTTAACATAAACATCCACCACAGTGACTCCTCCACATTCCTCACTGTGATGGTAGGCGATTTTAAAAAAAGTCAATCTACTTCCCTTTTTTGTTCTCCCATGGTCAGGGGCCTCGAGCCTTCCGTTGACGGGATGATCTTGGTTCCCATAGCTGGCAGTCCGGCCCTCCACGTCGGGATGATCAAGCTCCCGCATCGAGGGGGAATCTCGGGTGATCTGATCCCGGGTCGGGGCTGTCAAACCATCTGAGACTTTGGAGCTTCCCGACATCTGTCTCTACCCGAGACTGCGAGCTCCTCGATGGTTAAATCTGCAGGCCGCAGTTGGAGTGTCGATCCCAGGCAAGGGATTGCAGGCTACGACGGTAAATCCATGGCCCCGCAGTGGGGCTCAAAGTCAATCTTGAGCAAGGCCACCAGCTCCATGATGTTAGGATGCAGAGCGACCGGAGATACGATCCGGAAAACAATCGCAGGTGATATCACACATTAACTCTAGCCTCCCAGCCATCCTTGATAAGGCAGCTGAACTAACCTGTCATACCCACCCATTAGTTGCATTTAACTTAAAGCTGCCACAATGCTAAAAATGATCTCTATGCTATTATCTTTCACGACAGTCAAACTTAGACAGACAACCAAATGCACATTACAGACCTCTTTCATATCAACATACAAAATGGAAGCATAAATTAGCCACACACCCCCGAGACCATCTAAACCATCTAACAAGATCATGGCTAATTTGACTGTGCCCTCAACACTACATTCCAAATTACACATGGTAATCTTTCATCTTCTTTCTTATCAAAAATCTATCTACTTCTGCTTCCACTGCCATTTGGTGAAGAGAGTTTTGGGGGCTCACAGCCCTTTGGGAGACTAAATTCCCCCTCATTCCTGATGTAAAAAGGGCCACCCCTTATTTCCGATCAGAGACACCCATTTCTAGGTTCTCCCACAAAAAAAGAAACATCCTCTCCACCTGCACTCCATCAAGATCTCTCAGAATCTTACACATTTCGTAAAAAAATCTTTTAATCTCCTGTGATTATATGTCTAGCCTCATCAATGCTTCCATGTAAAGCAATCTGCCCATTCAAGGGATTAGCCTAGTAAACCTTCTATGAACTGCTTCCAACTTATTAATGTTGTTCGTTATATAAGGAGACTAACACTGCCGACTGTATCCAGATGAGGTTTCATCAATGCCCTGTCTGAAGTATAATCTCACTCGACACTTTTGCATTCAGTTGCCATGGCAATAGATGATAATATACTATTAGCTTTCCTAATTACTTGCTGTGACTGTGAGTTATTTTTTTATGAAATATGCACTCGGACATCAGATTCTTTTGTTTCTCAGAGACGTGCAATCGCTCACTATTTAAAAAATGTGCATCTTCTTTGAAATCTTCTGCCAAATATCCAATTTCATATTTTCCTACAATTTACTCCATCTGCCAGATCTTTCCGCAATCGCCGAGCTATCCGTCTCTCTGACGCCTCCATGTCACCTCTTCTTAACTTACTTTTGTAACGATCATTGCTGTTCTATGAAAAGTCTATTGCAAAAGTTAAACAACAATTTTCTCTTTAAAGCTACCTCATCTGTACCAACCAAATTAAAGTTTTTATAGGGCGGCACGGTAGCGCAGCGGTAGAGTTGCTGCTTTACAGCGAATGCAGCGCCGGAGACTCAGGTTCGATCCTGACTACGGGTGTTGCACTGTAAGGAGTTTGTACGTTCTCCCCGTGACCTGCGTGGGTTTTCTCCGAGATCTTCGGTTTCCTCCCACACTCCAAAGACGTACAGGTATGTAGGTTAATTGGCTGGGTAAATGTAAAAAATGTCCCTAGTGGGTGTAGGATAGTGTTAATGTACGGGGATCGCTGGGCGGCACGGACTTGGTGGGCCGAAAAGGCCTGTTTCCGGCTGTATATATATGATGATATGATGATTACTGAGCGATTTCATCACTTTCAATTTTTTTACTATTTTGTTTTCAAAAGGACTTTGCATTGAAAAATTATTTATTCCATTAACTCAAGCCTTTAGATCAACTCATTTGCATTATTTCCAACCCTTGCCACCTTTTGAAGTTGAATCAAATGAGGAATCGCCTTTGGAAGAGAATAGGCTAATAAGAGACAGTCGACGGCAGATGGACTAGGGCGGCAATGTGCCGCAGCGGTAGAGTTGCTGTCTTACAGCGCTTGTAGCACCTGTGACCCGGGTTCGATTCCGACTACGAATGCTGTCTGTACGGAGTTTGTACATTCTCCCCGTGACCGTGTGGGTTTTCTTTGAGATCTTCAGTTTCCTCCCACACTCCAGGTATGTAGGTTAATTGGCTCGGTGTATGTGTAAAATTGTCCCTAGTGTGTGTAGGATAGTGTTAACGTGCGGGGATCATTGGTCAGCGCGGACTCGTTGGGCCGAAGGGCCTGTTTCCGCACTGTATCTCTAAAACTAAAAGTAACAAACTAAAACTAAAAAAGCTGGAGTAACTCAACGGGAATGGGTGACGTTTCGGGACAAATGGCAGATCATGTATTACGAACGATTGAGTTTGTTGAGGGATGACGAAGGTGATCAAAGAGGGTAGTGCAGTGAATATGGTTTACATGGATTTAAGTAAGGTATTAATAAAATCCCTCATGGTAGGCTGGACCAGAAGATTAGGATGCATGAGATCCACAGATCTAATGTTTTGGTCGATTAGATTCCGAATTGGCTTACTCATAGAGGACAAAGGGTTGTTGTGGAAGGATCTTATTCTGGGTGGAGGTTTGTAACCAGTGGAGTTTTGCAGGGATCTGTGCTACGATCTCTGTTGTTTGTGATATGCAAAACAAATGACTTTATAGAAACAATAAACCACAGGAAGGATGTGGAGGCTTTGGAGTGGATGCAGAAGTGTATTAACAGACATGTTACCCCATTAGCAGTGCAAGCCCAGAATAACTGCTTGGTGTCCACAGTGTGTGAAGGGCATTGTCATGTAATGTTCAACCAACTAAACCAGGAGAAACTAAAGCAAAATAATGTACACAAGCATCTGAAATAACTGTAGAAAGTGCTGGGATTGAGCAGGAGAGGCAATGATATCTAAAGGCGTGGATAATTTTAGATTTTTTTAGATTTAGATATACAGCGCAGAAACAGGCCCTTCGGCCGACCGGGTGCACGCCACCCAGTGATCCCCGCACACTAACACTATCCTACACCCACTAGGGACAATTTTTACATTTGCCCAGCCAATTAACCTACATACCTGTACATCTTTGGAGTGTGGGAGGAAACCGAAGATCTCGGAGAAAACCCACGCAGGTCACGGGGAGAACGTACAAACCATACAGCGCCCGTAGTCAGGATCGAACCTGAGTCTCCGGCGCAGCATTCGCTGTAAGGCAGCAACTCTGCCACTGCGCCACCGTGCCGCCCAAGTGCCGCCTAATGTTTCAGTTCGTTGATCGTTCAACTAAACCACGATGCTGGCCAATTTTAGAGTTATAGAATTCTATGGAAATGGGCCATTCGGCCCAATCTGTCTTTGCTGGCCAGTGGACTGGCCAGTATTAGTCCCATCTCCCAGCACTTGATCCATATCTCTAACATCGCCCGGTGCGGCCGCGGGACGTTTCAGTGCCCGGCGCGGCTTGGCCGCTGGATTTAACATCGCCAGCGCGGCTCGGCCGCGGGACGTTTCAGTGCCCGGTGCGACTCTGCCGCGGGACGTTTCGGTGCCCGGTGCAGCTCGGCCGCGGGACGTTTCGGTGCCCGGTGCGGCTTGGCCGCTGGACTTAACATCGCCAGCGCAGCTCGGCCGCGGGACGTTTCAGTACCCGGTGCGGCTCGGCCACAGGACGTTTCAGTGCCCGGTGCAGCTCGGCCGCGGGACGTTTCGGTGCCCGGTGCGGCTTGGCCGCTGGACTTAACATCGCCAGCGCAGCTCGGCCGCGGGACGTTTCGGTGCCCGGTGCGGCTCGGCCGCGGGACGTTTCGGTACCCGGCGCGGCTTGGCCGCTGGACTTAACATCGCCAGCGCGGCTCGGCCGCGGGACGTTTCAGTGCCCGGTGCGGCTCGGCCGCTGGACTTAACATCGCCCGGTGCGGCCGCGGGACATTTCGGTGCCCGGGGCGGCTCGGCCGCGGGGCCTTCCATCCTCTTGCGGGGGCTGTGCGTGTCAGTTGCCTCGGTAGGGGTCGAGCTGCCTGTCCGTGGGTGCGGGGGGAAGAGAGGGGAAGTTTTGTTGCCTCCATCACAGTGAGGGGGTGTTTGGAGTCACTGTGATGGATGTTTGTGTTGGGGTCGGGTGTCCTGTGTTCTTTTCTTTTTTTGCTGTGTCTTGTGACTGCTGAAATTTCGTTCGGTGTTGTGCCGAATGACAATAAAGTGTTGTTATATCATATATCATATATCATATATATACAGCCGGAAACAGGCCTTTTCGGCCCTCCAAGTCCATGCCGCCCAGCGATCCCCGTACATTAACACTATCCTACACCCACTAGGGACAATTTTTACATTTACCCAGCCAATTAACCTACATACCTGTACGTCTTTGGAGTGTTATGTTATGTTATTATATGCCTGCGTGATTCAAGTGCACATCAAAACACTTCTTCAATGCTGTCAGCAACTCAGTTTCAACTTTAAAGTGAGGGGGGAAAGATTTAACTTTTTCACACGAAAGGTGGTGGGTGTATGGAATGAGCTGCCGGAGGAGGTATTTGAGGCAGGTACTATCACAATGTTTAAGAAATATTTAGACAGGTGCATGGATAGTACAGATTTCGAAGGATATGGGCCAAACGCAGACAGGTGGGACTAGTCTAGATGCGACATGTTGGTCAGTGTGGGCAAGTTGGTCTGAGGGGCATGTTTCCACACTCTTTTATGACTCTGTGCTCTCTCAGGTAGTCCAGCCCATGTACTTACCACTCTCTGGGTTGAAGAAGATTCCCCTTATTAAATAAGGAGTAAAGATGACATTTTAATTTGACAAGGCCAACTCCTTCTTAACTCAGCTCTATCATTTAGATTGTGAGGCTCAGGGTTAGTGGGCAACTTATTTTGGGTGTACAACATGTCCCCTATTCATTGCATCCCTCATATGAAAAGCACAAGTGTTGCTCTTATTTTAAATGAAACGATGTTACAGAACACAACCATCCCAAACTTACAAAGGGATATCAGTTTAATTTGGTGCTTTACATGTAACATTGATTGCATTGAAAGATACAACATGAAAACAGGCCCTTCAGCCCACCAAGTCCATGCTGACCATCGATCACATGTTCAAACTTGGTCTACGTTATCACACTTTCACATTTACTTCCTACATTCCCCACACCCCAGGGGCAATTTATAGAGGCCAATTAACTTACAAACCCACACGTTTTGGGATGTGCGAAGAAACTGGAGTACCCAGAGGAAACCCACGCAGTCAGAGGGTGAACTTGCAAATTCCACACAGGCAGCACCTGAAGTCCCGCTCAAAATTGGGTCTTTGGCTGTGAAGTAACAGCTCTATCACCTGCGCCGGTGTGCCGCCCTTAAAGCCTACAGCACCTGGTTTTCCCAGGCGGTCTCCCATCTAAGTACTAACCGGGTCTGAGCCTACTTTGGTTCAGAGATCAGATGAGATCAGGCTGATCGTAAAAATTAGTTTCCATTCCTGAAAGCACGGTCCACATCTTATCTCCGATGAGAGGCATTGGAATGAATGAACCAGCAGAAGGTGGTTATGTAATTGTAATTATCATGGGGTCATTCCATGGTCAAATCATCTGGAGACTCATTTTCAGGGATGGGTGACTCTGTTATTCTAATCTGGATGGACCTCTTATTAAAAACAAGAGCAACTGAGCACTCGTGGAACAGGAACTGCATAAGGCATAAAAGATTAAAACCCCTGGTGATGTTTCTGAACTTTGACATCCTAATCCTACTGAATAGATCTCAACAGAGTGATTATTATTGAAACCCCAGGGGGTACTTGCAAATACAGTCTGTTTTCCCGAGACGACGTTGGGAAAGCCCCTTCCCTCTAATAACTGTAGCGGACCGCATGAAGAGAGTTCAGACACTTAAATCCTGCGTAATCAATCAAGTTGTTCAAAATGGATTCAAAGTCACATGACGTCCTATTCCCACTCCATAACGGTAGAACGTCTTTGCAATATCCCTGGGTAGCAGACGCACACATTTGGCTCTGTGATACTTGGTGATAATCTCGCATGTGCTCTTTGGTTTCAAGATATAATGTAAGGCACAGGATATTAAAGCAAATGGCTCGGACTGAGGGGCAATGGAGGAGAACAGCATCAGCCAAAAGGAGAATTACCCCACTGGACAAGAAACCCCCCAAAAAACTATCCCATGTTGCATAAGTATGTGTGTAAGTCATGCAGATATGGGTAAAACAACCTTATCTGCAAAATGAGTCCCTTGCCACAAACCCAATCTATTTCAAGAGCTTGGCATGATGGTGCAGCGGTAGAGCTGCTGCTTTACAGCACTACTGACCGGGAATTGATTCCGACTACGGGTGCTGTCTGTACAGAATTTGTACCTTCTCCGCCTGATTGCATGGGTTTTCTCCGGGAGCTCTGATTTTCTCCAACATTCCAAAGACATAAAGGTTTGTAGGTTTATTGGCTTGGTTAAATTGTTCCTAGTGTGTGTAGGATAGTGTAAGTGTGCGGGGATTGCTGGTGGGCACGGACTCGGTGGGTCGAAGGGCCTGTTTCCCTGCTGTATCTCTAAACTAAATTAATATTTTTTGTCAGCATAAAACAGTATCAGTCTTTACATTCTCTCTGCCCTATTTTTCTAGATTTTAATTACACATTGACAGGCCTTTAATGAGAGCCTTTAATTTGACACAGGATGGACATAGTTCAGAGATAAGCTTCTGTAACGTTATCACACAGAGATATAATTGAGGCCACTGCAGCATCTGACGATTTTGAACCCTTTCCAGAAGTTATCCTATCAAGTGTAAGGTTTGCAGTTGTTCTTTGTTGCTGCTGTTTCTGTCCTCAAGAGGTTACCCACTGCTTCACAACCAAACCTTTGATCGTCTGCGAGGTTCACTGTAAAATGTGTGGAGGAATAAAGGTTGCTACCTAAAGGTGATACAGTTTAATTTTCAACACCAGGGAAACCATCCAAAGGATTTCAGCTGTTGTGTAAGAAGGAACTGCAGATGCTGGTTTAAACCGAAGATAGGCACAAAAAGCTGGAGTAACTCAGCAGGACAGGCAGCATCTCTGGAGAGAAGGAATGGGTGACATTTCGGGTCGAGTTACTCCAGGTTTTTGTATCTATCTTTGGAATTCATACGGTTGGCAGATTTAAGCCGGGGAGCTGTTGTTTTGGTCTAAGGTGCCTTCTGTAGGTTGCCAAGGAGTTGAACCTTCATCATTGTGCCGCTGATCATGTGGTGAAGAAGATGCTGTG
This sequence comes from Rhinoraja longicauda, assembly GCF_053455715.1. Taxonomy (NCBI): domain Eukaryota; kingdom Metazoa; phylum Chordata; class Chondrichthyes; order Rajiformes; family Arhynchobatidae; genus Rhinoraja; species Rhinoraja longicauda. Next base: position 30,693,633 of record NC_135969.1, on the reverse strand, counting down.
GGTCTCGCAGTAAGGCAGGTGTGGCATGAGGTGGCTGGAGCTGAAGAGGTTTCAGCCAGAAAAGGCAGGAAACAAAAGCGGGGAATAAACAGGTTATTCTGGGGTTGGCAGGCTATGTCTTGACAGGTGTTCCAATGATCAGTGCCAGGACACCAGCTGTTTACTCTCTACATCAATGATTCTGATAGAATGCAACATATCGACATTTTCTGATAAGAGAAAACTAAAGGGAATTACGAGCAAACAAATATTTGAAATTCTCTTCCCAAGGGAGCTGTGCAGTTCTAACACTAAAGGGCGGCACGGTGGCGCAGTGGTAGAGTTGCTGTCTTACAGTGCCAGAGACCCGGGTTCCATCCTGACTATGGGTGCTGTCTGAACAGAAATTGTACATTCTCCTGCATGGGTTTTCTCCGAAAACTCCAGTTCCCTACCCCACTCCAAAGATGTACAGGCTTTGGCTTGGTAAAAGCTAATTGGCTTGGTAAAATTGTAAATTGTCCTGAGCATGTGTGTAGGATAATATTTGTGCGCGAGGATCGCTGGCAAGGACGCGGTGGGTCGAAGGGCCCGTTTCTGCGCTGTATCTCTAAACTAAATTAAACTATAAAAGAAAGATTGGTAGATTTTTACCTGTTTAAGAATCAAGGCATACGTATGAGGGAGGTGTATTGAAGTGGCACAGGGTTAAGGGATTAACCATGGTTTCATTGTAACGCAGAGTGGCCAACTCATATTCTATCATAGACAAAAACTGTTGGCGTAACTCAGCGGGTTAGCCGGCACATGTTCAGGCAGCATCTCTGGAGAAAAGGAATAAGTTACGTTTCGGGTCAGAACCCTTTTTCAGGCTAATTTTCAGGGATGGGTGACTCCTATCCTAATCTGGATGGACTTCTTATTAAAAACAATAGCAACAGAATACACATGGAACAGGAACTGCATATGGCATGAAAGATTAAAACCCCTGGTCTGAAGAAGAGTTCCGACCCAAACGACACCTATTCCTTTTCTCCAGAAATGCTGCCTGATCCAAAATGCTGGAGTAACTCAGCAGGACAGGCAGCATCTAACGAGAGAAGGAATGGGCGACGTTTCGGGTCGAGACCTGTCCCGCTGAGTTACTCCAGCATTTTGTGTCCACCTTCAATTTAAACCAGCATCTGCAGTTCTTTCCTACACATGCTGCCTGACCAGTTGAGTTACTCCAGCATTTTGTGTCTATCTTCGGTATAAACCAGCATCTACAGTTCCTGCCTACTCAGATTCTATTATATTCTATTCCAGGTAGGGAAGCAACCTTACTCCTGCTGACGACAGAAAGGAAAGAAAATACAGACATTCCTCAGTTTATGAAATGCTTGCATTTCTGGAAAACGTTCTGTAGAGTGAAATTTTGTAAATCAAAAAGGCTGTGTGAAATGCTATAGGTGTATTTTGTTATGGTGTATTCACACAGGCAAAAACAGATGCACGATTAATTGTCACAGAAAAAAATCATTTGTATATCAAACCCCCACAGAGTCAAAGGTGTTGCAGCAGAAATGTGTAAATCAAATGTTGATAAAGCAAGGAATGTCTGTAATTGTTCACCTATGTGACCTTCTTTAAACTGAGAGTCTGGATTTAGCTCAGGTGCTGTCTCATGAAAATCCTTGCAAAATAGGTTCCCAACCTTCTATTAACCACTGATGCCGCTCCAGTTGGGCTGTAATGCCCATTGACTGATGCTGCAAGGAATATCACTTCACAAACATACATTATGAAGTACATTGATTTACCAGAAAAGAATGTGACAAAATCCTGACCCAAGGCACATTGGCTGAAGGGGAAACTGAGCCCAACTATTCCAACCTCATGTGTCCAAGTTTGGATTATGTAGCATTTTCGAGGAAGAAAATGGTATCCGTTCCCCCGCCTCTATCCATACACCTCAATTCCCACAGCATTAGGAAATATATTATAAGAATAAGAAATTCTACTTGATTTCATTTATTAATTGGCCTTCTGCCTTCACCGTTAAAGAAATCCTTTGATTCACCACCCTCTGAATGAAGACATTTCTCCTGACCTCAGTTCCAAATGGTACACCCCATATCCCAAATATGTGCCCCAGATTCTGGACTCCCCAGCCATTAAGAACATCCTCCCTGCATCCAATCTATCTCATCCTGTTACAATGTTACATTCTTCAAAACCCCAATGAATCCAGGCTTAATCGACCCATTCTCTCCTCACATATCGGTCCTTCTATCCCAGGAACCAGTAAACCTTTGTTGCACTCCCTCCATGGCAAGAGACAAAAACTTTCCACAAAGCATTAGTCCCATCAAGGACCTGTCTAACAAGACGCCTTTCCTCCAAAGTCAAACTCTCCTCTCTGGCGAAGGACTAGATTAGTATGGGTGTCAGGGGTTTTGGAGAAAAGACAGGGGAATAGGGTTGAGAGGAAGAGATAGATCAGCCATTATTGAATGGCGGAGCAGACTTGATGGGCCGAATGGCCTAATTCTGCTCCTATCACCTGTGAACTTGACTATTTCCACAAATGGCCAGGTTGAAACATCGGTCAGCTCCAAATGAGAAGTTTCAAGGACAGGTTGGAAGGAATGATTGGCTCTCAAGATTGAGTTCAGAACAAAAAAGGCATCTCGAACCACTTACAACTTCCCAGTTTGAGGGAAAGAAAAAGTTGAGATCTGAAGAGGTTGGTGGATCTCTGCAGTCAGGCTCCCTCCAGAGGGGGGCTTGGAAACAAGGGTCATGCTGGTCAGGGAAGGTCCTCAAGGTCAAATAGAGAACGTAGTAATGTCAGCATCAATGTTTTTACTGATTCATTCTAAATTTATTCCAGTTCAAGTGCAGATTATGTTTTTTGTTCTAATGGTTTATATAGATATAATAATGTGTTATAGATTACATCACCACAGCTCTTGGAAATTCAGAGAAACACTGAACGGTGTGAAATCAGTGAAATTCAATTTTAGAAGCAAAGCCTATTAACCTTGTCAATTGTGGAGCAAAAAACAGAGAGAAAGAAAGGCTCTTTTGTTGCCTCCCAAAATCTGATTTATTTTATTCGCTGATACTAAATATTGGTGTAATACTGGCCAATATTAGTGCCAATATGGGTGGCATGGTGGCGCAGTGGTAGAGTTGCTGCCTTACAGCCCCAGAGACGTGGGTTCGATCCTGACTATGGGTGCTGTCTGTACGGAGTTTGTACGTTCTCCCCACGACCTCATGGGTTTTCATCGGGTGCTCTGACTCCAATGACGTACAAGTCTGTCAGTTCATTGACTTTGGTAAAGTTTGTAAATTGTCCCTAATGTGTAGGATTATGTTAGTGTATGGGGACTGCTGGTCGGCATGGGCTCAGTGGGCAAACGGGTCTGTTTCCACGCTGTATCTCTAAAACTAAAAAGCTAAAAACTAATATGACTCAGAGGGTGATTAGTGATCTTAGGACCATATATACTCATATAGGTGTTTTATAGCTACAAGTTAACATTATATAGCTGGTATGAACAATTTCTTCACTTTATCTTTACTGTTAACTTCTGTGTATATTCTATGGAATTTATTAAAAGCAGAGACATATTCTGCAGGTCAGGCAACATCTGTGGAGAAAGAAGAATGATGTTACTTGGACTATAACCATTTCCAGCATATTCTGATTTTATTTGCCCAGGATTTACGTCATAAGATCATAAAGAATAGGATTAGAATTAGGTAATTTGGCCCATCAAGTCTACTCTGCCATTCAATCATGGCAGATCTATCTCTCCCACCTAACCCCATTCTCCTGCCTTCTCCCCATAAGTTCTGACACCTGTACTAATCAAGAATCTATCTATCTCTGCCTTAAAAAATATCCACTAACGGCCTCCACAGTCTTCTGTGGCAAAGAATTCCACAGATTCACCACCCTCTGACTAAATAAATTTCTCCTCATCTCCTTCCTGAAAGAACATCCTTTAATTCTGAGACTATGACCTCGTCCGAGACTCTCCCACTGAGGGGTTCCAAAGATGAACCCACAATGGGTCCCAAAAATATATAAGCTTGAGATATTGAGCATATTTGTGAACATTAGTTTAGTGTAGTTTAGTTTAGTTTAGTTTAGAGATACAATGTGGAAACAGGCCGGACGGCTCACCGAGTCCACGCCGGCCAGCGATCGCCCAGTACACCAGTTTTATCCTACACACTCGGAACAATTTACAGAAGCCAATTAACCTATAAACCTGCACATCTTTGGGATGTTGGAGGAAACCGGAGCCCCCAGAGAAAACCCACGCGGTCACAGGGAGGACATACAAACTCCGCACAGACAGCACCCGTAGTTAGGATTGAACTCGGGTCTCTGGCGCTGACAGGCAGCTACTCTACCACTGCTCCATTAGTTTGAACCTTTTAATGATAGTGCTGGTGAAATATTTAAAGGCCCACCAGAGGGTAATAGAAACATTCGCCTGCTTTTTAAAAACTCTTGAGACCAGGTCAATAAAAAAATTATAAATGAACTTGATAGTTTTTTGTTCGAGGAAGATATTAGAGGAAGATGGTTTTAAGGTAGTCAGCTATGGCCTAACTGAATGATGGAAGAAGCCTGAGGGGCTATGTGTCCCACTCCTTCTTATGTCTCTATTACTGAACAAGTAATAATGTTTCCTCAGTTGCCTCTGAATAATGAAGCATATTCTGTGCTTTTGCTCGCCCTTTGACGATGCAGGGTGGTCTGAATGCTGCCAAAGCAACACAGCCACCTGCCCGGATTGTCAGGAAGAGACAGAATCACAACCAAAGTGCTTTCTCTCTCTTACATTTTAAATTACCTTTTTTTCAGAACTGCTTAAGTGCTTGAGAGTGGCAAAAGGAAACAGTGAAGGTAAATGATTTTCTCCAGCATTGGTGAATTGATGGTTATTGACCTGCAGCCAAAAGCTTTTAATTGAACTGACACACTTTGGGTATGCCAGCGGCTTTCAGTTTAAGTTCAGGAGGCAAACTGTTTTCATGTCACAAAGGATTTGTTTTCCTAGGTCCCTCGAGATGGGAATGGCAAAGTAATTACAAGCCTTAAATACATTTAATGCCTCTCCCTCCAAAGTAGGCTTTGAAGGTGCATTAGGTTTATAGATCAGTGCTTTAACTGAAGAGACATTTCAGAGCTGTGAGACCTTATGGTTCATAGCCATTATCGTGAGAGTGCCCTTTCCATAATGACCTTCTGAGATGGGGGCGGGGTAGCAGCAGAAAATGCAAGACTCTTTGAAAGGACGTAAAATGATCATAATCAATCACGTTTGTCTTAATCGATGATGGCGTCTCTTCAGGCCAGAGATAATAAAGTTTGACTTTTACATTAGTGGCATGGAACGGTTGATTATGAAGGTGAAAGGTTAGATTTTGGCTGGGCATAGTGAACCAGACAAAATACTCGAGGTACCAGACTTTGTGTGAGACTCGCACAGATCGACGGGAATGAGTACTTTGTTCTTTTGAACAAACCCACTCCCTCACATCTGCTGGCAGTGATCATAGGCAGCTTTCTCAGGTGAGTCAATCAATGCCAGGTCCCTTCCTCACTGAAAGGGTGATAGGGGCTGGGGGGGGGGGGGGGGGGTGGGGGGTGAAGGTTGGGTTGGGAAATTAGGTGGAGAGAAAGCGATTCATAAATTCATGTTCTAGGAGCAGAATTAGACCATTCGGCCCTACAAGTCTACTCTGCCATTCAATCATGGCTGATCCATCTTTCCCTCTCAACCGCATTCTTCGGCCTTCTCCCCATAAGTCCTGACACCCGTACTAATCAAGAATCTGTCAATCTCCCCATTAAAAATATCCATTGCTTTGGCCTTCACAGCCATCTGTGGCAATGAATTCCACAGGTTCACCACCCTCTGACTAAAGAAATTCCTCCTCATCTCCTTTCCAAAGGTACGTCCTTTTATTCTGAGGCTATTGCCTGAATAGTTTTTTTCAAAACACAAAGTGCTGGAATAACTCGGCAGGTCAGGCAACATCTATGGAGGGAGTGGAGCAGTGATGTTTCGGGTCGAGACCCTTCGGAATCTTCCGGAGAAGTCCCAATCCAAAATGTCACCTATAAATGCTGCCTGTCCAACCTGCTTAGTTACTCCAACACTTTGTGGTTTGATCAAGATTCCAGCATCTACAGTTCCTTTTGTCTCTCTCTGAATAGAATTGAGTATCCCTTAAATTACCCAATGGATCAAAAGGTTTTACAAATCCAAAAGCAAATTCAATTCTTTAACAGTCATCTGATTTTAACAAGATGAAAGGACTTTGACTGTAATGAATGAGGGCATTATTAAAGCCAAGCCAAACAAATCCTTGATCCTCAGTTGGAAGACTTCTGTTAGACCTTTTATGACATCAAAAATATATCAGGTTTAATCCAGAACAAGTGTGAAATGCCACGTGAATTAAACTGGAAAAGTCTAAACGTTTAATTGTAGGTGGCCTATGATTTAATCCAATATATCCAGAAAAACTTTAACCGTATGTAGCCAGTGCTTTGGAGGAAAATTAGCAATTTATTTAATTTAGTTGAGAATACAGTGAGGAAACAGGCCCTTCAGGCCACTGGTTCCATGCCGACCACCAATCGTGTGTTCACACTTGTTCTAATTTTACCCCATACTTTATCATCCACTTCCCACACATGAGAGGCATTTCAAGAGGCCAATTAACCTACAAACCCACACATTCTTCAGGATGTTGGACGGATCTGGAGCACCCGGAGGAAACCATTCGGTCACAGGGAGATTGTGCGAACTCCACACAGACAGCACCCGAGGTCAGGATGGACCCCGCATGGCCGGCAGAGCTGCATGGTGAGGCAGGAGCTCCACCAACTGCGCCATTGTTATCATATCATATCATATCATATATATACAGCCGGAAACAGGCCTTTTCGGCCCACCAAGTCCGTGCCGCCCAGCGATCCCCGTACATTAACACTATCCTACACCCACTAGGGACAATTTTTACATTTACCCAGCCAATTAACCTACATACCTGTACGTCTTTGGAGTGTGGGAGGAAACCGAAGATCTCGTAGAAAACCCACGCAGGTCACGGGGAGAACGTACAAACTCCTTACAGTGCAGCACCCGTAGTCAGGATCGAACCTGAGTCTCCGGCGCTGCATTCGCTGTAAAGCAGCAACTCTACCGCTGCCCTACCGTGCCGTTTGGACAGCTCTTTAAATAATAACTGCAAATAATAATATGAAATAGAATATGGCATGTGTCTGAAACTAATTTAAACAAAGCTGGAATCACATCATGTAATATTCTGAAAGTGGCACCTCTAGGTAGAGCAATATTTTTTGAATTTCAATCAAAGGTTTTAGTTTTGTTTTAATTTAGAGATACAGCGCGACTCTTTGGCCCACCGAGGCCGTGCCGACCAGCGATCCCTGCTATCCTACCACACTAGGGACAATTTACGATTTTTACCCAAGCTAATTAACCTACAAACCTATACGTCTTTGGGATGTGGGATGAAACCAGAGCTCCTGGAGAAAACCCTTGCAGTCACAGGGAGAATGTACAAACTCTGTAGAGACAACATCTGTAGTCAGGATCGAACCTGGGTCTCTGACGCTGTAAGGCAGCAACTCTACCGCTGCGCCACCGTGCCGCTCCAATTTTGTTTACACCCAGTTGTGTGTGGAGTAGTTTGAGTTTCTGCTGATTTTGATAATGTAGAGCGCATGATTCAGTACCCAACTTTTCCACACGGGTGCTACAACACACACATTCTTGGAATGATAGGAAATGGGTTCTCAATCAAGGTTACCCATTTAGGCAGATTTCTGGGCTGATGTGGAGAAAGAAAAGAAATTGAGAACAAACCGCCCGCTGACCTTTGCTGAAGGAAAATGGACACCCAAGGGATTACAGATGCTGGAATCTGCAGCAAAACACAAACTGCTGGAGGTACTCAGTGGGTTGGGCAGCATCTGTGGAAGCAGAGGGGAGGTCGACATTTCAGGTTTCGACCCTACCCAAAAATTCGACCATTCCTTTCCCTCCTCACCAGATGCTTCACAAACTGCTACGTTCCCAGGCAGTTTGTTTTTCTTCTGCTGAAGAATAGTAGAACTAGTTTTGCTGCATGTCCTCTCAGTAATAAGGAATCTAAAACCGACAGAAAACCAATAACAATGGAGTAAAATGTATTCAGAGAAGAATTTCAGTGATGTAATAAGGCAATCATGTACACCACCGTTCATGTGGGTGGCACGGTGGCGCAGTGGTAGAGTTGCTGCCTTATAGCGCTTGCAGCGCCGGAGACCCAGGTTTGATCACGACTACGCAAGCTGTCTGTACGGAGTTTGTACGTTCTCCCCATGACCGCATGGTTTTTCTTTGAAATTTTTGGTTTCCTCCCACACACCAAAGACGTACAGGTTTGCAATTTAATTGACTTGGTTTAAGTGTAAATTGTCCCGAGTGTGTGGAGGAAAATGTTAATGTGTGGGGATCGCTGGTCGGTGCAGACTTGGTGGGCCGAAGGGCCTGTTTCTACAAAGTATCTCTAAACTAAACTAAAATAAACTAAACTTACCCACCAATCAGACCGGCCTTGACTTAATTCAGATCTCAGGTGAGAAATCTTTAGATTTTTTAGAATTAGATTTAGATTTAGAGATACAGCATGGAAACAGGCCCTTCGGCCCACCGGGTCCGCACCACCCAATGATCCCCACACATTAACACTATCCTACACACACTAGGGACAATTTTTACATTTGCCCAGCCAATTAACCTACATACCTGTACGTCTTTGGAGTGTGGGAGGAAACCGAAGATCTCGGAGAAAACCCACGCAGGTCACGGGGAGAACATACAAACTCCGTACAGACGGCGCCCGTAGTCAGGATCGAACCTGAGTCTCCGGCGCTGCATGCGCTGTAAGGCAGCAACTCTACCGCTGCGCCACCGTGCCGCACTTATTATTCAATAATTATTCAATGAAGGAATTATTTTTCTTCCTGGCATGTAACTGCGCTACATTTTGTAGATGCTACACCTTCAGCTGTGCTGTTTATGCCGGTGGTCATGCTGCCAAAACTCAGAGGAAAGAATGCAACTCTCTTATCTTCTCAGGAATTTTCTGTCTCAAGCAGCCAGCCTGAATGTCCATCAATATTGACAGGTTCAGTGAACAAAGCTTCACCATCTCAAGCTGTGGACACAAGGATCTCCAAGCATGCAATAAAGAATCATTTAGTACAATTAAGTTTATTCATTAAGAATCCTTACAGCCATGTGTACATCCAAAAAGGCAATGACATCCGATTGAATTCTCTGACTTGAAGCTAAAATACAACCAGCATTACATATCCATCTGGCCAGTAATCAGGGAGCAGCATTGAATTATGTAAGGGAACACTGATTATGCCATTTTATACTAATCAGTGACCTTGGAAAATCAATATTACCACATGTAACATGAACATTTTAAAAAACTGATGCAGAAATAAGCAGTTTTGCTCATCCACCTGCTCTGCCATTGAATTAGATCAGAGCTGGCTTTTTAACCTCTGCACCACTTTCCTCCACCAATTCTATGTCCGATGTTACCCTTAAATGTCTATCTATCCATCTACCCATATATCCATTTATCCATTTATCGATCTGTCTCGAATGAGATGAGTTTGTGCTTCCACAGCCCTCTTAGGCACAGTTTTACTACCTTTTAGTGAAGAACTTTTATTAGCTCTGTCATAAATATTTGACCTCTTACCTTGAGATTGTGATACCGGACAGACGAACAACAATTTCAAATATATTCTGACAAGCCTCTTAAGAATTTTACGCATTCTACTATCACTTCTCATTTCTCTGAATCGAAGAGACTGCAGGCACAGTCTGTATAATCTCTCCTCACACAACAATCCTACCTTACTAGGAATCAATCTGGTGAATTTTCACTACACTCCCTCTATTGCAAATGTATTGCTTGTTGGGTTTGAAAACCAGACATGTATGCACATTGTATTCCAGATCTGACCACCATTATAAAACACAGTGAGCACATGGCAAAGCTTTCGACCAGTTGTGTAAGCAATGCAGAAAAGAACAGGTGGCAACTTTGACACCACCTCCCAAATTTGACTTCTACCAGCAAGAAAGAAAGGGGCAGCAGGATCATGAGAACATCACTACTTACAGCATCCCTTCCAAGTTGTGCGCTATCCTGACTTGGAAAGTTTGCTGTATCTTCTACATTGCTGGGTCAAAATCCGGGAATTTCCCAGCAATCCCTCAGCAATTTGAGAGCACATTCAGCAGAAAAACTGCAATGGGTCAAGAAGAAAACATCAATAGTCAATAGTCAATAGTCGTTTATTTGTTACATACACATAAATGTGTAGTAAAATGAAACATTACCCGCAGTTGAACAATAAGACCAATAAGATTAATCAATAAAAATGCAATAACACATACAATCACAACTAACACCAAACAAAAAGAAACATCCATCACAGTGAGTCTCCTCCAGTCCCTTCTCACTGTGATGGAAGGCCAGAATGTCTTTTTCTCTTCCCTGCCGTCTTGTCCCGCGGTCAGGCTGTTGGAGTTGCCACGTCGGGGCAGTCGGGGCTCCCGATATTGAAGCCCCCGCTGGGCGGTGAAAGGTCCGTGGCGGGCCGACCCAAGCCCCGCGATTTGGGGCGGGCGAACACGTTGCCTCTGCCACTGCCGGAGCTCCCGATGTCGGCCCCCAACCAGGGGCCTGCGGGCTTCCGACGTCCACACGGCCCGCGCCGGAGCCTCCGGAGACGAGTCGCAGCCGTTCCCGCAGCATTCGCAGGCAGCCAGCGCCGCAGGTGGTGAGTCCGGTCCGTGGGCTCTGCGAACCAGAGCCCCAGGTGGTCCCAGGTGCATGGCCGGTGGTAGGCCGCAGCAGGAACGGAGACACGACAAAGGTCACGTCTCCGTTCTGGAGAGAGAATTTTACAGTTCCCGTTCCCTCCCACCCCCCCCCCCCCCCAAAACATAACATACAACACTACTTCATATTAAAACTACAATTCAGACAAAAACAACAAAAAACACAAAAGACAGACGGACTGCAGGCAAGCCGCAGCTGCGACGGCAGCGCTGGCTCCATCCAGGTGCAACTAGGAGTGCTGTGGTGCACCAGAGACACGCCATTGTCATTTGGAATTCCTTCCAAATTGAACCGGAAATGAAGTAGATCATGAGTTAAAGAAGTCATTGTATTAAAAACCTATCTCCCAACCCCTGGATCGAGGAAACATAGAAACATAGAAACATAGAAAATAGGTGCAGGAGTAGGCCATTCGGCCCTTCAAGCCTGCACCGCCATTCAATATGATCATGGCTGATCATCCAGCTCAGTAGCCTGTACCTGCCTTCTCTCCATACCCCCTGATCCCTTTAGCAAAAAGGGCCACATCTAACTCCCTCTTAAATATAGCCAATGAACTGGCCTCAACTACCTTCTGTGGCAGAGAATTCCACAGACTCACCACTCTCTTTGTGAAGAAATGTTTTCTCATCTCGGTCCTAAAAGACTTCCCCCTTATCCTTAAGCTGTGACCCCTGGTTCTGGACTCCCCCAACATCGGGAACAATCTTCCCGCATCTAGCCTCTCCAACCCCTTAAGAATTTTATATGTTTCTATAAGATCCCCCCTCAGTCTTCTAAATTCCAGCGAGTACAAGCCCAGTCTATCCAGTCTTTCCTCATATGCAAGTCCCGCCATCCCAGGGATCAATCTGGTGAACCTTCTCTGTACTCCCTCTAAGGCAAGAACGTCTTTCCTCAGGTTAGGAGACCAAAACTGCACACAATACTCCAGGTGCGGTCTCACCAAGGCCCTGTACAACTGCAGCAGAACCTCCCTGCTCCTAAACTCAAATCCTCTTGCTATGAATGCCAACATACCATTCGCTTTCTTCACTGCCTGCTGCACCTGCATGCTTGCTTTCAATGACTGGTGCACCATGACACCCAGGTCACGTTGCTTCTCCCCTTCTCCCAATCGGTCACCATTCAGGTAATACTCTGCTTTCCTGTTCTTGCCGCCAAAGTGGAGTCAGCATCCCCCCCTCCCCCCTCCCCCATCCCTCCCTGCAGCTGGATCTAAGACTTCATGATCTATAGATAACAATCAGTGAGGATAGGTGACAAAACATCCTCCACAATAATTCGCAACACCGGTTTCCTGCAAGGATGCGTTGTCAGCCCCTTACTCTAAATTTTGTTTCCAAGTTTGCAGATGACACCATTGCGGTGGAGATGATCTCAAACAATGACAGGAGTGAGATAGCGAGCACAGTAGTATGGGGTACAGATAACAACCTCTCCCTCAATGTCAGCAAGACAAAGAAGCTAGTTATTGACCAGGAAGTGATGCAGTGTACACACCCCAGTCAGGATCAATGATACGACAGAGAAGTGGTTGAGGACTTAGACACAAATATCACCAACAATTTGTCTTGGACCAACCATATTAAAGTTAGGGCCAAGAAAGCACACCAATACCTCTACTTCTTCAGAAGACTAAGGAACTTTGAATGTCACCAATGATTTTTGCCAACTTTTACAAAATGCGCCATGCAAAGCATCCCATCGGGATGCAACACAGCTTGGTTTGACAATAGACAATAGACAATAGACAATAGGTGCAGGAGTAGGCCATTCAGCCCTTCGAGCCAGCACCGCCATTCAATGCGATCATGGCTGATCACTCTCAATCAGTACCCCGTTCCTGCCTTCTCCCCATACCCCCTCACTCCGCTATCCTTAAGAGCTCTATCCAGCTCTCTCTTGAAAGCATCCAACGAACTGGCCTCCACTGCCTTCTGAGGCAGAGAATTCCACACCTTCACCACCCTCTGACTGAAAAAGTTCTTCCTCATCTCCGTTCTAAATGGCCTACCCCTTATTCTTAAACTGTGGCCCCTTGTTCTGGACTCCCCCAACATTGGGAACATGTTATCTGCCTCTAATGTGTCCAATCCCCTAATTATCTTATATGTTTCAATAAGATCCCCCCTCATCCTTCTAAATTCCAGTGTATACAAGCCCAATCGCTCCAGCCTTTCAACATACGACAGTCCCGCCATTCCGGGAATTAACCTAGTGAACCTACGCTGCACGCCCTCCATAGCAAGAATATCCTTCCTCAAATTTGGAGACCAAAACTGCACACAGTACTCCAGGTGCGGTCTCACCAGGGCCCGGTACAACTGTAGAAGGACCTCTTTGCTCCTATACTCAACTCCTCTTGTTACGAAGGCCAACATTCCATTGGCTTTCTTCACTGCCTGCTGTACCTGCATGCTTCCTTTCATTTTTTGGGAATAGTTCTGCCCAAGACTGCACAGAAATTGTAGCCCAGTCCATCATGAAAACCAGCATCCCCACCATCAACACAATCTACACTTCAAGCTGCCTTGGGAAAGCAGCCAACATAATCGAAGACCAATTTCACCCTGGACATTCCTTCTTCTCCAGTCGGGCAGAAGATACAAGCTTGAAAACAGATACCACCAAATTCAGCAACAGCCTCCTTCTCACTGTTATCAGAGCTCTTGAATGGTCCTCCTATAATCTAGGGTGTAGTCCTGACCTCCCAACCCACCTGATTGCTGACCTTGCACTTTATTTTACTTGCACTTTCTCTGTAATTATAAGACTACAAACTGCAACACTATATTCTGCAATGAGGTATTTTTCTCTTTGCACTGCCTGCTCTACGTGTATGGTTTTAATTGTATGCATATCTGGTATGATTTGACAGGATAGCACACGAACAAAGATTTTTACTGTATCTCGATACACGTCACAATAATAGTAAACCAATAAAAATAAAAGTAACTGATTTGGAAAATGGGAATAGCTCCATACATTCGATTTGTTTGTCCCTCAATGTATAAAAGCATTTCAGTAATGTGCCTCACAGCATGAGACTGACATTTCGACAACACATAAAATGTACAATTGCAGGAGAGAAATCCTTGCAAGTTGTAGCATTTTGAATAACAATTCTGGAATGACTTTGACTCTGGTCAAACGTTATTTTTCCCAGCTGACTCTGAAGCTAAGGCAGCAGGAGTAGCCTGTTCCAAACCTTCTGTTACTCCACCATTCTGTAAAAATCATGGCTGACGAAGATCAATGCCACATTGCCTTGGCACCTAACATTTGTTTTGATTAAAAGTATTAAACATCAAAGAACAAACATAAATCATAGCAGCTGAATTACACATATTCTTTAACCATTTTAAAACAAAGTTGAGAATATCATGAGATAATTGGGTTTGGTGCCTTGTTGCTGATGGTAAAATATGCACAGGCTCCCGAAATGCATAAAGGTTTACATTTGGTTACTTTTCAATAAAATAGAATCTATGCATCATCTAAAAATAAATTGCCTACAATATTGTAGTTCAAATACAATGTCATTTTATTTTTTCTGATTAGCTCAATCAGACATTTACTGATCTTGAGTTTATTCCTCATTGATGGCTTGATTGGTCTTGTATCTCAAGTAGAACTTATGATTGACCTCAAATTGTCATTGTGACTAGTCTTCAATTTGTCATGATTTTGGGCCGTCAACAATGGTTTCTTGTTATATTACTTGGAAAGCTTTTGCCAGAAAGTTGTGACTATAAAAGTAATCACTGAAACCATAATGTTCCAGCAATGCTATATCAAGCAGTTAAGTCCATTCATCTAAGGATAGATTGAGATGGCCAGACACGACTGGAATAGAAGAAGGAGCCCTTGCTGGATCTGCAACTGGATTTTCAAATGAATACACTTTTGTTATGTAAATCTCAAACTACTGATTCATGTTAGGATTTCCATTCATCTTGAACATCACCCTCTGGGACAGTACATGCAGTAGAAGCATACATGACAGTGTGTGTGTGTGTGTGTGTGTGTGTGTGTGTGTGTGTGTGTGTGTGTGTGTGTGTGTGTGTGTGTGTGTGTGTGTGTGTGTGTGTGTGTGTGTGTGTGTGTGTGTGCGTGTGTGCGTGTGTGTGTGTGCGTGTTTGTGTTTGTTGCGTACGTGCGTGTGTATAAGAGAGAGTGAGAGAGATGAGTGAGAAAGTGGGAGAGATGAGTGAGATAGTAAGAGAGATAGGTGAGAGAGTAAGAGTGTGTGTGTGTGTGTGTGTGTGTGTGTGTGTGTGTGTGTGTGTGTGTGTGTGTGTGTGTGTGTGTGTGTGAGCGAATGCGACTGAATGTGCACACGAGTGTAAGTAATCCTTAAAATTCACTGAGATTCCTACAATAGTGCTCTGAACCCAAGACCTTTTTTAACTGGAAGGGTTACTAAAGCATCCAAATGGAACCACCACCATCAGATTCCAGTCCGTGTTGCACATCATCTTGGCCTCTCAAGACATTGCTGTTCCTTCAGTGCTGGATGGCTGACATGTTAGAATCCTCTAACTAGCTGCACTCAAGGAATATTCTTACCAGTTGGATAGCAGCAATTCAAAAAGATGGTTTACCATCCATTCCCAAGGGCAGTTAGGATGGGCAACAAATTCTTGTCTTGCCTTCAACACACACATCCCAAAAATCAGATGAGGAGCCTCGGTGGGAGCTTCGCTCACTGAACACTCCAAGCCATGGAATATATAAATTTCCCTTCCCTCCTGAGTGCGGCAAGCACATCTGCCTTGCCTCCACATCTGTCCTGCAGCTCTGTTTAGTACAATGCTCTTGTTGCAAATGCCACAGAGAAACACATGGCAAAGAGGTTGTGCAGAGAAATTACAGTGAGCCCTTCAATAGCTGCTGTGATAATAGTGACTGCAGACCAAATCAACAGAACGATTCTAGATACAACAGAGGTTGTTCCAATGCAAAGCACAAAAGTGACTGCTCCTTTAAATTATACATTTCTAGTGAATAGACTACTTGGTAAACATGCAAATGGAGAAGGGTTTCTTTTAAAGCAGAGATATATGATCTGATTTCAGCTGGCAATCCACAAACAGTTGACTGTGCAGTGAATAACACATCCTTCATATCTGTCGGCTGATGTTTGCTGGAACAGCTGTAAGTGTCGGGTCCAAACTCCCAAGCTATTTCCAGAGTGCAGCAGCATTTTCATGATAACTTTGCATAAACACCAATGTTGACGGTTTTAAAATAGTAGAATACAATACAATGTCTTGGCTCAAATGCTGAATATCTTCAAGAAGAATATGGAATATATTTTTTAGAGTCATGAAAGAATGGGTCACTGAGATGAAGATTGCCATTAACTATTTAAATGCTAGAGCAGGAACAGGAGGTGTATGGCCAAAAGCTTGCTTCTATGTCTTTCACCTCTCTACCCCCATCCAGACCTCTATGCAGGATTTGCTTATTGAAAGTATGCATCAGTACACCCAATTTCTAGAACAAAACACACAGTACTGGAGGATCTCAAAGGGGCAGGCAGCACCTGGGGAGGGAATGGGCAGGCGACATGAGAGGTACTGATATGGTTGACAGTCAGAACCTCGTTCCCAGGATGGTAAAAGAAAAATACTGGAGGAAATAACTTTAAATTGGGAGGGACAAAAGGAGATGTGCAGGACAAGGTTTTTACACAGGGTGAGGTTAGTGCCTGGAATGTGCTGCCAGTGGTAGTGGTCCAGGTAGATGCGATTGTAGCATTTAAGAGACTTTGGATAGGCATATGGATATGCAGGAAATGGATGGATATGGATTATGTGCAGGTATATAAGAGATGATCTTGGAATCATTTTCAGCACAGACATTTTTCTTGTACTGAGCCTTTTCTTGGACTGTAGTCATCATCATATCATATCATATATATACAGCCGGAAACAGGCCTTTTCGGCCCACCAAGTCCGTGCCGCCCAGCGATCCCCGTACATTAACACTATCCTACACCCACTAGGGACAATTTTTACATTTACCCAGCCAATTAACCTACATACCTGTACGTCTTTGGAGTGTGGGAGGAAACCGAAGATCTCGGAGAAAACCCACGCAGGTCACGGGGAGAACGTACAAACTCCTTACAGTGCAGCACCCGTAGTCAGGATCGAACCTGAGTCTCCGGCGCTGCATTCGCTGTAAAGCAGCAACTCTACCGCTGCGCTACCGTGCCGCCCAGTGTAGTGTTGTGTTCTATTTTGGGTTGGGATATTCAGTATCCCTAAACCAAAATGTCACCTGTCCATTCCCTCCGCAGATGCTGCCTGACCCGGTGAGTTCCTCCAACACGTTGTGTTTTGCTCAAGATTGCAGCATCCACCCAATTTCTAGGTTTATTTGCTTGTAATACTGAACATCCCAATCAATTTTGGTTTGACACATGGTAACTAATGTTCAAAAAATTTAATTGCACCATCAATTGTTGAGATGTTTTATGTGCCTCAAGGAATTAAATTAAAAAACCTTTTTAAGTTACAATGAAGGCAAAAGCCTGAACGCAAGAAATGAATTATAAAACAGCATTAAAATTTAGATTAATTTGCCTCAGTCACAGTCTTATTAACAATATTTATTCATTCCTATGGTAAAAATCAATTCTCATTTTTGAAGTGCAACTTTAATAAGAAACAAAAAAGGAACCTGATATCAGAAGATTGTTTTGGTTAAAAGCTTCTGTTCAGAAAATAGTTCATAAGACTCAGTACATCACTCAATACTTTGTGTGAACGTTCCATTTATTTAATTTCACCGATTTCCAACATTCTGGCATATTTTTCTGCATTTTATGGGGATTTAATAATTTTGTTTTATTTAAAACATTGTTATTAATTATTTTAATTGCATATAGAATGAAAGGGTATTACTCAACCTTAATGCATTATTTAATTATACCTTGTTTTAAATTGCAGTGCCATGTACTTCCAAAGTTAAGATAGTAAAAGCAAAGTTGACAGAATTATCTTTTTTTCTGCAAATCGTATTAGTATCATTATGATTTAAGCAGGTGGGACTAGTGTAGATGGGACATGTTGGCTGGTGTGAGCAAGCTGGGCCTGTATTCACTCTGTAGGACTCTCTGACACTATGACTAAGCAACTGAGCGTTTGACAGCACTGGGCTTCTACTTGCTGGAGTTTGGAAGGTTGATGTTTGGTTTAGAAGTTTGAGGGGGGGCCTCATTGGAACCTACTGAATAATGATAGGCATAGTTAGAGTGGATGTGGAAAGGATGTTTCCACTGGTGGGAAAGTCTAGGACCAGAGGTTATAGCCTCAGAATTAAAGGCCACACTTTCAGTAAGGAGGTGAGGAGGAACCTGTTTAGTCAGAGGGCCATTAACCAGAGGGCTGTGGAGGCCGTCAGTGGATATTTTTAAGGCAGAAATGGACAAATTCTTGATTAGAAAAGATGTCAAGGGATATGGGGAGATGGCAGGAAAATGGGATTAGGAGGCAGATATCAGTCATGATTGAATGGTGGAGTAGACTCGATGAGCCGAATGGCCTAATTCTACTCTTATAACTTGTGAACTCAGCTTTTCACCAACCATGTGACGTGCAGCTAAGGGCAAAGTGGAGGAGAAAGGGAGGAAGCATCTCAGCAACTTTCTGGTAGAGCTGTCCCTGAGCAACTCATCAGACCTTGAAACCAATAAGCACAAGCCTGGTTTCCACATTCACCAGCAAATTCTCACTTCAGTTTCTCTCTGTCACTGACCATACGGATCTGCATGGCTCCGATGAAAATACACACCAAGTCGAAGACCAAGAAGACAAATGTTGCTTTATTGGATGGAAACATTAAATAAGCACCCTTGTACTGTGCATTAGTTCCTCCCCTCAAAACGACTTTTTCTACCTCAGTGATCCCATGCAGAGCCACATCACAGCAGATGGAACTTTGATATCTTTCAAGGATGATTTTGAGGAACAAACCTCACAACTATGCGGCACAGTGGCCCAGAAGGTGACCCAAAGGCACAGCGGTACAGTTGTTGTCTTACAGCGCCGGAGACCTGAGTTCGATCTGGACTAAGGGTGCTGTCTGTACGGAGTTTGTACATTCTCCCGGTGACCGCATGTGTTTTCTCTTGGTGCTCCGGTTTCCTTCCACACTCAAAAGACGTCCAGGTTTGTAGGTTAATTGGCTTCTATAGATTGTAAATTGTCCCTAGTGTGTAGGATGTAACTAATCTATGGGGATGATCGCTGGTCAGTGCAGATTCGCTGGACCAAAGGCCCTGTGTCCATGCTGTATCTCTGGCTAAAGTCTAAACTATGAGCTCAGAAAGCCCAAATTCAGATTACAACATGTCAACATGATTTGCAGCGGTCTGCACTGCTGGGTCGGCAGGTAACAACACGGACACTGAGGTATGGCAGCCGTGAAGGGATGAAGGGATGCAGGGTGGAATGCTGCCCTCCTGGAGCCCTTGTCATTCACACAGGCAGTTCCTGAGCAATCCACCTCATCCATTGAAGAACAACCTGGATGCGGCAAGCATGGTCAGTAAGTTCACAGATGACATAAAGATTGGTGGAATTGGCGACAATGTGGAGGGCAGTCTTAGGTTGCATATTGATGCATCGGCAAGATTGGCTGAGAATTGGTAGATGAACTTTAAATCTGTTAAATGAGAGATGATGCATTAATGAGGCTAGTATGTACACCATATATAAAGCAAGGTCCTAGAGAGTATTGAGGAACAGATGGACCTTGGAGTACAAGTTCGTAGATCTCTCAAGGTGGCAGCACAGGTAGACAATGGGGCAAATGGGAAACGGTCCTTCATTAATAAGGGCATTGACTACAAGGGCAGAGAGGTTATGCTTCAACTTTATAAAAGTTTTGGTCAGACCTCAGCTTGAGTATGGCGTGCAGTTCTAGTCAACACATTATAGGATGGATGTTTTAGCACTAGAGAGGGTGCAGAATTGATTCACCAGGACGTTGCCTTGACCAGAGAATTTTGGTTATGAGGAGATGCTGGAAAGGTTAGTTCAGTTTTCTCAGGAGCAGAGGAGATTATGCAAGAACAAGACTGAGGTACATAAAACTTATGAGGGGTATAGATAGGGTAGACTACAGTATACTTTTCCCCATACCAGAGGCAGATAAAACTAGTTGATATAGATTTAGGGTAAGGAATGAGAGAATGAGAGGGGACTGAGGAGTACCTTTTTCATCTCATATCTTGTAACATATATATTATTTGTAGCTCTTGCATTTATATTGTTTCATCGGCAGTGTTTCTCAAATTTAACAAATATTTAGATGAGTTCAGGGTTTCGTTGCTTTGTGGGCTTTCACTATTTCACTATTTGGCTCAGGCCAGTCAAAGAATGAGTGTCAGTGAGAAAACTTCCAACAGTGTAATCATATACTCCAAAGCAAGCCTGCAATGAAGAGCCAACTTTTCAAGGTTATAAGTTCGTTGTAACTATACGTTGTATCTTTTCTTAAGTGAACAGGAATTTCTAGTAGTCAGTGTGGCTCACTTTCCTTACAATGGGTCAATATTTTTCTGCCCTTCCATTCTCAAAATCGTCTCTGCATTCATTCCCTGTTCTTTTGTATTAAATCATTGTTTAATAAAACACAGAACATATGCTCATTCAACTGCTATCTTTCTTCTATTATCTTCATCATGAAAACATTGCTTCAGACTGCGCCACAAATTATTGGGAACGCCGACAGATTCGAACAGTTGGAACTCACGATGGCTTTCTATAGTTTACTAAATGTACTTGCGATGATGTACGCCATTGAGCTCTTTATTGAAGCTGACTGGTTTCCAGCCACTGCTATTAACGCTGTGGGTATTTCCATCCAGAAAACAGTGTCTCAGCTGAAAGCTGAAATCCAGCTATTGTCTTTGCTTGATTAATTCACTCTGTTGGTTCCAGCGTGTGTAGGTGCAATTTCAACCTGATGGAATTGCATTGTGAGATGGAAATCAAGGTTTATTCAATTCAGAAGATAGCTAAAGAGGCTATCATTATCACAAGCTATTGGGATCCAATTTCCTACAACACTACCACAGAATTTTAACTCATGCAACCCCTTAATATCATAGCCAAATTCTGTTGGCTGAAAAGATGCCTTGTTTCACAAGCAAATCATTTGGTTTTAGTTTAGTTTAGAGACACAGCATGGAAACAGGCCCTTCGGCCCTCCGAGTCTGCACCGACCAGCGATCCTCGCACACTAACACTATTCTACACACACGAGGGACAATTTACATTTATATCATGCCAATCAACCAACAAACCTGTACATCTTTGGAGTGTGGTAGTAATCGAAGATCTCTTAAAAACCCACCCAAGTCATGGGGAGACCGTACAAACTCTGTATGGACAAGCACCCGTTATCAGGATTGAACCCGGGTCTCTGGCGCTGTAAGAAAGTGCCACCATGCCACTTTTAAAAAAATATGAAGCACTCAATTAAAAAAATTTAAAAATTCATACAAGCAGGATGTATGGGTGCAACAACACTGTATCCTGACCGGGAGGTTTGAAGAAGGGTCTCGACCCGAAACATCACCCATTCCTTCTCTCCAGAGATGCTGCCTGTCCCGCTGAGTTACTCCATCATTTTGTGACTGCCTCCTGACCTCCACATTGCAACACAGTCAATTTCATTGCCTCATTGGTATCAAGCCAAATCTCAAAGCCTTGCAAATCTAGCAAAGCTAGCATATCTGTTGCCTTCAAGCCCAAAGCTGCAACACATTATCAATGATCCCTTAACTCTGAATCTGTAAGAATCTGTGACAGGTGCACTGTTCTGCAACAACCAATTAAAATATATGGAAAAAGCAATTCCTTGACTTTCTAACGCAGCATTGAACTTTACTGAAAGAATTTTACTGGAGTCCTGCAAAATGATGTCTGAAAGACATTGCTGAGTTTGTTGTGGGTGGGGGATAAAACCACTTCTCAGTCTCTCCAACCCATTTGTGTTTGTCAGCCTGCCTCCATGGTACCAAGGGGTTGAACAAGAGGGGAACCTGGGCGGCTATGTTACAAACCCTGGATGTAATAGAATACAGGGACGGTTACCTCATTGAGACAGGACATATCCTGAGAGGAATTGAGAGGCATTTAGAGATATTTTCTCAGGCTGTGAAATCTATAACAAGAGGGCATAGACTCAGGAGATAGATTCTCTATTTAGGACTGAGATGAAGAGAAGATTTGACCAGTATATTGAAGGGTCATCTGATCTGATGTTTTCTTATTGTCATTGGGCAGGTTAGGTTAAAGATGAAGCATTAGCAGCTGGCTGGATGATCTTGCAATTTATAGCCAGTTAACTGTGCTTGAATTAATTCTTCCCCACTAGTTTCTCTAAAGTTTATTGACATTCCTCAGTAAAATGAATATTAAAGACAAGCTTCTGCTAATGTGTTCGCTGTTTTGCTTGGTTTGACTGATACATTCCTGATATATCTAGAGTGTCACCAGTGTGGTAATGAAATATTAACTCTCATATAGATGCTTATGAAAGATGCTGCCAAAGAGTTCATTGATGCATAAGTTGTCTGATGCATAAGACAATGTGTTGAATGGAAGGCAGATAGGAGTGAGGAACAATATCTGATCCAAGCATATAATGGGTGATAATGACAATAAAAATCAAGACCATACATCTTGCTCTAGATAGAAATTTGTGTAAAAACGCTACAAATTAGTAATAACAGATTAATTTTGTATTTTTTCAAAACGAAGTAACTTGTGATAATTATAATCGCAACAAAAAGTATGTACATTTAAGCCGACTGTCTAGTGAGTTTATAGCAGTTTATGAAACTGGGCCCAGGAGACGACATGAGAGAAGTCTTTACGATGTTGGCTCATTTCTAGGGCAACCTTTAAAGGGCAAAACAATTAAAAGATATTAAAGTAGGTTTTCACATATAGATGGTAGGTTTAATTTTGACAACATGGCTGATCAACAGTGCCTCAGAAATTTATAATGCGCCACAGAGACATCCAATGGTCAGTGTCAGAAAATGGAACAAAAATGTGGGAACAGGAGTTGCCCCACCCCACCATCCAATGACGTAAAACACAAAGTGCTGGAGTAACTCTGGAGAACATGGAAAGACAACGTTTTGGGTCGGGACCCTTCTTCTAACCCTTCTTCGTACCTGACTGGGTTGGAGCCCTTCTTCAGCGAGTCTGAATAAGGGTCTCAACCCAAAATGTCACCTAACCATGTCCTCCAGTGATGCTGCCTGACCTGCTGAATGACTCCCAGGATTTTGTGTTTTACTCAAGGTTCCAGCACCTGTAGTTCCTGTGTCACAATTCATTGGTGGTATGGTTGAGCAATACCCAATACCATTGACTTTTCTTTTGAAATATTCCTTGATACATTTACTTAATACAAATCTGTCAACCTTCAGTTTTTTTTATTTCCATGGGCCCAGCATGCTTGAAGGTCAGAAATTCCTATTCCTCTCATCTCTAGTTTCTTGATTTTCCTCCTGAAAGGCTCAGGTACAATTTTAAAATTCAAGTCAAGTCAAGTCAAGTCAAGTCAAATTTATTTGTCACATACACATACACGATGTGCAGTGAAATGAAAGTGGCAATGCCTGCGGATTGTGCACCCATTTGTTTTGTATTCCTCCATCAAATTAAATATCTTCTACTGAATTTGCATTGTCAAGTAGTGATAAGGTATGAAAGATTCACTCCTGTACAGCATAATCCAACTCATGAGCTACAAGTGAAAAAATGCTCACTCATCCATGTGATCACAGAATCTGCAGAGATCGTGATAATTCCTGCCAATGTTATTTGACAAACTAGGTGAATGACAACCAGATTTCAGTGGCGTTAGTTTCGTTCAAATTAACGCAGAGATTATGATACAGAGAGTCGGAAGAAGGATCTCGACCCGAAACGTCACCCATTCCTTCTCTTCAGAGATGCTGCCTGTCCTGCAGAGTCACTCCACCATTCTGTGTCTATCTACAGCGATTATGAAACTGGGTCCAGGAGACGACATGAGAGAAGTCTTTACGATGTTGGCTCATTTCTAACTTCCTATTTTTATGGATCTGCAGATCTGCCCAACTATAGCAATTTGCAACATCTTTTTGGGAAACAAAAATCGCACCCAGTGCAACATTTCATCTGCTTCTCCAGCTGCTTTGATCTTTTGATAATGCAGACGTACGTATTTTGCAATGTATACATTTTGCAGAGCTTGAAGCAAGCTACAGAGACACAAAGAACTGCGGATGCTGGAATTTGCTCAAACTCAAACTCGGCATGTCAGGCAGCATCTGTGAAGGGAACGATACAAGAAGCTGCTGAGGGCCTGAGGAAGGATCCCAACCAGAAACATCACCTGCCCTTTCCCTCCAGAGATGCTGCCTGACCCGTTGAGTTAGTCCAGCACTTTGTGTTTGTCTCAATGAAGCAAACAACGTAATGGCAAATGAGCTGAGTTTAGACAGACAAGAAACACAATGATAATTTCACCAATCTATTCCTTCATGATGAACTTTGCAACCATGGACTGGATTCACATTGGTCACATTTAATATGTCGACAGTAAATAGATTCCAAAGTGGATCGATGATGAGTACAAAATGATCTCACAAAGTAATCCTTTTTAAAATTAATCCTTTGGGATGCAGGCATCACTGGCATGACTAACATCACCTAATTGCTCTGAATAGAATGGGTTGCTGGGGCATTTATTGTGGCACAGCCAGACTGGATCAGAATGCCTGATTCTCCTCCACTGAAAGGCATTACTGACCAGAGAGGGTTATTTTAAATATCAATGCAATTTTTTTTCCAAAATGTCATATTAGTTAAATGTCAGAACTGCCTTGGGGGGGGCGAGGGGGTGAACTCAGGTTGCTGTATTACTAGGCTGATAATGTAACTACTGTACCATCACCATACTAATGCATGGCCACCATCATCGGCTAACACACAACAGAGACTGGAGAACCACAGCAATCACAAAGCAAAGATGGGGCAATGACAGTGGCATTATTCAGGTTATTAAACTCGTGTTCAGTTTTGCTTCAACCTGTCAAGTTAGAGACATTATTTATTTGTTTAAAAACTGCATGGACCATTGTCAAAAGTCTGCTGAATCGTGAATATTGATTGAAATAAAATATTAACAGCATTTTCAATTTGAAGATCACCTCCAGCATTTGCCAACAATGCAAATTCAGGAAAAAAAATCCTTATGTTTGCATTAAATTAAAACTCTTAGCATGCAATATTTTTGGATTACGCAGAAAATACATGTTAGAATATTAATGATTTGGTGCTTTATAGATTTGGAGACAACATCAGACCTTTCCTGGTACCTTTTACAAATAAATAAATGTCCCACATTGCTATCAATGTCACAACAGAAACTGGCCCTTACCGAGAGAGGAGTTGTTTGTGGTTAATAATGTTAATTGGAGAATGGATCAATATGTTGATGTGGGTTTATTGAGAATATCAGTTTATTTTTAATTAATTTACGCCTGTACTCAGGAAGATGCCACCTAAAGACATTGATGGTGAACATGGGTTACAACATCTTGATGACAGTGTATGCACAATTAATGAAGAATATTCCTGCTGAAATCATTAGGTGTAGGAAGGGACCACAGAATATGACGCAGAAGGAACTAAAGAAGAGTCTCAACCCGAAACATCACCTATTCCTGTATTCCAGAGATGCTGTCTGACCCGCTGAGTTACTCCAGCTTATTGTGACTACCTGCTGAAATCATGTTTTTAGTCAGATTTGCTCCAGTCAGAAATCTGCATTCTTGCATGAACAAGATAAGAACCCAGAACATAAAAGCTGTAGCATAGAAACAGGCCATTCAGCCCACAATGTCTGTACCGAACATGATGGCAAGATAAACTAATCTCATATGCTGGCACAAGACCCATTTTCCTCCATTCCCTGCATATCCATATGCCTGTCCAAGGGTACCTAAGGGTAAACTGAAGCACATGACCTGCCAATGGAATGTATCAGCCATGATTCTGGCTGCATAGTACTCTTGCCTCTTTGCCTCTGCTTCAAAGATCGTGGGTTCAATTGTCATAGCAGAGACATATGCTCACAATGTAATATCACAACATTTAAAGACATTTGGACAGGGACATGGATAGGAAGGATTTAGAAGGCTCTGGGCCAAATGCAGGCAGATGGGACTAGTTTAGATGGGGCACCTTGGGCAAGTTTGGTGGAAAGGCCTGTTTCCATGCTGTCTGACACAATCACTCTTGTACTTCCAAGCCTCTGTTTACATAGCCCAGAACATATGCTCTGTTGAACACTTTCTTAAATTGTCCTGTCACTTTTAATGGATTATACACATACATCCCCCAATCACTCCACCCATTTATCACGTTTGAGCATTGTGCACTCTGGTTTCTATTGCCTGTCCCCATTTTGCTCAAAATTTAACGCACCATAATTTTCAACGTTGAATCTCATCTGCCACCCATCATCATATTCCACTTTGCCTGTATCTCTTTGAAGTTTTTGTTTCATTATCACCTTCAGAATGCCTCCCTTTTATTATTCATCTGCACATTTGAAATTGTGTTTGAACGCCCAAATGCACATTATTAATAATATAAAATTATTAATGCAAATTAAATGGGTGGCACAGAGGTAGAGCTGCTGCCTTACAGTGCTTGCAGCGCTAGAGACCCGGGTTTGATCCCGACTACGGGTGGAGTATGGAGTTTGTACGTTCTCCCCCTGACCGCGTGTGTTTTCTTCGGTTTCCTCCCACACTCCAAAGACATACAAAGGTTTGTATATTAATTGGCTTGGTATAAATGTTAAAATTGTCCCTAGTATGTAGGATAGTTTTAGTGTGCGGGGATCGCTGGTCGCTGCGGACTCGGTGGACGGAAGGGCCTGTTTCCGCGCTGTATCTCTAAACTCTAATCTCTAAATACATACTAAAAAAAGTAATATTACTGACTTTGTGGGAATTTCTCTGCATGCCTCCATCTCACAGGTCCCTTTACTCCATTGCAAATCTATTGTGTGCCATTTGGAAGTCCATTAATACTAGTATAACGCCACTTCCCTCATTGACTCATTTAATTCATTAACAATCTCTGTCCAGTCAGTTAGACAAGGGTTTGCCTCCTTGTGGGCTTTCTCATAAAAGTTCACGCTTGTCCAAGACAATGTCCCCGATTATTGTTTCTCAAATGTTCCCCAACACTGAGGTTCAACTAGCTGGTCTGTAGTTGCTGGGTTTGCTTATTGTTCTTGAAAATGGGATAATATTTATAATTTTCTAGTCCTCAGGTATCTTTGTAAATGTTTGAATGACCATAACCTTTGATTATAACTTCAGTCTGAAGCACTTAAGAAGGGTCCCAAACCTAAACATCGCTTGCCCATTCCCTCCACTGATGCTGCATGACCCATTGTGTTCCTCCAGCACTTTGTGCTTTGCCCAAGATTCCAGCACCTGAAGTTCTTTGTATCTCTCTATATTTTGTCTCATTTGTCTACAGTTCATCTCATCTGGACAAGGTGCTTTACCTTCTTTATATCCAGCTAGCCTTTTGGGTAAGATAGACAGCAAGTGCTGGAGTAATTCAGCGGGTCAGGCAACGTTTCTGGTGGAAAAGGATGGGTGATGCTTTGGGTCAGGACCCTGCTTCAAACTGAAGAGGGGTTTAAGGATATGTGTGGCAAATCCTTTTGCACAGAGGGTGATGAGTACCCGGAACATGTTACCAGGGGTGGTGATTGAGACAAATATGATAGTGGCACTTAAGAGACCTTCATAGACAATAGGGAACGTCCCTATCCCTTTGGACAGGGAATGGAAGGATTATAGGTTATTATAGATAAGATTTGGTCTTGGCATCATGTTTGGTACAGACATTGTGGGCCGAGGGGGTCTTCTTGTTCAGTACTGTTCTACGTTCTATGCAGAGTGGAGTGGTACAGATAGTTCCAGAGAAAGTGCAGATTTAAAAACAAATTGCAAGGGTGAGGTAGATTGGGAACATATCCTTAAGCATGTGAGAGGTCCATTCAAGTGACTGATAACAGCAGGAAAGAAGCTGTTCTTGCATCTGGTGATACATGCTTAACTTCAGCCCAACAGGAGCGGGGAGAAGAGAGAATGACTGGGATGTGAATGGGCCTTGACCATGTTGGCGAGGCAGCATGAAATGTATATGGAGTCGACGGGGGGAATCGCTGGTCCACAACTCTCAGCAGATTCTTGCAAAGTTCCAGTGCAGAGCCACGCAAGGAAGGTTCATTTTGTCGACAGGATTCTGGAGCTGACACAGCTGTATACATGTCATTCCTGTGATAAAACCCTTTACTATTTAACAAAGCCAGTCATGTTTAGAGAATATATTACTGACTGGTCAGTATGATTTTATACCCAAAAAAAACGGTGAATGTGGAGAGAATATCTCCACTAGTGGGAGAGTCTAGGACCAGAACCCATTGCCTCAGAGTAAAAGGGACGTACCTTTAGAAAGGGGATGAGAAGGAATCTCTTTAGTCAGAGGGTGGTGAATCTGTGGAATTCATTGCCACAGATGGCTGCGGAGGCCCAGTCAATGGATATTTTTAAGGCAGAGATTGACAGATTCTTGATTAGTGAGGGTGTCAGGGGTTATAGGGCGAAGGCAGGAGAATGGGGTTGAGAGGGAAAGATAGATCAGCCATGATTGAACGGCGGAGTAGACGATGAGCGGAACGGTCTAATTCTGCTCCTGTAACTTATGAATTTATGGACTTAGACGTACAGGTATGTAGGTTAATTGGCTGGGCAAATGTAAAAAATTGTCCCTAATGGGTGTAGGATAGTGTTAATGTGCAGTGATCGCTGGGCGGCGCGGACCCTGTGGGCCGAAGGGCCTGTTTCTGCGCTGTATCTCTAAATCTAAAAATCTAAAATCTTATGAAAAACAAGCACGACATCAAGCAAGCACAAGTAGGACAGAGCTGCAATGTTGAGGAAATCCAGCGGCCAAGGGAACAGGTCTGTGTTTATGTTGAGGCACAGTCCCTCTCTTCCAGAGCTCTGCTGAACCTGCATTAGCATCACACTGCTTCATGGGAACACCAGATTGCTGCTCTCCTGGACATCAGCACAGCTACCAGGGAACAAAGGAACAAGTATTTTCCACTTCAGTCCCATTTTCCGATTGCAAGTTTGCATCCAGTGCTTTGAGAACACCTCCGGAGAAGTTGATTCCACTTTGCCTTGCTGCATCAGGAACAATCATCGGGAAAATAGATTTGAAACTGAGCTCACTGAAACAATTGCTACTTTTACACT
The DNA here is from genome assembly GCF_053455715.1 of Rhinoraja longicauda. NCBI lineage: Eukaryota > Metazoa > Chordata > Chondrichthyes > Rajiformes > Arhynchobatidae > Rhinoraja > Rhinoraja longicauda. The sequence continues at coordinate 30,664,313 of NC_135969.1, read as the reverse complement.
GATGTCCCATTTGCCAGAAGCTGTGCTTGCTGCTCCGGTCTAAAAATCACACTGATAAATGTTCTCCCAAGGTGACTGCGTTTGTTAAGTCGTAGAATGGTAATATCACAGAAAGTGCTCACAGTCTTGTCCAGAAGATTAACCCTTCTTATAGACACTTCAGAAACCTGGATGGTTCTGACATTATAAAACCTACATGGGGTAATAAGGTCAACTTAAGCTCTGCATATTTGCCAGGAAAGCTAATATTGTAATAATAAATGACTCCACATACTTTAGGTGATCATTAATAACTCCTTTCTGCGAGAGGTCTCAGGAAAGTGCATGCTATTGTGCCCATCTGCCCTCCACAAAAGGCCTTAGCAGAATGCATAGCGTCTGACGTTGTACTCAATTACCTTCCCCCTGCTGCGAGCTTCTATGGTTTGAGCTGCCTGCAGATGGCCTGAAGCTGTTGTGCTTTCACTCCACATCACAGCACATCTGCGCCATCTCCTGGACATGTATAAAAGAAGATCTGTGTTTACAGTGCCTCTTTCACAAGCTCCAACCTCCCAAAAGACACTCAAAAGTCATTCTCAATAAGGATGGTGATGTCGTTGTATGGGAGTTTATTTAATATGTTTGTTTGACTTGTATTATGGTGGTGGGTTTTGCTTTGTTTTATTTTGTACTGTAAATATTATTGTTAATTACTGATTAAATTATTTTTGGTTTAAAGAAAGACACTCCAAAGGCTGTGAAAGGCTGTGATCCAGAATGTGCAGTCTTCATTTTGTGCAGAACAAGGTTCCACATAGGATTATGTGATAATTTAGTTTAGTTTAGTATAGTTTAGTTTAGGTTTGAGATACAGCGCGGAAACAGGCCCTTCGGTCCACCGAATCCGTGCTGACAAGTGATCCCCGTACACTAACACTATCCTACAGACTGTGGAAAATTTACAATTCTTACTGAAGCCAATTAACTGACAAACCTGTGCATCTTAGGAATGTGGGAGGAAACCGGAGCTCCCGGAGAAAACCCACGCAGGTCACGGGGAGAACATACACATTCCATACAGACAGTACCCGTAGTCAGGATCGAACTGAGTCTCCTGCACTGTAAGGCAGAAATTCTACCGCGGACCAGACAACTCGTTTTTAATGATTGCGGTCAGAATATCATGTTGATTACCCCCATGTGTATGGTCAGGCCAATAGACATGTCCCACGATCTTGCGATGAGCAACGCAATACAAAATCTGATCCCAACTGTTCTAGCTGCTATGTTAATTCAATTGGTCTGACCCTATTTCAGATATTCACTTTGTTCTTTCCAATCCTCTCCACATGCTCTGCTACTAAAAACAAAATTGTTTTCTCTCTTTCCCAGTTCTAATGAAAGTTCTCAGATCTGCAACATTAACTGTTTCCTTTTTCAGAGTTGCTTTCTACCCTGCTAAGTGCATACAGTAATTGTGTTTTTATTTCAGATTTCCAGCATCTGCATAGAATCAGCTGCAATTACTGTTTAAGAGGCATTTCGACGGCCCCTTAAAAAGACAAGAGATAGAAGGATACAGACCTAATCTGGACAAATGGGATTCAGTAGATGGGCAAATAGGTTAGCATGGACAGGCGAAGGGCCTGTTTCTGTGCTGTACAAATCTATGGCTCTATGACTCAATGAATTGCTTAATGTTCACATTGACTGAATTAAAAGATGAGAGGCTCTATGAATATCCATTGCCTCAATGCAGTAAAACCCAGCACAAGATCCAAAACAAGGCTGAAGTGTTTACATACATCTTCAGCCAGAAGTGCCAGGATCAATCTGCGCATCTTCCTCACCGATGCCAGTCTTTGACCAATTTGATTCTCCCCATGTGATGTCAAAAAAGGCTGGGGCCGTTAGCTACAGCAAAGCTGTTTGACTCTAAACATTGCGTATGAAGGAACTGCAGATGCTGGTTTAAACCCAAGATAGACACAAAATACTGGAGTAACTCAGCAGAACAGGCAGCATCTCTGGAGAGAAGGAATGGGTGATGTTTCGGCTCGAGACCCTTCAGTCTGAAGAAGGGTCTTAACCTGAAACGTCACCTATTCCTTCCCTCCAGAGATGCTGCCTGCCCTGCTGAGTTACTCCAGAATTTTGTGCCTATCTTTGACTCTAAACATTAATAGACGGTGGAGCTGAAGATATGCACCCCAGAACCAGTCACACCGCCAACTGGCCCAGTTAATTAGCAAAATGGCGTCTACTAAATATATGAACATTTACCCAGGTATGTCCTATTCACAAAAACTAGGACAATTGTAATCTAGCTAACTATCACCCGATTAGCCGATTGGTAGATGTCAAAGACAGTGCTATTAAGCAGCATTTACATTGCCACTTTACTAATTCCTTTCTGGAAAGACCATGTTATTGTGACTACCTGCCCTCCACAATAGACATGTGTTATATTTAATCACCATTTTGGACTTTCAATGGATTTTCAGGGGGGCTGAAGCTATGGGTGGTTTCACCCAACAGCTCAGAACATCAGCGCCATCTCCTGGAAACATAAAATATTACTGATTGAGTTTATGCAGCAATTGAGATCATGACCCATTGCAATCAATAAAGTACATAAAATATCGAACATAGAACAGTGCAGCACTGGAACAGGCCTTTGGCTAGCAATGTCTATGCTGAACATGGTGCCAAGGAGAGCTCTTATCTGCCTGCACATAATCCATATCCCTCCATTCACTGCATATCCCTGTGTCTTCCAAAAGCATCTGAAATACCACTATCCTTTCTGCCTCCACCACAACCCCTGTCAGTCTTTTCCACAAGCCCACCAGCTTCCACCCTGTTTTGGAAGGTGGGAACAACTAAGTAGCGATAAAGATTAAATTCTTTATTTTAATGGTGGTGATTTACCATGATATATTAGTCAAGTTTGCAAGGGTAACTGTGGAAAGGGAAACAGGATTAGCATTTTAGGTTGAAAACCCCTCATCAAACAAGGGCCTTTGACCTGAAGCATTAGCTCTCTTTCTCTTTCCACCGATGCTGTTTGACCTCCTCCGTGTTTGTAGAATTTTCTATTTTTGTTCCAGATTTTCAGCATCCTCAGATTTTTTTAATTTGCAATTCCAAGAGCAGCTCCCCTATTATTCTTCAAAACACTGCTCCTCGATATTTCTGCCAAAGAAAGTAGTCTAATGTCCGATCCAAAAGGAGTACCTCCACCTTGAATTTAACTGTGAGAGCAATCCGGGTAGTATGTGCAGATGAGGTCACAGATCTATGTGAGGATCATCTTGTTGAAGCACAAGCTAAGGAGTCATTTTTTCCAAAGGAAAAACAGCATGGATATTAGCATGTGTTGTTGGAAAATCTAGGTGTGTAAGATTTTGGATGATTAGCCCTCCCCTGCCATCTTTCTTTCCACTCTGCTTGTGATGTTGTTCCACCCCCAAGTCATCCTACAGGAGGTTCTTCAGGTGTAGCCAAATTTCAGGTGTACTTCAGGTGTAGCCAAATTTCCAATGTAAGTGCATTTTCAATGCAGAAATGTAATGGAAGGTGCAAATAACGTTCAAGGTTAAGCAGTGGAACACTGGAGGTTATTACGTAATTACTGACATTATTGGGTTGGGATTCATTCACTGTGGATGATTTTAGTAGTTAGGGTGCCAATGTTATCATCTAGTTGAGGAGAGCATTGAAATGTTCTGTGAACTTTTAGTGTCAAATATTAGAATCGGTGATCCAGCATAAAAACATTACAGAATGTAATTAGTTCTATTTCAAAAAAGGCTGGGTATTGGCCGCTCTAACTGTGTTTGCCCAGATTTGGGCAAATATTTTTCTGAGATGGTTATGGTTTACCCACTACCATATCTTGTACAGCCTGTGTAAGAAGGAACTGCAGATGCTGGTGAACACCAAAGATAGATACAAAATGTTGGAGTAACTCAACAGGACAGGCAGCATCTCTGGATAGAAGGAATGGGTGACGTTTTGGGTCGAGACCCTTCTTCAGACTGAGAGTCAGAACAACCTGGCTGTTTTCCACTAGGATAGCCAGAAAAGGCATAAAATAGGAACTTGTTTTCAGCAGGGAATAAAATTCTTGATGGAAAGGCAGGGTCTAAATTTCCCATGCAGTGCTAAGAATGCACAGATGGGAGCAATTGTTCTCGAATTTGTGCTGAACCAATTTTCTCCTGTACAGTACCATTATTCATACCATTGTGAAAACATATCTCCCTTCTTCATGATTCTCAATGCTATTCCTGCAAAAATCCACTTCCAAACTTTTAGTGTTGAACGAGACCAAATGGACCCATTGGGCCCAAACCTCTCCTGCATTGGTGCAGCACCCTCTCCTCCTCCCCTCCTCTCTTCCCCCCTCCCCCTCCCCTCTTCCCCCTCCCCCTCCCCCTCCCCTCTCCCCATCCATCTCCCCCCCTGCCCCTCCTTCACTCCCCCTCCCCTCCTTCCTCCCTCTCCCCTCCCCTCCCCCTCCCCCTTCCTCCAACCCCCCCTCCCTCCCTCCCTCCCCCCTCCCTCCCTCCCTCCCTCCCTCCCCAGGAGATAGATTTAAACTTTAAAATGCGAATAACAATAAATATAATGACGACTTCAATGAAACCTCTTCCATTAGCACCAAAGGGACGACGGTGAGTAAGGTGGGCCTAAAATTGTCGCGCTATCGCATACCGTTTTGGCTGTAGTTCAGGAACAAACAAACAAACAAACAAACAAACAAGAGTTTTAGTATATAGATGACCTTTAATACCCACATTTCAGTTTATTAACTGCAAGATAGCTTCAATCTCAAGATCTCCACATACTTCTCTGTGGATTATATAGAACAAGTTCTGTGTATTCACATTATTCCAAAAAGGCAAGCTGGTGTTATTACGGGAAAGCAATATAATCTAAATTAAATTCTAAATGAGCAATCATTGTAATGATTTTATACTTCAAATTATGACTGAAGTGATAACAGCTAATTCCACAGAATTCATTGCCATTAAAATCAAATTAAAAAATACTTATGGCAAGGTTGCAGTGTAATCTACTGCTTGCAAGCTACAAAACCTCATAAGTCAATAGATTAGCATGATAATGTATCTGAAGGTCAATGTCAGCTTTACTTTATGCCTTTTCTGGCTGTCCTACTGGAAAACAGCCAGGCTGTTCTGACTCTCAGTCTGAAGAAGGGTCTCGACCCAAAACGTCACCCATTCCTTCTCTCCAGAGATGCTGCCTGTCCTGCAGAGTTACTCCAGCATTTTGTGTCTATCTTCAGTGTAAACCAGCATCTGCAGTTCCTTCCTACACAGGCTGTTCTAGATATGGCTGTGACACATAAACAGTGGGTGAAACATAACCATCACCGAAAAATATTTGACTCAATCTGTGCAAACACAGTTAGAACTGCCAACACTCGGCCTTATGAAATAGAACTAATTATTTTTTATGCTGGATCACTGATTCTAATATTCGACACCAAAAGTTCTCAGAACCTTTCAATGCTCTCCTCCACTAGATGATAACATTGAAACCCTAACTACTAAAATCATCCACAGTTTATGTCAATCATCATCAACTGGAGCTCACAGTAGCCATTGTGACTTGGCATTTACTACATTAATAAACTGATATAAACAGAAGAGTTAACAATAAATTGAATGATGGTGGGTGTAAACGCGGACAGGGAGATTCAGTAACCTGCTGATAACCTTGTCGTGCCTAGATTCTTCATGACTGTGAATACCATCTGCAGGTCAAATGTCTCCAACTGGCTGAGAACCAAAGTAAGAGGAAAACCAATGAAAGACAGCTGGCAGTCAGTACCTCCTGGAAGGAGCACATTGAAGAGCTCCTCAATCAAAGCTCTGACAATGATAACGAGTGCCCTTGACTCCATCTCATAGCAAGCTATCCACCTATATCCTACCAGATCCAGCAAGAGAATGAAAAGACCATCCAAATCCTAAAAAGCAACCAGGTCTCCAAAGCAGCTGGAATCCCTGCTGAAGTATTAACTTCAGAAAAGATCTATCTCAAATTCATGACCATAATTCGATCACCTGAGAAGAGAAGACCATGCGGGGATCTCATGGACACAGTATATACAGTATGACCATCTTCCAGAAAGGACATGAGTCTGACTGAATTAAAAAAGAGGGATCTCCCTGCTATTCGTATCTGGCAAACTCATCACACGGATCTTCATCAGCTGCCTCTATCAGTGGCCCAGGAGTTCTTTACGGTTTCAAGAAAAACCTTTTTCAGTCAGAGAGTTGTAAACCTGGAATTCTCTGCCTCAGAAGGCAGTGGAGGCCAATTCTCTGAATGCATTCAAGAGAGAGCTGGATAGAGCTCTTAAGGATAGCGGAGTCAGGGGGTATGGGGAGAAGGCAGGAACGGGGTACTGATTGAGAATGATCAGCCATGATCACATTGAATGGTGGTGCTGGCTCAAGGGCTGAATGGCCTCCTCCTGCACCTATTGTCTATTGTCTATCAGGAGGTACAATGGGCATAAACTTTGCTGTGTGAAAACTCTAAGGAAAATGTAGGAAGTTTCACCAATTTCTGTAAATGGCTTTTATTGATCTCACAACCTTCTTCCATTCTGTCAACCAAGAGGAGTTATGACATTTTGGTCCCAAATTTAGTTATCCTCAGGAGTTTATTTCATTCCTACATCTGGTCCACTATGAAATGTAAATGTAATTCTAATGCACTGGTACTGTTCACTTACCTCTTCCCTGGAAGCTCCTGTGTCTGATGGTTTAGCTGCATTTTTGGCGTGGTTTTACAATTCCTCGCCATTAAATTTAATCCGTTTTTGTGCCTCGGTACCTGCTTCTAGATTATCACATCTGCCACCATGGAGATAATTGCTTGCATTCACTGTAAATGGTCTCATGTTCCCAGGTAATTGTAAGGTAAATATTTTATTTTTAGTTTAGAGATACAGCATGGAAACAGGCCCTTCGGCCCACCGAGTCCACATCAAACAGTGATCCCCACACACTAACACTATCCTACACAGTAGGGACAATTTACAATTTTACCAAGCCAATTAACCTACAAACCTGTACGGTCTTTGGAATGTGGGAGGAAACCGGAGCTCCTGGAGAAAATCCACACAGGTCACAGGGAGAACATACAAACTTCGCACAGACAGCACCTGTAGTCAGGATTGAACCCGGATCCCTAGCGCTGTAAGGCAGCAACTCCAATGCTGCGCCACCATGCCGCCCAATCTCAGAACTATTTTGTTGGAGCTACAAACTATAACCCTAGTCCACCAGTGTTTATAATATGGACAATTTTTGGTGCTTCTCAAACCCACCTGGCCTGCTTGAAAAGGGGCCTGGTAATATTTTCATTTTCAGTTCCAACTAGGCCTCAGGAGCCAGAACTGGAGGCAACATGCCGATAACCTCTGACCTTTGGTACTGAGAGAAATTTAAAAGCACTTTAAATGGATTTAAATAAAGGAAAAAATAAATTATGGTACAAATAATTTAAAATAAAAAGAATAAAAATATAATTACCACTGTAAAATCATTGAAAACATAAAGCTAATTATAGAAAAATAAACCAACCTTTAACCTGAACAAAGATCAGTGACCCTGTTCATATAAATGGAGGTACAGCTTTCATGGATGACATAAAACTAAGGGGCCTGAGGTGAAAGGGATCCAGGCCCTTCAGCCCCCACATAATTGGGGGTAGTAATGAAGCCAGCGCAGAGATGGGGTGAGATGGCGACACGAGAGGTACCAATGATTGTCCATCTTGCAAACACTGGTGGGCAAGAGTTATTATTTGTGTCTCCAATAAAATAGATTTCATATGCTCATAAGTGATAGGAGCAGAATTAGGCCATTCGGACCATCAAGTCCACTCTGCCGATCTACATCGGCCTCCTAACCCCATCCCCCTGCCTTCTCCCCATAACCCCTGACACCAGGGGTTGCTGATTCACCATTGCTGAAGTATTAACACATGGTGTAGATTGGGATTTGAGAAACAGTATTTACTTTACAGCTACATAGGAACCTGAGACCGTTCACAGTGAATGCAAACCGCCATCTCCATGGGGGCAGGCTGTTGATGACAAGATCTTGAGCAAAACACAAAGTGCTGCAGGAACTCAGTCGGTCAGATAAAGTTCGGTGGAGGGAATGGACAGGCGACGTTTCAAGGCAGTACCCTCCTTCAAACTGGGCTGAGATACCAGTGTAACTTCACCATCTCTACGGCTTCTGTATTGCAGTGAGCAAAGACAGAAGTCTCTCCATTTTCCTCTGCAAATTCTTTCCTAGTTTTTAAAATGATTCAGCTCCACAGCATGACTAGTAAAGCCGCTGCCTCACTGCTCCAGCAACCCGGGTTCAATCATGAGGTTGGGGGCTCTCTGTGTGGAGTTTGCATGTTCTCCTTATAACCACCCGGTGCTCGGAATTCCTCCTGCAGTGCAAAGACATGCAGGTTAATTGGCCGCTGTAAATTGCCCCTAGTGTAGTGTGGGTGGGAGTATGGGGAGTATATATGTTACAGAGAAAGTTAGAAGGGGAATGAGAATATCCTATTAGCTGGCATCGATTAGATGGACTGAATGTCCTCCTTCTACATCAGGAGGAAATATGCGATTTTGGGAGTGCTCTCCCTTTTCCTGATACCACTCTTTGCCACCATCTTCGTTCTGAATCTTTCTGAAATGATGACATTGGTGCTAAAATGGGATGCATAAAGCTGGTACATGATTCAAAGCAAAGCACAGCCTGTGTTATCAGTCGTGTCACAGGACTTGGGTGAATAATATAAACTCACTCAGGTGAAACTTTCGGAGCAGGCTGTTCATTGCTGTGTCAGGAAATGAATTCACCTTTAATCTATACATTTCCTTGTCAATGCTGCTTTAAGGTGTTTTAAAACTGTTGCAAAACAAAGCCCTTGTTCCAGAGATAGTTTCAGAATGGAACTCATCGACACAAACACAGAAACAGCACAACCTTCATTTCCACCATCACACAAAGCCATGAATCTTATGTTGTCCTTTATAAATATGCATGAGGCCAACCAGATACATAGTGATTAAGTGCAATTGATTTTGGTTGTTTGGTGTTACAAGCAGGAAAAGCAAGCAATAAAACTGAGATCAGTAGCAGCAGAAGCAATTTTACAAGTAACATTCATAAATCTCAATCTGATCAAAAAACCTATGAAGCTAGAGTTTATGAGAGTTTGAAAACTTAATAAACTTTTTGTGTGGAGTAACACAAATACAACAGATGGAGACTGGCTGAACATCCAACCGAAGAAGGATTCCAACCCCAGAACATCACCTATTCCTTTTCTCCAGAAAGTCTGCTTGACCCACTGAGTTACACCACCATTTTGTATTTCTCTGAAGTATAAACCATACATATTCCGACCTCCAGGACATGATGATCCCATTTGATCTCCTATCCGACTTGACGCTGCAGCCATTTGTAATGAATCGAATTTTGGGTTAAATCAGTAAAATGAAGTCACGAACTGCTTTCTTCACAATAAAGTATTTCTGTCACAATAAAGTATTTCTGTTCCGCATTGTTAAGTTTACTTCAGTAAGATGGTGCTTTGGTATTTTTGGACTGATCCATGGTGTTACTTGCCTTTGAAAAGATCTTGCCCAATCAATTTAAATTTTCTTCTATGCGGCTCAAAACTAGTTGTTGTCAGGGGTGAATCTCACTACCAAACGTTTGCCTCATGTTGGTTTAAAAAAGATGAATAGTCGGGCCAGGTGTAAAATGTTTAAAGAGAGGGCAGGATCGGACACCAACAACTTACCTCGTTCAACCTTGTTACTCTAACACTCACTGTGCACTCCTGCCATTGGAACAAAAGGACAGGGTTCTGCACAGGGGCTTATTTTCATCTTAATTTAAAACATAGTAGACAGAACGTCTCATGAGAAAATAATGGCATGAGTGGGTCATTCAGCTCCTTGACCTGGGACTAATTATCTGCATATCACCTTCCATCTTGACATTCCCCTCCCCTCCTTTGGCTCCGTATGCTTCCTTCTTTTTCTTTTTTCTCCTTTATTTTTCTTCTGTCTGCCTCCATCCATCATCCATCTGCCTCTGCCTTCCCAACCATTCCTCCTCTACACAGCTCCATATGCGCATCATTTTGCACCCCTCCCTGCTCTAGCAATCATCTCTCGCTTCTGTCTCACCATTCACCGTCTCTCCAATTTATATTGGCTTTACTGCTCCCCTCTTCACCCTCGTTCCTGATGCACGGTTTTGAGATGAACCATTGACCATCCCTTTTCACCCACAGCTGCTGCTGGACCCATTGAGTTACTCCGTCAGATTGTTTGTTGCTCCAGATTCTGGCATCTGCAGTCTCCGGCAGCTCAATGTTTATCCATCCTTTCTCCACACCACATGGTCTTTGTGGCCACCACAGCACTACACAACAAAATCTCTTGTGGCCTTTGCTAAAAGTGAGCAACCATGTAAAGCTGGATGGCTGCTTCCCTTTGTTTTTTCTATACAAGAACTCAGCCATTGTTCAAGACCTGACTAAAGTCCTCAGTGTTTAGGTTGAGGTTTATTATTGTCATGTGTAGTCAAAAGCTCTATTTTGCATGCAATCCAATCAAATCAGATAAACTATACATAAATACAATCAAGCCGAGCTCAAGCACAATTAAGGTTCGATCCTGACCTTGGGTTCTGTCTGTGTGGAGTTTGCACACTCTCCCTGTGACTGCACAGGTTTCCTCCGAGTGTTCCAGTTTCCCACCACATCCAAAAGACGTGTGGGTTTATAGGGTGGTTGGCCTCCGTAAAAGATTGCCCCTAGTGTGCAGGGAGTGTATGAGCAAGTGGGAATACATAGAACTAATTGGGTAGACACAAAAAGCTGGAGTAACTCAGCGGGACAGGCAGCATTTCTGGAGAGAAGGAATGGGTGATGTTTTGGTTCGAGACCCTTCTTCAGACTGATGGCAGTGGAGTTGGCGGGACAGAGATAGAATATAGTTGGAGACAGTAAGACTGGTGGGAGAACTGGGAAGGGGAGAAGATGGAGAGAGAGAGAAAGCAAGGGCTATTTGAAGTTAGAGAAGTCAATGTTCTCCAATGTTCTGGGGCGTAAGCTACCCAAGCAAAATATGAGATGCTGTTCCTCCAATTTGTGCTGGCCCTCACTCTGACAATGGAGGAGGCCCAGGACAGAAAGGTCCGATTGGGAATGGGAGGGTGAGTTAAAGTGCTGAGCAACTGGGAGATCGGGTAGGTTAAGGTGGACTGCGTAGAGGTGTTCAGCGAAACGATCGCCGAGCCTATGCTTGGTCTCACCGATATACAGAAGTTGACTCTAGGAGATGCAACACCTATCCCTTTACCTCCCCCCTCGACTCCATCCAAGGACCCCGACAGTCTTTTCATGTGAGGCAGAGGTTCACTTGCACCTCCTCCAACTGTATTCGCTGTTCCAGCTGTCAACTTCTGTGAGCTCATAGAACTAATGTAAATGGGTGATCGATAGTCAGTGTGGACTCAGGGGGCCGCAGAGCCTGTTTTCATACAGTATCTCTAAACTAAACTGACTAAACTAAACTAAACAATAGGTAGAACAAGAGGAAAATGTAGAGTGCAGAATATAGTTCTCAGCATTGCAGCATAACAGCTCGAGAGACAATGCCTGCAGTGGAGTTAACCCATTCAGAATTCACCACCCTATTGCCTTGCCTGCTGCAAAATAAACGATTGCCTGGTTCAGCGATCATAAAATACGCCACGGTCAGATGCACAACCTTTCTGCATTGAAGGAACTGCTGAAGATTGCACTGCTCGGAAACGGCGAACAAGGAGTTAACCTGAAAACTGCTGGACGATGACAGGAAATTGTGTTATTACATTTGAATTTAGTGTCGAAGTGCAAAAAGGATTATGCAATTTTGGTGCATCGCAACACCCGCTGATTGTAATAAATCATATCCAAAGGCATATTTTGCCTCAGGACAGCCAACACTTTCCAATCTGGCAGCAGCGGGAAGGTGCTGACAGACGGTTATTGCTGACAAGATGCTGCTGGGCTGAGATCATTCCTGATGATGGCTGCATCAGTTGATAAGTGGGGTTTGGAGGATATTGTTCCATTTGTTTTCTACGCTAGATCGATCTGACATTTGGCAGATGAGCTAGAACAGCAGTGGCCTGCCAGGACCAAAGAGCCTGCTGATGTTTGGAGCCTGCCTCGCAATGGGAAATGTTCCTGTTTACGAAAAGCAGTCATGAACCTTCATTAGAAGCAGGTCTCCGAACTAAGCACCTTCTGCAACCCATTACTACAAGTGCCTTCCTCTGTTGATAAAAGAAGATGCAATTATGATTGAACCAAAACTACTGCGGCTCTGCTTTTACAGTATGTTATTAGCTTTGGGTCTATTTTTAAATTAGTGGTACTGTGCAAAGCACTGCTTACTCCTAACAGCTTAGTGTGAAAAGATTTCAAAATATTCCCTGGGTGTTTGTCAGAATTCACTGATGAGGGATTAAGAACATTCTTCAAATGGGTTGTTGGAATAATGTGGTATGAAATGTCCAGAGCTGAAATTTTTCTGAATGCAAGTTAACACTCTCATTTTTAAACACATTAACACCCAGTCACTAAAATATAGTTTATTTGCTATAATTTGTGCTTATTACACTGTTTCCAAAGGGGATAGAGGTAGTGTGCAGACCAACATTGATCATTCAACTGTTATTAACATTGTCTGTTCATTGTCATGTGCGGGATCTTTCTATGCACCAATGAATGACCTGGTTCACTATATTAAATCATTGTGCACAAATTAACGACCTGCTACACTCCATTGCAACAATGACTACACTCCAACTGCATTTCATTGACTGTAAGATCCTTTGAAAGTTGTTGATGATAGAAAAATGGCACCACCCTCTGTTGCGTGGCACCACTTGGGTGTGAGGCTGGAGTTTCGACTTGTCACCACAGGAGGCAGCTGGACAAGGGATCGAGTGCACAGAGCCCAGTGACAAGTGTGGAATTGCCAGCTGAGCATTCAGGACCAAAATGTGCATCAAAATTCCCAAATGGCCTGAATATTCATCCGCTCCAAACAGATATGTTGCTACAATTTAAATGTCCTCTATAGCAGTATTAGTCTCCCAAGCCATATTTACGTCTATTTAAAAACTTCCACAAACTATTGGTAACTTTTAAAGATGCCCAGCGCCATCCATCATGGGCATATAGCCCTTTGTAGGTTTGTAGGTTAATTGGCAAAATGGTAAATTGTCCTTCATGTGTGTAGGTTAGTGTCAGTGTTAGTCAGTGTTAGTTAGCCTTAGAGGGAGTACAGAGAAGGTTCACCAGATTGATCCCTGGAATGGCAGGACCTTCATATGAAGAAAGACTGGATAGACTGGGCTTGTACTCGCTGGAATTTAGAAATTGAGGGGGGATTTTATTGAAACATATAAAATTCTTAAGGGGTTGGAGAGGCTAGATGCGGGAAGATTGTTCCCGATGTTGGGGAACTCCAGAACCAGGGGTCACAGCTTAAGGATAAGGGGGAAGTCTTTGAGGACCGAGATGAGAAAACATTTCTTCACACAGAGAGTGGTGAGTCTGTGGAATTCTCTGCCTATATTTAAGAGGGAGTTAGATGTGGCCCTTGTGGCTAAAGGGATCAGGCGGTATGGAGAGAAGGCAGGTACAGGTTACTGAGCTGGATGATCAGCCATGATCATATTGAATGGCGGTGCAGGCTCGAAGGGCCGAATGGCCTACTCCTGCACCTATTTTCTATGTTTCTATGTTTCCATGTTGGGGGATCACTGGGTCAGTGCGGACTCGGTGGGCCAAAGGGCCAGTTTCCTTGCTGTATCTCTAGACTAAACTAAACTAAACTAACAAGCAGGGAATGTTTCTCAGTAGCCAATGGCTTGTTGGGTTGTCCGCAACACATGGGCCTGCCCGTTCCTGTCTTCTCTGCCTCATATTGAAACATACTGGAGGTCACATGCCTGACCTTCTGAACACCTGTATCACTACTGAACCCAATGTTGAGTTAGCACCACATTGAAAAGCAGAGGCCCAGAGATGTGCACACTCAGGAACTTCAAGCCGTCGACTCGCTCCACCTCCATCGTACCAATGCTGACAGGTTCATGGATTCTTCGCTTTCCCATCCTGAAGTCAACAATCAGCTCCTTGGTCTTACTAACTTTGAGTTGGTTGTTGTTCGTTGTTCTTTGAAAATTGTTGTCCTGGTATCACTCAACCAGATTTCCTCAAGGGATAATATAATCCATAGAGTCCATAATCCATAGGGTACTGACATGGATAGAAAATTGGTTGACAGGCAGAAAGCAAAGAGTGGGGATAAATGGGTCTCTTTCAGAATGGCAGGCAGTAACTAGTGGGGTACCGCAAGGCTCGGTGCTGGGACCGCAGCTATTTACAATATACATTAATGACTTGGATGAAGGGATTAAAAGTACCATTAGCAAATTTGCAGATGATACAAAGCTGGGTGGTAGTGTGAGCTGTGAGGAAGATGCAGGGTGACTTGGACAGGTTGTGTGAGTGGGCGGATGCATGGCAGATGCAGTTTAATGTGGATGAGTGTGAGGTTATCCACTGGTGGTAAGAATAAGAAGGCAGATTATTATCTGAATGGTGTCAAGTTAGGAAAAGGGGACATACAACGTGATCTTGGTGTCCCAGTGCATCAGTCACTGAAAGGAAGCATGCAGGTACAGCAGGCAGTAAAGAAAGCCAATGGAATGTTGGCCTTCATAATAAGAGGAGTTGAGTATAGGAGTAAAGAGGTCCTTCTGCAGTTGTATAGGGCCCTAGTGAGACCGCACCTGGAGTACTGTGTGCAGTTTTGGTCTCCAAATTTGAGGAAGGATATTCTTGCTATTGAGGGCGTGCAGCATAGGTTTACTAGGTTAATTCCCGGAATGGCGGGACTGTCGTATGTTGAAAGACTGGAGCGGCTAGGCTTGTATACACTGGAATTTACAAGGATGAGAGGGGATCTTATCGAAACATATAAGATTATTAAGGGGTTGGACACGTTAGAGGCAGGAAACATGTTCCCAATGTTGGGGGAGTCCAGAACCAGGGGACACAGTTTAAGAATAAGGGGTAGGCCATTTAGAACGGAGATGAGGAAAAGCTTTTTCAGTCAGAGAGTTGTAAATCTGTGGAATTCACTGCCTCAGAAGGTAGGGGAGGCCAAGTCTCTGAATGCATTCAAGAGAGAACTAGATAGAGCTCTTAAGGATAGCGGAGTCAGGGGGTATGGGGAGAAGGCAGGAACGGGGTACTAATTGAGAATGATCAGCCATGATCACATTGAATGGTGGTGCTGGCTCGAAGGGCCGAATGACCTACTCCTGCACCTATTGTCTATTGTCTATTGTCTATTGAGTCACAATAAGTGAGCGAGGCTGTTGGAACAGCCATGGGCTGGATAAATCCAGATGAGTGCATATTCCCTGGCCATTTTAAATTTTGCACAGTTGGTATATTTTTGCAGTGAACATGGCAGGATGTCAGTGTTCGAGCATAACTCTGCCAACTGTTGGTTTTAAGTCTAATGTCCAGACATCAATCAGACTTCTCTCAATTGCCCCTTCCAGCCCACTCCTTGTGGTCATGATGTTCCTCTTAGTGTTGCAGTCCAAATGGCTTCCTTTCAACAGCCCACTGAAGGCAATGAAATTGCAATCCTGTCCCACGACTGACTTGGCAAAGAATCCGACAGGAAATCGCAAGAGTAAACATTGTGACAGTTAAAAGCAGAAAAATACAGGGAACTGTTGACATCCACCAGCAGGTTCTGACTCATTGTCTTCTCTTGCTGTCCTTATCCATGTTATCTATATACTAAAGATTGACACAAAATGCGGGAGGATCTCGGCAGGACAGGCAGCATCTCCGGAGAGAAAAAATGGCTGACGTTTCGGGTCGAGACCTTTCTTCAGATTATATACTACCCCATTCCTTCCCAGCCACACACCAGCCTCCACCCCCCCCCCCCCCCCCATCCCATCCCTTGCAATCATGGGGTGACTCCAAGCCATTTATAAAAGCGGTGAAGAATTGTGGTCGCAGCAACACTTAATCCAAAACTCCACTGGATGCCTGCTGCTAGTCCAGAACCAATGTCCCTACTCTAACCCGTCTGTAGTTGGCCCGTTATCTAATCTGTTGCCAGACCTCTGACATAACAGCTGATGATGCCAAATTTTACTAGAACTTCTGATGATTTGGTATGTTTTAAAAGGAAGCCAAGAACACAATGGATTAACTTAATTGACCCATCGCCAACCAGCCAATGTGTATATATAAGTAATGCTAAAACCTTGGTTAATGCCAGGAATCTGATTTCATAATATAATTTTCTCTACAAGGAGCCTAGCTTGACTTTCTTCTTCATATTACATGGGGTGCTTGACTGTGAGGCAGTTGGTGACAGGCTCTGAAGCAGATTCCATTGTCAGCAAATTTCTTTATCCAGGAAACTCTTTAAGAAGTGCCTGAAAAGGAATATTTCAGTCTGGGTACTGCTGAGTACAGGAAATACAGGAAAAAGCTGAGTGAAGTCTGGGGAGCTGATTGAAGGTGGAAACCCAGTGGAGAATGAAGAAAGTCTGAGAAAACTCCACATCTTGTGTTTTGATGAGCAAAGGGAAAAAAAAAAAGTTTGTGTAAAGCCAAAGTTACAATGATCAGAACTGGTATATAAACCCATGTTGCTGCTGTAATGAATGTGAGTTGCCACCAGGTGGGGCTGGTGGTTAAGTAAACTTCCCTGTCGGATCTCATCCCATCTCCCAGTTCATCAAAAAATGATTGGAAGCAGCAAATTAATTTGATATAAGGTTACATTAATGTAAACAAATGTGATGTGCACACGGAACAATCATCAGTGAAATAAATGATCAGTTAGTTTATTTTGTGTGATGGAGGGGTGAGGAATGAACAACAGAGAAAGTAAGGAGGTAGAAACAAGGAACCACAGATGGTGGTTTATACCAAAGTCAGACACAAAGTGCTGGAGTAACTCAGCAGGTCAGGCAATATCTCTGGGGAAAAAGGATAGGTGACATTTCTGGTCCGGACAACTTTTTCATTCTGTCTTGACCTGAAATGTCACCCATCCTTTCACTCCAGAGATGCTACCTCACTTGCTGAGTTACTCCAGCATTTTGTGTCTCTCTTAATAGCAAAAGTAGATTTGTTGTACATTTCTTCTTGCCCGTTAGGGGATTTCACTCCTACTTGGAGAGATTGAAGTTCTCCTGGTTTAATCTGCTGTCTGGAGGGCAGCACCTGTGATGGTGTAGACCTCTGTCAGTATTAGTCTGAAGTATCGGTACAGATTACAAGCTCGGCTCCCAGAGGATGCTGTTAATGTTGCTGCTCGCTGGTATTTTAGCAGAGACACTTAACTTTAATTACCTATCTCCTGCAGTTGGCTTGCCCTCTTCTCCCCCCCAGCTCAACTCTGCGACGAAACAATGCCATTTATGTCAAAAATAATCATGTGTCATCTTAAGCACTCTGACCTCTCCTGCCCCACGCAAAATCTCACACATTGAGCATGTTCAATCTCACTCACTGATTGAGCGTGTTCAGTAATGAGTGTGAGTTGGTTAACTGCCCTCGTGTCAGCTGGGTAGGCTGACATGTGACTGTATGCACACTTTAGTTTAGAGACACAACATAGGAACAGGTCCTTCGGCCCACCAAGTCTGCGCCGACCCGGCGATCCCTGCACGCTAACACTATCCCACACACTGGGGGCAATTTAGCATTTTATCGAAGCCAATTAACTTACAAACGTGTATGTCTTTCGGGTGTGGGAGGAAACCGGAGAAAACCCACACAGGTCACGGGAAGAACGTACAAATGCCATACAGGCAGCATAGTTTAGTCAGATTCAAACCCGGGTCTCTACCACTGCACCACCGTGCCGACACTGTTACCCTAAAACGCATGGGTTTATTAACTGTTTTTGCCTAACGCAATGCCTTTTGTACACTCGGTAAACAAATTGGTTTAAAACCTGATCATTAATCAAGATATTCTGTGCATCTTCTGTGGGGTCCTGGAAATTCATCACAGTCCCAACACAGTAGCCTAGTGTTCTTGCCAGTTGGTCTTTTTAAAGTATGTTGTTAAAGTATTTACTGGTTTTATTCTGTCGAGACCTCACTACTGACATTCAATAGAAATTTGACTTCTCCCTCCCTGAGCAACTGATCAAATCAAGTCTCAATACCCTTCAAAACTCTTATCCCAGCCCCAGCCCCTACCATGATTGATTCTATGCCTGGCAAGATTCTGCACAAACTAATCAGCACAATTACAGCGAATGCAGCGCCGGAGACTCGGGTTCGATCCTGCCGTCTGTACGGAGTTTGTACGTTCTCCCCGTGACCTGCGTGGGTTTTCTCCGAGATCTTCGGTTTCCTCCCACACTCCAAAGACGTACAGGTATGTAGGTTAATTGACTGGGTAATATGTAAAAATTGTCCCTAGTGTGTGCAGGACAGTGTTAATGTGCGGGGATCGCTGGGCGTCGCGGACTCGGTGGGCCGAAGGGCCTGTTTCCGCGCTGTATCTCTAAATCTAAAAAGAAAATCTAAAAATCTAAATCTAAAAATCAGGACAATATATTTTTAATGGAATTATGCAATTATAAACCGAACCTAAAAAGTGAAACATGAAAATGTTGATTTCCCAGCCCTGTCTCAGGGCTTTACTGGGCAGTAGTCATCCTTCGACCCAGCACAATTAATTTTGTCAAAAACATGTAAAATAATGTTGGTCCCTTTGTAATATTCCTTCCGAAGCGTAGTGGTGAGGCTGAGACTATATTTCCTTTGGAACATTGACATAGAAACATAGAAGGTAGGTACAGGAGTAGGCCATTCGGCCCTTTGAGCCAGCACTGCCATTCAATATGATCATGGCTGATTATCCAAAGAATGAGGATATGTCCGATGACCTAGTATGGAAAACCTCATCCTGGGCGCAGACGCGGCGTAGGCCAGGGATTGGGAGTCGGGGATAAAGTCTTTACAGGAAGCAGGGTGGGAAGAAGTGTAGTCGAGATAGCCATGGGAGTCAGTAGGTTTGCAGTAGATGTCAGTCAATAGTCTGTCTCCTGTGATGGAGATGGTGAGATCCAGAAACGGTAGGCAGATGTCAGAGATGGTCCAAGTGAATTTGAGTACAGGATAAAAATTAGTTGTGGTTGATGATGTCAGTGAGTTCTGCATGGGTGCAGGAGGTAGCACCGATGTAGTCATCAATGTAGCGGAGGTAGAGTTCGGGCATGGGGACAGTGTACGCCTGGAACAGTGATTGTTCAACGTACCCTACAAAGAGGCAGGCACAGCTGGGGTCCATGCGAGTGCCCATAGCTACTCCTTGGATTTGGAGGAAGTGGGAGGAGTCGAAGGAAAAGTTGTTGAGGGTAAGGACCTGCTCTCTTAGGCGGAGGAGAGTACTGGTAGACGGAAATTGGCTGGTTCTGCAGTCGAGGAAGAAACGGAGGGCTTTAAGACCTTCCTGGTGGGGGATGGAGGTGTAGAGTGACTGGACATCCATGGTAAAGATGAGGGAGCGGGGGCCTGGAAAACGAAAGTCATTGAGGAGACAAAGTGCGTGTGAGGTGTCTTGGACATAGGTAGGGAGGGATTGGACTAGGGGGGGATAGGATGGAGTCGAGGTATGTGGAAATTAATTCGGTGGGACATGAACAGGCAGAAACAATGGATTCTGCCAGGACAGTTCTGTTTGTGGATTTTGGGGAGAGGATAAAATCGGGCCGTGCAGGGCTGGGGAATGATGAGGTTGGAGGCTTTAGAAATGGTGTGTGATATTAAGGTCTGGTGCTCGACTGCGGGGTCATGGTCCAAGGATAAGCAGGGGGTGTCTGAGAGTTGTCGTCAGTGCATCAGACTACCACGGTGCCTCCCTTGTCGGCGGGTTTGATTATCAAGTCGGGGTTGCTGCAGAGTGAGCAGAGGGCTGTGCTTTCAGGGGGGAGAGGTTAGAGTAAGTGGAGTGGAAAGGTTGAGGCGATTGATGTTATAATGCTATTGGTTTAAAACAGGGATCTCCAAACTATGGCCCGCTGGCCACATCCGGCCCGCCACGAGATTTTATCCGGCCCGCAGCAAGCTCTTAGACAGCAGGGACTAGATGCAGAAGCTGCCGGCGAAGGTTCACCGGAGTGGATCATCACCACCCACCCAGAACCGGGACAAGGCGAGAGATCGCAGTGCCCCCACGCAAACAACAAACCCAAGGAAACTTCCCTCCTCGCCGCCGCTCAACCTGGGAAGAGAGAGATGGGGGAGGGGGGGGGGGGGAGAGAGTCGGGGTAGAGGGAGCAGCGGGTGAGAGCGGGAGCGCGGGGAGGGGGAGGGTGTCAGAGTGGGTGCTGCTCCCCCCCCTCCCTCTCTCTCTCTCTCCCCTCTCCCAGCGCCAACGAGATGTGCGCCGCTCCTCCACTCTTGTCCCCGGCCTCGTCTCCCTCGAACGCAGCGAAATACGAGCACACGTGAAACTTCCCTCCTGGCCGCCGCCGCCGCCGCCGCCGCCGCTCACCCCGGGGATGCGGGCGGGGCTTCTGAACAACAACTGCACTTGTGTTTGTTCGTATTTTGCTGCGTTAGAGGGAGACGGGGCCGGGGAAGAGAGTGGAGCAGCGGCACAGATCTCGCTGGCTCTGGGAGAGAGGGAGGGAGCAGCCCCCGCAAGTGGTGGTGTTCCTTCACCGGGCGCTCCTTCACCGGACCCTCTGGCACCCTCCCCACGCTCCTGCTCTCACCCGCTGCTCCCTCTACCCCGACTCTCTCCCCTTCCCCCACCCCCCACTCTCTCCCCTCCCCCCCCACTCTCTCCTCTCTCTCTCCTCTCTCTCTCTTTCTCTCTCTCTCGCCTTGTCCCGGTTCTGGGTGGGTGGTGATGATCCACTCCGGTGAACCTTCGCCGGCAGCTTCTGCATCTAGCCCCTGCTGTCTAAGAGCTTGCTGCAGGCTGGATACAATCTCGTGACGGGCCGGATGTCTCTCTCTCTCTCGGTTTTTCTGTTTTATAAATAATTGTATACCTACGGAATATATATATATTCCAATATTTCAAGCTCTTTTAAAAAAATGAATATTGTTTATTTGTTGCCGTTTAAACCTAATGTAAACTAACCTAATCTAACCTAACCTAGTTTAACCTTTCCTAATCTAATCGAACATAACCTAGTCTAAACTTTTTTGAGTTCATTAAATTTATAAAACTCACACTTCTTTATTTTTTCCTGCAAAAATGTGCCAAATATATAATGTGGCCCTCCTGCTGAAAAGTTTGGAAGCCCCTGGTTTAAAAGAACGTTTTAACTGGATGATACAAGGCTGATATAAGTCACACAAATAACACACTGCATACATAAATATGATTGATTTTTAATCATACACAGGATGTGGAGTTTGCTGGGTTGGACAAAATGTATACCGTTCATCTATAATTCCTTTGGAGTCATGAGCTCAACCACTGTTCATTGCCTTGTAGTGCAGGTATTCTCACACTGCAGTCCTGTATCCAATATGACTTCCAGGATTTAACTCCTAGCTCGGCAAGGAATATATTTCAAAGTCTAGTTGGTGCGTGCTCTTGAATGGAACGAATTGGCTCATGGTTTTCCCATGTATCCATTGGCTTTTTCCTCCGAGTAATAGTTGTGGGTTTGGTAGGAGCTGCTCAGGAAGCCTCGAAGAGTAACTTCAGTGCATCTTGATCTAACCCACAAAATAAAGGAGGTAATGAATGTTCAACGTGGAGAATGGATGGCAATCAAAATATTTTCTTTTTCCTGGATAATGTGGAGTTTGTGTTTTTAGAATTGCCCTCAGCCAGGTATACAGAGAATGTTC
Source organism: Rhinoraja longicauda (assembly GCF_053455715.1). Taxonomy (NCBI): domain Eukaryota; kingdom Metazoa; phylum Chordata; class Chondrichthyes; order Rajiformes; family Arhynchobatidae; genus Rhinoraja; species Rhinoraja longicauda. The sequence goes on along the minus strand of NC_135969.1, from coordinate 30,642,318 downwards.
ATTACACTAGTGGTATATTTGCAAATGGTTGAAAAACTTTGAAGTTATGAGATGTACCCTTCACTGTAAAAAAACACCATCCGTTGAGTGTTTGAGGTCAGGAATTCACTGCCTCAAAAGCAGCTGGAAGGAGTCCATAGATCAGGAGGGAAATGATCAGGATCCTTCTTCGGACTGTCGGGGAAAATGAAAGATATCTATTAGCAAGAGGTGAGGGGTGGGGCTAGAACTAGCAAGTGTTAGGGTGATTCAGGTGTGGAGAGGTTGATTGGTGGATGAGTCAGGAGGGGGAGAGATGGGTGGGAATAGCAACCAAGGCTGGAGGTGAAGCTGGGAAGACAAAAGGGTGCAGATGTGAAATCAGAAGCAGAAGGAAAAAGAGGAATGAAATGTAGCACTAGAGGGAGGGTTATTGGGTGGAAGGGAATGTGGGGTGGAAGGAAAATGGGGGACCTGGGTGGGAGATGAGTGGATGAAGGAAGGCTAAGAAACTCAATGTCAGAGGGAGGGGGAGTGGAGAGAAAGATGCGAGGTGCTGGAGTACCTCAGCGGGTCGGGCAGCATTTCTGGAGAACATGGGTAGACGATGGGTCCAAGGATGACTCATGCCCAGTAAAGCCCTCAGACTGATTGTAGTGGGGGGGGAGACTGAGGAGAAGAAAGCTGGAAGAGAGGTGGGAATGGGACAAAGCCTGGCGAGTGATAGGTGGGTAGCAGTGAGGGAGCAGGGAGTGGTTACTTGGCAGATGCTTGGACAAAGACAAGAGATGAAAAGCCAAAAGGTATGAGATTAAGCGATAAGCATAGACGAGGCACGACATGCGAGATCAGTGGAAGGAATAGAGGTGGAAGGGGAGGAGGGAGGGGAATAGGGAAGGGAAAATGTGTGTGCATCCAGGTGGGGCGTAAGGAAGAGAGGAGGAACAAAAGGGGGGGGAAGGGAAAGAAAGGTGAGTTTGGGGTTGAGAAAGCTGGGTAGATGTGAAGGGGGGAGGGGAGTTACCTGGAATTGAAGAATTTAGTGCTCATGCCTTTGGGTTGGAGCTACCCAAGTGGTAAACGAGGTGCTGGTCTTCCAGTTAGTTAATAAATACATATTTAGGCACTTGAATTATATGGAAGTGGCTAACAGCAACTAATTTCATCTAATCCACAGTGGCTGCTCTATACATTGACAATAAATGCTGGGTCCTTGATTTTTTTCCTTGTTTGAAATACAAAGAGCTTGCATATCAAAGTCAGGTGAATTATTGGGAATCTTCCTACAGGAAAAGCTGAGTAGTCCTGGGTTCTCCGCTCTCCTCAGGATCAGTCTTGGCACACAGTCCGCAGAGTTTATATTTGCTTCAGGAAGTTATCTCTGAACAGAACTGTAGAAACTGTTTCAGATGTACTCACTGTAGCTTGTCCAGACTTGTTGCGTTAAATTAAATAACCTATAATTCGAAGTGACCTGTAATGCAAAGTGACTCTGTACCTCAGAGTAGACAATCGTGTTAGTGGAAATACCGATATGGTATCTGGGGAGATTGACAACTCAATGTCAACCTGCAGGCCACATTTAGTCTGTCAAATACGATGCGATGCAGATACAATAGTGATGTTTAAGAGGCACAGGCACAGGCACATGAACATGCAGAGATTGGAGGTACATGGGTCACGTGCAGATAGACTGGGTTAGTTTAATTTAGCATCGTGGTCAGCATGGACATTGTCCGTCAATGGGCTTGTTCAGTGCTCTGCAATTTTATCTCCCATTTTCTATATCCTTGACTGTAGGAGGTGCAGGGCATTTTTCTTGTGCTAACATCAAGCAGCAGTAGCTGTAGCAAGATGATAACAGTCTAAGATAGCCAGATCAATAAAATGAATGGCAGGTAGTTGGCGTTGCTGTTGTTGTTTGATTTGGAGGAATGAGTCACATCCCTTATTTTGCCTCCTCTATTCTTTTGCCTTTGCCTTTCAGTCTCTTCTTCTCAACTTCCTGACGACATATGGAGTTGAACTCCAGAGTTTTGCCATGTTACTTTTCTCAGATGCCTCTCATGTTTAGATGGATTCAGATCCTTCCAGGAGCTGTACTCTTATGTAATTACGTGCAGGAATCCTTACTGGATGTTTTTTTTCCACGGTCCAAATCAAAGATCTCCACGGTTTGTTGAAGGATCAATATCTTTGATGCCTCGGTACACTCAGCTGTACACGGTGGCTAAAAATAACATTGTCAGGGTTTCTGGAAGCAAGTAACAATGGCGAGGTTGAAATGACAGCAACTGCTTTTTCATCATCATCAGTACTTGGATGTCAGGCACAAGCTGCTGGGTTGTCAACATCCACAACAGTCCATGTTAGCAGCAAGCTTCTTTACTGACAGAATATCATCAAGTCTACCCTAAGCAACAGTCCTGCTGGATGTTGCTGCATCGTCCGCTGGAGATAGCTCACAATGTATTTCATGGCTTTCATCCCTATATGAAGCACATGTCAAATCACATAGGAATAAAAAGCCATAGAACACAGTGGAGACAAATCATCCTTTGCATTCATGATGACGAAGGACCATTGACTTGCCATAACTATCATTATAAAGATAGCTTACAATTAGCTTTACATTTTCCAGACTGATGAATCGGACCCAGAGCTTGCATTGCTAAATCCTCGTGAATCCACTATCTTCGCAGTTAAGCCATTTTCTAGGGATAAAATCATTAAACTTGCAAATGTTTCATAGAATTAGAGCAGCACAGTTCAGACATTCACTCAGATGCAAAATGATGTGAAAAATATATGCATATACATTTTGTTAGCCTGTTTAACATGACACGGATTCTTGAAATTTAGAAAAGAATGTTCCCACTTCCCACTTATTCCTATATTAATATTCCCACTTTTAGGTGACATAATTTGTCAAGAAATATACCATATTTTTACTTTGGCTACTAACGATGCATTGATAATCATTTTAAGAATTCAACTGAATGAGCAAAGCCTGGCTTTGAACAGGCAGCAAGTAAAGGTTGGTCACAATCAATAGGCTTGAGGGACTCACTCGATTAATGGAATGGTAGATGGAGAAATGAAGCTGATATTGCATATTTGATCTTTTTACAAGATTTTGCCAAGTCTCTGCACATTAGGGATCTTAAACAATAAATCAATTGATTGATAACGTGAGTAAAGGGACTTTGGGCTTTGTTTTGTTTTTGTACTTTATTGTTTTTTTGTTATTTATTGAACTTTTTTAGTGTTTATTATATTGCCTATTGAGTACTCTGTTTACAATCTTTTGTGTTGCCGCTGCAAGTAAGAATTTCATTGTTCCCTTTCGGGACATTCAATGTACTAAAACTCTTGTTTGTTTGTTTGTTTGTTCCTGAACTACAGCCAAAATGGTACACGACAGCGCGACAATTTTAGGCCCACCTTACTCACCGTCGTTCCTTTGGTGCTAATGGAAGAAGTTTCATTGAAATCGGTGTTATATTTTTTAAGTTATTCACATTTTAAAGTTTAAAATTTATCTCCTAGGGAGGGAGGGGGAGGGAGGGAGGTGGAGGGAGGATAAGGGGGGTTGAGGGGGATGGAGTGGGGGGAGGGGAAGGGGGAGGACAAGAGGGAGGAGGAGGGGGAGAGGGAGGGAGTGGGGAGGGGGAAAGGAGGGGGAGGGGAGGAGGGGGGGAGGAGAGGGTGCTGCACCAATGCAGGAGAGGTTTGGGCCCCACTTGGTCTAGTATGTCAATAAAACACTTTTGACGACTCTAAATAGATAGAAAACAGACTTAAGTACACTAAACCCTGCGTTATAATTAAATTTAAGTTTTAAACTGAGAAGAAAGTCTAATCAGGGACCACACAAAGAACCCTGCGACGGTTCATCCTTTCATATTTTTGTATTTTCTTATGATAAGGGAAATTCAGCCCATTAAGTTTATGCTGAGCAATTCCATTTCCCCACATATTTCTCTGTAACTTATTCTCTCATAACATCTTGTTAGCACGAACACCCATGTACACGAAGAGCAATTTACAGAGGCCAATCAACCTAATATTCTGCATGTGGGAGGAAACCAGAGCACCCAGAGGAAAGCCACCTGGTCATAAGGAGAGCATGCAAACTCCACACAGGCAGCATCAGAGGTCAGGATCACTTGTTGCAGCATCACTGTGCTGGTATGATCTATGGAGGTTCGTAGGGGGTCACACTTTAAGAATATGGGGGAGGCCATTTTGGACTGAGATGAGGAAAAACCTTTTCACCCAAAGAGTTGTGAATGTATGGAATTCTCTGCCACAGAAGGCAGTGGAGGCCAATTCACTGGATGTTTTCAAGAGAGAGTTAGATATAGCTCAGGGCTAACAGAATCAAGGGATATGGGGGAGAAAGCAGGAACGGGATACTGATTTTGGATGATCAGCCATGATCATTTTGAATGGTGGTGCTGGCTCGAAGGGCCAAATGGCCTACTTCTGCACCTATTTTCTATGTTTCTGTATAACATGAAAACTCAATAGGAGGTCAATAATTAATTTTCTTGATGAGTTTAGTTTAGTTTTTAATGACATGTGTGCTGAGATAAGTCTTTTTTTTTACTGGATAGCATGCAAACAATTGCTTTTATTGTTTGCATATTATCCAGTCAAAAAAAAGACTATACATGAATACAATCAAGCTATCCACAGTGCAAAGATAAAGGATAAAGTGTACAACATTTAGTGTAAAGATATGACATTGAAGTCTGATAAATTCCAATTAAAGAAAGTTTAAAGTTTTCCAATGGGTCAGATGGGAGGTGAGGACTGTACTCTAGCTGATGGGAGGACCATTACATGCAAATGAGTCCAAAATGATTCGTCAAATGGAATATTGGGAATGCTCGTTGAACTAGGAGAAATCTTCAAAAATGTCAGCCACAGCAAAACAGAGAATGGTCATGCGTTAAATATCAAAGGGATTGAATATAGATCTAAAGAGGTTGTATTGCTGCACATGGGATTCCTTAGAACCCAAATGGCATCATGAATTCTGGAAAGCACAGTGAGTCCAGGTGCCAGGAATCTGAGACGTTCTGAAAATCAGGTGAATTTGCTTCATAAGAGAGATTTTAAAGCACACTTTTCAAAATCGTGCTGCAAAGAACATAAACAATGCATGTTTAGAAACAAGAAGGGACACAAGTTAAACATGAGTGGGCAATAGTCCAGCTTTGGTGTTGAGTAAAGGGGCTATGGTAACTCAAGACACTTAATTTGATAATGAACAAGCCATCCCTTATCACCTGCATTCATCCTCTAGCTCAGACTAAAGGTTTCACAAAGCCATTAACAACCTAATATACTAACTGCACTATGATGGTTGCTCATTGTACTTTGGTTTTGCACTATAATGGTCTAGTTTACTTAGAATAACTGAAGATTTATTGTATATTTATTGTTCTTGTTGCATCCATTGTGCCTGTAAGGCTGTAGCAAGTATGAATCTCATTGTTTTGATTCATATCTGGTGCATACAACAAATAAACACTAGAATTTATAAAACAGCTAAACCCTTTCCACACAAACTGTTATTGAATGGTAACTATTACCATGGAGGCACATTGGTTAAATGACTTTAGGATGCAATTAAATTTGGTTCTTTGAGAGATTCATTGGGGAGGGCTCATTGGCGAGGTAGCTCTATAAACAGTTAAGCTTGCCACACCTAATGGCATCCATCACCTTGTTCTCGCACAAACACTCCAACCAAGAATCAAATGCAAATCATTTACTCCGTTCAGAGAACATGCAGTTTAACGACTGTTTGGAATTTGAAGTTGGGAGAGGAGTCAGATAGACTCATTTCTATGCAGTTCGCTGAAACAATGGAATGTGCTTAAATATTATTCACCTGTTCCTCTCCTGAGCTATTAGATTGATGATAGACACAAAAAGCTAGAGTAACTCAGCGGGACAGGCAGCATCTCTGGAGCGAAGGAATGGGTGATGTTTCAGGTCGAGACCCTTCTTCAGAGTAGATTGATGCTCCCTGTGACTCCTGAAAAAGGGTAATAATAACTTGTTAAGCCTTTAGATGTTTAATTTTGTTACATGAGCTAGAATTCATTCAAAAACATTTACCAAGACAGCAACAGGAACCTTTGGCAGCAGTTAAAGTATTATACTTGAGATGTTCTATTATGAGTGTATGATGTTAATGTAGATCTACAGTCTGCTTCATCATTGCCAGCACTTTCAAAGCACTCAGTATTCAAGAAACAATGAACCGGAGCATAGTGGCATAGCTGATACAGATGCTGCCTCAAAGCTCCAGTGCCCCAGGTTCAATCCTGACCTCCTGTGCTGTAAGTGTGAAGCCTGCATATTCCCTCTTTGACCACATAGGTTTCCTTTGGGTTTCCATCGACGTTCCAAAGACAAACGGTTTGGTAGGTTAATTGGCCGCTACAGATTGTCCTCAGTGTGTACATGAGTTGTAAAATCTGGACATGGAGTTGATAGGAAGGTGGGCAGAATAAAATGAGATCAGTGTAGGATTAGTGCAAATGGGTTCTTGATGGTTGGTATGGACTTGCTTGGCCAAGGAATCTGTTTCCATATTGCACGATTTTACGAGAAGAAACTCCAGCTTCTCCTTTCATTTGGAGGACCTCAGATCCTTCACAACTGTGTCCTAGTCCCCACGGGGATATGATGATTTAAGACATAGGGCAGCACAGTGGTGCAGCAGTAGAGTTACAGCTTCCTTACAGCGCTGGAGACCCGGGTTCGATCCTAAGTACAGGTGCTGTCTGTACGGAGTTTGCATGTTCTCCCTGTGGCCGCATGGGTTTTCTCCAAGTGCTCTGTTTTCCCATCACATTCCAAAGACGTGCAGGTGTGTAGGTTAATTGGCTTCTGTAAATTGTCCCTGGTGTGTAGGACGTGAAACTGGGATAACATAGAACTAGTGTACGGGTGATTAATGGTTGGCGCGGACTCGGTGGCTGAAGGGCCTGTTTCCACGCTGCATCTCTAAACTTAACATGAGGTAACTTTAGAAAAATCCAAGGGTAATCACTCTCCAGATTATGTCCATGTGTCTTTCAGGATAACAAGATGGTTCTTCACATTCACACATAGGTTGGGATAATGGTGGAGCATTCTCACTTGATTTCTTCTTCATAATACAGGTTATATTTCACTGGTCATGGATAGGTAACTAAGTGATTGCAAACTGAAATAGGAATTGGCACAAGAGGAGCAACAAAAACTCCCCTGGAGTTTGTAAAAAAACAACTCAGGAAAATAATTTGTTTCATTTTCTGGTCATCCCAATCACCAATGAAATAACCTACCAAATCTGGCATTTGCCAAGACAATCAAGGATGGCCAACTTTGCAAGATTTTTATTTATTAAATTTAAAGGATTCGATGAACAACCTGACCCAGTAAGTTATCAAGGTACCGCATGACGGATGCAGTATTGGATTCATTAAGGGAACGTTAGGAAGTGATGGAATTAATGGTGGATTCTACCAGTAAGGTCAGGTTTTTAAACCTGACAGCTGGCACTATGTTTCTACAACATTTCATTTTGCCATTAATTAACTCTGCAAATGCAATTCTCACCGGTTCATCTGGGCTAGAGTCGAGCTAATGACTTTGCAGGAACCTTGCACAAATGCCTGCTGTACTCGCAAACAAAACAGCAGCTCTCTGGCCTCATTTTCTCCATGCCTTGGTGATTGCTGTAGCAATTGTATACCAGCTCACTCTTGTTGTTTCCAGCAACCAGCAGGTCTTAATTTTATGATAGACATAACAGCAGCCGAGGGTCAAACATCCTTTTGAGCCAATTTTACAAATCATTATTTACACTCATGTTGCCGTGCTCTTTTCCAATAAAAGCCTAAGGTTATTTTAGCTGATGCAAAATTAATTATTTTGGCCTATATTTAATTATGAAATGTCAAAATATGATGGGATCTATGTCAAATTATTCATAGAGGAAAAACTGGAGGCTGGAAGAAGATCTTTGTATCCTCTCCAGCCATGAGGCGAGGTGTTGGAGGAGTGGAGAGGCTGTTCCTTTGATTAAGGTTGGAAGTAGGGATAATCCATGCAATTATAGGGTGGTGTGTCCACATCAGTGGCAGAGAAGCTATTGGAAAGGATTATTAGGGATCAGGTTTACTCACATTTGGAAGAGTGTGAGTTAATTAAGGACAGCCAGCCACGCCCAGAGTAGATCATGACTTACAAACGTGATCAAAGAGGCGGCAAAGAAGGTCACTGATGAAGGTAGACATGTTGTGTGCACAGAATTTGGTAAGGCATTTGGTAAGTTCCCGATTGGTAGGATGATCCAGAAGATTAAGATGATGAAATCAGTGGTGATTTGGTAGTTTGGATTCAGAACTGGCTTACCCATAGAAAACAGAAGATAGTGGTGGAAGGATGTTATTCTGTCTGGATGTCTGTGTCCGGTGGTGTTCCACAGAGACCTACGCTGGGATCTCTGTTGTTTGTGATATACATCAATGGCTTGATCATAAATGGAGATGGGTTGATTAGTAAGTTTGCTGAGGTACAAAAATGGATGGAGTTGAGGACTGTGAAGAAGGCTACCAAAGAATACAGCAGCGTGTAGATCATTTACAATTATATATGAAGTAATAGCAGATGATGCTTAACCTGCTCTATGGGTTGCACCTTGGGAGGCCAAATGTAACGGGAAAGTATACAATTAACAGCAACACCCTTAACACTATTGATGTACTCATGGATTTTCAGCTCCAAGTCCATTGCTCCCTGAAAGTAGCAAAGTGAGTGGAGTGTAAAGAAGGGGCATTGTATGCCTGCCTCTATTGATTGGATCATTGAGTATAAGGGTCAGGAAGTCATATTGCAGTTTTGTAAAATTTAGTTCAGTCTGCATTGGGAATGTTGTGTGCAGTTCCAGTCACCCCATTACAATAAAGATGTGGAGGCTTTGGAAAGGTTGCAGAAAAGGTTTTCCAACACGCTGCCAGGATTAGAGGGTATTAACTATAAGGAGAAGTTGGACAGACTTGGATTGTTTTCTCTGGAGTGTCGAAGAATGAGGGGAGACATAGTCGGTCAATAAAATTATGAGTGGCATAGATGGGGTACACAGTCAGAACCTTTCATCCCAGAGTGGAGATGTCAAAGACAAGAATGCATACCTTAAAGGTGAGAGGGGGAAAGTTTAAAGGAAATGTGCAGAGGAAGCTTTCTTTAAACATAGAAACATAAAAAATAGGTGCAGGAGTAGGCCATTCGGCCCTTCGAGCCTGAACCACCATTCAATATGATCACGGCTGATCATCCAAAATCAGTATGATGTACAGAGGGAAAAGATTAGTTTAATTTGACATCACATTTAGAACAGACATCATGGGCTAAAGGGCCTGTTTCTGTGCTGTTCTGTTCCATGTTTAAAACAATTTTCGGCAGACTTTCTTACATATAGTTTTGTACCAACAGCAAAATGTCCATTGTGTCAAGCATTTTAAAAATAAATGGAGAGCCCATGTTAAAACTAAGACTCTGCATATATACAGGGTTGTGCCTATATTTCTTACCCAGTGCTCAGCAGGCCAGCATTTATTTTTAGTTAATGTTTATCTTTGTAAACATGGTGGTGAACCACTGCATCCCTTCTGGTGAAGGTTCTCCAGCAGGGCTGTTGGGGAGGGAATTTGGGGACATAAACTTAGTGAGGAAGAAACAGTGGTATATTTCGAAGTCAGGATGGTGCATGATTTACAGGGAGACCCAGTAATTTGGGTCGAATTGTTCAGACATGAACAGTGAGAAGCCCAGATTTATTCAAATCTTGTTCCCGCCCTATGTTTAAATGTATCAAGGCTCCAGATGAAAATTGCTAAAAGAAAATTTAGTTCCCAAATGCTATTTTGCTCAATGTCCTCCACCCAGTCTACGTCTCCGTGTACCCTCAATGGAAACAATGGATTAAATTATATAACTACTCACATTCCTTCAACAGCTTTTGTTTTATCCACCTATCCAGTCTAATCCAGAACATCCTCCTAACAGCACCCGTAGTCAGGATCGAACCCGGGTCTCTGGCGCTGTAAGGCCAGACGCAGGCTCGAAACCAAACGCAGCCTCGGCGATCGCTTCGCTCAACACCTTTGCTCAGTCCGCCTTAACCAACCTGATCTCCCGGTGGCTGAGCACTTCAACTCCCCCTCCCACTCCCAGTCTGACCTTTCTGTCACGGGCCTCCTCCAGTGCCATAGAAATTGGAGGAACAGCACGTCATATTTCTCCTGGGCAGCTTGCAGCCCAGTGGTATGAGCATTGAATAGAATAGGATTCTGATGGACATATGGAGTTTGTGCACCAGACAGTTCCTCCTTTCCTCTAGCTGAGTAAATGTAAATTCACTTCTGCAGTAGCCTTCAGTAAATCAATAGAGTTTTCCTTAAGTGATCCCCTGTGGTCTTACATTTGTTTCCCGGTGTTTTACTTGGCACTTTTCCTATTCAGGTTCCAATTAACATTGAACTCAGGACTCAGAGTTGTCATCAGATCCCAATCTGCAAATTCAAACAAGGACTTGGCACTGAGGCGCAGCGGTAGAGTTGCTGCCTTACAGCGCCAGAGACCCGGGTTCGATCCTGAACACGGGTGCTGTCTGTAAAGAGTTTGCACATTTTCCCCGTGACCTGCGTGGCTTTTCTCCGGAATCTCCGATTTCCTCCCACACTCCAAAGACGTACAGGTTTGTAAGCTAATTTGCTTGGTAAAATTGTAAGTTGTCCCCAGTGTGTGTAGGATGGTGTTAGTGTGTGGGGATCGCTGGTCGGCACGGATTCGGTGGGCTAAAGAGCCTGTTTCCTCACTGTATCTCTAAACTAAAGAGACATCTTACTGTTCCAGAACGTCCGCCTTTTCCTTTGTTACAAGAGGAAGCTACTTCTACTGATGAAACCAGAAGCTCATTTCATTACTCCCTCTCAGCAGTACTGGGGCCCAAAGGTTCCAATAAGCCGAATATGTTGCTGTTCACTGAGCTTACGTTGGTCTTATGGAGATTATTGATTTAAGACGAGGGATAAGTAACGATTTTTTAATGCTGGGAAAGAGATCAAAAGACCATTGGCAACGAACACTTACAGAAGCCAATAAAATACCGGAAATGGAGACACAAGAGCGTGCAAATGCTGGAATCTTGGTAAAGGACAGAATGCCGGAGGAACTCAATGGGTCAGACAGCATCGGTGGAGGGAAATGAATAGATAACATTTTGGGTGGGGACCTTCCTTCAGACTGCTCAAGAAATACTGATCAGCGGAAGTTCCTTGGAAATACTCTGTGCCCCAACATAAGGCAGCGTTTGTGGTGAGGGAAAGAGGGTTAAAATTTCAGGTCAATGGCCTTTCCTCGGGACAGCTGATTTAGAACAAAGGGAATATAGAACATATATTCTGTATTCTATGGAACAGAGTGGAAAGCAAGATTATCCAGGTAGCACAATATTTTTGCTGCTATCTGTTTAATAGACAAGAGGGTACAAGACACACTGAAGGACACACTGGAACCATAAGATGCAGAACATCATAGCTGCGGGAAACCTGAGACTATAGATGTTGCTGAAAATACCCAGCGGGTCAGGCAGCAGCTGTGGAGTGAGGAGAACTGAGCTGATTCCACAGGCCCTTGACCCGACACCAGAACCAGACGACAAAATAAAGCTGGTTATCTGAAACACTTAAATTCAAATTTGAGTTCCATTCTCAGATGGAAGATGCTGTGTTGGTCCCCAAACTTACTTTGGACTTTATTGCAGCAATGCTGACAGGATAAAGAACAGATAGTGGGGTAAATAAGGCATGTAGCATACTTATCCACCGTTTTGGATGTTGATTATCCCTCCTCTTAAATCCATGATCTCCATAAGACCAACATAAACTCTTTAGTCAGAGGGTCGTGAATCTGTGGAATTATTTGCCACAGAAGGCTGTGGAGGCCAAGTCAGTGGATATTTTTTAAGGCAGAGACAGATAGATTCTAGATTAGTGCAGGTGTCACGAGGTTAGCGGGAGAAGGCAGGAGAATGGGGTTAGGAGGGAGAGATAGATCAGCCATGGTTGAATGGTGGAGTAGACTTGTTGGGCCACATGGCTTAATTATACTCCTATTCCTTATGACATGATTGGAAAGGTCAGTCAGTCAGTCATGTTGCAGTTCTATAAGACATTAGTTATGCCACATTTGGAGTATTTTGTGCAGTTCTAGTCACCCCATTATGTGAAAGATGTATAGCTTTTGGAGTGGGTGCAAAAGAAGTTCACCAGGATGTTGCCTTGATAAGAGAGTTTCAGCAGTAAGTAAAGAGTGAACAAACAGATCGCTTTCTCTGGATCATCAGAGAATTAGAAGTACATTAAATTATGTGAGGAAGATAGTCAGCATCATTTTCCCAGGGTGAAAATGTCAAATACTAGAGGCCATATCTTTTAATGAAAATGGGAAAGTTTAAAGTGACTTACGAGGCAAGTTCTTTTACATGGAGTGGAAGGTGCCTGGAACACGCTGCCATGGGAACTGGTGGAAACTTACAATAGCAACTTTTAAGAGGCATTTAGGAGCATTAATAAACAGAGAATGGAGGTATCTAGACCACATGAAGTCAGATCTGCAACTTGGCATTTTGGTCAGCACAGACTCCAAGAGATGGAGAGCCTGTTCCTGTGCTGTCCTGTTCAATATTCTATATGCTATGTTCTATCATTTCAGAAGGGATTATATGGCACAATTCTGAACACATTCAACTTCTATTTTTCAGGTTTTCCAAAAAACCGCTGTGGTTTCTAGAGGAAAAAATGCAAACGAGATGAAGCAGGCAACCTTTTGATTCTCAAGCCCTTAGTTCAGTCTTGTTTTCTGTGGTCTGTTGACAGTTCCTTGAAGCTCCTGTGGCTATTCTCAGTTAAGGCAGTTCGAATGCAGACATCTTTACTGCCGCAACATCATTAAAAATGTATCACACCAATTCTCTCTCGAATACGCTTCAGCGCCTTGTTAAATAGCTTTCCAGTCTTTAATGTCTGAAGATGACAACAGCCGTTACAACGTTCAAAGTCCTTTTGGCAAGCAACTTTCCCTTGGGCCTTGAAGCATATGCAGTAAACTGCTTCCTCCCTGGATTCACTCCCTGTTTTTGACAGGGACAGAGTAGCTTTTAATGATAACCCTACACTTTCATCTAAAAGTTCATAAGAATCCAATTTGTTCAAGTTTGTATTTCGGTTAATGTTTATTCTAAATTATAACACATCTTCTTTTCTGTGAGTTTTGGGATTATCAAAGAAAGTATCCTGGGGAATAATAGACAGAATAGACAGAATGATGGTTGGCCAGCACCCAGAGATCACCCAGGATCACTGGAGATAAAGCTCACTCATTCTACCCAGAAAAAGATCAGTGGGGGCATCTTTATCTGCTGAGATCATGTTTGTCAGACCCACCACTAATCATGTTCTCCCAAAACAGAGGAGCAATCAATAACATAGACAAAACAATAGAATGCGAGTCGGAGATGATGAATATATTTAATGTTTTAGGTCCAATCCCTATTTGAATACTATAATCCATTCTGTGTGTTCCTCGGAAACTAATTCCCATCTGTGTTTGCACAGCAATGAAAAGCCAAGACTATTGAGGGTCCAAGGAGATGCTTAGAGATACTTCGGGATGGTATCTGCACTTTCACATAATCAGGAAATAGGCCCTTCGGCCCACCTTGCCCAAACCAACCAACATGTTCCATCTACACTGTCCCACCTCCCTGTTTTTGGCCCACATCCCTCTAAACCCATTCTATCCATGTACCTGTCCAAATGTTTCTTGAAAGTTGCAATAGAACCTGCCTCAGAGTTGACGAGCTTCTGTAAAATCTGAAATGGAAAATCTGTTTCTCTCTCACAAATCCCACATGACTTGCTAGGAATCTCCAGTATTTCCTATTTCCATTATCTCTTTTTTGTTGTGTTTTTTTTACACAATCAGGAGGAGTCAGGGGTATGTGCACATCATTATATCACTAAGTGAATCAGTTAGTTCAATGTCATCATCAGACTGAAGGGTCTCGACCTGAAATGCCACTGATCCATGTTCCCCAGAGATGCTGCCTGACCTGCTGAGTTACTCCAGCACTTTGTGTCCTTCTGTCTATTGCCATCATCTCAGTTTAGTTTCATTTACAGGTACAGCATGGAAACAGGCCCTCTGGCCCACCGAGTCCATGCCGACCATCGACAACCCCTTCACACTAGTTCTATGGTATCCCACTTTCCCTGTGAGTACCTCACTTTCTCTGTGCAAATGATGCAAACAGCATGTTAGTAAAGTTCTTGCTGTTACAGTTGAGTAAGCCCCCATATTTGAAGCACTTTGTGTCATGCAACCTTCACTGTAAACAGAATCAGAATGCAGGCCTCTCATGAGGACATATATATTACTAAAATACTTCTAAGGGACAAATCTTCCATGATTCAAGGATGGGATGACTGGCCAGAGTTTGAAGCAGCCCCTCCCTACTCATTAGGGTGGCACAGCATTAGAGCTACTGCCTTACAGCGCCAGAGACCTGGGTTCAATCCTGACTACGGGCTGTGTCTGTACGGAGTTTGCATGTTCTTCCAGTGACCGCATGTTTTGTCCAGGTGCTCCGATTTCCTCCCACATGCCAAGGGAGGTGCAGGTTTGTAGGTTAATTGGCTTTGGTAAAATTGTAAACTGTACCCAGTGTGTAAGATTGTGCTCGTGTATGGGGTGATCGCTAGTGGGCACAATCTTGGTGGGCTGAAGGGCATGTTTCCACACGGTATCTCTAAAAAAAATTAAAAGTCTACTCCTGATTTTTTTTCATATATTCGAACTTCAACCTACTACCTGTGGCTGTCTGGAGAAATTCAGAAAATTAATCAGCAGAACACACAAAAAAATGGATAATTAATCCCTGGAAGCCTGATTGCTGCTGTTACACAAGCAAATGGCTGCTGTGTCAAAATTGAAATGAAAGGAGTTGTGTGACAAGGAATCTTGTCACAAATGGGGGTTACCAAATTACCAGTTGCAATTTTTGGCATCATTATTTTAAATTATTATATATTTTATAACATTGTGCTATTTGCTTTCAAAAAGAAATTTCTGATTTAATAAATTAAGTCATACTTATCAATAAATGTGTTAATCCACCACAGGTTATTTTATTTTCTTCTCTTTGGCAAGACTGGCTTTTCCACGTGCAATCTGTGAATTAAATAAAATCCTCTTTCATTTTTATTAACACCAGCCTTTCTGCATTGAAATCAAAAATGGCAACCATCGGCATAGCATATACTTTTCCCTCTCAACATAGGAATGGTTGCCGTCAGTCAGTGGGAATTCTCTGGAACAGGGTATGTTGCTGTCTGTGTCTGTAGCTGGGAATTTCTGCAGTGACAATGATCCATATTGGAAAGCTTTCTTTGTGCAGATGAAATTATGAAGTTAATTATGATTGAGGGTTGTTGTGGGGATCGAGCAGCTCCCAAGGCTGGAGCTACCATTTAACTCAATAATGGACCTAATTATGTTAGAGAATATTCTGCCTCCAAACTTCAAACAGCTATTTGACCAAAGCAACCAACAAACCAACCATGTACACATATTTAGTTTTAGTTTAGTTTAGAGATACGGCGCAGATATAGGCCCTTCGGCCCACCGAGTCTGCGCCGACCAGCGATCCCCGCACATTAACATACACTAGGGACAATTTACACTTATACCAAGTATACAAACCCAAGCCAAAAACCCAAACCCAAGCCAACCCAAGCCCTACAAACCTGTACGTCTTTGGAGTGTGGGAGGAAAAAGATCTCTGAGAAAACCCACGTGGTCACGGCGAGAACATACAAACTCCATAAAGACAGCACCCGTAGTCGGGATCGAACCCGGGTCTCTGGCGATGCAAGCACTGTAAGGCAGCAACTCTACCGCTGTGCCGCCCTTATATTTTTGGTGAAATATATCTTTCTTTTGTATTCTGGGAGGATATGATTCTACTTCACTTTGGGATCACAGTCCAAAGAGGAAACCAAAAACAGAGGGATTATTGCTATACTGCAGAGATTGAATCTGAACCATTTCCTTCAAATAATTTTAATACATTACTTCAAACAGTAAAAACTATTTTTTTTTAAAGGATAGATCTTGGCATGACATTATGCAGTGTCAGTTGATAGTCAAACTTTATAAAAGTGCAAATAATGAAGCTTGAACAAGTAAAGTTGTTCAAATGGGATCAGGCTCAGTGGGTGGCAGTCTTGTCTCTGACAGAAACACCAAAACTCACTCCAGGCAATCGCACAGAAAATCAAACGGCATTGCTGCTCCAGGCATGGCTCAGGTGGTACTGGACGTGTTCTAGATAAGATACTAAACAATGGCTCCACTAGCTTTCTCGGATGCTCAAGTCCCTCTGGTACTATTTTGAAGAAAATAACTTGTGTTCTGACCAAATGTGTAGGAAGGAACTGCAGATGCTGGTTTATACTGAAGATAGACTCAAAATGCTGGAGTATCTCAGCAGGACAGGCAGCATCTCTGGAGAGAAGGAATGGGTGACTTTTCAGGTTGAGACCCTACTTCAGACTGGTCTCAATCTAAAACATCACCCATTCCTTCTATCCAGAGATGCTGCCTGTCCCACTGAGTTACTCCTGCATTTTGTGTCTAACTACTTTTGTGTTCTGATCAATTTTTCTCCCTCATCCAAAATTATGAGAACAAATTAACTATTTACTGTGTTTACTGTCACATTGCTGGTGGCGTGTCCTTACTCTACCTAAACTGGCTGCCACTGTTCAACAGTGACCACACTACTGTCTGCAGAGTGTTCAGGGCATCCTGAGTTGAATGTAAAAGCAGCCGTATGAATGCAAGTCTTGTTTAATGTTCAACTTTTGATGAGATTCACCTTGATTACGTTACCTGAGTGACTTTTTGAGTGCTGTGTAATTGGTACAAGTGGGCATCCATTATTTATTAGCTTAGATCAAATGTGTCAACACAGCCATGCCGTCACGTTCATTTCAAGTCGGAATCATTGGGTACCAATCAGGAACAGGAACCCCTGCTTATTTCCTTTCCCCCAAATCTAACCGAGGTTTGTTAATGAAACACAGTGAAAAGATAAAATCTGACCTCGTCTTATTGTGCTATGTTTGGCTGCTCACTCATTAAACTAGAGGCTCAGATGGACATTTGCCAATTGTGGCAAAGTATGCCATTTTGCTTTCTGCAAGGTGAAACTGAGCAGCTTCAGTGTCAGTAATACATCCCTCCCAGCTGAACTCAATGCTTTCTGTGCTCACTTTAAAAGGAAGAACAATGATGTACCTTCATGGGCGGCCTCAGCCCCCCCCAATGACCATGTGATCTCAGTTTGCATGGCCAATATCATAAGGGACTTTGCGAGGGTGAACCTTCGGAAAGCTCTGGCCCTGATTGTGTACTTGGCCACCTTCTTGAAACTTGCACTGATTAAGTGCTGGAGTTTTCAGACATCTTCAACCTCTTACTATGATGGTTTGAGGTCCCCACCTGCTTTAAAAGAACATCCGGTGCGCAAGAAGAGCAAGGTTACATGCCTCAACAACCACAACCACTCAAATCTGTTGTGAAAAAGAGCTGGGAGAGGCAACTTAACGCCTGTTTCAGTAACGACCTGGACACACTTCGATTTTCCTAATGTCATGCCTACTTGCCCGCAGATCAACAGCGGATATGATCTCACTGGCTCTCCATTCTAAACTGGACCATTTGAACAAAAGAAACAGGTAGATCAGGGTACTGTTAAACAACTACAGTTCAGCGTTCAAACCCCTCATCCCTTCCAAACACATCATCAAACTCAGAGAAGTGGATCTCTGCTCCTCTTGATGAAACTGGATCTTCGACTTCCTCATTGGCTGACCTCAGTCCGTGTGGACTGGCGATTAACACTTGTTCCATGCAGACTATCAGCACAAGAGCACCTGAGGGATGTGTGTTCAGTCCCCTACTTTACTCTATACCCATGACTGTGGTGTCAGACACATCTCCATTGCCATCTTCAGATTTGCAAATGATATCACCATTATTGACCAAATTACAGACAAGGTCAGTTGGAGCACAGGAGGAAGATCAACAATACAGTTGAGAGATGCCAAAACGATAATCTTGCTCTCAACATTAGTAAGATCAACGAGCTGATTCAGGAAGGGAAGGCTGAGGGACCATGCACTCATCTTCACTGGTGGGACAGCAGTAGAAAGAGTCAACCGTTTCAAGATCTTGGACATACACATTCCTGATGATCTTTCCAGGGCTGAGAAAATTGGTGCAATCACTCGGAAAGCCCACCAATGCTTCTACTTCCTCAGAAATCCGCGGAGATGGCATATTGCCATGAATCTATCGCATCAAGTTTGCTGATGACACTGTGGTGGTGGGCCGGATCTCCAACAATGATGAGAAGGCCTACCGGGAGGAGGTGGCTGATCTGGCACTCTGGTGTCAGGACAATAGCCTCCTCTTGAATGTCACTAAAACAAAGGAGCTGATTGTGGACTTTAGAAGGGCTAAACATCCAAGGACGTACACGCCACTGGAGATAAATGGGTCTATTGTGGATAGGGTGAGCAGTTTCAAATACTTGGGAGTCCGCATCGCAGAGGATCTGACGTGGGCAACGCACATTGCCGCACTGGTGGGTAAGGCTAAGCAGCGCCTTTACCACCTTAGACACCTGAGGAAATTCAGAGTGTCGCTGAGGATCCTTCATTGCTTCTACTCTGGGGCTGTAGAGAGCATCCTGTCCGGCAACATTACAGTCTGGTTTGGGAACAGCTCTGCCCAGGACAGGATGGCCCTGCAGAGAGTAGTGCGTTCGGCAGAACGCACCATGGGAACTACACTCGTCCCCCTGCAGGACCTATACATCAGGAGGTGCAGATCCAGAGCAAGCAAGATCACGAGGGACCCCTGCCACCCCAGTAACGGACTGTTCCAGATGCTACGATCAGGCAAACGCCTCCGCTGTCACGCTGTGAAAACGGAGAGGATGAGACGGAGCTTCTTCCCACAGGCCATCAGGACTGTCAACTTTTATAACCCCAGAGACTAAATTTTTGTCGACACTTTTTGTGCTATGTTTAGTAACTTATTAACTTTATTTATATGCTGTAACTGTAATTCTTTTTGTGCACAACCCGCAGGCATTGCCACTTTCATTTCACTGCACATCGAGTATGTGTATGTGACAAATAAACTTGATTTGACTTCTACAAGTGTATGGCGGCAGAACATGCTGACTGGTTGCATCATAGACTGGTTTGGAAATTTGAATGCTCAAGAATGAAGGAGGCTGCAGAAAGTGATGAACATTGCCCATCCATCACAGGTACTAACCTCCCCACCATTGAAGGGATCTATAAGAAGCGCTGCCTCAAGAAGGCAGC
Source organism: Rhinoraja longicauda (assembly GCF_053455715.1). NCBI lineage: Eukaryota > Metazoa > Chordata > Chondrichthyes > Rajiformes > Arhynchobatidae > Rhinoraja > Rhinoraja longicauda. The sequence goes on along the minus strand of NC_135969.1, from coordinate 30,622,804 downwards.
TAATGTCATCAAAAACCCACACCACTCTGACAAAGTTCCCTTCTCCCTACTGCCATTGGGATGAAGATACTGGAGCCTGAGAACCATTATCTCCAAGGTTAAGGACAGTTTCTTCCCACCAACCATCAGATTCTTGAACTGTCCTGCAACCCGAAACACAACCCTACCTCTGCATCAAACCCACTAAGACTTGGCACCATGGTTGCTCTACGATCTTTGATTTTGGCTCTATCATGGTTTACTTGACTTGGAATAACTGATAATTTATTGCATATTTATTTTTCTTGTCGCATCTACTGTGCCTGTGAAACTGTCATGAGCACAAATTTAATTATTCCGGTTCATATGTGGTGAATATGACAAATAAATACTCTTGAACCTCAAATCATTTATCTAAGAAGGTTATCAGGAACGTTTGTTTTTTTAAAGCAATTACCACACAGCAGAATTGGGTTAACAAACCAGAAAATATGTAGATAATATAAACAGTTCACTTACTCTGAAAGCTTGAATGTGGTGGTCCCAGCCATTTCATTTTGTCTCTTCCCTCAGAATGTAGAAGTCTTGCTTCTTGAATCTTTAACTGCAAGAAGGATGCAATTTATCGACATCTGGAAGAAGAACCATTTAGGGCAGCGTATATAGTGCCAGAATTCACAAAGGCTAAAATAAATACTCTCTACGCTAAAGCAGTCTGCTGCATTTGAAAATGAACGCTTTTAAAAAATGAATAAATAGCAGTGTCCAGCGTTGAATTCGACATTCTCACTCTTTCAACTCACAGAATGAAGGGCAGATGAAAGAGCCTCTGTGTGTTTTATGTGTGCACCCAGGGACATGCACATTATGTACATATAATGAAGATCAGTGATGCCTGCCATGCACTGCAAACTCAGTGGGCCAAAACGCAGTATAATTAATGAAATAAAACTATTTGATGATTTGCAATATTATGACAGACTTTGTTGCCATCTTCCACAGATAAATATAGATCTTGCGCTTTAGATCAAATACTTTCTAATTATTCTCCACCTAATTGATATGTAAGAGACTAAGAAGCTATCAGTTGCTTTAGAGGTCGTGACTTTGAGGCTACAACCCAGTTAACAGCAACTTTCTCGAGAGACTGCCGAGGCCTTTCTACTCATTTATTTTCCCTTACATTGGATTCCCAGACAAAGCAATTTTACTGTAGTCAATTTACCTCATTTGAAGCTGTATCTCTAAAAGGTGCCACTGCAGGAGCTTGCACTGTCCCTGCCAATGGAAGGATCCATGACTTTGATAGACAGACATGAGAAGAACACATCAGGCAGAGAACTAAAGAACTCTTCAGTCAGAGGGTGGTGAATCTGCGGACTTCTTGTCACAGAAGGCTGTGGAGGCTGTCAATGGACATTTTAAAACCAGAGATAGATAGATTCTTGATTAGTACAGGTTTCAGGTTATGGGGAGAAGGCAAGACAATGGGGTTAGGAGGGAGAGATAGATCAGCCATGATTGAATGGCAGAGTAGACTTGATGAGCCAAATGGCCTAATGCTGCTCCTATCACTTATGACCTTATGACATTCAGAAAGGCTGCTATACAACTGCATGGGAATTGGGGAAAGTCTGAGATTGAATATGGGCGTGAGTTTCCACGGAGCACTGCGTGGTCCTTCCACCAAACCTATTCCTAACAGAGATTAAAAGGGTGTGTTGGATCCACAGTACGGTAGATTAGACATGGTGTTAAGAATGTGAATTTATGGCGTGGGACAAACTATGCAATTTTTTTCACATTTTCTTGGAGTAGCTGTTCCTATTGAATTTCTATAGTAAAGGAATCTGGCAGGGCTGTTTAAATTTTCATATGTTCACTAAAATGTCTTTACACATTTATTTGAAGATGCCTTTTTTATTGAAGGGGATTAGTTGTATCTTGATTCCCTAATATTCAGTGCCATAATGCAAGTGGACTGCAGAGTGCTCACTTTGTTATCTATTCCAGCCAGATTGCAGTCATAGTGGGTTAGTGTTTCACCACAGAAAAGAAGGGAAAGTTGATGGGTGCATCAATCTGGTAGTCAGAGCGATCCAGGGAGTTGAGGTAATGGGTGCTTTTCTCTGATCGTCATAGGGATTCAGAGAGTAGTGTTAATGGGCGCATTACTCTGGCATTCACACAGCTGATCTTCTCCCTGCTTTGATAAATCATTTGGTGTTACCACATGGGGTTCGAAAACAGCTTGAATTACAGTTGAATTCTTAAGAAATTGTGGAACGCAAGGCAATGTGCTGATGTAAATCTATCTGGAGTTTATATCCATCAACTGGTCTTAGTTGAAAAATATCTTTCTTCAGCTTCCCTGACAAAAATCAAAGTATCATTCAAACTGTGTGAGCCATCCCTCTTCACAATAGATGTTGAGATACCTTCCTTTCAAACAAATCAACCAACCGCTGATCAATCATCTTTTCTATTCTAAAATATATATTTTTAAAGGCATCCTAATCACTTTTCTTGCTCAAGCCTGATGAATCTTGTATCCAGTTCTTACACCCTCTGCCAAATCAAGTTAAATAATTTATTTTTGGATCTACATCTTGCGTTACTTTATAAAATGCCATCAAAGAAAGAGTTCAGAAAAAAGCTAACACTTGTTAAATAGGGGTTGAATGGTGGTTCTTGTTTTTGTTCATTTATGCATGCAGCCCGAATATAAGATTGAATATATATTGAACGTTGTGTATGTTACATTGCATTGCGTTACAAATATGTATTGAACGTATGAAATCAAATTGGAGGCTAGGAATAATGCGGTACAACAATGAGGGATTGCAATGCAATGATTAAGTCATGGGATGAATGACCAGACTGTCAAAGCAATTAAAGTAAAAAATTAAATGATACATTTTAAAAGGAAGAAATATCTAAGATATGTGGCAACGTTTTACATGGAATATGGGCCTCCTCCAGTGCCATAGTGAGGCCCGCCGGAAATTGGAGGAGCAGCACCTCATATTTCGCCTGGGCAGTTTGCAGCCCGGTGGTATGAACGTCGACTTCTCCAACTTCAGATAGCTCCTCTGTCCCTCCCTTCCCCTCCTCCTTCCCAGATCTCCCTCTATCTTCCTGTCTCCACCTATATCCTTCCTTTGTCCCACCCCCGACATCAGTCTGAAGAAGGGTCTCGACCCGAAACGTCACCCATTCCTTCTCTCCCGAGATGCTGCCTGACCTGCTGAGTTACTCCAGCATTTTGTGAATAAATCGATTTGTACCAGCATCTGCAGTTATTTTCTTATATATCTTGCAGATAAATAGTCTAATGTCGCTGCTGCATAACTAAGGCCTTATAAAAAAATGTTTCCTAGCTGGAGGGTTAAAATACGTGCATGGAGGTAAGGATAAATTTTCAGAACAACTCAGTTACGTCATAAATAAGATACTGTCCATAATGGCAGGCATCTCCATTTTAAATATCTATAAATATAATTGAAAATTTGCAGCATGGATTCATTATGACTTTGATAGGAATGGAGAAACACAGTAATGAAGGAGGAGATGTTAGACTAAAAGATAATCGGGTGACTTTACAGGTCAGGGCTCAGATAGACTGGTATTTCTTTCAATCAACCAATATGGCCACCAAAGGAATAAGAAGCAAGAAAATCATGCACAAATTCCAAAAAAAACTTTAAAAAGTTATGCAAATTTGCAGTTCAATGGTACAAATCAAAAATTACATTTTTTCTAAACCAAGTCAGAAATTTGTTTACAAATTAGGAAAGTTATTAGAAATAGAGACTGACCAGGAAGATGGAATTTCGTCAGGCAGCCAGTGTGGAGATAACACTAGTAGAAATCCTGTGGATAGAATGGCATCATTTTATATCTCCAACTTTTCTTAGTTTTGCTTTGAATGCAAAACAAAATTCCTTATACTTTGTCACAAAGGTTGGCATCTAAATCCAGAAATTAGTCGAGTTATTTATCCCTGAATATTTTCCCAGAGCGAAAATATCTCTTTTGAGGAGAGATGAGCAAACAGGAATGATAAGTTCCAAAATAGACTTTACCTGGTTGGACAGTGGAACTTGCTTTATTTTAGTGTCCTTTGCATGAATCCCAGAACCCATTTTCTTCATTCAAAACTGCTTCATATTCTTGTAGTCCGATTAATAATCACCCCCAAATCCTTTGTCATTTCAATTTCAGTCACATTATCATTACACACAATATTTTTGTTCTTCAGTTTTCCTTTTTTGAATTAATATTTTTACTTAAGAATCCTTTTTTTTAGGGTCATGATCAGATTAAGTGGAAATCATTGAAGTGTGGTTCTTTTTAAGAGGTACAAGTGTAGATAAGGATTTCATGCAGGTTTGCCTCTATTCCTTACAATATATACCCTTCATATTTTGCAAGCTTTCCATTTCTCCTTATTATAAACATTACTCTAGATTCATTCACATGAAAAATCCCCCTGCCAATTTTCAGTCAACTACTTGTGCCAAGCCCTTCTGTAGTCAGTCAATCTCCATTTTATTTGGCACATTCCCACCGAGCTCTGTGTTGTCAACAGATTTGTAAGCATCCCTTACTAGATTCCTAGTAAGAAACACAGCAGACTATACAGATCCTCATGAAACAATACTAATTAATTTCAGAAAATATTTGAAATACTCATTAGGTGCGGCAACGTTGACCAAAGAAGACCCTTCATCGGAACTCTGGAACTGGAAAACAAGTTAGGCAGAAAGTGGAGAGGGACGAGTAAGATAAAGCTGATTTGTGGGGTTGCAGGTTGGTAGATTAACGAAGGTGAATAACAAGAAGGAAAATAAACAAAGGAACATGTAGAAGATATAAATTGCCTGTCACAGTTGCTGCCGCGATGTAGATGCAGCAATGCAGGAGACAGCTGTTGCTGTGACAATTCCGATCACAGCTGTTGCTATGACAATGCAGGTCACAGCTATTGCTGCAACAATGCAGTTCACAGCCTTTGTTGTGACAATATAGATCACAGCTGTTGCTGCAATAATGCAGGCCACACCTATTGCTGTAACAATGCAGGTCAGAACTGTTGCTGCAACAATAAAGGTCAGCACTGCTGCTGTGATACAAAATCAAACGAAGTGTGTCGAGAATGCCCAGCAGATCAGACTATTTCTGTAGAGAGAGAATAGACTAGTTAATATGAGAGAAGGATCGCCTTACAACCAGTGCAGATGTGTTAATTAATTGAATTTGATTCTGTACCCTGCAATATGCCCAGTCATAAGATAAAGTGTTGTTCCTAAAGCTTAGATTAGCCCATCATTATTCTCACCCAATTCTGCATTTGCTTTCTCTCGTGTTGAGGAGATCACACCGAATGCAAGGCACTAAATTTGGAAGACGGGCAAGTCGCCATTGCAGAGTGAAAGGAGGTAAGGCAAAAAAGTCACACAATCTGCTTTTGGTTTCCCCAATGTTGAGGAGATCACATTGGAAGCACCGAATGTAAATGCACGAAATTGGAAGACAAATCACTGTTTCATGCACAAAGGCTGCTTGTCTCACTGGATAATGGGGAGGAATGAAAAAGCTGAAGAAATGTTTCATCTCCTGCAGTTTCATTGGGAAATTGCCACGAGAAAGGAAGATGTCAAGAATGGTTGAGAGGAAGCCACAGTTAAGGAAGAAAGAGAGACTCCAATGTAGAAAGCCTGTTCCTCTGGAGAGATATGATGGAGAAATAGGAAGAAGAAAAATGGAAATAAGTCCTTATATGAAGCAGAGGAAATGTGGTTGAGGTAGTTGTGGGAGTCCATGGGCTTGTAATAGATGTTTGTGGCTAGCCTAGATGAAAGCAAAGTGATTAAGACAATGGAAGAGTCAGAGATGGACCATGTTAAAGTGGAGCAGAGTGGAAGTGGGCAGCAACAGTGATGAAGCTTCTCAGTTCTGTGTGAGACCACCAAGCAGCCCTTAAACACCTATCAGTGTACTGGAACAAAGAGTTGAGGGTGCGGCAGGAGTAGAACTAAAACAAAAAAACTGTTCCATATATTCGATAAAGGAACAGGCAGAGAACCTGGGCCATGTACATTTCCATGTCTACTGCTTAGATCTGGGAAAGTGAGCCAAGGTGAAAGGTATTGTAATCATGTGTTGGCTTTCCGCTGACTGGTTAGCACACAACAAAAGCTTTTCACTGTACCTCAGTCCACGTGACAATAAACTAAACTAGGAGCTGTTTCAATATGGGAATTAATTTAGCCAAGTGAATGAATGTATTTGCAGAGGGGAACAGTTTGGGCCTGTGTTCATGAACAAAGCTGTGTTCATGGATGAAGTTAGGACTGGGAAACTGTCCAAGTGATAAAGGGAATCAGAGGCGACACAGATGCAAGTGGAAAGGCAGTGATCTGGAGGAGAGGGAATGGAGTCAAGGTACGAAGAAATGTTTTTTATGTGGAAGGAGCAGACTAAAAGGATGAGTCTGCCTGGACAATCCTACTTGTGGATCTTAGGTAGGACATAGGAGTTGGGTGTGGAATGTTGGGAGGATATTAAGGTTGGAAGCTATGAAGGGAATATCATCTGTGGAAATTGCATCAGTTACTTAGGAACTTACTGCCCTGCGCTTGGTCCAAAGGGAGGCATGAGGAGGTGGCCGAGAGCTGATGCTTCGCCTCTGTGAGATAGGGGTGATTTTGTCAACGGCAAAAACATCCCTGTTGTAAGCACGTTTGATGACAACATCAGCATTGGTCTATAGTGTAGAGTACTGCAAACATAGAAGGGTTAGAGCGAGTGAGGAGAGTGGAAAAATCAAGACAGTTAATGTTGCATTGACCAGGTGGCTCTTTAACAGCAGGATCACCTTGGGAACTCTGACCTATCCTTCTCTTGGAGCTCTTTCCTTCGAAGATTATCCCTCTCCCCATCCCTGAAATGTAAAACTAACTTGGTTTATCACATTTGCCACTTCTGATAAAGGGACTCAATGCTGAAACGTTAACTCAATTTCCTTTTGCTCAGATGCTGCCTAAACTGCTGAGTGTTTCCAGAGTTTCCTGTTTCTGATTTCAGCACCTGCAGGTTTTGATTTTCAATTCTCATTATTTTGTCCTTCAGAGCATTTTCCATTTAGTATCTTCTGCAGTTAAGATGAATATGTCCTACCATCGCTTGCTTTTATGTTTATATATATATATATTATATATAAACATAGCACAAAAAGTAAGGAAATTTGTGTTTGGTAGATTATTTCTTTGTTGTAACAATGCTTCTTGGCAATAAATCTTATACCGTTGGAAAGCCTGTTTATTTCCCTTTTAAATGGTGCCACATTTGTAAGGAACATGCATTTGTGGGATGAGCAGCAGAGCTGAGTATATGGGTTGCGCCCATGAAAAATTTGCCAAATCTTCTCTGCCAATGCCAAACAGCTTATTCTGCTGTTGCTATTGACTCTTGTTTTGAGCTTCTGGTACCCCCAGGTGCTGACAATCAGGTGCCTGATTGGCAGCATCTGTGAGCATGGGCCCTGCTACAGTGGTCAGTAGGTGTCTGCTCCAAGAATCGGCATGCCACGTTTGACTGATCTGGATAGGGCCCATGCAATAGGGCAACTTCAAGCTGGTGTTCCGCAAAACCAAGTTGCGGCATTATTTGGAGTGAGCCCTAGTACCATCTCCAAAGTGAAGGCCAAGTTCCATATAACGGGGGATGTCAGAGACAGGCCGCGAAGTGGGCGTCCCAAGAAGACGACACCCGAAGAAGACCGTTTCCTCACCCTGTCAGCACTTAGGAACCGTAGGCTGTCTTCTACAGATTTGCAGTCAAGGTTTGCAGGACAATATGGCCGACGGCTCGCTGCCCAGACAATTCGGAACAGACTGCACGCAGCCGATCTCCGGTCTCATAGGGCTGCCAGGAGGCCTGCCATGACTGCCCTTCACCGTCAGGCCCGTTTGCGCTGGTGTCGGCAACACGTGCACTGGAACCTGAACATGTGGAGGAACGTTATGTTCAGCGATGAGTCCAGATTCTGCCTACGGCAGTTGGATCATAGGGTCAAAGTGTGGAGAAGACGCGGAGAACGCTATGCTGATTGCTGCACCGATAGAGTAACATCTTTTGGTGGAGGCAGTGTGATGGTGTGGGGCGGCATCTCCCTCACTGGAAAAACGAGGCTTGTCATCATTGGAGGCAATCTCAATGCAGAGAGATATCGAGATGAGATTCTGCAACCAGTGGCAATCCCATATCTCCACAGTCTGGGACCGAACTCTATCCTCCAAGATGACAATGCTCGCCCCCACAGAGCAGGGTTTCTCAGAGACTACCTCCAGAATTTGGGAGTGGAGAGGATGGAATGGCCTGCCAGCAGTCCTAACCTCAACCCCATTGAACACTTGTGGGATCAGCTTGGGCGTGCTGTTCGTGCCAGAGTGACCAACACAACCACGTTGGCTGACTTGCGACAAATGCTGGTTGAAGAATGGGATGCCATCCCACAACAGTGTGTGACCAGGCTGGTGACCAGCATGAGGAGGAGGTGCCAGGCTGTTGTGGCTGTGTATGGTTCTTCCACACGCTACTGAGGCTCCTGTTTATTAAATGAATAAATTGTTAAATTGCCAATATGTCTTGTTTCTTCAGACTTCAATCATCCAATCCACCAAACAACACCGAACAAGAGTCAATGGCAGAATAAGCTGTTTGGCATTGGCAGAGAAGATTTGGCAGATTTTTCATGGGCGCAACCCACATACTCAGCTCTGCTGCTCATCCCACAAATGCATGTTCCTTACAAATGTGGCGCCATTTAAAAGGGAAATAAACAGGCTTTCCAACGGTATAAGATTTATTGCCAAGAAGCATTGTTACAACAAAGAAATAATCTACTAAACACAAATTTCCTTACTTTTTGTGCTATGTTTATATATATATGCGGTTAGAGGCAGTCTGGGGCAGTGCAACTAACGAATGCCACTCCTAACCCACTCCAAGGACATCTTTGACTGGGTCAAGTGGTAGCAAAGATGGTAAATCACTTTATTTATTGAATGGAAAGTCAATTCTCTTCCTTGATGCAAAATCATACTTCATCTTAACTGAGAAACTGCAAATGAAGAGTAACTTTACAGATTCACCATCAATGTCTGAGCATAGCAACTGCCAGATAAATCTAGCTAATTCCAATATGTGATATTTCTTTGGTCTTCCTGCTCTGGCTGCAATAAAACAAACACAACATAATTTAATGCAAAACCTCTTGAGGCATCTGCTGTTGCGAGGTTTATGCATAGAAGCAATCTGATTTACCAAGATGAACTGCTAATCGTGCCACCGGCCAGTTTTTTGCTTTTGCCTACATTAGCCGAAACAATGAAGAGTACTTAGTCACAGATTTTGTTTATACTTCTCAGTTTGAGCAGTCTGGTATGTATCGCAAGATCCGGGTTCGGAACTGACTATGGGTGCTATCTTTACGGAGTTTGTACATTTTTCTTGTGCCTGTGTGGCTTTTCTCCGGGTGCTCTGATTCCCTCCCACACTCCAAAGACATACAGAAGCCATTTAACCTACAAGCCTGTATGTCTTTGGGCTTCTTTCCATGATGTACCTCTAAAGTCCAAAAAGTGGTTACAGGTTGGTATTACCCTTGGGGTAATTTGAAGGGGATTTGTTCAGTGCATGTTTGACTTGGTGTAGGGCTCGAATGTAACCATTCCTATATGGTTTTGGTAGCAATGCATGTAACATGTTTCACGTCAGTACTACAGTCAGGATAGAAGGAACAATGAAAGGTTTGGTCCATGATTGTGAAAACTCTTCACAAATCTATGAAAGTTGAAATCAGCTGGCTCACTTTGAAACCAGGACTTTCTCGTAACATTTGCTTTAATTTCATGCGCTCTTTCAGAACAACAACGGGGCTAACTCTGAAATCACAGCAGAAATAGCCATTCCATCTCCCATTGTTAATAAATAAATCTGGCATAAAGAATGAATGCTGAAAACTCTCACAGTTCAAGCAGCATCAATGGAAAGAGAAACAAAGTTCATGTTTCAGGTCAGAGACCCTTTAACAGGGTTTCTTTGAGCTACACTGATAAAGGGGCTGGTTTGCACAGACACTGAGTGTTTCCAGGATTTTCTGTTTATTTATTTATTTCTGATTTCCAGAACCTGCAGGGTTTCTTTTATTTTCATCGCATAGTTATTCCTTGACAAAGTCAACAATGCACCATCCCTGCAGGGAAGACTTCAATGGAAGGTCTGAAGAAAGGTCCCGACCTGAAACATCACCCATCCTTTTTCTCCAGAGTTGCTGCCTGAGCCGCTGATTACTCCAGCATTTTGAGTCAATCTTCAATGGAAGGAGGTCTATTTAGAAATAATAGCATGTCAATGCATGAGGAAATGGTGAATTTACTCTCATTACTTCAGATCTTCTCAATTCAACTTATTTTTGCTCCATCAATGCTGTTGTATACAACTGTTTGAACAGTGCACCATTCAAGTTAATGCGACTCACTGTGAAGTATACATTTGCAGCATTCCCAGGCGATGTGCTAGTGACCATGGCTATCTCAGCAGAAGATGGACACTCAGTCTACGTCTGAAGAAGGGTCTCGATCTGAAAGATGTTGCCTGTCCCACTGGGTTACTCCAGCTTTTTGTGTCTATCCACAATCTACTGACATGAATGCAGCATGCTAACACCCTAGGGCATCATGCACCTTTGTTATTTTCATGACTGCATTAAATCCTGCCTCTGTGTGAGCATAATTTAATCCAGTCAGCATTAAATGACCTGATCTATCACATTTAGAACAGTGATAGTGTCGGAAGGAACTGCAGATGCTGATTTAAACCAAAGATAGACACAAAAAGCTGGAGTAACTCAGCGGGACAGGCAGCATCTCTGGAGAGAAGGAATGGGTGACGTTTCGGTCGAGATCCTTCTTCAGACTAGTCAGAGGAAAGGGAAAGGAGAGATATAGACAATGATGTAGAGAGATATAGAACAATGAATGAAAGAAATGCAAAAAAGATACGACGATAAAGGAAGCAGGCCATTGGTAGTTTTTTGGGGGGTGAAAACGAGAAGCTGGGGTGACTTGAGTAGGGGAGGGATGGAGAGAGAGGGAATGCCGGGGCTACCTGAAGTTGGAGAAATCAATATTCATACCCGACAGTAATAGAATGGGCAAGAGTGGGAAATGACTTCAATCCCCATTGTACTATACCTGCCTTTATCTTTGGTTATGAGTAAACCAAATAGTGGTGACATAAAAACCAACTAATCCATAATCATACCATTGTAGAACATTGGAGTTGGCGTACTCCCTTCAGGGTTGTATGTACACTTAAAAAGTTACACTTTATTGTGGAATTTCTATCGTTATTCTTTAGTGTGATATATATCAATTGAGAGTGATAGTGGGCTGCAGTTATCTGCTCTCATGCCAGACAAGGCACATTAAGGATCCACTGGGATTCTGTACTCACTTTGCTTCCCAGAGTACGATACATCAGTGAGTCAATTCCAACCTGGAGCAGCTGCACCTAGGCTCATGAGAAGTCAACTGCCTAATGCAAACAATTAAAAGTGTGTCTATATTACAAGGACGAGACTCCTTTACAACAAAAAGTTGTCACCTTTATATCACATGTTCAATGCCGACCTGTAACCCACCTGGTTTGTTTGATTTCAATTCCGTTAGCTGTTAAACTCACCAGTAACTTCAATATCATGGGAGGATATTTCCTGAGGCCAGCACTGAGGACAAATACAATGGAATCCGAGCAATGAAAGAGAATGCATCAAGACAGGCGTGGAAGTGATGAGTGGTGGACAGTCCATAGCTTTCTCCTAAGTAAACACAAATAAATATTTCTATAACCTCCCCATTAATACCTGAACATGGCATTATGTTCTGATTTCTTTTTCCACAGATGCTGCTTGACCTGCTGAGTTTTCCAGCATCGGTTCAGATATCCAGCATCTGCAGTGTTCTTGATTTGCATTGTTTACACGTCCTTCCGTGAACATACGATCCCTTACATTTCCCACTTGCGCTGCATCAAACCGTGCCATTTTCAAACCTAAAGTGCATTTGCATGCAGAACAAGAGATGTTAAAAAGAGATGTTAGAGAGAGAATATTACATTACATGTTGATGTAACATGTAATCAACATCAACATGCAACATGAAAGTAAGCATGCAGGTACAGCAGGCAGTGAAGAAAGCCAATGGCATGTTGGCCTTCATGACAAGAGGAGTTAAGTATAGGAGCAAAGAGGTCCTTCTGCGGTTGTACAGGGCCCTAGTGAGACTGCACCTGGAATACTGTGTGCAGTTTTGGTCTCCAAATTTGAGGAAGGACATTCTTGTTATTGAGGGAGTGCAGCGTAGGTTCACGAGGTTAATTTCCGGGATGGCAGGACTGTCGTAAGTTGAAAGACTGGAGCGACTTGGGCTTGTATACACTGGAATTTAGAAGGATGAGAGGGGATCTTATCGAAACATAAGATTATTAAGGGATTGGACACGTTAGAGGCAGGAAACATGTTCCCAATGTTGGGGGAGTCCAGAACCAGGGGCCACGGTTTAAGGGGTAGGCCTTTTAGAATGGAAATGAGAAAAAACTTTTTCAGTCAGAGAGTTGTAAATCTGTGGAATTCTCTGCCTCAGAAGGCAGTGGAGGCCAATTCTCTGAATGCTTTCAAGAGATAGTTAGATAGAGCTAGATAGAGCTCTTAATGATAGTGGAGTCAGGGGGTATGGGGAGAGGGCAGGAACGGGGTACTGATTGTGAATGATCAGCCACGATCACATTGAATGGCGGTGCTGGTTCAAAGGCCCGAATGGCCTACTCCTGCACCTATTGTCTATATTATTCTCTCTAACATTTCTTTTTAATCTGTGAACAAGATGACTCTGCGAACATTGGGATCATTTGCCCTCACACGATCAGATTTGCTTTGTCCAATCCTTCCCTCTCCGATTTTCTCTCCAATTGAGAACTGATTGCTTATTTCCCTAGTTCTGTCGAAGTGCCTTCAACCTGAAACAGTGATTCTGTTTCTCTCTCCGCAGGTGCTGCCTGACCTGCTGAGTATTTCCAGCTATTTCTGCATTTATTTCATGGAATAAAATACAGCTTTCATCTTTCTATGTGCTTCCCGTTAGTTCCAATGTATAATATTTGAACTCTTAAATTCAAACTAGCTCTGGATATGGAGATAACAAGGAACTGCAGGTTTACCAAAAAAAGACACAAAATGCTGAAGTAATTCAATAGGTCAGGTAGCATCAAGAGAGAAAAGGAACAGACTCAAGAAGGGTTCCGACCCGAAACATTAACTATTCTTTTTCTACAGAGATGCTGCCTGACCCACTGAGTTGTTCCTACATTTAGTGTCTTTCTTGATTTTCAGTTTAGTTTAGTTTAGAGATACAGCGGGGAAACAGGCCCTTCGGACCACCGAGTTCGCACCAATCAGCGATATCCACGCACTAACGCTATCCTACTCACTAAGGACAATTTACAATTTTACAAACCAATTAGCCTACAAACCTGTACATCATTGGAGTGTGGGAGGAAACTGGAGCTCCTGGAGAAAACCCACGCAGTTCATGGGGAGAATGTGCAAACTCCGTACAGACAGCTCTGTAGTCAGCACCACATTCTGGATGCTTCGCTCACTTTATACTATCCTCTTACTGCAACATCTACACTCGTGGAGGGCTAGTGGGAGATTTCACAAGTACCATTCGCTGTGTACCTTTTTGCCAGCCAATTACATTAGGGACTGGCATGATTAAGAGCACCCTGCTGTTACACGAGTCTGAGGTTTTATGTAGGACGTGCAGAAAACAAAGAGAATCCATACACCTCAATCATAAAACATGCTCTGTAAATATTTCAGAAGCTGCCATACACCTCACAGTGGACTGTATGAATGACTTGTTAATGTGATGACCATGATGAGATCTCTGTAAGAAAATAACTGCAGATGCTGGTACAAATCGAAGATATTTATTTCACAAAATGCTGGAATAACTCAGCAGGTCAGGCAGCATCTCAGGAGAGAAGGAATGGGTGACATTTCGGGTTGAGACCCTTCTTCGTCTTGACCCGAAACGTCACCCATCCCTTCTCCCCTGAGATGCTGCCTGACCATGATGAGATCTCTGGTAGGTACTTGAGCTTCTCTTTTTAGTTCTCTGCTTGCCCTCACCATAACGTTTACATCAAACCTGCTGGAATTGTACTTTGTATTGAATGAAGAAGGGCTTCAACCCAAAACGTCACATATTCCTTTTCTCCAGAGATGCTGTCTGACCCGCTGAGTAACTCCAGCTTTTTGTGTCTATCTGTTGTATTTTTAAACATGGGGTGAGAGGAATGAATAGTGTGGCGCAAGGATAGGACAACGGTTCGCAGGATGGCTGGGATGGTGTCGACGGCTGCAATGGGCCTTTGTGGCCAGCTGCAGCTGGGACTGTAAAATGGCACCTCTTGCCTCCAGACTCAGTGGGATGTCTGTACATTCTGGCCTAACCAGGGGAGTGAGTCTTGCTAAGTGGTGCACACAAAAAAGTATTTTGCTGTACATGTGATAATAAATAAACCATGAGACCATGTACACCAAGACAGATTTCCAACAGGCAATGTCTTCTGAACATCCAATATCCAATACCTTCCTTCCCATGTGAAGCATCCGAAATAACCCTTGCTCATTTGTGTCCAACTTATTCTTCCTTCTTACCATCTCTGTTCTGCAATACTTTGCTTTAGAGATACAGCGTGGAAACAGGCTCTTCGGCACACCGAGTCCATTAAGGAAATAGCCTGGCAGAACCTAATTCATTTTCACATTGATTTATAATATTTTTAAAATACTACCTCAACTTACTGTGAGAACATTCTGAGAGTTGTCAATAAGACACTTCAAGGGACTGTGCGATCTGCCAATGCTGGTGATACTGACTGACAGAACTCACCTGTATTTCAAAGAGCACAGCTGCAACGTGACCTGGGTGTCATGGTGCACCAGTCATTGAAAGCAAGCATGCAGGTGCAGCAGGCAGTGAAGAAAGCGAATGGTATGTTGGCATTCATAGCAAGAGGATTTGAGTTTAGGAGCAGGGAGGTTCTGCTGCAGTTGTACAGGGCCTTGGTGAGACCTAACCTGGAGTATTGTGTGCAGTTTTGGTCTCCTAACCTGAGGAAAGACGTTCTTGCCTTAGAGGGCGTACAGAGAAGGTTCACCAGATTAATCCCTGGGATGGCGGGACTTGCATATGAGGAAAGACTGGATAGACTGGGCTTGTACTCGCTGGAATTTAGAAGACTGAGGGGGGATCTTATAGAAACATATAAAATTCTTAAGGGGTTGGAGAGGCTAGATGCGGGAAGATTGTTCCCGATGTTGGGGGAGTCCAGAACCAGGGGTCACATCTTAAGGATAAGGGGGAAGTCTTTTAGGACCGAGATGAGAAAACATTTCTTCACACAGTGAGTGGTGAGTCTGTGGAATTCTCTGCCACAGAAGGTAGTTGAGGCCAGTTCATTGGCTATATTTAAGAGGGAGTTAGATGTGGCCCTTTTTGCTAAAGGGATCAGGGGGTATGGAGAGAAGGCAGGTACAGGCTACTGAGCTGGATGATCAGCCATGATCATATTGAATGGCGGTGCAGGCTCGAAGGGCCGAATGGCCTACTCCTGCACCTATTTTCTATGTTTCTATGTTTCTATGTTTATTTTGTTTTATTTTAACATTACAGATTCACATTGCATGTATAGCAAAGTGTGGAGGAAGGGGTTACCAGTTTAAACCAACTCAGAGCTAGACAGAGGCAGGCATACTATAATAGATGCATAGGCTTGCTGTAAGAATTGGCCACAGAAGCAATTGGAAAGGGACTTAATCATTCACACATGGCATCATTTGAACAGCGGGTGTCAAATAAACAAACTACCATTGCCACATGAGCTCAGCAACTTTCAATTTGTCACTAGATTGCAATGCGTCATTTTGAGGTGTATTCAGTATTTTTGCATTAACACATTAACAGGCAAACATAATTCCAGTCATTGGACATAGACAGCTAATAAATGGCATCACAAAATGCTGGAGTGACTCAGCGGGCCAGGCAGCGTCTCAGGAGAGAAGGAATGGGTGACGTTTCGGTTCGAGACCCTTCAGACTGATGTCAGTGGAGGGGGCGGGACAAAGAAGAAGGGTCTCGACCCGAAACGTCACGCATTCCTTCTCTCCTGAGATGCTGCCTGGCCCGCTGAGTTTCTCCAACATTTTGAGATACCTTCGATTTGTACCAGCATCTGCAGTTATTTTCCTACGCTACTAAATGGCATGTCCCTTGGCAATGGGACATGTTGGCCGGTGTGGGCAAGTTGAGTGATTGGCCTGTCGCCATGCTGTAAGACTCTATGACTCTAGGTATAAATCATAAGGTCATGGGTGATAGGAGTAGAATTAGGCCATTCAGCCCATCATTTACTCCGCCATTCAATCATGGCTGATCTATCTCTCACTCCGAAACCCATTCTCCTGCCTTCTCCCCATAACCTCGGACACCTGTACTAATCAAGAACCTTTCTATCTCTGCCCTAAAAATATCCACTGGGAAAATCAGCCAGAGAGGCAGTTGGGATGCTACAATCGGTTTCAATACTTAAGGGTTAGGGGAAAGGGAAATTTATCAGTGGCTTCTAATCAAATCTTCTGCTCAAGAGAGGAGTCCAGTCCTTGTCCCTCAATTTTTCCTCCCACTCTATTGAGATTCCTGCTCCCAATTAGATTGCATACGTTATCAGTGAGCTCTGGTTCCCGATTGGACTTGGTTGTTGGTTGAGATCCTATTCCAACAGGGATTAACTTCATTCTCCTGAATGGGACCCTAGGTCTTAAATGAATAGTGACTGCCATATTTCTGATGAACAACATGCTGCCTGCTAGAACATGTGCAGGTGTGGATGGATGACTGTGCTGAACCATGATGACTTCCACAATGCAATCCCCATGTCATACGTTTATAACAACTGTGATACTTCACTGAAATTTCTATGAAAGCAATATTTTATAAAAATGGAATTGAAAAATATCAAAATCTGGTAATTTTAGGGAAAAGCAACTGGAAAGATAATAACAACATTGACCAAACTCAACGAAAAATTCCAAATGTTTCTTTGCAGTGCCATTGAGGAAAAGCAATCTCCTATCACTCCTCAGTCTAGTCCAAGCATGGCTCAGACATCTTAATACTCGCTGAAGTGCCGTAGTCAGCGATTTGGCTGTGAAGTGACTGCCGGGTTGCAGAGTAGCTGCTGGGGGCTCGGTAAACAAAAGACACATTACCAAAAGACAAGACTTCATTTCTGATCTTCAGCTTTCTATAATATATTATTCCATGAGGCATATCATAGATTTCAAATGAATTTTAAGAATATATTACCGCTATTGTGACATGTCTCGGTCTCATTTTTTTTTTTAAAATCCCAGTCCAAAATAATGATGGAGAAAACCAGAGAAGAAAAATGTCAATGTCAGCATTGATCTATGTGCAAGTTTACATCTTGCAGTATTGTGTACAGTTCTGGTCGCCTCGTTACAGGAAAGATGTAAAGGTTTTGGAGAGAGTGCAGAGGAGGTTTACTAGAATGGTGCCTGGAGTAGAGGGTTTCAGCTACAGGGAGAGGTTGGATAGACTTGGATTGTTTTCTCTGGAACGTCTGAGGTTGAGGGCACACTTGATAGAAGTGTATAACATTTTGAGAGGCATAGATAGGGTAGAGATTAAGAATCTTTTTTTCCCCCAAAGGTGGAAATGTCCAACACTAAAGGCCATAGATATATGGTGAGAGTGGGAATGTTTAATGGAGATATGTGGGGCGAGTATTTGCATTGAGAGTGGTGGGGGCCTGGATCACACTGCCAGGGGTGGTGATGGAGGGAAATATGATGGCGGCATTTAAGAGGCTTTTGGATAGCCACAAGGAAGTGGAGGGAATAGAGGGATGTGGATCCTTTACAAGCAGATGAGATTAGTTTAACTTGGCATTATATTTGGCACAAACATTGTGGCCTAAAGGGGCCGTTCCTGTGCTGTGCTGTTCTATGTTCTATAAAGATGCACAATGTTACTCGTTGACCAGGCTCCATCAGGGAATGTGATTCAAAGGTCCACTAAAGCTTCGAAGGCTACCTGTGGATACTGATTATTCCACGTTTAGGTACGATTGGGTATGATTCTGTCCATGCAGAGTTTGCACATTCTCTTCCATCATCAAGTGGAATTATGACTTTTGTCACATGATAAGAAAATCGGCTACAGAAAAAAATAGAGCAGATATTCCCAACCTCTGAGAAGGACATGAGAACTTGTGAGAAACAGCTACCTAATTTACCACCATCTGGTGGTATCACTCAGATAGAGGCCAAGTCATAACTGTTGTGGGAATCAGGAAAATCACTGCACTTGTGCAATGGTGGATGACATCCTGACAATGAGAATGCTTGAGAATGGTTGATGCAGAGATTTGTTGAAGTCTCATTGGAACTGATCTCAATGGTCAGCTGGCAGCAGTAAGGGCCTCCTTGCCTCGGTCCAGCATCCCTTACCTGTATATCTATCATTGGGCAGCCACATTTGTTTAGGGTCACTAAATGTGCAAGAGTTCCACCCTGCGCCTGCCTTTTATGAAGCAAAACAAAACCCTTCAGAGTCAATTAAAGGATTAACTCCGAATTTTCAGAAATGCAATTATATCCCACAATTGGGTCAATATTGTGTGTCCTGATTGATTGCTGCCACTGATCAATGTTACAACTCCCGTGAGAAGGCTGCTGAAGTGAAAACTAACAATGATGATAGTGGCATTGCAAGTTCTTAATGAAAATAGGTCAGCAGCATGACCTACCCTTTTAATTTTGAACCAGAACACGAGGAAATTAACATTCGAAAAATCAACTGCACTTGGGAAGGATGGGAAGAATTCAGGCCTGACTTTCCTTTAGTGGTAAAAGTGAAACCGTACATTCTGGCAATCATAAATGCAAGCAGGTACCTTTGAAAATGCAGAGGCAGTTCGGAGCCTTCGGAAAGAGAGAAAAAAACATGCAAATCCTTTCAGAAGAGTTATATTTGCTGGCCCGGATTTGTATATTTTGATCTTTTGTGTTGGTCAAATAAATAAATGGTCTGGGAAGGTCATCTACGGGAAGGATTGGAATTGTTGACCAAACATCTTGACCAGCTAATGAAAAGCTTGGCGTGACCAGGTGCACGTTGTATTTGCCCGATTAGCCAATGGTATGTATAGCAAGTCTTTATTTTTAATCTGAAAAAATGTGAATAATTCACTTAGTTGTCACACAAACTGGAAATACTCAGCAGGTTTAGTTTTCTTTATTTCAGATTTCAAACATTGCTGATTTGTATTTGGTTTTTACTCATTTTCTTTATTCATTAGATAAATAAGAAAATTATATTGTCCACCAAGTCAGAGAGGGAAGGAGAGAGAGGGGGAAGGAGAGAGAGAGAGAGGGAAGGAGAGAGAGAGAGAGAGAGAGAGAGAGAGAGAGAGAGAGAGAGAGAGAGAGAGAGAGAGAGAGAGAGAGAGAGAGAGAGAAGGAGAGAGAGAGAGAGAGAAGGAGAGAGAGAGAGAGAAGGAGAGAGAGAGAGAGAGTGAAGGAGAGAGAGAGAGGGAAGGAGAGAGAGGGAACTTTCCAGCTATTCATCAATACCCCAAAAGTTGCTCTAATACTTTATTATCTATTTTGCTTTTCAACATGCGATGTCAATTTTTAAAAAGCAATAACTGCATATGCCAACAATCAGAAAGCCAAGGTTAATTATCATTTTGTGTGTGACCTCTTACCAGATCACAGCCTAACAATGTCACCTTTTCCAGATATATTGGCATTCACTTGATATACAGCGTGGGACTATAAGACTCATTCACTGATTGGCTTCATCATACAAAGAACTGTATAGTACAGGAACAGGCACTTTGGCCATAATCTCCTCTGCCTGCACATGATCCATATCGTATCTACTTCCAGCACAACCTCTGGCAGTGTGTTCCAGGCACCCACCATTCTCTATGTAAAAACACCGCTAGTCACAAACCTCCAGCCAGACCAACACCCTTCTACCATAACCCTCTGTCTTCTATGGGTAAGCCTGTCCTGCATCCAATCCACCTCAACTCCACTTTCCCGGCAGCTTCCCATAAGCCTTATTTCCCCTGGAATCCAAAAACCTGAATTTGTCTCCACAGCTCTGAGGTTGAGAATTTCAAAGATCAATGAGCCCCTGAGAGAGGAAAGTCCACCTCTGTTACTTCTTAACTGGATAACACATTATGCTCAATCCATTTTGCCTAACTCTAGACTTCCACACGAGGGGGAAAAAACTCAGAGTATCTAGTTTATGGAGCCCCTCCCATTTTTACATGTTTTAATACAATCAGCTGTCATTCTTCTAAACTCCAGCGAATATTGGGCTCCCAACCTGCTCAATTGTTCCTCATGAGAAGACCCTTCATTTCATCTTCAATAGAAGTTCAGTCACCCATATGGACACTAAATTATCAGTGGGCTCTTTTAGCCAAACTTTTGTTCTTGTCTAATACGTTCACATTACAGCAGGAATGCTGAAGTGTAAACAGCAGTCACCCCTCGACAGGGGAAATTAAGTCAATCATATTGCTGATTGGAAGAGACCAACAGATGCCATTATAGAGTAGGAAATGTAGCACAGTCCCTGCTGCTTGCTATGGCTCAGTACCTCACTGCACAGCATATTCACCCACTGACAAGCGACTAAAGTGCTTTCTAAAATTAATTTACTTGCAAATTATTCTAAATATTTCGGTTTAATTTTAATTATTCGGGCTTCAGAGGAAAACAGTGGATCGGTGACAGAAAACCTGCCACTATTCTATGAAAATTGATGCATTTTTTTGCCACAGAGGGAGCTCTGCTCCTTATAAATATTCAATGTAATTATAAATTCATTATCATGCTCCTTTGTGGCATTAAGAATATTGGTTTTCACAGAATATCATGTTTGAAGGTAATGAATAATGCAAGAGCCCTTCAGAGTATCAGTGCTCAAACAGCAAAGAAACATACTGCCAACAAAATAAAACGTTAATCCACGTTAAATAGGAAAACAATTTCACTTCCTTTTATATCTGCGCTCTCTGCACACAAGTTCGTTCCATGCCAGCCTATTTAAATCACAAATTATGTTCTGAATTTACCCTTTGTAAAACAGCATCCAATTATTTTCTCTCAAATAGGTCACAGATGGACAGACAATTTGGATGCAGTTTCTCAAATGTAAATTCATCAGATCGCTGGACGTTGTTTTTGAACTTCCCTTCTCTGGCATTGGGAAGGGTTGGCCGTGAGATCCAGAGATTGTGGGAATGACAGAATGGGTCTGAATTAGACAGGCAGGACGTCTACAGATTCTGTTAACAATCTGCGTCTGATCTGAGGTAGGGTGTATAACCCCAGGATTGCTCGATTCCAGAAAGGGAAATCAGCCTGGTGTCTGCACTCCTTTCATTGCCAGCCGTGGCACAGCATCTGACGACTGTAGCATAACGTCCGTCTCCAGGAATGAGCAAAACATTGAGGCACAGGGCACTTTTTCACTGCCCAAGCTCCATCTTTTGAATGTGGCTTTGAAACACAGTCCCTCCTCCCCACTCGAGGATCGCAGAGCAGCACTGAAGAGAATCACTCCAAAGTCATACCCAATATTTGACATCTTGATGTGCACTAATCAACTGGTCTTCATTTTTGAATGTACTTATTTGTTTGTAGAACCCTTTGGGAAATCCTGACCTTTTCAGTAATTCTGTGTATGCATACAAAGCCTTTCGTAATCATCGGTGTCTGCCATCTTGCAAGAGAGACCAGATTCTGACTCTCCATGGCCTTCTCCCTGCTCTGCCTTCACATATTTGAAGATTCCAATAGCATTATTCTCAAGTTAAAAAAAATGTTTGTTTAGACAAGAGAGATTCATGGTCCTCTAGGAGCTATGAGAGAAGAAGTTAATTTGGGAGCCAGATGACCTTAATGTCTGAGACACAGCTCTTAGCATTAACATTAATGGCACCAGAAACTCCGATAAAAACAGGTCAATCTTTAATCATGGCCTTGAAATCAGAATAGGTTTTTAATAGTCCCTTAAGAACCATTCTATTATTTCAATGGATACTCCGTCTCATCTGAATAGTGAAGTAATAATGATTTTTGTATAAAAGGAATTATATTGCAACATTAATTAAATTCACATTAGCTTCACAAAAGCAAGAAAAAGATTGATATGCTGATATTATAGTAATTCTCAAATGGGAAATAAATAGCATTCTTCCTGCTATTAATGAAATGTACTTTTATTTCATCTGTTTTTCAGTATGTTATGGCTGTTCCCATTTTGAGCATTACACTGATAGTTCAAGGAATATTAGTTTATAGGGCAATCAGACAGTGCTCATGAAATGCTGCAAAACAGAGTTAGCAGTTCATCCTCAAGAGTTTATTCTAAAGATGTGAGGATGAGAAGCAAGCTGAATTTGTTTTTTAATATATATATACATCAGCTACAGATTGTCACCTAACGCCTGACTGCAAAATTCCCATTTGACTATCTGGCACAATTATCATGCAGGGAACTATTTCCTGTCTAAATTAGAGTCTTTTTTTCCCCCCAGTCCCTTCCACCAGTTACCTTGGATTTGATGCAAGACAAAGGGACACAAAGTGCTGGAGTAACTCAACGGGTCAGGCAGTTATCTCCAGAGAACATGGATAGGTGAACATTTGAGGTCAGGTCCCTTCTTCAGGAGAGTCCTTTCTCGTGCATCTGCAGTTTCTTGTTTCAACATTTTGATGTGATCTATCCAGGTCATGGGCATCAAGGGGGCTACATGTGCATCAAGGCCATGTCTCATTCTATCCTCAAAGGCAAGTGTCTGCATTTAATAAACACCAGTGAAAGATGTACCTGGATTTCCACTCAATTAATCATGCACCTATTTATGACCGGGAATCCAATGTATATTTCATGGAATCAGAGTACAATGTGGAACAAGGCCCTTTGGCCCAACTCGTCCATGTTGATCAAGATGTGTATCAATACTAACCCTATTTCCCCAAATTTGCCCCAAATCTCTCTAACCTTTCCTATCCATGTAGAAACATAGAAACATAGAAAATAGGTGCAGGAGTAGGCCATTCGGCCCTTCGAGCCTGCACCGCCATTCAATATGATCATGGCTGATCATCCAGCTCAGTAACCTGTTCCTGCCTTCTCTCCATACCCCCTGATCCCTTTAGCCACAAGGGCCACATCTAACTCCCTCGTAAATATAGCCAATGAACTGGCCTCAACTACCTTCTGTGGCAGAGAATTCCACAGACTCACCACTCTCTGTGTGAAGAAATTTTTTCTCATCTCAGTCCTAAAAGACTTCCCCCTTATCCTTAAGCTGTGACCCCTGGTTCTGGACTTCCCCAACATCGGGAACAATCTTCCCACATCTAGCCTCTCCAACCCCTTAAAATTTTTATATGTTTCAATAAGATCCCCCCTCAGTCTTCTAAATTCCAGCGAGTATGCCTAGTCTATCCAGTCTTTCTTCATATGAAAGTCCTGCCATCCCAGGGATCAATCTGGTGAACCTTCTCTGTACCCCCTCTAAAGCTAGAATGTCTTTCCTCAGATTAGGAGACCAAAACTGTACACAATACTCCAGGTGCGGTCTCACCATCCTTACATGTACCTGTCCTAATGGTTTTTAAATGCAGTGATTGTCCCTGACTCACCACCTCCTCTGACAGCTTGTTCCATACCTACTCTCCACCTTCTCTATGAAAAATCTGTGCCTCATTGACAACCTGGCGCAGATGTCATGCAGTGATGTGCCCTGGGCATGAAAGAGTCACTCCATCGTTTCTGGAGTCAGTGACCCTTAGATGATGTCAAGAAAAGTTGGTTCAAACTCTGCACCATCAAAAGTCGGTGACGGATGCAATGATTCCATCTGCCAGAACATTTATTTAGAGTCATCTGGCAGAGGTCTGCAGGATATTTATGCACCCAAGGAGGGATTGCTCTGTGCTGAGGAGAAATACCAAGAAATGCACACTTCAGTACAAATTAACAAACGTAGATACAGCAGGTAAAAGGCTAGTAAACACAAACTTTCAGAATATTGAGGAGCAAGAGAGAGGAGATACAAGGGACTTACATGTACGTATGTCTGGATTTTTCAGGAAAATAACAGATCGCTACATGTGTAAGCAGAAACTTCAAGTAATCCTTGCATTCCCTCTCTCTCCGTCCCTCCCCCACCATAGTCGTCTTGCTACTGTCCCCATTCGTAACCCTTCGTTATCACCTCTTCCCCTCCAACCATTGGGAGCTTCACCCCTTGAGACATCGATGCAGGCTCTGCTTTGTTCTGTACCTTCTCATACCTGTCAGGTTTCCCTCTCCCCGACTCTCAGTCTGATGAAGGGTCTTGACCCAAAACGTCACCTATTCCTTTTCTCCGGAGATGCTGCTGAGTTACTCCAGCATTTTGTGTCTATGACAGATCCCTACATGCCCAGCCAAGTAAATCACAACAATCTGCGATTTTCCACCCTGCACCTGGCTGTTTCTGGTGTAGCATTAATTCCAATAAAGGAATTCAAATACGTTCATATGTCTTGACATCTGCTGAATTCTGGCAGGATGCAATAGTTTTGCCTGATATTGAATTTTTAACTGCTGCTTTGTGGGCAGATCACAAGATGGAAATTACATCACTGCAGATCCGGAGGTAAGCAAGATATGACTGCTGCTGTTCTCATTAGAGCAAAAAAGATACAAAGAAAATTAATGGAGGGTTTCAAAATTCAAAGCAGTTTTAATAGAGGAGGAACTAAATGGTTGAACTGCTTCCACTGGGAGGAGATGAGTAATCAGAAGAAACAGATTTAGAAAGAGCCAGGGGAGATATAGCAATTATTTTGTTTTAATTTTCCCAAGATATGATGGGGAATGTACTATTAGAAGGATGACGATGGCAGCAACAGTAACTTTCAAAAAGGCAATGTCACATAAAATGGAAAATGTGCAGGAAATAGAGGAAAGAAGAGGGAAATAGGACTGATTGTAGAAACAAGGAACTGCAGATAAACACAAAAAGCTGGAGTAATTCAGCCGGATAGGCAGCATCTCTGGAGAGAAGGAATGGGTGAAGGTTTAGGTCGAGACCCTCCTTCAGACCCTTTGTGTCTATGTTCAGTTTAAACCAGCATCTGCAGTTCTTTCATACAGAGGAAATGCAGATGTTGCTTTATGCCAAAGATAAACACAAAGTGCTGGACTAACTCAGCGGGTCAGGCAGCATCTCTGGAGAAAAAGGATGGGTGATGTTTCGGGTCGGGATCCTTCTTCAGACTGAAAGTAGGTGGTGGGGAGGGGGGTAGGGGGGTGAAGAGCTGGAGGCGAGAAAAGACCCAGGACCAATCAAGGCTGACCTCAGGCAGGGTGGTGCGGTGCCTGGTAAGCCCACTGTTGGCTCGGGAAGGTGCAATCTCAAACAGTTTGTCAGGCTCTTTTTGTGATTCAGGGCAGATCTAATGGACACATTTTGGCCTGACCTGATTGGACTAATGAATGTGATTGCAAGGAAGGGTAATGCTTGAAATTCAAGCCAGTACTTCACCCACACCCAAGACCTTCTCACCTTCAATCTCACACCTTATCTCATGACCTTCTGCCTTTCTCCACCCCATCTCTGCCTTTGGTCAGCAAACTTACCCATAGTCAATGGTAAAAACTGCAAATTAATCCTTCATGGTGTGAATGCAGGAATCTTGATAGGCACTGACTGGCAGTATCAGAAACTTTATTCCCTGTCCATTATCTTTAACGGACAATATCAGAGTAATACAAGGATACATTATCAGAACAGAACCTGTGACTAGTGGTGTGCCTTGGAGTTCACACTGGGCCCATTGCTGTTTGTAATCTATATCAATGATTTGGATGAGAATGTACAAGGCATGATTAGCAAGTTTGCAGATGATACTAAAGTGGGTGGCATTATAGATAGTGAAGAGAGTTGTCAAAAATTGAAACATGATCTTGATCGGTTAGATAGGTTGGCTGAGGAATGGTTGATGAAATTTAATACAGAGAAGTGCAAGGTGTTACATTTTGGGAAGTCTAACCAGGGCAAGACCTACATGGAGAATGTCAGGGTTCTGGGCAGTGTTGGAGAGCAGAGATCTGGGAGTGCAGGTACATAATTCCTTGAAAGTGGCATCACCGGGTGGTCAAGAAGGCTTTTGACACATTGACCTTCATCAGTCAGAATATTGAATGTGGAAGTTGGAAGGTCATCTTACAGTCATACAAAACAGTGGTGAGGCCACATTTAGAGTATTGTGTTCAACTTTGGTCACCCTGTTATAGAAAATATTTTGCTAAGCTGGAAAGGTTGCGAAGAAGATTTAAGAAGATATTGCCAGGAGTCGAGGGCCTGAGCTTTTGGGAGCGGTTGAACAGGCTGGGATTTCATTCGTTGGAGCACAGGAGGATGAAGGGTGATCTTATAGAGGAGTATAAAATCACGAGAGGAATAGATGGGGTACTCTTTTACTTAAAGTAGAGAAAATCAAGAACTAGAGAACATATGTTTAAGATGAGGGGAGAAAGGTTTAATAGGGACCTGAGGGGCAACTGTTTTTACACAAAGGGTGGTGGGTATACGGAATGAGCTGCCAGAGAAGGTTGTTGAGGCAGGTACTATAACAACCTTTAAAAAACATTTGGACAGGTACATGGATAGGATAGGTTCAGAGGGATATGGACCAAATACAGGCAGATGAGACTAGTATATCATATCATATCATCATATCATATATATACAGCCGGAAACAGGCCTTTCCAGCCCTCCAAGTCCGTGCCGCCCAGCGATCCCCGTACCTTAACACTATCCTACACCCACTAGGGACAATTTTTACATTTACCCAGCCAATTAACCTACATACCTGTACGTCTTTGGAGTGTGGGAGGAAACCGAAGATCTCGGAGAAAACCCACGCAGGTCACGGGGAGAACGTACAAACTCCTTACAGTGCAGCACCCGTAGTCAGGATCGAACCTGAGTCTCCGGCGCTGCATTCGCTGTAAAGCAGCAACTCTACCGCTGCGCTACCGTGCCGCCCCCAGATGGGGCATGTTGAGCAGCATGGGCAGGTTGAGGCGAAGTGTCTGGTTCCACGGTGTGCGACTCCATGACTCGAACAGAAATTGTTCATCCACAATATTTTCACACATCTGATTACTCTGTGGTCTTGTTTGCAGTAGAGGAATAAAGCTTGATTTTGGGAGATTCCACAACAATCCTGGAAAGTTGCAACCTTACTTAACTAAGAATATGGATGGAATGATGTATCCATCATATAGAACCATAGTTCTATTCATGGATTTAATACTCACTAGCTTCACACCAAGCAATCAAAACAAGTTCACCCTGAACAATTTAGGCATCATTGTTACATCTTTATCCACTATCTTTGGTCAGTCTGAACAAAGATATTTAAAAACATTAACAGTATGCATCAGCGAAACAGCTACTGTGGAAGCTGTTGACTCAGTGGGTAACTTTCACAGTATGAAGTGTGTTCAAATCTCCCAATAGAGAGTTGATCATAAAATCATGGCTGACCTGTGCTATAATGAGGGAGTGCTGCACTAACAGTGATACTATTTTTCTAATTTGCCATAAAACTGAGGTCCTACGTGTCTTCAACTATAAAAAGTTTCCATAACATGGGGGCGGTACAGTAGAGGTACAATGGTAGATTTACTGCATTACGGTGCCAGAGACCTGGGTTCAATGCTGACTACGGATGCTGTCTGTGCGGAGTTTGTACGTTCTCCCTGTGACCACGTGGGTTTTCTCCGGGTGCTCTGGTTTCCTCCCACACTCCAAAGACGTACAGGTTTGTAGGTTAATTGGCTTCAGTAAGTTGTAAAATTGTTCCTAGTGTGTGCAGGTTAGCGCACGGTGTGATCGTTGGTTGGTGTGGACTAGGTGGGCTGAAGGGCCTGTTTCCGCGCTGTATCTCTAATGTCTAAAGCCTAAAGAATATATTTTTTAAATTGAGCAGAGTAGGTCTCAGAAGGGTCTCGACCCGAAACGTCACCCATTCCTTCTCTCCCGAGATGCTGTCTGACCTGCTGAGTTACTCCAGCATTTTGTGAATAAATCGATTTGTACCAGCATCTGCAGTTATTTTCTTATAATATATATATATATTCTCCCCACTGTACATGTTCTCTTCGACAATCCAGGTGACCAAAACAGATTAGATGCAGTTAAAATATCACTGCTTGTTGTCTTCCTGTGTTACATCAATGTTCAACAATACCTAATTATGAAATGTCTGGGGATATCTTGATTTTATTCGTGTTTAATATTATTTGTTTTCATCTAAAGAGTATCAGAATATCCATATGTCAGTAATCAAATCCATCTATTCCTTAATACCAGACCTTTAGATCTACTGAACAAGTCCATAAATAAATGGATGGTAAGCTTACCGTGCGAGTTGCTTTAAACATACTTGTCCATTTGAAAACATGCTTCTCCACAGCACCAGCTATCAATCCAAAGTCCCTGGGTAGACCAGTAGAGGGCATCAAACACCCATTGACACAACTGTGAAAAAAAGATGGAGACACACTTTTTACTTCTGAACTCAACATCAAGTTCTTCAACTTCAGATCCTCATAACTACTGCCTTGTTTTAGAACAGAAGACACAGATAACATTATTGCCTGCAGACACAGCTTCTGCTCTTGTCAAATTACCAGATCTATTTGCCTTGCATTCTCATCCATCCTTTCTGCCTTCCAGTCTACCAAATGTTCCTTTTCATTGTCTCTATAATTACTTAATCAACATTTATAATTTTTTGGTTGTGGTGAAAAATCATTAACCTGAATTACCAAATCTGTTTTTCTCTCTGTCCAGATTCTCTCTGGTCTGCAGAGAATTTCCAGTATTATCTGCTTTTATTTTAGACTTCCTTCATTTTATTCCAAATTTCCAGAATCCATCGTTCTTTGTTTTTGAAGACATTCCTTATTTTGTTTTGTTGGCTATTGTTTCTTTCATCCCATTGTCTAGCGGTTTCAAATGTTAATATATAAGACAATTACATCACTGAAGTAACATTACAAACATTTCAAAATCTCCCCATGAGACATTTTTAAATGATACGATATATTGTTGACCCACTAAACAAATGGCACTGCATCCTATATTCAGCCATTTACTGCACATGTATCCTATCACTGCAAGCAAATACTATATACTGTAAAAATACTTGCAAACTATGTCTACATTGTAAATATTGCATGCATATTACACAACAGATTGTGAAAGGTGCATATAACAAGTGCATTTATTACGTACCCTATGGAATTGACATACACACACATATATATACACATATACATACATATATATACACCATACTAAACATACACAAAACTCCAAGCTGGTGTGTGTGTGTATACTGCACATGTACATTTTACGGAATATTAAGTATTGCACCTATATATGGCAGCTCAAACTATACAAGAGCATACACACATCTTATTACTTACTGCATAGCTTATACATGGTTCTCGCTTGCATATTGTACACTGCACATCTATGTCAAAATGTGAAATTTCCTACATGCTCAAGACTGGAGGCCATATTTGTAAAATGTACATTATGCACTGACAAATACAACATGCTACTGTATACAGTAAATACTGAGACCATGCTCAGGACTTTGATGGTTCCGGAATAGCAGGTATTCCAGACTAAAGGGAATTATTCTTATCGATATTCCAATACTCTTTAGATTCAAATTTCTTTCGACATTTCCCATTTCCGGTGAGCCCAGTAAGTAAGTGTGGGAAACAGAAGCAGGTGAGTTTAAAGTGAGAGAAGGGACCAGGACCCTGCATCTTTTTTTGTAAACCAGCCTCTGCAGTTCTATGTATCCCATGTGTACAAATGGGGTGCAGGAATCACGAGAATCTTCAACCACAGAGCCAGATGCCAAATCATTGGTATTTCCCGAATAGTTGGATGACAGATTATCTGAGTTTAATGATATTGTATTTATATGCTAGATTGTATATTAAACAATAGAAGGGTCTCGACCCGAAACGTCACCCATTCCTTCTCTCCAGAGATGCTGCCTGTCCCGACATCTGGCGGTGCCTTCCTACACAGCACACATTCTATGCATTATGCACAAAACTATAAATATGTATAACTCATGCACACACTGTATATCTTAGTACGTGTACAATGTACTAAATATTGTAATATGTACTATGTAATAAATTATATGTCATTGACAGCCACCTTACATTGTGCATGTAGACCATAGTGTTTTATTAACATTGTAAAGACAACACAATGAATCTGCTGCGTGATGCACGGTATTCCCTTAAAGAGAGAGGCCGAAATCTCAAAGTTTCATCTAATCTCCTGACCAGCTTAGAATTTACTGAGCAAGCATTGCGGTGCCGAACCTACACTTTCTTGCATTGACGCATTGCCCTGTGATACTGCCAGGATTTAGATTCCTGACTGTGGAATTAAAACTGGTCATGTCAGGCTGCGAATGGTCAAAGTCACAGCTGGTGATATCCTTTGCCAGAATTGTCAACTTACTGAGAGAGCCAAACCAATGGCTGCGATTCCCACGGCATTTTGCCTCAGGGACAAGAATCAACAGAAGACCGCTGATGGCCACCCCTTGAGCCTAAAGCTGCCTAATACCCGGCAACAAAGCTCCGCACTTCACAGCTGTTCACACAGATCCTGGTGCGCATTTTAATCCTCAGTGAGGGGTAAGATTAGTACGACTTCAGCTCAGGGCAGTGATGCCAGTTGTGCAAACACCAATGCAGAATGGTGGTTCCCATTTGCATGACAAGGCTCCAACACAGAATGACAAACCCAAGTAGTCACTTTCCACATGCAATTTTTCAAATCGTTGGCGTTGCTCCAAGTCAATGACGCTCCACAGCCGACTTGTGGTGATGTGAGCACCACTTATTTTTGGATACTCTTTTCAATAAATGTATCATCTCCAGTCAGGGTCGACATTTACTTGATCATGTGGCACTCATGGCCATGGTGGTAGAACCTCCATCCCAGGTGCTTGCAGGCTCAGGCTCCACTCCATATCTCAACAGGTATTGTCCCGTACATCCCTGTTTGGTACCGTCGGTCAGGTGACATATTAAATTGATCCTTGCATGTGGACATAAAGAATCCCTATGGGGAAAGAAGAACTGCAGATGCAAAAGACACAAAGTGCTGGAGTAACAGCCGATCAGGCAGCATCTTTGGAGAAAATGGATGTGACCTTTTGAGTACATACCTTTCTGACATTTGATGATACCCTGATACACTGAAATGTAATTTGAATGAATGAATACTATATTGAATACCTTTGTAACTTTGTCAGTGCCTGATACGTGGTGACTCTTTGCATACTTGTGAATTGCATGCAAAACAAAGAATTTCACTATATCTAGGTACATGCGACAATGAAGTGTCATGCAATCATTCATGATTGTAAAGGTCTTCAGGGTATCACATCATCAAAAGTGCTTTACAATGTAAATTCTTTCCTTGTCACTATTTTTTTTTAAATCTTCCATGTGAACATTATGGTCATTCTTTAAATAATATCGCCAAAACAGGTAACTAGATCAATATAACATTGCTTTTTGATGGCAACTTGTTAAGCTAACAAATGCCACATTTCCTACTTTGCAACAATGATTACACTTCAAATGGAATTTGCTGATTGCAAAGCAGTTCAGGGCATCAAGACGTCATCAAAAAAGTACTACGATGCAAATTCATTCTTTGTGTGAGGAGCAGCCCATTGTTATCCAAAAGTCTAATCAGTCTTGCCCAGCACAGACTACCTTCTACTTCCTAGGAGAGAAATCTGTATAATAATAATAATAATATTATTAAAAGCATACTATTGGTGACAAGAAGACAAAAACGATTTTAGATGCTGGAATCTTGTACCAAAAAAACCAAAATGCTGGAAGAACGTAGTGGAGTCAAGCAGCATCTGTGGAGACAAAAGGCGAATATTAAACTTGCAGGTTAACAACCTGCATTTCGTCTGAGAGGGAAATATTGGTCAATTTATTTTTCCCTGCTTTCGTACAGGATGAATCTCCTTTCCTGCTGCTACCTCAGCTAATTTGGATTACAGCAACATGGAGCAGTGGAGTAGTGCAGCTAAAAGAGCTGCTGTATAGCTCCAGCAGTCTGGGTTCAGTCCTGACCTCTGGGGTTCTCTCTTCCAGGTGCTTTGGTTTCCTTCCACATCCCAAAGATGTGCGGGTTTGCACATTAATTGGTCTCTGTAAAATTGCCCTAATGTGCAGGGAGTGATTGCGAAAGTGGGATAACATAGAACTTGTGTGAATGGGTGATCGATGGTTGGCTTGGACTCTGTGGGCCTTTTCAACGACTCCATCTCTAAACTAACAACTAAACCAGATGGGTTTCTTCCAGATGCCCTGAATTCTTCCCACATGCAAAAGATGCGTTAATTGGTCACTGCCAATTACTCCTTACATTGGTAGAAAGGAAATCTGGACAGAATAGATTACAGAGAAAGTTAGTGGAGGAATGGGAATTAGTGGGATTGCTTCATGAACCAGCATTGACTCGGTAGATTGAATGACCTCCTCCGATGTTACACAAACCCATGGAAAATATGGAACAGCAACGGATGTCAATCTAGGAACACACAAAAATGTTTGGCTCAACATCATGGTGCACTGAGTCACCATGGAAACCTGATGCAGCAACAGAACTCACCTGCAAAGTGTTTTAATTTCAACATTTCCCCCCCACCACCACAAAAAAATATGAAGCACAAACACAGACACAAAAATATTTGTTCCTGGATCATATTGTCTGAAATGCCAAGCACTGACTTGTTCAAAGTCTTGTGTATGCAACATATTCTTCACCCATTGCTTTGCCCTTGGCAAAGTACAGGCAGCTCAAGTATGCTGATTGTTTTTGGGTCCTGGTGTATTCAAGTTCAAGAACTGTTATTAGCAAACATCTACAAAGCATTTTTGGAATCTTGCCTTGGCATCAACTCTGAATTAAGCAATTGTAGTTCTTGCAATCAGTTCCAAATTGACTTGTCCCTCACGAGGACAGTTTTCCACCTGAACCCATCTGCCAGTTTATTTGAATGCTCAAACCTGTCAATCCAACTCTCTATTAGGCTTTAAGAATCCATCGAAAACATGTCAATCACCTATTCCTGAAAGTAGGTCAGTCGCCGATGTGAAATTAGTTTGGGCCGTCTCAATCCAGTGCAAAAAGATTGAGGCCAACTCTACAGAACCTTCTGTCCTTCAGCACCTTTAGAAAATGTATCTCAGCGAAACTACAGGATGTGTAGGAAGGCACTGCAGATGCTGGTGCATATAAAAGATGGACATAAAGTGCTGGAGCAATTCAGTGGGTCGGGCAACATCTCTGGAGAAAAGGATGGGTGAAGTTTTGGGAACTCTTCTTCAGACCCAACCCGAAAAGTCACCATTTAGTTTTCTCCAGAGCTGCTGCCTGACCCACTGAGTTACTCCAGCACTTTGTGTCTATCTTCGAGCCTGCATTGTGAGAAGTGGTTAAGCAGATTATTGCTGAGACTGCGGCACATCTTTGCAGCAGAATATTACCATGGACTGCAAGGAACCTTCCCCTTGATTCAGGATCACTGTTCTCTGAACACTAAACTAAACTAACTCTAAAGGAGGAGCTTCGACTGCCCCGATCGCGAGAGCTTCGATCGCCGGCTGCGGGAGCTTCGATCGCCCTGACTGCGGATGGTTCGACTGCCCCGACCACGGGAGAATAAAGAGGAAAGAAGATTAGACTTTATTGCCTTCCATCCCAGTGAGGAAAGTAGGGAATCCACTGTGGTGGATGTTTATGTTCATTTTTATGTAGTTGTGTGTCGTTGATTTTTTTGGTATGACTGTATGGTAAATTGAGTTTCACTGTACCTTAATTGGTACACATGACAGTAAAATACCTTTGAACCTTTGAACTTTGAACTAAAGTGGCGCAGCTAGTTCTGCTGTGTCAGCTCCACTGATCAGGGTTCAGTTAGTTAAGCTTAGAAGGTGCTGTGGAGTCTGTACTTTGAAACAAGTGGCTGAAAAAGACACTCCGTCAACGTCTACAATGAAAGGAAAAGTGATTGAGAAAATGTGAAAAGTGCACTGCAGAAACCACAAGAAATATTGCCAGAAATTAATTGCCTTTGGGAGAAGAAAAATCTTCACTCTGTAATGAGCTCAAGCAAACTTAATTGTGTCATCGGGTGAAGCCAGTAGGCTGACAGAGACAGCTGGCTGACTTCTGGAGAATATCAGAGTAGTCATTGGTGAAATGAAAGGGAAAAGGAAGATTTCAAGTAGGCTGGGTGGTAAAAGAGCAAAAAGCAAGCAGGATGTTAAAATGAATTCCCCGTGAGGCAGTGGAGAAGACGAAGCAGCTGAAGACGTTTCAAGCATTACTAATAACTGAGACGGGGATGGATGAGAAAATAATCTCATTGTCGAACACCGTTTGTCAAGAATCTTCCCAACAATGTGATGTTAGTTGACCTTTAGGAAAAATATGCCAGAGTAAGACTTTGGAGATACAGCCCACCGAGCTCACGTCGACCAGAGATCACCCCGTACACTAACACTGTCCTACATATTAGAGACAATTTTACAACTTACTGAAGCCAATTAACTTACAAACCTGCACGTCTTTGACATGTGTGAGGAAACTGAAGCACCCAGAGAAAAGGCATGCAGTCATAGGGAGAATGTAAAAACTCCGTACAGCCAGCGCCCATAGTCAGAATCGAACCCGGGTCTCCGGTGTTGTAAAGCAGCAACTCTCAAATTAGTCGAGACATTTGAGTGTCACATTTAGGGCTTTTGAGAAAGAGATGGTTGTGGAGTCAGCACTGGGATGGAGCCGAGGTAAAGGAGAGGAGAGTAGTCTGCAGTTATCCAAGGCCAACATGAACTCCTGGTTGCCATGTAACAATATCAATAAACATGGTGCCAGCATAGCAGTTTGGAGTTTGGTGAGAAAGAGAAGAGATTGGGATCTGGAATTAATGTTAGGACAAGTGAGGAATTAGCAGCTGGCCTAAGGTTAGAGTTGTGGGGAATGGTGATGAAGTTCTCTCGTGGCAATAAACATAAATCAAATAAATGCATGAAATCATCACAATTCAGCACTAGATGGTAGGGAAGCAGTTTGAAAACCATTGCCATTGAGAATGTAATTATGGAGTTTAGTTTAGAGATACAGCATGGAAACAGGCCTTGTGTCCCACCAAGTCCACACTGATCATCGATCACCCGTTTACATAAGGTCTACATTATCCTGCTTTCTCATCCGCTCCTTACACTCTAGGGAAATTTTAAAGAGGCCAATTAACCTACA
This sequence comes from Rhinoraja longicauda, assembly GCF_053455715.1. Lineage (NCBI taxonomy): Eukaryota > Metazoa > Chordata > Chondrichthyes > Rajiformes > Arhynchobatidae > Rhinoraja > Rhinoraja longicauda. The sequence goes on along the minus strand of NC_135969.1, from coordinate 30,587,170 downwards.
AACCAGCACTTCTTTGGGATGTAGGAGGAAACCAGTGAACCCAGAGGAAACCCACACTGTCACAGGGGGAACTTGCCACACAGACAGCACCCGTAGTCAGGATGAAACCCAGGACCCAACTGCACCACTGTGCCTATCCTTACTCTTATTCCTAGAATGTTAGGGGCATTAAAGAATGTGATGATGAGTTTAGATTAGCCCAAGTTGAATTTAAATACGGAATTATAAAAGATGAAAATCCAGTGTCTATCTCTGTTTCATCAATATGCGGATAGTAGAATGAAGCTCAGAATCGCTTCAAAAATTCTTCACCGGAATTTTCTCAATGTTCCACATAATGACTGCCAGATAGAATGACAAGTCTTAAACAATTCATTTCAAACACATTCACACCTTCTTGTAAAGAGCGGATTTGTCATTCCTAACAGCACTACGTCAAGTGAGGTTTTAATTTGATTTCATTGATAATCTGAACTTTGAATTGAGCTGAGGTGCCAACGTTTGTGGAATTTTTTTAATTGGAATATATAAACTCCACAGTAATCTGCTCCGAGCAATAATCTGGACCTACAGGGCCAATAAAAAATTCTTAGCTAAATTATCTCGCATTTTAATCGGGATTCAAAGGCATCACTGTCCACCTGAAACTGTATGTTTAAGGAAACTGGAAGGAGTGCCCCCTCGTTCAGGTGTCCAGTCCTGAAGATGGAACAATAGATGAGATGAGCATCAGCAGATGAGCACCAGGACCTTTTTGTGACTCCAGAGTATGATCCATCTTGTTCCCCACTCTGCCCACTTTCTCCACACCCAACCACGTTCCAACTGGCTGTCACCAGAGAGCAAACAGTAGATCTCTTGGGTAGGTAATGTAAAAGAGCAAAAATGCTGAGGAACCCTGGTATATGGGCCAGAACAGATCTTCACAGACACGCACAGCCAGAAACACTTACTCTTTGGGGCAGAGTAACGGTAGAGTTGCTGCCTCATATCACTAGAGATCCAGGTTCGATCCTGACCACGGGTGCTGTCTGTATGGAGTTTGTACGTTCTCCCTGTGACCACATGAGTTTTCTCTGGGTGTTCCGGTTTCCTCCTACATTTCAAAAACATGCAGGTATGTAGCTTAATTGGCTACTCTAATTGTCCCTAGTGTGTAGGATAGAACTGGTGTATGGGTGATCACTGATCAGTGCGTACTCGCTGGGCCGAAGGGTATGTTCCACGCTGTATCACAAAACTTTTTACTTTTTCCCAATTTTATCTCCTCTTTTGTGCAAGTTCCACAAAGCCCTTGATTCATTCCCCTGTCATTCAAAATGTGTCGATCTCCTCCAATAATCAAATGTCCACAACCCTCCGGGACAGAGAGGTCCAGAGATTCACCAACCACCCTCTGTGAGAAGAAATTCCTGTGCACTTCAGCTTTAAAAAATCAGCAGCTCATCTTGTATGATTTTCTATAAAATGCAAATTACATTAGAAGGAAAGCGGATGAGCGCCAGAACTTTTCATGACTCCAGAATAGGTTCCACTCTATCCACTTTCTCCACTATGCAACAACATTCTAACTGGTGGTCACCAGGGAGCAGACAGTCGGACAATGGTAAAATTTGCGTCTCAGTGACGCAGCGATAGAGTTGCTGCCTTACAACGCCAGAGACCCAGGTTGGATGCCAACTGTGGGTGCGGTCTCCCCTTAACCCCATGGGTTTTCTCCAGGTGGTTCGGTTTCCTCCAAACACGTACAGGTTTGTAGGTTATTTGGCTTTGGTAAAAAAAATCTAAATTGTCTCTTGTGTGTAGGATAGTGCTAGTGTACGGGGATCACTGGTCGGCTTGGACTCGGAGAGCCGAAGGGCCTGTTTACACGCTGGATCTCAAGACTAAACTAAAAAGACGGGTAGGTAATGCAAAAGAGCAAAAACACTGAGGAATCCTGGTATATGTGATAGCTACATGATTGGGAGTCCAGCACGACACTGAAATGTCAGGAAATGCAACTAATGTAAAGCACAAAAATCTTTTGCACATGTTACAAATCAAACAGTAGAATACATGTAATTTAGAGTAAAATTACAACATTGGCTCAGAGAATGTAGGGGGACAGGACATGTGAACATTTCCTGAAGATAGGCACAAAAAGCTGGTGTAACTCAGTGGGTCAGACAGCATCTCTGGAGAAAAGGAATAGGTGACGTTTCGGGTTGAGACCCTTCTTCAGACTGAGAGTCAGGGCAATTTCCTGCCCACTTTCAATTGTGCGTTCTTTAGATGATGATCTTTTATCTTTAAACATCTCTCATCAGTAAAAACATATTGCCTAGATTTGTCCTATTGACAGAATTTCTATAAACTACAACAATGCATAAAATCTTCTAGCTTCTGTAGTTTCCTCTCAGGCACATCCTTTGTTGATCAATGCATCAGATTTCACCCTCCAAGGAAATTACATTTTGCAGACATCAACCTCATTCAAGAGTCAAGCGTATTTAATTGTTATATGCATCAGCAAAGGAAAAATGAAAATCTTGGTTTAGTTGAGAGATACAATGTTGAAACAGACCCTTTGGCCTATCGACTTCTCATCGACCAGCGATCCCCGTACATTAGCACTATCCTGCACACTAGGGACAATTTTTACCGAAGCCAAATAAACTACAAACCTGTACGTCTTTGGAGTGTGGGAGGAAACCAGAGCACCCGGGGGAAACCCACACGGTCACGGGGAAAATGCACAAACTCCGCCAAACATGCCACCCTTACTGCTGCAGATTTTACAGGCCCATGAATGCAATAACACAGTCAATAAATATACAAAAATCAATAATAATAAATTAATAATCAGTAATACCAGGTAAACCAGATCATAATAATGCCAGTACAACCCGAACAAAGTCCGTAGCAGATTGCTTGAGGTAGGGTAGTGATTAGGCATGTACAGTGTGATTCAAGAGCCTGATGGTTGCTGGAAAGAAGCTCTTCTTGAATCTGGAGGCCATGGTTCTCGGGCGCCTGTACCTTTTCCCAATGGTAACAATGAAATGACAGCGTGTCCAAGGTGGTGTGGGTCTTTTAGTTTCCTTTTTGAGGCAGCTCTTCCTGTAGATCCCTTTGATAGTGGAAATGCCAATACCGCTGATGGATCGGACAATGCCCATCTACCTCTGCAGTTTCCTTTGTTCCTGGTCAGTTGAGTTACTGAACCGGGCCTTGATGCAACCAGTCAGTATGTTCTCTATTGTGGACCTGTAGAGGTTCGAGAGATTATTCCATGACTGACCAAATCTCCTCAATCTTCAAATTCAGCAGAGATGTTGCCGAGCTTTCTTGATGGTTGCATCAATGTGTTGGGGCCAGACATATGTCTGGCCAAGAACATTTACACTTGGGACGGCACAGTGGCGCAGCAGTAGAGTTGCTGCCTTACAGCGCCAGAGATCTGGGTTTGATCCTAACTACAGTTGGTGTCTGTACGGAGTTTGTACGTTCTTCCTGTGACCCTGTGGGTTTTCTCCAGTTGCTTTGGTTTCTTCCCACATTCCAAAAACATACAGATTTGTTGATTAATTGGCTTCTGTAAATTGTCCCTAGTGTGCAGGACAGAACTAGTGTCAGGGTGATCGGCGCAGACTCATTAGTCTGAAGGGCATGTTTCCACGCTGTATCCCTGAACTTTAAACTTTCTCCCCATTGCAGCCCCATTGATGAAGATAAGAGGATGTTCTGGACTCTAAACCTTCCTCCGTTCCGTTCCTCCAACCTTCCGGATTCTTTTCCTTCTACAGTTAAGCACCTAAAATATAAAATTTTCATGCTCCTCAATGCCTCAACTAGTTCAGTGAGTGGATGCTCTGGAGTGATGACAAAGCTACAGAAACTAGAAAGATCTCACTTTGTTTGCACCCATGGAGAATTGGTTGTTAAGTAGCAAAGCTGATTGATAAACCTATCTGTATAATTGCCTGTTATTGGAGTCTCTATTAGTGTGCATCAGTACAATTTCATTAATCATCATCCATCACCAACTCCAAGTTTCCAGCAGTTGCACTACCACAAACCATACCTTTAAATCTGTTGATATTCAATTCAATGCCTATGAGATGAGATGGTCCCATCAACATCTTGTCCCAATTATACATCACAGAGCACTGCTTGTCGCTTCAAAAGAAAGTGGACTGAGCTGCAAAGGTTATAACACTAGATCTGCAAAGCGTTAAGACATTTGCCATCCTCCGATCACGGCACCCACCCTCCCAAATAATCCCGCAAGCGACTCGGGGATTCCTGCCACCACCTTGTCATCACCCTCTGCTCAGCATCTTGTGATCTTATCAACATCTTGACTTTCTAATGTGCACATCTTCCTCTCAAAACCAGACCTTCTGACTGCCTTTCGGTAAGTTCTCAATGCAGCTCATTTGTATCTAATCAAAGACAGAAGCATATCTCAGCCTGACCTCAGATGGTACTTCGATTCCTCATCCCTAATGCTTTCAAAGATGATACTTGCTTTCAAATTTCCACAGAGCCTCATTCCATTTCATCTTCACAGTCAACTCAAGAGCAAAAACTTACATTTGTGTGGTATCCTTTATACAGGAAACATGCCTCACTTTGTTTTATTTAGTTTAGTTTGGAGACACGGTGTGGAAAGAAGCCCTTTGGCCCACCGAGTCCTCGCCGACCACCGATCACCCGCACACTAGTTTTATGTTGCCCCACCTTCGCATCACACAAGGGCAATGTAGAGAAGCCAATTACCCCTACAAAACTACACGTCTTTGTAATGTGGGAGGAAACCGGAGCACCTGGAGAAAACCCACAATGGAGAACAACCTCTGCACAGACAGGATCCGTAGTCAGGATCAAACCCAGGTCTCTGGCACTGTAAAGTAGCAGCTCAACTGCTGCACCACTGTTGCCCAAACAAAGCGGAGCCTACTTAAGCATCTGCTTTGAAAATTATTGCATATGTCTCCCTGCCAATCCTGCAGTCCATTATTATAACTTTGTTGTTGATTTTCTCCTCAAATTCAGAAGCCCACTTAAAGGGCAGCACGGTGGGGCAGCAGGAGAGTTGCTGCCGTACAGCGCCAGAGTCCCGGGTTCGATCCTGAGTCCGGGTGCTGTCTGTGCAGAGGTTGTACTTTCTCCCCGTGACTTGCGTGGGTTTTCTCCGGGAGCTCCAGCATCCTTCACACTGCACAGATGTACAGGTTTGTACGTTAATTGGCTTGGGAAAATTGTAAATTGTGCAGGATAGTGTTACTGTGAGGGGATCGTTGGTTGGCATGGACTCGGCCGAAGGGCCTTTTCCGCACTGTATCTCAAAACTAAAACGAAACTAAATGAAACCACATCCTCAAACGCATCTTTGATTGTAATTTTATTTTCTGACAAGGATAAAATACCGTAGGTTTATATGCAAATATCTAATTCAATATGTGATGCACAAGAGTGCAAAAACACAAGAAATCAAGAAGCAGGAGAAGGCCGTCTAGCTCCTGAAGCCTGCCCTGCCATTCAATATGGTCATGGCTGATCAGTCCCAGATCTTATCTCCTCTTCCATACAAGCTCCACACACCCCTTACTTCTCTTGTCATTCAAAATGTGTCTATCTCCTCCAATAATCAAATGTCCACAACCCTCCAGGATAGAGAATGCTAGAGATTCATCACCCTCTGCGAGAAGAAATTCCTGTGCGCCTCAGCTTTAAAAGATCAGCTCGTCATCTTGTACGATTTGCCACAAAATGCAAATTATACTGCAAGCAAAGATTTCATGCATACATGTAAGGTGATAGCACTCAGTTCAGTTTGCGTGCTCTTGACTCCAAATCAAAGAGTAGTGGCTTCAAACGCCCAAACCAGGAATTGTGCCCACGATCTAGCGCAACAAACCAAAGCATAATGGAGGAAATGCCACACTGCTGGGAGGTGAGGTTTGGCGGAGATACAGTTAGGCCGTTAAACCCATTGACATTTTGTGGGATATTGTGATGCATACATTTGTTGCTCTATTTGTTTACATGACAACAGCGACCGTAAGAGTATTTTTAAAAATCATAACCTTCTGCATGTTCACTCACTTCTCGCGACCAAAAACCACCGTCACTGCATCAAAACCCTGCAAAACAAATCTCTTGTTTGCAGAGCATGCAAGTCTGGGCCATTCAACCAAATGAATTGCTGTTTGCTATTGTTCACCCCAATAAAATGTGTCAGCAGTATATGTGCAACATGTAATCAGGGAAAACAATTGAAAAAGACACATTAACATTTTATACAATGGGGAGCAATTGACATTGTACTCCGTGGAATTTACTCTGTGCGTTATTCAATGATGCAAGAGGAAGAAAGGGAAACCAGATCCATCATGAATAGTCCAACTCTTTGAATCAACAACCAATTCAGAATTTTAGTATTTACAGCATGGTGGCGCAGCGATTATACGTTCTCCACATGACCTGCGTGAGTTTTAGTTTTAGATTAGAGATACAGCGCAGAAACAGGCACTTCAGCTCACCGAGTCCGCACCGGCCAGCTCACACTAACACTATCCCATACATTAGGGACAATTTACATTCATACCAAGCCAATAACCTTCTCCACTTTTAGGTAACCTCTCACCAACTCCTCCCCCCCCCCCCTTCTCCCCTAAACCCCCTCCCTCTCTTCCACCCCCCCACCCCCCCTCATCCATTCACTTAGCCTTGAAAGTTTAGAATTAAACAACTCCTTGAAAGTTTAGAATTAAACATCTTAAAGATCTCAGCATTGCTGCCAGTTTAACAAGATAGACAGCTTAACATTAGGTAAAGTTAAAGCTTTTCTCTCTGTTCTATATGTCAACTAAGTTAGCAGACAACATGGAGTCCCACACGTTGGAATTTGATGGCATCATCTTTTAAACGCTAGAATTTTATTAACTTTAGTTTTAGAGATACAGCATTGAAACAAGCCCTACGGCCCACTGAGGCCATGCCAACCATTGATCACACACTAGTTCCATGTCATCCCACTTTCTCATTCACCCTCTACAGATTAGGGCCTTTTTTCTTTTTAAACAGAGGCCAATTAACCTACAAACCCACACGTCTTTGTGATGTGGGAGGAAACCGGAGTACTTGGAGGAAAGTCGTGTGGTCACAGGGAGAATGTGAAAACTTCAGGCAGACAGTACCAGAGATCAGGATCAATCACTGGTCTCTAGTGCTCTGAGGCAGCATCTCGACCAGCTGAACTACTGTGCCACCCTGACCTGATTACTGTCAGCAGGAATCTCCTAAAAGGAACAAACAAATAATTAAAAAATCATGCCCTGGCATCATTGTCAAATACTACTAGAGCCATAAGGTCGAAATGGGAGCGTGTAAAGGTGGTGTGCATGGCATGGTTTTTATTCACAGAGAGTTGTAGGTGTCTGGAATATGCAACCTAGGGTAGTGGTGGAAGTAGATATAATTGTAGCATTTTAGAAGCTCTCAGATAGGCACATGAATATGCTGTGAACAGACAGATAAGCAGCAAGTGCGTGCAGAAAACATTATCTTAATTTGACATTGGGTTCAGCACGAACGAAGAGGTCTGAAGAACCTGTTCCGCGTGCTGCATCGTTCTATGGTCCATTTAGATAATGTTCCCAATATCCGCAATCCAGAGATTTCTGGAGGTGGTAAAAGAGAACTTTCAGGGATCATCAGCTTACTTTGATTTCCATAGATAAAGCTAAGTGGCTTAGTTGACACATAGAACAGCGAGAAAACGCTTTAACTTTACCTTAATGTTAAGCTGTCTATCTTGTTAAACTGGCTGCAACACTGAGATGTTTAAGATGTTTAATTCTAAACATAGAAACATAGAAAATAGGTGCAGGAGGAGGCCATTCAACTCTTCGAGCCAGCACCGCCATTCATTGTGATCATGGCTGATCGTCCCCAATCAATAACCCGTGCCTGCCTTCTCCCCATATCCCTTGATTCCACTAGCCCCATGAGCTCTATCCAACTCTCTCTTAAATCCATCCAGTGATTTGGCTTCCACTGCCCTCTGTGGCAGAGAATTCTACAAATTCACAACTCTCTGGGTGAAAAAGTTTTTTCTCACCTCAGTTTTAAATGGCCTCCCCTTTATTCTAAGACTGTGGCCCCTGGTTCTGGACTCGCCCAACATTGGGAACATTTTTCCTGCATCTAGCTTGTCCAGTCCTTTTATAATTTTATATGTTTCTATAAGATCCCCTCTCATCCTTCTAAACTCCAGTGAATACAAGCCTAGTCTTTTCAATCTTTCCTCATATGACAGTCCCGCCATCCCAGGGATCAATCTCGTGAACCCATGCTGCACTGCCTCAATTACAAGGATGTCCTTCCCCAAATTAGGAGACCAAAACTGTACACAATACTCTAGATGTGGTCTTACCAGGGCCCTATACAACTGCAGAACCTCTTTACTCCTAAACTGAAATCCTTTTGTTATGAAGGCCAACATTCCATTAGCCTTCTTCATTGCCTGCTGCACCTGCATGCCAACTTTCAGTGACTGGTGTACAAGGACACCCAGGTCATGCTGCACCTCCCCCTTACCTAACCTCTAAACCTTCAAGGAGGTTTGGACAGGCTAAGAGAATGGATGAGGACCCAGCAGATGGAACACAATATGGAAAAGTAACTCTAACTTCAAGTAACCCTTGCTTTCTCTCTTTCGCCGTCCCTCCCCCAACCTAGTTCTCCGACTAGGTACACTCTCCTGATTAATTTTACTGATTGTATGCCTTCCCCTCAGCTAACAATGTACCATTCTACATTTCTTTATTAACATCTGCTTTGATCTGTCATTTTAACACCTCACCCTTCCATATCTCTAGACTCCCTCTCCCCTGACTCTCAGTCCGAAGAAGTGTCTCAACCAGAAACGTCACCCATTCCTTCCCTCCAGAGATGTTGCCGGTCCCACTGAGTTACTCCAGTATTTTGTGTCTATCTTCAGTGTACAACCGGCATCTGTAGTTCCTTTCTACACATGGAAAAGTAAGAGGTCTTCAACCTTGATAAATGGAGGGACCTGGGTGAACACGTACACAAACCACTGAAAGTTAACAAGCACTGGGGGGGAAATGTAGAAACAATGAACTACACATGCTGGTTTATACCAAAGATAGACACAGAGTGATGGAGTAATTCAGCGGGTCAGGCAGCATTTCTGCATAAAAAGGATGGGTGATGTTTCGTGTTGGGTCTGAAGAAGGGTTTCGATCCAAAACATCACCCATCCTTTTTCTCCAGAGATGTTGCCTGAGTTACTCCAGCACTTTATGTCTAAGTAATTAGGGAAACATGGTACATTGACATTTGGTCCAAGTGGATTTAAATCTAAGGTGTTATATTACAGTTGCAGTGAGATCACACTTGCAATATTACTTTTCGCACCCCAAGGTGGAATATACTTGTGCCAGAGGTGGTGCAATATGTTTATTCCTGGCATGATTATATTGTGTTCTTTGACCGTTGATTAAGCAATCTTGGTCTAAATTCTCTGGAATTTAGATGAATAACAATTCTTAAGGAGCTTGACAAGAAGAGTGCAGGCAGAGTTCATGTTCTCCCTGGATAGGTTGGTCTAGAATCAATGTCTCAAAATAAGGGCTTGACATAGAGGACTGAAATGAGAGGCAAGTTCTTCATTTAGAGATTGGTAAATCTTTGGAATTTTCTACCCAAAAGGGTAGGCACAGGGGCGACACAGGGGCGACAGCAGTGGCCCAGTGGCAGGGCTGCTGCCTTACAGTGCCTTACAGTGCCTTACAGTGCCAGAGACCTGGGTTCGATCTGACCACGGTTGCTGTCTGTATGGAGTTTGTACGTTCTCCCTGGGTTTGTACATTCTCCCTGGGTTTTTACCTGAGTGCTCTGGTTCCCTCCCATATTCCAAAGATGTGCAGGTTTGTAGGTTAATTGGCTTCAATAAATTGTACCTAGTGTGTAGGGCGAGAACTAGTGTATGGGAGAACATTGGTCAGCATGGATTCAGCGGGCCGAAGGGTCTGTTTCCACGCTGTATCTCTAAACTAAACTAAAAAGGGTTGTGAAGTCTCAGTCATTAAGAGATAGATATCTGAATAATAAGGGAATCAAAGGATATAAGATTGGTGAAGCAAAAGAAAAGCACTGAGGTAAATGGCTAGCCACAATGTTATTAAATAGGCTGAATGGCCCATCTGTGCTCCTATTTCTTATAGACACAAAAAGCTGGTGTAACGCAGTGGGACAGGCAGCGGGACAGGCAGCATCTCTGGAGAGAAGGAATGGGGTGACGTTTTGGGGAGAGACCCTTCTTCTTTTCATCAGTCTGAAGAAGGTTCTCAACCCGAAACGTCACCCATTCCTTCTCTCCAGAAATACTGTCCGTCCGTCCTGCTGAGTTACTCCAGCTTTTTGTGTCTATCTTTGGTTTAAACCAGCATCTGCATTTCCTTCCTACATACTCCTATTTCTTATGTTCTTCGATGTTCTTAATCACAGGGCAAAGATAACAATACCCAAAGCTGTCAGGCAATTTATTTGCCTCCTCAACCCCTTCTTGCTTAATTTCCTGATGGTATTGTCTCATGTTGGGGAAGAATTGTGCAGTAGTTCACTGGTACATTCCATGCTCACAACCCTCATCAAGCTATCCATCTGTAATGAATTGAGGATTATGAGTAACAGTACCACACAGAATGTTCTTTGTTCACAAAACAACCCTTAGGAGCTCGTCATCATTCAACTGCACCAGCCCTGCAGGACATCATTAATCCCCCAAATTTGCAGTGTAAACATTCGTAATCTAATTTTGCTGGCTAATTCTGGTAGGTTAGATATGTTGTGTCCCAGTCAAATGTAGCACATTTAGTTTGCAAAAAGACTTATGTCATTCCCTTCTGAAAGGGTTTGGCTGCCTTGCCAATTAGTAGAGAGTGGATAGATACAAAGTGCTGGAGTAACTCAGCTTGTCAGCCAGCATCTCTGGAGAAGAAGGACAGGTGACTTTTTCACAAGTTCACAAGTCATGGGAGTAGAATTAGGCCATTCGGCCCATTGTCTACTCCGCCATTCAATCATGGCTGATCTCTGCCTCCTAATCCCATTTTCTTGTCTTCTCCCCTATAACCCTTGATGCCCGTTCTAATCAAGAATTTGTTTTGGGTTGGGACACTTCTCTTAGTAGAAAGTAGATCTGGCTTTAAAGATCTTCTCAAAACACAGCTGTGAAGAGAAGGTCTGGAAACCTTGATAAGATTCTAAAATACTTGAAACTTTTACATGCCCATCGCACACATCCCGATGTCATGAAAAGGAAGCGGTGCCATTTATTGTTGCTTTTACTGACCTGTGGATCAGCTATGGTTCTGCAGCAGTGACCAATCTACAGAAAAAAACAATTATCTTCTTTCCCCAACCTTAAAATGAGTTTGTCTTTTAACCAACACTCAGGATGCAGAATTACAGAAATTAGACTTTATAACCATAAGGCTCTCACTCCCACCCGAGAGGAAAGGACTAAGTGACATTTGAACAGTTTTATGATGGAAAAGAGTTAGGATTATGATAGTCTTCTTTGCCAATATAAAACCTTTGGCCTTGCAGAAAAATGTATTTATCAACTTATAACGAGGAAAGCAATGGACATGCCCTAGCTCAGTGATCGCATTTCTTGATTAGCGAGGGCTTCTGAAGCTATGAAGGCAGGAAAATGGGGTTGAATGGGAAAAATCGATCAGCCATGATCGAATGGCGGAGTATTCTCGATGGGCCAAAAGGCTTAATTCTGCTCCTGTGACTTATGGTTCCTTGGAGGGGCCTTTCTTGTATATTATTCTCAATTATTCTCATGACATGAGAGACAAGGCCAAGATGAATCCAGAGCAACCCTGAGCTGGCCATCTAGTCTTCTTCATCAACTGCCACAGCTTAAAGGGAGGCAGCTCTCCCACAATAACCTATAGAAAATTGAGCCAGTGATGGTGAATGAGTTGCATATTACTTTCAAATAAAGTAAAAACAGTAAGGAAAGCCTCACTCTCACGGTAAGGAGAGCCTCACTGTCTCACACTTTTGAGACAACCTGAAGATTATCCTGTGCTCAGCAAGCTGTACACAAAACCACTGAATGAGCATGTGAACACAAGCAGCAGATACAGAAATTGTTGTTATTATTGCACGAGATTGTCGAAAGACGAGGCATTTGTGCTCTCATGAAGGCCTGTGTCTCGCTCAGCAAAGTGCACACTGCCAGGCCAGTGCTGATCAGCAATCTGAAGCTGGCAGTGCTGTGACGTGGTACATTGTTGTGCGAGTACAAAGTGCGTATTGTACTCCTGAGCTCTGAAGAGCTGACTGGAAAGGTTCGAGCGACATCAGACTGCATTGTGACTCGAAAGGGTGAGGATTAGTGCTGGCTCATTTGCCCGTTTCTGGTTGCAGCAGGTTTGACAGAGACCCGAGAGCAGGGTGCAGAAAGAGCCATTGAGCTGAGTGATGCTTCAGTGGGTGAAAGGGAAGGAAGGCAATACAAAACTTGGAAAAGAACAGGAGGATAACTAAAGTCAGAGAACTACAGCACAGAATCAGGTCACATTCAGCCCACCAAGTCATAAGGAATAGGAGTAGAATTATGCCATTTGGCCCATCAAATCTATTCTGATCTATCTCTCCCTCCTAACATCATTCTCCTGCACTCTCCCCATAACCTCTGACACCTATACTAATCAAGAATCTATCTATCTCCTCTGCCTTAAATATCCACTGGTCTATAAGTCTACACCGACCATCAACCATTCATTTACACGAGTCATTAATTAATTTATTTTTAAAATTCTCCTCATATTTTCATCAGGTTCCCCTAGGTTCTGCTGCTCACTTACACACGTGGCAATTTACAATCATCAATGATGAACCAAATACCCTGAGCGGCACAGAGCGCAGCGGTGCAGTTGCTATCTGACAGAGCCATTGATCTGGGTTCGATCCTGACTACGGGTGCTGTCTGTATGGAGATTCTACGTTCTCCATATGACCGCATGTGTTTTCTCTGGGTGCTCTGGTTTCCTCCCACACTCCAAAGACATACAGGTTTGTAGGTTAATAGGCTTTGGTAATGATTGCAAATTGTTCCTTGCGTGTTGGATAGTGCTAGTGTCCAGGGTGATCGCGGGACTCGATGGGCCAAAGGACCTCTTTTCACGCTGAATCTCTAAACTAAACCTATGCATCTTTTGGGATGTGGGGGAAACTGGAACAAAAGAGGAAATATGTGCAGTCATAGGTAGAATATGCAAACTCTACACCGACAGCAATGGAGGTTTAGTTTAGTTTAGAGATAAAGCATGGAAACAGGCCCTTCGGCCCACCGAGTCCGCGCCGACCAGCGATCCCCGCACATTAACGCTACCCTACACACAAGGGACTGTTTATACTTATACCAAGCTAATTAACCTACAAGCCTGTACGTCTATGGAGTGTGGAAGGAAACCGAAGATCTCGGAGAAAACCCACGTGGTCACGGGGAGAATGTACAAACTCCGTACAGACGGCGCCCTTAGTCAGGATCGCACCTGGGTCTCTGGTGCCGCAAGTGCTATAAGGCAGCAACTCTGCCGCTGCCCCACCATGCCGCCCGTCAAGATGAACTCTGGTCCCTGTTGCTGTGGCAATAGTTCAATTGGCTGCACCACTGAAAAGTACTGATCAAAATAATTAATAAATAAGTAATCACCTCTTATTGCATTCAGAAAGTGCTAATAGTTTGGAATAATTCATTGAATTTGTCATTTGAATGTCTCTAAAGGTACCATCTGAGGGTTAAGGGGCGGGCTTTGTTGGGTTGAATAGCCTGCCTTCTGAAATGCCTTCTTCTCTGGGATCTAGAAGTAATTTAAACAGTTTTATTCCTACTTAGCCAAGGTTGCTTCCATCAGGTTTCATAAGCTCCATCCTCGTTCAGCTGAAAGATAATTTGTCTCCAGTAACTGTTCCCATGCCCTGAAGCAATGGCTGCGAAGAGCAGCTACTGAAAAGCAAGAGTAATTTAAAATTTGACTGCGGCAACCACGAAGACAAGATCCTGGGATTCTCATTATCCTATAGTTATGCAGAGAAGTAAAGTCTCAGGACTCAAATGAAAATACTGCCACACTGAACTGTGCGTCATCAATTCGGCAGCCCAGCAATTAATAAACCGTGGAATCTCTGGGATCTATTAGTAATTTAAACGGTTTTATGCCTATTTAGCCAAGGTTGCTCAGTTTGACCTTTCGAATAGTCAATCTACACTATGCCTCTCAGCAAATAAAGCATGTCTCCTTTGCCTTACAACAGCTCAGATATGATTGCACTCAGAATCCATTGTTGAATGTCAGAAATGGAGAAAACAAATAGGATGATAGAAAATGTTTCTACTGCAAATAATTGATGACACAAGAGAAGAATAGCCAGTTCAGATTTCACACATCCATTTAACAAGATGTCCCTTTGATGTAGCTCCTTTGATCTTTTTGTACTGGACAAGAATGGTCGGTTTCCTTCAACAAAAATGACACCATGAATCTGTTCTGTCAGATTTCTCCAAAATAGGGCTGCTTCCATTTTGAAAGCACTTAAAATCTAAATAGAGACAGCTATCCCTCTCTCTCTGAGGGCCCAATATCAAATTACTTTCTCCTGAACAATTTGGGCCAGTATCAGTCCATAGTGAGTCCGAGTCTCGGTGCTTCAATTACTCTCACAACTGTATAACGATTTACATTTATATGGTGAATATAAAAAGACTGTGGATTGACTGGCAGGTTGGAGAAAGCAATATTGCCCCTTATTTGGGCTCTACGGAAGAATAGATGGGTACTGATGCTGGGTCAGGAAAGAAGATATTAAGAAGAACAATCAACAGCTTAGCTAAGGAAATTGTTGATCAGGTTGCCCGGGTTGGGCTTGAAGGTCAAAGAGTTTTCCTCACTCAGAGTCCCAGCGATCACTGTTTTCACCAGTGTGTCGATCTGGTATCGGAGTTTGCATCTCCTCCAGGACCGATCTGGGTTTAAAGATGTTTTTAAATAAGTGGGCTTGGCATTTGAATTGATTGAATTGAATACTTTATAGTCACATGTGACATCACAGTGACATTTTTTGCTTGCATACCCAAGGGTATGCAAATGGTCGCCCATTAAGGACGCTTACAAAAGAAATGGTGGCTTGTGATTTAGGAAAAGTATTCAGGGAGTAGTGGGTATATAGAATGAGCTGCCAGAGGAGGTAGTTGAGGCAGATATTATTACAGCATTTAAAACACACTTGGATAGGTAAGTGGATAGGAAAGGTTGAAAGGGATAGGAGTCAAACGAGCAAGTGGGACTAGCGTAGATAGGGATCTTGGTCAGCGTGGTCGAGTCAATGGTCAATGGTTCTTTCTTGTCACAAGTACAGTGAAATTATTTTTTTGCGCACAGTTCAGCAAAGTATTGCTCTACATAAGTACAATCCTAGATTAAGTACAGAGTGTATAGAAATAGTCTGAGACAATATCCATGAGTCGCCAGATTTGGGTGCCATTTTCAAAGTTGGGGCAATGGGCCCGTTTCTGTGCCATATGACTCTACAACTCTCTGCCTCGGTGTGCAATTACTCTGACGGATTAAGTCTTATCAGTTAATGTTCAAATAAGGGCAATATTGCTTTCTCCAACCTGCCAGTCAATCCACAGTCTTTTTTATTGTTTCCCATCACCCTCTTTGCTTCGCAGCCTTCAATCCTTCTTTCATTATTTTGATACCTTTTTCTATTTTGGGGTTTATCTGTCAGTGTTTTGCAACCAGAAAGTCGTGTCCTGTCACTCACCACCAGCAGTGCTCTCCATCTCATCTCTAGACTATTCTCCATTTTCTAATCCCATCTCATTTTCAGTCTTGTTATCTTTCCATCACTGCCTCGGGATCCTGGTCCACAACATTACAGGTTGCAACAGTACTTTGCAGCTGCATCCCTGCAATAACTCAGCTCTGTTCTGTTCCCATATCACGGCTAAACCCTGACAGCCTTTCCAAATGCTCTCTCTCTCTCTGCTTGTTAGTCCTCTTCCCCACGGCCTTGGCTGTGTCCCTTTCATTAATGACATGATTTATAGTTATAGCAGCACCCGTAATTTACACTACGTAAATGATAAACCATGCTCTTTTTTAATCAAGATCGCATTATCATTAATACAATCCCCTTATTTCAGTGCCAGCAGTTGTATTGTGACTTGCAGTGGTTGTTAGACAGTTAAAGTTACAACTTAATTAGTTGCTGAATATATGAGTTATTTGAAACTCAGCTGGACTGTGTGCTCAATTAGGGTTGAGCTCTTTCAAGCATCCACTGAAATTGTCTATATCCAGGATTTTTGAAAGAACATCACTGTTGTTCGGGCCTTTTTCAGCTGTGGGCAAGGGTTTGTAAGTTAACATTCACTCTGTTCTTTTCCCATTAATTGGGGTTAATTGATTTTTCGTCCTGATACATCATTTTAATTCTTGAACCTGGACATAAACATTTTTTTTTTACCTGTGCGCTGGTTCCCCAAAGGCTTGATATGAACAAAGGGAAAGCTGGCACTCGATCAAGTATCAGCTGAGTGTGACAATACTTGCCATAAGAAAGGAAAATCAATGGTAGAGTGGAACCCCAGACGGCACAGTGCACAGCTGGTAAAGTCTGATGTCTCACTGCACCAGAGATCCAGGCTTGATCCCAATTCTTGGGTGCTGTCTGTGTGGAGTTTGCACACATGACCACATGGGCTTCCTCCCACATCCCAAATGCGTGCAGGTTTGTAGGCAATTATTCTCTTTAGGTAAATAAATAGTAAAGTAGGGTATTTTTAAATGAGGGGAAAGAACCTTAAATGTTGGCGTTGAAAGGAACTTGTATTTTCTTGTACATGAAACATGCACGCAAATAAGAAAACAAATGGTACAGTGTATATCATTTGGCATACAAGGAAATATAATGGAATTTTTCTTGAACTGTTTAGGGCAATGCAATGATTAATTGCCTCTATAAACTTGCCCAAGTGTGTAGAGAGTGGATGAAAAAGAGAGATGATGTAGAACTAGTTTGAACAGGCGTTCAATGAACGGCATGGACTCAGTGGGCCAAAGGGTCTGTTTCCATGATGTATCTCTAAATTAAACATCAACAACTCGCTTGAAAGATTTCTAATATTATTGAGAGATCTTTGATGCCAGCACCACAAACTTCTTGCTGCTTGAGCCACTCAAAATGTTCGAGTCCCGGTATGAATCACTATCTATGTTAAACAATTTGAACTCGTTTGGGGTGTCATTGATTACACTCAAGAGGCAAAGAGAATAAAGTCAGGTTTCCCACTATTGTTATACAAAGATCTCTGATATAAAGTGGACATGTGTAGATGGCATTTGAGTTAAAGTGCAAGATAAACCAAAAATGAGTAGACCACCTGTCCAAGTTCATCGACAAAGAAAGAGCATTTACCTGAGCTACCCAAGTGTAGGCTCTCCCTGTAACAAATTCCTTCAGGTCAGAAGATCAAGGAAGCAAAGAAATTATAAAAATTAAATCACAAATTGTTAAGGCATATTACACGATCACCAACAAAAGAAACAGAATATAAAAGAAAGTGAATGCAGTGATGGAGCATAAAGCTCCCCCCTCCCCCCTCCCCCCTCCCCCCCCCCCCCCCCCCCCACTACTCAATAAGAACATGGTTAAGCCTTGATCATATCAGTTTCCCAGAAACCTCAACTTCCGCAAAATCCAAAAAATCCATTAATCTCAAACATGAATATGAACAATGATTGGAAATCTACAATTTTTTTGCAGTGAAGAATTTCAAAGGTCTAAGTCCTCTTAATTTAGTTTAGAGATACAGCGTGGAAACAGGCCCTTCAGCCCGCACCGACCAGCGATTCCCACACATAAACACCATCATACACACACTAGGGACAATTTACATTTGTACCAAGCCAATTAACCTTCAAACCTGTACGTCTTTGGAGTGTGGGAGGAAATCGAAGATCTCAGGAAAACCCAGGGAGAATGTACAAACTCTGTACAGACAGCACCCATAGTCGGCATTGAACCCGGTCTCTGGCGCTGTAAGGCAGCAACTCTACTGCTGCACCAACTGTGCCGCTCTCTACCCCTCTACGGGAAGAACTTGCACTTCACCTCAAATAGTTATCCCTTTTTTGAGAGTTTGGCCTTCACTCTAGAGTGGCAACCCAGAGAGAAAAGCCCCAATGAAACCCCATCAGAATCTGGGTATATTTCAATGAGATCACCTTTCATTCTTTTAAACCAGAGAATATCAAATCTTACTATTTAATCTATCCCAAAGCAAAAATATGTTCTACCTTAAAAGAAGAAGGTCTTAGACTTCGAAAGACACCAAAATTATATCAAATTGTTCCAAAGCCCTAAACACTTCAAGAAAAAACCATTACGTTTCCTTTTATACCTAAAACTTTGCATTAATATACACCATACCATGTCTTCTTATTTGCGTGCACATTAACATGTTTCACGTACAAGAAAACACAAGTTCCTTTCAACACCAACATTTCATGTTTTTTTCCCTATTTAAAAATACCCTGTTTTACTATTTATTCACCTAAAGAGAATAAACCCACATTGGCCTATATTTCATTAGATCTGTTAAGCTCTTGCCCACATTTGGAGTCAGTCTTCATATCTTTGCCTTCCCTACATAACTTACTTTCCCACTTATCATCAGTAAAATTGAATGCATTGCATTTGGTCTCTTATTCTAAGTTATTATATGGATTGCAATTAGCTAAGACCCCAGCACTGATCTTTGTCATAGCCAACATGTAAATAGTCTCTGTTTTAGGTCCTTGTAAGTCTTCACTGTGACAACTTATCAAAATTCCAGCTATATTGCAACAACCGTTTCTCCTTTACCTGATCTTCTGCAGTTATACCCACAAAATAATTATTAAATTTGACAAGCACGATTTCTCTTTAATAAAGTCGCATTGACTCTGCCTAATCATATTATGATTTCCCAAGTGCTGTATTACCACTTGCTTAATAATTAATCCCCAGTATATTTCTAATGACTGATATCAGGCGAGCAAGTCTACAGCTCCCTACTTTTACATTCCCTTCTTTTTCAGTATATCCACGTTACATCTCCTACTTTTATAATCCAATGGATTCATTTCAGAACCTCGATTTATTATTACCAATTTCAGTTGAATTATTGAATGCAGTTTCATTGGTATTTGCATTCCTGATTATCAAACATATTACAATAGACAATAGACAATAGGTGCAGGAGTAGGCCATTCAGCCCTTCGAGCCAGCACCGCCATTCAATGCGATCATGGTTGATCACTCTCAATCAGTACCCCGTTCCTGCCTTCTCCCCAAACACCCTCACTCCGCTATCCTTAAGAGCTCTATCCAGCTCTCTCTTGAAAGCATCCAACGAACTGGCCTCCACTGCCTTCTGAGGCAGAGAATACCACACCTTCACCACTCTCGGACTGAAAAAGTTCTTCCTCATCTCCGTTCTAAATGGCCTACCCCTTATTCTTAAACTGTGGCCCCTTGTTCTGGACTCCCCCAACATTGGGAACATGTTTCCTGCCTCTAATGTGTCCAATCCCCTAATTATCTTATATGTTTCAATAAGATCCCCCTTCATTCTTCTAAATTCCAGTGTTTACAAGCCTAATTGCTCCAGCCTTTCAACATACGACAGTCCTGCCATTCCGGGAATTAACCTAGTGAACCTACGCTGCACGCCCTCAATAGCAAGAATATCCTTCCTCAAATTTGGAGACCAAAACTGCACACAGTACTCCAGGTGCGGTCTCACCAGGGCCCGGTACAACTGTAGAAGAACCTCTTTGCTCTTTAATGAGACACATTTCACTTTTTCTCTAGTTGGTACATAATTCTAATCCCCTTGAAGATGATTTCAGCAAGGTTTTGGTCTTTGCAATGCTCTAAGTTCTTCCCTCCATTAACAGGTTGTGGTGGGTGGCTCAAGAATTCTTTCCGATGGATTTTCCACATGCCAGGCAAGCTCAAATATCTGCAGTTTTTGCTTTGTTAAGAAGTTGAAAAAGATCACCATCTAGATATGGGAAATGCTTGGAAGATAGTGGTCAAGTTTTTTTCTTGAACCAATGTAATCCATAAGGTTTGCAAGCTTATGGTAACACAGGAAGAGGACTAATGCCAATTTCCAGTCGAAGAAATCCCTTAAATCCCATTCCTGCTTTACGTATTTCCCAATAGTCCTGCAACCTATTCTTTTTCATCTGCTCATCTCACTCGCCTTTGATTCTTTTGCCACTTACTTGCAATAAATGTCAACTTAATCCACCAATTAACCCACTAATGTACCTTTGTAACCTGGGGAGAGAACTGGAGCATCCGGCAGAGACTAATGGAATCACAAGGAGAACATGCAAACTCCTCGCAGGCAGGACTGGCAGGACTGGCAGGCAGGATCTCATTCAAGTCCCTAGAGCTGCAAGGCAGCAGCAGTACTAACCGCTACATGGCCCTTGCAGCCCTAACATTGTTGTTGGGAGACAATCCCAGGAATTTGATTCAAGGTTAATGAAAGACCGGTGATATATGTTGAAGACAAGATGGTGTGTCAGGTGAATTTATGGTGGCGATGCAAGTCCAATGCAATTATTATTACACTTACTATGAATTTTTAAAATTCTCATTGTAAATGTAAAATATTTTCCAAGTCACAAACTAACATGGAGAAAATCATGGACTGTAAAATATTAAATGCTGAATCAGAAATTAGTGGATAGTTACGTCAGATTACCTGGTTTATATGAGCTCCAGCTAGTAAGCTGCTAGTTAACTCTAACATTCAAATGTATTGTAAAATACTATTAAAAAAACTCTACAGATACAAAATATGATATTTATGTTCTGATGATGAAATTGGAAGATATATTTTCTTGTAAGGTACCCAAAAGGTCCAAACATATAGAAAAATCAGCCAAAAAATGTATGAAGTGACAAAGGGCAATAAGAAGAGGCTGGCTAGTATATGGAACGAGCTGCCAGAAGACGTGGTAAAGCTGGGAACAAATATAATGTTTGAAAAACATTTGAACAGGTTCGTGGATAGGAAGGATTGAGAGGAATATGGGCCACTTGTAGGCAAATGTAACTAGATCAGGAAGATACATTGGTTGGCATTGGCAGATTGCCCACATACTGCATTCCTGTTTTACCTGTGGAGCAATGCAAAGGGGAGTTTTTTGATTTAAGGTTCTACATTGTGGATTATCTACTTATTTCAGAAGCTTGCATGAAATTATGATTGAAACTTAATTTCACAAAAATTTTACTTTTCACTTGATCATGTATCTATCTGTACACTGTGAATGGCTCGATTGTAATCACACATTACGATAGAACTTTCTTCATGTATTTTCTTTCCGACGACTGGTTAGCACCCAACAAAAGCTTTTCACTGTACCTCGGTACACATAACAATAAATTAAACTGAACTGAATAATCACAACCTTGTTCAAATGCAGCATAGGCTATTTGCATAGAACCTGCAGATGTCAACAAATGGTTGCGAGAAGAGGGGGCCCTGTTTGATTTTCCTTTGCTTTCCCACAATCTTTTGAAATATATCTACACTCAGCTAAAACCTGATAACATGACACCTCTCAGGGAATGTACCCAAGACCTGGTTCTTTATTTGGGTGAATGGCACAACAAACTTTACACTTCCTAAGCCATCTGGCAAAGTTGACAGGTTTATATGCGCGCCAATAGCAGCTTACTCATTTCTTCCTCAATACTTCGAAGAGCTGCCAACTGCTACAATTTAGCTGATACAATCACAACATCCAACAAAAAAAAAATCCACTTCGAATGAACACAGATACAATTCTGTCCTTGTATCTTGAGAATTCTGGCACTTGTGATAGCTGATCTATGATAGCTATCATACACTTATGATGGCACCAGGATGGCAGAGTTGCTGTCCAACAGCGCTAGAGACCCGGGTTCGATCCTGACCATGGGTGCTGTCTGTAAGGAGTTTGTACATTATCCCCGTGACCTGTGTGGGTTTTCTCAGGGTCTTCCAGTTTCCTCCCACACTCCACAGACGTACAGTTTTGTAGGTTAATTGGCTTCAGTAAAATTGTAAATTAACCCTAGTGTGTGTAGGATAGTGTTAGTGTGTGGGGATCGCTGGTCGGTGTGGACTCGGTGGGCCGAACAGCCTGTTTCCACATTCTATCTAAAAAAGAAAGGAGTGCAGTACTCTGAGAGCAATCACTGGTGCAGCCATTAAACCACGTTTGTGGCCAAGTCTCCAATAGATGTAATGGATACCATGATTATTCTTGACAATGAGCAACCACATTCCCCAGTGATCTGCCCTAAGATTATTCCTCCACCAGCATAATTTTGATTAATACAAATGATCGGGCCATTATCTCTTGTGGGACTTTGTGAGAATATGATCCAAATTACCACATTGCAAGAATGCTTCAATGGTTGCAAGTGTTGTGGGGCAACACAAGATCAGCAAAGACACTTTGAAATGCAAGAATTATTTTTGAAATTCACATCATGTGATGTAACCTGCTGCCTTAAGATGTCTGTAATAATTTTAAAGTGATCAAAATGAGGGCCACTTATGCAGAGGGTCGTTTTTTCCAGGAACAATGATCAGATGAATGATTTTATGCATTGTTTAGAAATAAATTGATATTTTATTAATTTGTTTAAAGTACAGTTTCAAGATTTTTTTTAAATGACAGCTTTTTAAACTCTCAAACTGAAATGAGAGGCACGGATTTGGTCTTTATCACTTCAACATCAAAGAAGTAAATGGAAGTTGCACTCTGCTTTCAGTTCCAATGAATTCAATGCATACTAATCTGGCCATATGCATTTAAGGGAGGTGACCACAAAACAAATGTCTAACCCTTCATGCCTTGTTTTTAGAGTTAGCAATACGCAGTAAAGACAATTTGTTCTTCTACATTGCACTTGGTGGCAGGGGAGGAAACAATTTGATTCGCTTTGGGATTCTAGATTGGAGCAGGATAATCAGTTTCTTCCTCAATTCCTGTCAATGGGCAGTTAGTTGTATGTACTTGTATGTAATTGTATGTACTACTTATTTTCCCGTTGAATGATGGTGTTTAGAAAGGACTGTTCTCAGCGCAATTGCTTCACTTATAGAAGTGCAAATTAAATTATTCATTAATACCTCACGTCTTATTAGTGTCCATGACATGTGATATATACACTTTAATAAAAACACTAAATTAAACATTAGAAGTGGACCTCAAGCAAAGCATTTCCTTTGGCCAGTCCAGGAGACATACAATGTAGACAATCCTCCCTTAGATAATATGGATGAGCATTTCTTCTGCGACATCAGAGGCAAAAAAATGTTTAAAACAGATCTGTTAAGAAAGCGGATGTATGTGAAATAAATGTTGCTACTATTTACAATGAAGAACGGGAGATTTATTTTAGTTTGGTTTATAGGTATAGCATGGAATCAGGCCCTCCAGCCCACAGACTCCACACTGACCATCAATCACCCATTCACACCAGTTATGTGTTATCTCACTTTCTCATCAACTCTTTGTTAGCATCCAGACTTTTTTTTGTTGAGAAAACAGAGTTCATAATCTCCAGACAGGCCAACATGCTTTTCAGCCCATTAACCCCATTTGAAGAATAGTATTTGCTGCATACTAATATTAGTAGCAGCCAAATTGGCCATAACAGGAAATTAAAATATATTACTGTGGCCACTCGGGAATAAATATTTGCTTTGAACACTGAGAATTGGGCGGCACAGTGGCACAGCTGGTAGAGCCACTGCTTCACAGCGCCAGAGACCCAGGTGTGATCCTGACCTCGGATGCTGTCTGTGTGGAGTTTGCACATTTTCCCTGTGACCCCATGGGTTTTCTCCAGGTGCTCCAGTTTACTCCCACTTTTCAAACACGTGCAGGATTGCAGATTAATTGGTCTCTGTAAATTGCCCCTAGCGTAGAGAGTGGATGAGAAAACATAGAACTAGTGTGAATGGGTGATTGATGGTCTGTGTAAATTCTGTGGGCCGAAGGGCTTGTTTCCATCTTGCACCTAGAAACTAAACTAAACCAAATCTCCTGTTCTTCATTGTAAATAGTATCAACGGTTATTTTACATACAATTGAGAGGAGAGGAGATGACCCATCCAAACGATGGCATCCTCCAGTGTGGCTAATCTGTTTTGCTTGAATCTTGTGGTAGGATTGCCCCCCAACCTTCTGATGAAAGTGCTATGGTTGAGACCCACAAACTACATTTGTGGAACTTTACCCCAAAATTGAGGGGAGAAGCAAGACTTGAATAGAAATTTATATAACATTGTTGCGATCTGCTTCAATGGTAGAAGGTCAAAGCACTAACCTCGACTTGGCCTACAAAAGCAAACCATTAAACAGCAAGTTCTGCATTTTGTCTGCAGTAGTCTAACAGAAGTACTGAGCATATCAGGGAGAAAAGGATCTGAGTAAACATTATCATGCGTCAGTGTGACACACTATACTGGGATTATGCTGCAGACCAACTAACAATGATCAAAATCAGAATTTCTACATCAGGTTTAAAACAATAATATGGATGGAGGCATTGATAACAGCATACGTAGACATAGGCAACTGTTTCCAGGTCTAACCTCTGATTAATAACAAGGATAAATGGTACCATGTGCTTTATGCTGGAATAACAACAAAAAAATCTAAGGAAAATGAAGTGGATTCTGTTTTCACCCACTCCCTGTCTCATCATTAGAGCACTCTGCACACGATGAAGCAGTCTGGGTCAATAATGGAAGGGATAGGAGGGTGGAGAAAAGGACGATGTTTAGCAGGTAAATTGAAGGGAATGATCGGGGAAGCGAAACAAAACTCAAGGAAGAAGCCGAGGGAGAAGGTTAGATTAGATTAAGTGGTGAATGAGAGCAACATAGAATTAATTAGTCGAGGAAGCTTCTTATATCTAAGTTCCTGAATTTCAGCATGATAGGTAAAATGAATGTACGCATATCAGGTATTGCAAAATACAGGTATACCTCAGCATATGTGCAACATGGTAGAATCTAATAACGTGTTCATTCCTAAGAGTGCTCGTATCGTTGTCAAACCCTTGTGCATTGCTGAACCCCGTTACAATACAAGGTCTGAAGTGTGAAAGAAGGCGTGAAATCTGGGTGCTGGTGGATGAGACCGTTTTCTCTGGCCTGTTACAGTGTTACGGTGCACATTCCCCATACGGGCAGTGTCTGACCCTCGCATGATGATGCTCACTAACATCAGCTATTATAGTCCGTGCTTCCTGTAGTCAGCCCTTCATTTCAGTCAGCCTCACATACTCCTGCAGTCATGTGCCTGACAGGCAAAGATATACAAACACCTACATTTTCCACAGAGAGACTGCATGTTTCCCCAAAACACATTCCCTGTAAACATGTACATTGTATGCTTCCACAAAAGTACACACTTTACACTCAAATTTGCAGAGTAACCACAATCGGCATGATGTTCACTGCAGAATATTCCCTCTTGCATTTTTACCATGTACATAAAAACTTCCCATAAAAAAAAAGAACAATTAGTCCATGTTCAGAACCTTCCCTTAAAATACAACATTCAATAATATTCAGTCAGTGGTTACTGACTAACTTTCATTCCGAAGATTTAGTAAACAGCCAAATCATGTCAGTAACAGACAGGGTCATTATTTCGACAGGCAGTATCAAGCTTCCTTCTATAAATCTAATAGATGCTGATTCAAACATCCAAAAAACAAGTTTAGGTTTTGTGCTGAGTGCTTCATCACAAAGGAAAAAAAAACCATGAACTAAAATTGGAGAAAGTCCTCTCTTTATTAAATGAGACACAACTGGGAATGAGGAGGGTAGAGGGATGCAGGAAACAGAATCTTAAAATGCACTTGGACGGATGAAATAAGACTGGCTAATTCACCTTCTTTCTCCACTATTTTTTTGCAACCTTGTGAAATAGATTTCCCAATTTTTCATATCGAAGTTAAGAATTTAAAATAAGACTGAGAGGTCAGATCAATACCTTAGTCAAGGTTATCATTTCAGCTTGAAGCAAAAACAAAATGAGAGAAATCTCAGGCACTTTGCACTTTTTGTTTCACACTCTTGCCAGAATCAACAGCAGACAAAAGCAACAGCTGACAAAAGCAGCTTGGACCGACCGGCTCAATGAAGGAGTGGAAATCGATGGAAAAAAGAATCAGACGACTGTATTGAACAGGTTGGGAAACTTGTTTGATTTTTGAGTAGCAATCCAATCTTTGATACATGAATTGAAAGTTGGTAACAAATTACTTTTGGGGGCAGGGAGGGGTGGTTTTAAGAAATGTTTTAACTGAATTAATGGCAAAAGTAATTATTTGTGTTAAATGCAGGGGGGGTCATGCTTCAATTATGTTATTTGTATCTAAGCAAAAGGACTTCATGCGTATCCAGATATACAATGCTGAATATATACAGGGTTAAGCTGGGAAACAATGGTGTTGTAAATAAGTCAAAGCAAGAGCTTAAAATGCTCCAAAATTCCAGCAGGTGAAAAACAATTGTGCCAATCCGAAGGTCTTGGATTTGATTCCCAGTTGGGTAATTATTGAAATGACTTCAAATGACTTGTGTGATAACACCATCTGAGAGAGGGAACAGTGGAAAGAAGATGAGGCAAAGTGAGGGGATAACACGATAAAAATTATCTGATGCTATTCCAGAATCCAAAGCAAGGTATGGTTTAACAGGACAAATAAAGGATTTTCTCAGATGGACAGTGACAGCCCCGGTCAACTCATGTTTCATTGTTAATATTCTGAGCACAAATTTGTTTATTATCATTAAAAGACTCTCCTTATCCATCGGAAGCAGATTATCAACCAAAATAAAAACCATAAAACTATGATACAAAACTAATTGTCACTCATGGGATTATGCAATGTTTTTTTATGAAGCTATTATATGAGAAGAGTTTATAAGACTTATTTCACGATATTAAAACAATCTTCGGATAACCCGATCCTGTTATACTCAAAATTATGATATATAATTCTACACTTTTTTTAACTTGGAAATACACAAAGATTTAAAATCCTAGAGAACTACTTGGGTACTTTGTGTCAGACTCGGGGAAGGTTTAGGTATGTTGTTTTGGTGTGTTGAAGCTGTTGATGGAGACAAAAGATGACACATTTCACGCAAACCTTCAGTTGGAAGAGGGCATGAGACTGTAGTGGCAGACTAAAACATAAGTGCTCCCGAGATCTTCCGACAGATGAGAAGTAAAGTGTTATACTCTAGAAATCCTCGAAAGTCAGAAACCTTACAAACCACAGACAAGTGGCAAACACTGACTCTTTGTTTAAATGAAAGTATATTTATTTGGTTCCTGGGATAAGGAAAAAAGTATGTGTAACCCTACGGAGTGAAAAAAAACCAATTATGAGTTGCACTATCATGTTTTCATCCATCCCTTACTGTTAGGCATTAGCACAAATCCATTACTGAAGGTTCTGAATCCTAACACCTTAGGGTGGATCATATTCAATTTTTTTAAAGTTAATTTAAATGGAAAGCATTGCAGAAGGAGGCAAAGGGTCTCCTGATAATAATTTTAATTAAGTTATTGCGAAGTACAAAAATGGGAAATATTACCCTCGCGTATACCTTTCCATCTTTCCAATCGCCAACTTATCCCCCACACCAACATCGTTCGCTGGAGGTGCAATCTCAACCTGATGAGGTGCCCAAATCAGCTGAGTTTAAAAAGTCGCAACAGCAGCAGAACTGACGAACTGCTGGAAATCTGAAATCTGAATGAGCGGTGCCCGATGATTCATTTCCCATCCCTCAGTGAAAGGGAATCTTTTAGTTTTTCCAACTAGTTGAAGCACAGCGAAAAACAAGCAAGACAGATATCTATGTCAGGGGCGACAAAGAGTTGCAACTCGGTGCATTTAATAGCTCGCCTGGGTTTGTTGGTTGTCAAGGGTGCAAAGTGCAAAAATAAAGAAGCGGCAAAATGACAAATCTGTGTGTTTCTAGTATTTGGGAAAGATACACCGCCTGGATTCAAGGGAGCGGTGAGAACACAACAAAGGACACACAGTCTGAGAAGCACACAATCTCCAGCTGACAGAGGCTGACAGGGGCTAGACTAGTTCAACAGACCTACAAACTGGTGACTTTCTCTGCCTTAAGTCGTTACACATTGGTGACAGACAGACAGACAGTGGATCGCCTTTCCCGTCTCTTCCCCCAAACCACACTACTGTTGTTTGAGGTTGTGTTTTTTTGCCGGTTAGTTTCGTTTTGTCATTTCGCTCGCACCCATTCAGAGTTTGCAAAAAAAGCAAGAAGGAAAAACATAGAAAGTTAAAGAGCTGACCCTACCTGAAAGTGCCATTGGCCATGAGTTTGGAAGAAGGGGAAAAAAAAACACCTCCCGATTAGAAAGGCTCCCACGGCAGAACTTGGATGCGGGCGAGTGCAGACGCTGGTCCGGGTGAAAGCCTTGCCCCCTCGGTGGTGGCTGCTGCTGCTGCTGCTGCTGCCGCCTCTCTTGCCTCCTCCGCTGTTGGGGCGGAGCAAAGGGCCCCAGCACTTGATACATGCTCCCCATCAGCTTGCATCAGCACTCCACAACACTCCTCTCTAATCCCCCTCCCGCCCTCCCCTGTGCTTTCACCAGGAGCTTTGGTGAATGTGGCTGCACATAGAGACAGAGAGAGAGAGAGAGAGAGAGAGAGGAAAAAAAAACACACACGAAACATTCCTTTCAGCCTCACAGGGAGAACAAAGCACCGCTGGCATTTGCGAGTCAGCAAACCAATGAGCAGCAGGCAGTGCTGGAATAAAAGGGAGCTTTACCTGGGCTCTCACCCCCTTTCTGGTGGGTTTAGAGTATTTTAAACAGAGAAGGATGGGGGGAAGAAGAAAAAAACAAAAAAAACCCTGCAATCAGCACTGTCTGAATGGGACAGTTAATAAAGCAAACAAGGAGTTGCTTCTTTTCTTTCTCTTGACAAGGAGCAGGACTGAAATGCCAGCTCTTATTTTCTTTCTTTTTTTTTTAAACTGCTTTTCATTGGGCAGGATTGATATGGTAATATATAGCAAGCCGGCCATACTTGCTTATTGCCATAGCAACCAGGATGGTGAGTTCCAGGGAACAAAGGGCAGTTTTAAAAAATAAAATAACTTTATTCATGGAAAAAAAATATGTATCCAAGAAATAGAAAATAAAACATGGTTTTTACTCGCGCTCCTGTCATTCAGCGTGCACATTCATGGTGTTGTCAGGTGGTCTGTACATTTGTAATGTTGTCAAGTTAATACATTCAACGTAAAAAACCATCAATACCACTCATGTGGCCTCTTTGAACAATGCAGCCTTCGAGTGTTTGTGTGTGGGGGCTTTTACACAGGGTCCAGACCCCTCTATGGTGAGCTCTAAATCCTGAGGCTTTTCTCCTGACAAGCACAGTTCTGGCAGAGTGTCAACCGGCCCTTCCACCATCAACAGCAAGCATTTTATTTCGACTCCCCAGAGATTTCCCCACCCTCTGCATTCTTAGCTGAAGCTATTTAACTATGGGAACCAGACGTCACCGCTTGCACAGTGGCGGACTAGAGTAACTATTTGGCAGTGGTTCATTAATTCTTAAGTTCTAGGAGCAGAATTAGACCATTCGGCCCATCAAGCCTACTCCACCATTCAACCATGGCTGGTCTATCTTTCCCTCTCAACCCCATTCTCCTGCCTTCTCTCCCAAACCCCTGACACCCTTTCTAATCAAGAATCTGTCAATCTCCACCTTAAAAATATCCATGATTTGGCAACGAATTCCACAGATTCACTACCCTCTGACAAAAGAAATTCCTCCTCATCTCTTTTCTAAAGGTATGTCCTTTTATTCTGAGGCTACGGCCTCTGTTCATAGACTCTCACACAAGTGGAAACATCCTCTCCACATCCACTCTACCTAGGCCTTTCACTATACGGTAAGTTTCAATCAAGTCCCCCCTCATTGCAACAGCTGGGGCTCAGATTAAAGATAGATAGTGTGGGGAGGGCAGGGGGTGGGAGGAGCAACAAAAAATAAAGCAATGCTACCCAATCTTCCAATGGAATAAGTTATGCTGGACTCTTTATGCTATTCACTGTACCCCGATATATGTGACAATGAACTAAAATCATAACTCAGATTACAGGGTACTCAGACAATTGACAATGGGCTAGCATTAATCCACCTTTGCTCGGACCCAAGCACTGGTTGCTGCCAAGTTCAGTGATGTCAAGGATGAACCTTTACTTTCCAGTGCTCCAGCTTAATCTCCCTTATCATTGGGTTTAGTGATGGTGATGCTCAAAATTGGCTCATACATGATGAAAGAACACTTCTTTCTCCCTTCATCACAATACACATCACAATTATGACAGCTGGTGTCAACCACCTCCATATTAGGCACAGGTTTGGTATGTCCAGTTATGTCCAGCCCATAGTCCTCAAAGCCATCATAGATCTTCTAATTCAAGCTACTCTGCAGCTTCAATTAACATCTTGGTCTAAGTAGCCTTCAGGAGGTCATCGGTTTAAGCATGTATCAGCTCAGAATTCAGACATATTCATCAGTGCAGTGTTAATATGCGTTATGTACAAACTGGTTGTGTTTTCCTGTGAAACTGTGTCTATAAAGTGGCTATGAAATATTTTATGATGTCCCAGAGTGTGTGAGGCTGTACATAATACAGTTTCTTTACTCCACCCAAGTGACATCTGAAAATTTGCTGTGGTTTTGTACTGAGAGAGACCTCCAGCACTAGATACTGAATTAATAATCTCTAGATCCACTTCAAACAGCTTTACAGGTCTTGCGGTGAGTTTGCTCCTTGGGTCCAGGTTGCATCTTTTTGACTTGTTACAGGTATGGCTGTTTCCCCCATTGTTATTGCACACCTGGAGCATGACCTCAATGCTTGTGTTTTATAGCTCGGTCTACACATGCTCTTCCTCTGCGACATGGCAACACAACTATAGGAATTCATAGCTCCAAGACTTGAATTACTTCCAGTACATCCAGTTCAGTTCCACAAATGCAGCAGAAATCTCTCTCTGCTGCCCCCTCCAACAACGTGCCTTAACCGAAGTTTACAAAGACCATCCCCTCTGTGATAGATATTCACCATCCAGGCCAAGCAGGCTTATTGCTGGCCTCAGTTTTCCAACATGGCAGCAAAAGTCGACCTAAGTTAAAAAGGTTTATTTTCAGTTGAGAAAAGCTTCCGACCAGTACACTTTGCCCATCATTGTGTCATTATCAAGAAAAATACTATTGACCATGACGATCTTAAGATGATGTCCCTCTTGTTCCAAGAACTGATAAAAATATATACCATAAGGTCCACAGTAACCTTATCAAGATAGCGATTAGGCCCACATTGAGTTAATCTAGTCATGCCATCCACTTGGCCTGGTCAATATAGTGGCAAAACATCACAGATGATGCCATCTTGTGTAAAAACCTATAAATGTTAGAAGACAGAGAAAATGATCAGGAGTTAAGAGAAAAGACACAGAATCCACTCTTCTTCCTCTGGCCTCGATGGACAACTTTTCGTCAGCAGGTCTTTGGTACGCTTTCCTCATATTGTATTGTACTTGTCTTTCGAAATTCTTTGTGCATGATATTGATTTCTCTGTAGAAATTACTCATAATTAAATAAGCTTCATTCAAAATGATAACTATTTAAACTGCTTCGTTAGCTGGAAGTATCTCCACT